>NC_030809.1:117885058-118510058 GCF_001704415.2 Capra hircus | reverse complement strand
CCTGGCTGGAGATTCTCCAGAACCTGACCTCTGCAGAGTGGGCACAAGCATTACCCACTTAGCCCAGCCTGAGAATTAATTGTGAGCAAAATAAATAATTGCCATTTTAGGTCTTCAGAATGTGCAGCGGTTGTCACGCAGCAGTAGATAACTGGAACAGAAGTCAACAGTAATGCTGGCATCCTCTCAGGATTTTGAAGGCAACCCTCATGAATGAAAACAGACAGGCAGAAGAAAAGAAGAGTTTTCATGGGGAGACCGTTGAGAAGCAGAGCTGCTGCTGCTGCCGCTGCTAAGTCACTTCAGTCATGTCCGACTCTGTGTAACCCCAGAGACGGCCTCCTACCAGGCTCCTCTGTCCCTGGGATTCTCCAGGCAAGAACACTGGAGTGGGTTGCTATTTCCTTCTCCAGTGCATGAAAGTGAAAAGTGAAAGTGAAGTCGCTCAGTCGTTTCCAACTCTTAGCGACCTCATGGACTGTAGCCTACCAGGCTCCTCTGTCCATGGGATTTTCCAGGCAGGAGTGCTGGAGTGGGGTGCCATTGCCTTCTTCAGAGAAGTAGAGCTAGGATTCTCTAAAATGAAAGATGGTATGATAATACTAATGATAGATAAAAAGAAAACTTTAAAGTTTGTGAATGATCTACTTTTAGAAAAACAAAAGCAGATTCAAAGATATCTGTTATAATGCTAGTCTCTTTGACTTGAATTTGATATTCTTTCTTGATCAGGAGGAAAAAATCTTTAGTTATAACTCAGCACACAGGGATGCGTGCAAAATATTATGGATATATTGTGCAAGGAGTGACTAATTCTTCCAGGAAAACCAGGGGAAGCTTGACAGAGAAAGTGATATATGAGCTGTTTTGTAGGTGAGTATGAGTTTTCCAGACATCATTGACTAATTTAAAGGACAAACAATGAACTAGAGGGAAAATACTTGCAATTTATATGACAACAAAAGGGTTATTATACTCCTTTATATTGATAAGAGAGACAAATAAATATAAATACTAGACTATTCACAGAAGAAAGACAAACTGCCAATAAGCAGGTAAAAAGATGCCCAACATCAATAATGCTCTAAGAAATGAAAGTAGACAGTGATAAAACGTAAATCATTCATTGTCTTACTTCCTGTTGTTCAGTTGCTAAGTTGTGTCTGACTCTTTGCGACCCCATGGACTGTAACATGCCAGGCTCTTCTATCCTCTGCTATATCCCAGATTTTGCACAAACTCATGTCCATTGAGTTGGTGATGCTATCTAACCATCTCATCCTCTGCTGCTTCCTTCTCTTCTATCTACCATTATAAGTTAAAATATTGGTAACATCTGGTAACAGTGAGAATGTGAGGAAAGCGGCATTCTATACTGTTGGTGAGAATCTGGATTATCAAAATTATTTTGGAAACTTGCAAGCATTAAAATGTAAAATGCTCACATCCTGAGACTCAGCAACCTCACCTCTGGGAATCTGTCCTTGGAAATGAAAACGCTAGTTAAGATACAGATATGAAGCTGCTTTGTTATGATATTAAGCATCTTTTCACATGTTTTTGATAGAATAACTTAACTGGAACCAAAAAAGAAATGCCCAACAATGGGGGAATGAAGTATAAGAAGATTATTTATGTTTCTTTTATACTATAGGAGAGTATATTGAGCCCTCAATATAGGAGGTATAGGAGGTATACCTATAATATATAGGTATATTATATAGGAGGTATTTTTACCTCCTTATAATATAGGAGGTAAAACTCTTGAGTGTTTAAACCAGTGCTGGTTGGGCTTTACATTGTCGCCAACATATTCCTATTTGAAAACTGGGTCAAAAGTCAGGATCATAACTAGCATTTTTGAGGTCATAGACCTGTAGCTTCCAAGCTGTTAATTGCTTAGAAAGTAGTCTTCCTTTAAAATACAAATCTACAAACAAAAAGTTTTTACAGAAAGTAGAACACTAGTGCTTATTATGAAAAAAAGGGTTTGGGGCTGAGATTTGGACTGAAAAGGCAGAATTCTGATGTTCAAGATATACAAGTGAGGCGTGGCCAAGGTTAGATGATAGCACAGAATCTACTCACCCCCACTCCCAGTCTTCAGTATACACCAAGTTAGATTAAATGTCAGGATAAAAATTTACCTTTTGTATTCTATTCAGATGATGACAGATACTTCTGCTCCAGAAAAAAACATACTTAATCAAGAATGAGGGAATTTTGTTTTGTTTAAGTCTTCTACACTCCCACCTGATTAGCCTTAACCATAATGCATCTTGTCTAAAGAACAGACTTAGATTTACTTTAAGTATAAATGTGTAAAACTCAAGATGTTTTCAAATAACATGGCTCTGTCATTCTCATGACAAGTCTAGCTATTACTCCTCAGGAGAATATGGCGAATTTCTGATTCTGTGGTTGGACCTATCCTTCAAATGATTAATATCTGAGTCCTCCATCTCCTGCCTAACACATATTTGAAGTTCGGGGACTTGACTGAGATTAGAATTTTTGTCTTAAAAAAAAAATGTCTTAAAATTGGATACTCATTCTACTTCCAGGAAAGATGGACTGAATACCCTCCACCCTGTCTCCATTCAATGCAGCTATAAACCTGGCAGAATGTGTGTGTGCTGAGGATGCTGAAAATGAGGGACTACCACGTAGATTAGGGAAAGTGTCCAGAATTCCAAAGATCACCAAGCCAACAGTGTTGTTGCTTTTTTCCCCTCTCTTCAGTATTACTCAGCTCAGATCAAAAGCAAATTTATACCCTGAAGAATGCATCAGATATGGGCAGAAAAATTTTCAGAAAAGTCTTCTCTCTCAGATCTGAGACCAAGAATGAAGACTTCTGTGAGTTAGAAAGGGAGGAAATACCTTGATTTTTTTTTATTTTTTTATTTTTTGCCTCATGTTTTCCTATTCTCTGCTCCAACCCAGGCAATTCCCAAGTGTTGGTAAAGATGGAGGCAGTAGGCAGGGTCTAAACCTCTGAGAGAGGGGATCTTATCTCTGACCAAGGAAATGTGGTCCCCAGTCTAGTCACTCAGTTGTGTCGAACTCTTTGTGATCCCATGGACTGCAGCATGCCAGGCTTTCCAGTCCATCACCAACTCCCAGAGCTTGCTCAAAGTCGTGTCCATTGAGTTGGTGATGCCATCCAACCATCTCATCCTCTGTCGTCCCCTTCTCCTCCCACGTTCAGTCTTTTCCATTAATACTGTCTTTTCCAGTGAATCAGTTCTTCACATCAGGTAGCCTAAGTATTGGAGCTTCAGCATCAGTCCTTCCAGTGAATATTCAGTCCTTCCAAAAGAATATGATTTCTTTTGGGATTGACTAGTTTGATCTCCTTGAAGTCCAAGGGACCCTCAAGAGTCTTTTCCAACACCACAGTTCAAAAGCATCAATTCTTTGGTGCTCAGCTTTCTTTATAGTCCCAACTCTCATATACATACATGAGTACTGGACAAGTCACAGCTTTGACTAGATGGACCTTTGTCAGCAAAGTAATGTCTCTGCTTTTTAATATGCTGTCTAGGTTGATCATAGCTTTTCTTCCAAGGAGCAGGCATCTTTTAATTTCATGGCTGTAGTCCCCATCTGCAGTAATTTTGGAGCCCAAGAAAATAGTCTTTCACTGTTTCCATTGTTTCCCCATCTATTTGCCATGAAGTGATGGGACCAGATGCCATGATCTTAGTTTTTGAATGTTGAGTTTTAAGCCAACTTTTTCAATCTTCTCTTTCACTTTCATCAAGAGGCTCTTTAGTTCTTCTTTGCTTTCTGCCATTAGGGTGGATGTCATCTGCATATCTGAGGTTATTAATATTTTCCCCAGCAATCTTGATTCCAGCTTGCACTTCATCCAGCCTGGCATTTTGCATGATGTACTCTGGATGTAAGTTAAATAAAGCAAGGTGATAGTGTACAGCCTTGACATACTCCTTTCCCAGTTTGGAACCAGTCCATTGTTCCATGTCTGGTTCTAACTGTTGCTTGTTGACCTGCATACAGGTTTCTCAGGAGGCAGGTAAGGTGATCTGCTATTCTCATCTCTTTAAGAATTTTCCAGTTTGTTGTGATCCACACAGTCAAAGGCTTTGGCATAGTCAATAAGGCAGAAGTAGATGTTTTTCTGAAATTCTCTTGCTTTTTGTATGACCCAACAGATGTTGGCAATTTGATCTCTGGTTCCTTTGCCTTTTTAAAATCCAGCTGGAAAATCTGGTAGTTCTCATTTAATGTAATGTTGGAGCCTAGCTTGGAGAATTTTGAGCATTGCTCTGCTAGTGCATGAGATGAGTGCAATTATATGGCGCTTTGATCATTCTTTGGCATTACCTTTCTTAGGGATTGGAATGAAAACTGACCTTTTCCAGTTCTGTGGTCCCAAAACTTGTCATAAATTCACATTCCTTTTTTCTTCCCTCTTCTCCCCACTGCTTGGTACTGCAGATACAATGGTGGGAAGGAAATCAAAGCCCCAGGTTTCAGGCTAGAGGACCAGTAAGAGGGTATCTGTGGTACATATTGCAGGCACGTGTCAAGCTGGTGAAATGGGAATACAAAGAAGGTGAGAGAGCAGTCTCATGTTTCAGCTTGATATCTCATGTTAGATAGATGACTGTCTGATTTTCTTAAAGAAATCCTAATTACTCTATGAGTAGAGAAGGAACTCTAAAGAATCATGAGCTGTCAGATTCAATTTCACAGGACATGTTTTTTTACTTTAAGTTTCAGCTCACAATATATCCCAAGTATTTATGTAATTGGAGCTAGAGGAACTCAAACCACGGAAGGCTGTTGCTGACTGCTTTCTGAAAGCCTGAGATTTTTGATTCAGTGTTCCCATAAGCTATTAAACTTTTACTAATGTGTTAGACAGAAAACACTTCTTAGAGTAGCAATAAATAGAAATGTATAATATGAACCACAAATGTAATCTCATGTAATTTATTTTTCCAGTTTTATTGAAAGTTAATTGATATACATCACTATATAAATTTAAACCTTATAGCATGATAGTTTAATTTTGCATATATTATAAAATGATCACTACCATAGGTCAGCTAACATCTATCTTCTCATACAGGTACAATAAGAAAAAAAAAGAAAGAAAAGGGAAGGGGAAAAAAAATTATTGTGATGAGAACCGACTTTTTTAAGTTTCCGCTATATTATGCAGTAGTGTTAGCTATAGACATTGGATTGTACATCTTACAACTGTTAATTTGTACTTTTGAACCACCAGTTTCCCCTCTCCACACCTTCTGCCTCTGATAACCATCAATCTGTTCTCTGTATCCATGAACTCAGTTTTTGTTTGGTTTTTAGATTCCACATGTGACTGAGATCATATAGTATTTGTCTTTCTCTGTCTGACTTATTTCACTTAGCATAATGCCTTCAAGATTTGCAGATGTTGTTGCAAATGGTAGAATTTGTTTTTTATGACTGAATACTATTCCACTGTATGAATATACACGATTTCTTTATCCATTCATCCATCAATGGACACTTACGTTGCTTCTATGTCTTGGCTATTGTAAATAATGCTGGTATGAACATGAGGGCTGCATCTTTTGAGTTACTGTTTTCACTTCCTTTGGTTATAGTCCCAGAAATGTATCATTCAGTAGTTTTATTTTCAACATTTTGAGGATCTTCCATTTTGTTTTCCATAGTGGCTATACCAGTTTTTAATCCTACCAGCGGTGCACTAAGGTTCCCTTATCTTCACATCCATGCCAGCATTATTGTCTCCTGACTTTTTGATGAGGGTCATTCTATCAGGTGTGAGATGATATCTCATTGTGGTTTTAATTTGTATTTCTGTAATAACTCAGTTCAGTTCAGTCATTCAGTCGTGTCTGACTCTTTGTGACCCCATGAATTGCAACATGCCAGGCCTCCCTGTCCATCATCAACTCCCAGAGTTCACTCAAACTCTTGTCCATTGAGTCCGTGATGCCATCCAGCCATCTCATCCTCTGTCGCCCCCTTTTCCTCCTGCCTCCAATCCCTCCCAGCATCAGAGTCTTTTCCAATGAGTCAACTCTTTACATGAGGTGGCCAAAGTACTGGAGTTTCAGCTTTAGCATCATTCCTTCCAAAGAACACCCAGGGCTGATCTCCTTTAGAATGGATTGGTTGGATCTGCTTGCAGTCAAAGGGACTCTCAAGAGTCTTCTCCAACACCACAGTTCAAAAGCATCAATTCTTTGGCGCTCAGCTTTCTTCACAGTTCAACTCTCACATCCATACATGACTACTGGAAAAATCATAGCCTTGACTAGACAGACTTTTGTTGGCAAAGTAATGTCTCTGCTTTTGAATATGCTGTCTAGGTTGGTCATAACTTTCCTTCCAAGGAGTAAACGTCTTTTAATTTCATGGCTGCAGTCACCATCTGCAGTCATTTTGGAGCCCAGAAAAATAAAGCCTGACACTGTTTCCACTGTTTCCCTATCTGTTTGCCAGGAAGTGATGGGACCAGATGCCATAATGACTAGTGAGCATTTTTTCATATACCTGTTGACCTGTAATGATGTTGAGCATCTTTTCAAATGCCTGTTGACCTTTCAATATATTTTCTTTTGAGAAATGTCAGTTCAGATCCTTTGCCCATTGTTAATTTTTTTTTTTTGCTATTGAATTATAAGCGTTTTTATTCATTTTGGCTATTAACCTTTTATCAGATATATGATTTGAAAATATTATTTTCTCATTCCATAGATTGTCTTTTCACTTTGTTGATGATCTCTTTGAAAAATTCAACACCCATTTATAATGAAAACTCTCCAGAAAGCAGGCATAGAAGGAACATACCTCAACATAATAAAAGCCATATATGATAAACCCACGGCAAACACTATCCTCAAATGCAAAAAGTTGAAAGCATTTCCCCTAAAGTCAGGAACAAGACAAGGGTTCCCACTCTCACTAGTCAACATAGTTTTGGAAGTTTTCACCACAGCAATCAGAGCAGAAAAAGAAATAAAAGGAATCCAGATTGGAAAAGAAGAAATAAAACTCTTACTGTTTGCAGATGACACAATCCTCTACATAGAAAACCCTAAAGACTCCACCAGAAAATTACTAGAGCTAATCAATGAATATAGTAAAGTTGCAGGATATAAAATTAACAAACAGAAATCCTTTGCATTTCTATACACTAAACAATGAGAAAACAGAAAGAGAAGTTAAGGAAACAGTACCATTCACCACTGCAATGAAAAGAATAAAATACTTAGGAATAAATCTACCCAAAGAAACTAAAGACCTATATATAGAAAACTATAAAACACTGATGAAAGAAATCAAAGAAGACACAAATAGATGGAGAAATATACCATGTTCATGGATTGGAAGAATCAATACAGTGAAAATGAGAATACTACCCAAAGCAATCTATAGATTCAATGCAATTTCAAGCTACCAACGGTATTTTTCACAGAACTAGAACAAATAATTTCACAATTTGTATGGAAATTCAAAAAACCTCAAATAGCCAAAGCAATCTTGAGAAAGAAGAATGGAACTGGAGGAATCAACCAGCCTGACTTCAGGCTCTACTACAAAGCCAAGGTCATCAAGACAGTTTGGCACTGGCACAAAGACAGAAATATAGATCAGTGGAACAAAATAGAAAGCCCAGAGATAAATCCACACATCTATGGACACCTTATCTTTGACAAAGGAGGCAAGAATATACAATGGAGAAAAGACAATCTTTTTAACAAGTGGTGCTGGGAAAACTGGTCAACCACTTGTAAAAGAATGAAATTAGAACACTTTCTAACACCATACACAAAAATAAACTCAAAATGGATTAAAGATCTAACTGTAAGACTAGAAAATATAAAAATCCTAGAGGAAGACATAAGCAAAACACTCTCCGACATAAATCACAGCAGGATCCTCTATGACTCACCACCCAGAGTAATGGAAATAAAAGCAAAAATAAACAAATGGAACCTAATTAAACTTAAAAGCTTTTGCACAATGAAGGAAACTATAAGCAACGTGAAAAGACAGCCTTCAGAATGGGAGAAAATAATAGCAAATGAAGCAACTGACAAAGAATTAATCTCAAAAATATACAAGCAACTCCTGAAGTTCAATTTCAGAAAAACAAACGACCCAACCAAAAAATGGGCCAAAGAACTAAACAGACATTCCTCCAAAGAAGACATACAGATGGCTAACAAACACATGAAAAGATGCTCAACATCACTCATTATCAGAGAAATACAAATCAAAACCACAATGAGGTACCATCTCACGCCAGTCAGAATGGCTGCTATCTAAAAATCTACAAACAATAAATGCTGGAGAGGGTGTGGAGAAAAGGGAACCCTTTTACACTGTTGGTGGGGAATGCAAACTGGTACAGCCACTATGGAGAACAGTGTGGAGATTCCTTAAAAAACTGGAAATAGAACTGTCATATGACCCAGCAATCCCACTGCTGGGCACACACACCAAGGAAACCAGAATTGAAAGAAACACATGTACCCCAGTGTTCATACAGCACTGTTTATAATAGAGGACATGGAAGCAACCTAGATGTCCATCAGCAGATGAATGGATAAGAAAGCTGTGGTACATATACACAGTGGAGTATTACTCAGCCATTAAAAAGAATACATTTGAATCAGTTCTAATGAGGTGGATGAAACTGGAGCCTATTATACAGAGTGAAGTAAGGCAAAGGAAAACACCAATACAGTATACTAATGTATATATATATGGAATTTATAAAGATGGTAACAATAACCCTATATGCGAGACAGCAAAAGAGACACAGATGTATAGTACAATCTATTGGACTCTGTGGGAGAAGGCAAGGGTGGGATGATCTGAAAGAATAGCATTGAAACATGTATATTATCATATGTGAAACAGATCTCCAGTCCAGGTTCGATGCATGAGACAGGGTGCTCAGGGCTGGTGCACTGGGTTGACCCAGAGGGATGGGATGGGGAGGGAGGTGGGAGGGGGTTTCAGGATGGGGAACACATGTACACCCATGGTTGATTCATGTCAATGTATGGCAAAAACCACTACAATATTGTAATTAGCCTCCAATTAAAATAAATTAAATTAAAAAAAGAAGTGTCAATTCAGATCCTTTGCCCATTTTTAATTTCTTTCTTTCTTTTTTTTGCTATTGAATTATAAGAGCTTTTATTCATTTTGGCTATTAACCCTTTATCAGATATATGATTTGAAAATATTATTTTTTCATTCTATATATTATCTTTTCACATTCTTGATGATCTCTTTTGTTGTGCAGCAGCTTTTTAGTTTGATTTAGTCCCACTTGTTCATTTTTAATCTTGTTGCTTATGCTTTAGATGTTATAGCCCCCAAAATTATTACTAAGACACATGTCAAGGAGCTTTGTTCCTATGTTTTCTAGGAATTTCATGGTTTCAAGTCTTATATTTAAGTCTTTAATCCCTTCTCAGTTAACTTTTTAAAGTGGTGTGGGAAATTTTTCCAGCACCATTTATCGGACTATGTAATTTTAAATTTCTCATTAGCCTCATATAGATTTTAGAGCATTAAATACTTTAGAAAATGATAAATGTCTCAAACCAACAATATAGGTTTTTACCTTAAACACGAAAAATAAAAACAAATTAAAAACTGAGGCAAGCAGACTGAAGCAAAAAATAAAGAGAAGAAATTAATGAAATTGACAACAGAAAAATAACAGAGAAATGAATGGTTCTTTGGAAAAGTTAGCAAAATTGATAAACCTCTAGCCAGACTGAGAAAGGTTAAAAGAAAGAAGATAAAAATTACCAGTATTAGGCATGAAAGAGGGGACACCACTCTAAACCTCACAAACATTAAAAATATAATGTAGGAATACTAGGAACAACTCTGTGCACATCAGTTCAACAATTTAGATGAAATGAACCAATTCTTTGAAAGCCATAAATTACCAAAACTCATCCAACAATATAAGTTTTTAAAAGTGAAGTTAATTTAGTAATACATCTATTTTTTTCCTAGTATGTCTAAATTATTCAACATATAATCATAAAAACTATTAATGAGATATTTAAAGTTTTTTCATTAAATCTTTAAAATTCAGCATTTACAGAATACTTATGGCACATCACAGTTTGAACTAGCCACATTTAAAATGAGTAGTGGCTATCAGACAGTGAAGATTTAGAGACTAAAGAAGATTGAATCTTCTGGGAATGAAAATACTTTATTTTTTAGCTCGGGAGAAGTCTGCTTATAACCAAACCAATGTATGCAAGAGTCTGAAAGAATGATTATGAGATGAGATTTCTTTCAGGTACAAAAATGAAAGAAAAGCATACCAAAATGTTTCTAATAGCAAATTATTTTTGAGGGTGATTAATGAAGCAGTGTTGTTTCACAGGATTAGCAATATTTTTCCCAGTGTAATATTTTCAAAAATGTAAGTATGTAATTGTGTTTGCATTTGTGCTTTTATTTTCATTTTTTAAGAAGGCAAAAATGTTACTTTTATTCATGTAAAGATGAATTAGAGAATATCGATTAGTGTGAATGCCAAAGTGGGTCATGGGGATGATGCTCAGTTGTGTCCAACTCTTTGTGAACCCATGGACTGTAGGCTGCCAGGCTCCTCTATCCATGGAATTTTCCAGGCAAGAAGACTGGAGTGGGTTGCCATTTCCTACTCCAGGGGATCTTACTGACCCTGGGATGGAACCCAGGTCTTCTGTGTCTCCTTTAGTGGCAGGCAGATTCTTTATCACTGCACCAACTGGGAAGCCACCGAGTGCCAAAGTAGGGACTATTAAATGAACTTCGGAGTTATTCAAGATTCCCACCCAGCATCAGGCAGGAAAGACAGCTTTGAAGAACAGGAAAGAGCTAGCATTCTCAGCAGGCAGTTCTATTCCAAAAAGAAAAGGACAGTCAAGTATTGTAACTGAGCAAGAGGCATTGTGGGGCTTTCCCAGGACAGACTCTACAATGTCCTCCACTTGCCTCTTGTTTGTAGAAAAGCTTTAGTTTCCCAAGCCTCCCCAGAGTCACAAAAGGCTGGCTCAAGAGTTAATGATGGAAGGAACCTCAATATATAGTAATGACAAAAAGTAGCAGTTGGGTCAGGGGAACAGGAAAAGTTTAAACAGCAAATCATCCATATAGCAATCACAGAATCTTTAGTTCCTCCATGAAGGACAAAGATAACACTCTGATTCACATTCCTGAGTAATTTTACAGCTATTAAAACCCTACCAGATGGAAGAAGTTAATTGCCTCATGAGCACATGGCCCCCACCTGGAGCCAGAAGACTGAGAATGTTAAACACCTGTGGCAGCACCGCTGTACCCTCACCATCAACCAGTCAGAGTGTTGTGCACAAGCACCCCTCCCTCACTTTGCCTCTAAACACTCTTCCCAGAAACCCATCTAGGAGTTCCGTGTTTTGAGCATTAGCTGCTTGGTCTCTGCTGAGCCCTGCACTTGCCTTCACCACAACCAAGTGTCAGTAGAATGACTTTATTGCTCGTGGGACAGTGGCCCAACGTTTGATTCGGTAACATTGCACATGTGTTTTAGCTATTAGAATTGATTTTACTTGAAGGAGTAATTTCTTTGAAACAAATTACGTAAGCATTTTGAAAGGATGAAATGAAAACTTTGCACTACTCTATTTTGAAAGATTGATGGTAGAAGGCAGTAATTAAATGGCGAATTGTCCGGTTGTGAGCTCTGGAAGTGTTATTGCATATTTCATTAATAATTTCATATGTATTTATAATTATGTTCATTGCTCAAATATTGCTCAGTGGACTTATATTTTGTTGCTTAGCAGTACTAATAACATAGGATACCAAATGCAATGCAGATTCTAAGGATAACTGAAAGGCTTCTGTTAACATGCCTTGATTAATTTTGCTTAATATTGGTTAACAGATCATTAAAGACTGTATCAGAGAAGGTGATGGCACCCCACTCCAGTACTCTTGCCTGGAAAATACCATGGACGGAGGAGCCTGGTGGGCTGCAGTCCATGGGGTCGCGAAGAGTCAGACATGACTGAGTGGCTTCACTTTCACTTTTCACTCTCATGCATTGGAGAAGGAAATGGCAACCCACTCCAGTGTTCTTTCCTGGAGAATCCCAGGGACGGGGGAGCCTGGTGGGCTGCCGTCTATGGGGTCGCATAGAGTCGGACATGACTGAAGTGACTTAGCAGCAGCAGCAGCAGCAGCAAAGACTGTGTATTTTGTTACTTGAGTGATGAATATAGAGAAAGGATATACTTTTCATTAACATATTTATAAAACTTGGACCAACAAAGAATTATTCTTTGTATTGCTTAATTCATTTACAAGTATATTATATATGCATAGTTCACGCTCCAAGGTTCTCAGTCTGATGACTATTTCCAGGCCCCAAATTGAGGCAGGAAAGCCAGAGAGAGGGAATGATACAGAAATGAACAGTCTACATGGGGCAGTTAGAGGTAGGCAGGCTTAAGTAGGTGGTTCTCATCCTGACAGGCATAAGAATCTTAAAAAATAAAAGTGCATGGATTATATATGCAGGCCCCAAAGCCCAAGTCTAGTGTATGCTGGGACACCTGTATATTTTTAAAAGATTTTGCAGTAATTCTGATACACAAGAAGGAATAAGAAGCTCTGGCCCAAACTGAAAGAATAAGACAGCCACATTAAAAGGCTTGTGCCATCCAATGGAATAGGAAAAGGGCCAGCCAGGAAAGATTAGGGGCAGAATAATCAGGATCTCATAACGAAAATGTGGGCAAATGGAAATTTCAAGACAGTATTGGATACTGTTGGAAGCAGCGGAGTGTCTGAGGAATGTGCCTTGAGATTTGACAGTGAGGAAGTTAGTATCGCTCTCTGAAACCTGTCTGGAATGCTCCCCTTTTATGCTGTTGACCACATCCTCTTCTGAGGCCCCTCGTAATAACTTGTCGCCTGCCTACCTCTACTGTAGTATCCAATTCATGGAAAACCTGTCTGTTGCATTTTTGTCTTCCTTAGACTGTGAACATGTTTCCACTTAGCCCTAGCACTGTGTGTAGATTATATATTCAATAAATGTTTGTAGAGTGAGTGAATAAATGAATGAGTGAATGAATGAATACATGTACCCATTACATAATTTCAGGGACCATTCATCTCTATGTAGGAAAAAAAACCATGTGAAAAAGGACCGTGGTAAAGAAAATAGTGATGGTTTATTATTTGCATACTGTACTCTTACAACAGTTGGAGGTTTTTAAGACTTAGTTATTAATGTATAGAACATTTGGGCTTCTGAGAGAACATGCTGGAACTTATAAATTACTCATACTATTGGTTTTTCTGTTCTATGTCATTATTCCTCTTTGAACTGAGGAATGAGCTGGAGGATGAGTTTCCAAGTGAATGACTGGTATCTTTATTTTGGAATGCTAAGTCACCGTCCTCTGAGAACTCCATGTTGGGCCCATCTGACTCCACTGGTTTCCACTGAGCTTCTCAATCATCGCCTCTTTATTAAGTGTTGTCTCACACTCTGCTATGGTACTCGTTCAAGTGTGGGCTATATAGATGTGTTTAAACTATTGTTTATGAGCATTTACACCAGAATCATCTTGGGTGCCTGTTAGCTCTATGTGATAAGACAGCTGGGTAGGGCAAGGGCAATCCACACTTGCCACCTGCAGCTCCAGTGGGCTTTTCTTCATCAGTTAGCCTCGCTTTTAAAATTGGTTTGCTTAGTTGTCGTTTTTTATTTTAACATACATATATATTACTCTTAAGAATTTAAGGTCAGCATATATTAAGTTATCATCTAGATCATTCCTGCGTAAGTTAGTTGTAAGAGTTTTGGAGCCAAATTATGATATAATGTAAACATAATACAGTGGGTTTTTATAGAATACTTACTACACATCAACCACTTTTAAAATTTTAATATTTCATATCAAGTATATTACTAAATATTTTAAAAGTAGTAATTTGTTTAATCCTTAAAAATAATTCTGAGCAGTAAATTTTATGAGTGGTAATGTACCTTGCATGTGAACATGAAGCTCTGCCTGCCTAGACATGAATCCCAGAGTTGCTCCATAGGTGTGTGACTCTGGAAGAGTTCCTTGCCCTCTCTCTGTCTCCGTTTCTTTCCCTGTAAATAATAATACCTACCTAGTAAGGTGTATGCAAGTGAGTGAGAGTGAGTGGGTGAGTTAGTGAGAGTGAACGAGTAAGTGAGGTCACTTCAGTCGTGTCTGACTCTTTGCAACCCCATGGACTGTAGTCCACCAGGCTCCTCTGTCCATGGAATTCTTCAGGCAAGAATACTAGAACGGGTTGCCATGCCCTCCTCCAGGGGATCTTCCCCACCCAGGGATCAAACCCACGTCTCTTATGTGTCCTGCATTGGCAAGCAGGTTTCTTACCACTTGTGCCACCTCGGAAGCCCTCTGTCATTGGTATGCTGGAATTATAAGGATATCATGCCTCCACTGACCTAAAAGGACCACCCCGTAATTTCTCACCAACGTTACAGCCATGGGTCTCAGAGGATTTTTAGGAGTCCAGTTGTGGAAGCATCAGGATGACTCGGCTCCGCTGGACTAGACGCCCTGTCTTCTGCGTTCCTGGCTCTGTGTTTGGCATTGCAGGGTGAGGAGACAGAAAAGAAATGAAAGAGACATCCTGGGCCTCTAGAAACTTGTATAATAACACAGGGGGAAGTAACTGTAGGAGACCCATGAAGCTATGAAATAACAGTGATATAACATCATCAAGGCACTGGATGATTAAGTCCCCAGGTGAGAACTGATGACAGTGAAAGTAGTGTAGGCAACTTCAGATGACAAGAGAAATTGACTTAGCTGGAGCAGTTCTATCGAGAAGCTGGAATTTAAGGTCAACCTTGAAATGCAGGGCTGTGGGAGTAACAGGTGTAAGAAGTCTCATTTCTGGAGCAGGGCAGAGAGCAAACTCGTTAAGACAGAAGTAGCTCTCTGTTTCCTCTACTTTGGCTTCATCCTGTGGACAAATGTTAGTTTAGTACTTGTATTTATTTATCCTTCTGTTTGGTACAAAAACTTCCCAGTGTTTTAGCTTTCATCAAACCTTAGGGAATGTGTCATTCTCTTTGTTGTTATTTTGGTGTTTTATTCAAGCATGGTAGAATTCAAATTCTCCAGTAAAACACACAATGACATTCTTGATAAGCCTCCAGGACTCTTTTTCTCAGTCACATAAAAAGCTACAGATCTGAGGGGGAGGTAGTAAAATCTAAACAAATCCAAGGGTATCAACACATCCCTCAAACAACAGGAGCCCTCACTAATAATCTAATCCATGCACCTGTAGATTACTTCTAATTATATTATTTACTTCATTTCACAAAGCAGACATAGAAGTCATTTTTATGCAAATACTCAAGAAGAAAAAATTTAAATGCATTTATGAAAAATTATGTTGTAGAGTTCTTTGCTAACTGCTGCTGCTAAGTCGCTTCAGTAGTGTCCGACTCTGTGCAACTCCATAGATGGTAGCCCGCCAGGCTCCCCTGTCCCTGGGATTCTCTAGGCAAGAACACTGGAGTGGGTTGCCATTTCCTTCTCCAATGCATGGAAGTGAAAAGTGAAAGTGAAGTCGCTCAGTCATGTCTGACTCTTAGCAACCCCATGGACTGCAGCCTACCAGGCTCCTCCATCCATGGGATTTTCCAGGCCAGGCCTAATTCCGTGGCCCCAGCCCTTGCCCTTGGCAATGGTTCACCCTGAAGAGTGGCTTCTCTCTGGATCCTAACAAATCCATTGGGTGCATTTAAAATCTGTTTTAGAATATAATCTTTTATTGGGTCTCTACAAAACTCTTTTTAGTACAAAAATTGCTTTGCAGTAAATTGAGGAGAAGAAAATATCTGATTCTATTTACATTTAATTATAAAGGAACTAAGTTGTAACTTTGAAAGGGAAAGGTTGCTCTGGTGTTTCCTTTGTGAGCAGATTTTATACTAAAATGGACCTTTTATGGGCTTTTAGTAAATGGCTCTGGTTTGACCACAAAGAATAAATAAATAAAATAAGCCTGCTCATTTTGTTGAATCTAAATTGACTGATTCAATGCAATGCTAGAGTTTTCCAAGTTACTTTTCTTAGTTTCATCTTTTTCTGTCATGGCTTACGTTACTGACATTTCCTAGCAACAACAGAACCATCTGATAGTTTACTAATTTGGTTTTAGCACAGACACGACTGAAAGAGTTGCCCTGAAGAATTCTTAACTGAACGAGGGCCATGGTCAGCTTTCAGTTCGAGGCTATTTCCACCCTGAACAGCTGTGGCCCTCACGCTTTTCAGCATCCATTAGCTGAAGCTTCTGTTTCAAACTGGAGGCCAACCAGACATCAAGTTCCGTTATGTGTGCCAGCTGGGATGAGGGGCGGCCCTTACAAACAGGGCAGGATGGTAGCATCATCAAACAGACGTGCGCAGTCAGGTTTTCACAGCTGGAATTAGGTGTGGCATGTTGCTTTTTCCTTGCATCAGAAAATATTTTAAGTCAGAAAGCCATTTTGTTTCCATACTGTATGTGTAAACTAAAAATTAAATTTAAGAAGTATGGTTTACAAAGGAGGGTATAACCTATGTTGATAGTGAAGTGAAAAATCAAGTACCCATGAAAAGAAGTATGTGATTTCCAAATCATTTATGATCTTTCATTATCTTACATTTTGGCAGTCGTTAGTAATGACTGATGACTAACAGTTACTAACCTTTATGGAAGAACAGTGGCCAAGCACTGTGCTAAACACTTTCCATGCATCATCTCATTTTATCCTTATGACAATATTATGAGAAAAGCACACTGCCCCTGGCAGCCACCAGTCTGTTTTCAGAGAGGTTTGATGACTTGCTCAGGGCGGATACTGGCTGAGCTGGGACTCCCACTCTGATTAAAATCTAGTTTGTCATGATCTATCCACTGTGCTGTATCCTGAGGTCTCCTGGCACAAGCTGAGCACTCAGGCCTTGTCCTGTCTGGAAGTGTACCCTTGAATTCACAAAAAGTGCTGTCACATCACAGCCAACAATGAGGATGCCTTGTTCCCCGATGGGGAGGACAGACCTAAGTCTTGTCCAGTGCCGACATGGAAGATTCTGGTGTGCACACCCTTAGGGCCCCTGGTGAAGGCAGTGTGCATTGGCCAGAGGACTCCTGGTGAGAAACATCACATGACTCACATATACAGGGCTAAGGACAAAATTAGGTAAAATTACATTTTTAGATTTTAGTTCTAAAGATCCTCATATAGTTAAGGGTAGGAGAACAAAATACAGCTTGTATTGAGACATACAAATGCTTTCTATGGAGTTCTTTGGATTCCAAGTGATTCGATTCCTGGGTCAGGAAGATCCCCTGGAGTAGGAAATGGCAATCCACTCCAGCACTGTTGCCTGGAAAATCCCATGGACAGAGGAACCTGATAGGCTACAGTCCATGGGGTCGCAAAGAGTCGGACATGACTGAGTGACTTCACTTCACTTCACTATAATGTTGTAATTATATTATAATAAAGTTACTTATAATAATAAAATAACACCAAGTTATTTCTCGTGTCTTATCTAACCTTCTGTGAGAGAGACTAAGAGCTGTACTGATGTATTTGAACTATGTTGTTTCAACTTTTTAAAGTTAATATTAATTATTATTTAAAAAATAGAATTTTATATTTTTAATACTGTTTTGTGCTTTAAAGTTTCAAGTTTTATAGTTAAAGGCTAACAAGGCATTTTTTGTTTATTGAGAACTTACATAAGCAACAGTTAGAGTAACTGTGTGCCTGTACTTACTTGAGTAAATGAAACACAAGATCAAGTGGACAGTTAAGGAGATAAAAAGAATGTTTTGATATGGGTTACTGCAAGTCTCACGATCAGGGTCTGAGACTGGGCATCTTTTCATCTGTTACCGTAAGTTACGACTATACATGCTAAAGCAATAGATCTTCTGTTTCACTTGTCTCATTCAACAGATTTTGACTGAAAACATCAAGTATACAAGCACTGATCTTGGGATTAAGCAGTGGACAAAGCTAACGATAGTCATTGCCCTTCTGAAATTTATAATCTAGTAGAGGAAGACACCCCACTCCAGCACTCTTGCCTGGAAAATCCCATGGACGGAGGAGCCTGGTGGGCTGCAGTCCGTGGGGTTGCTAAGAGTCAGACACGACTGAGCGACTTCACTTTCACTTTTCACTTTCATGCATTGGAGAAGGAAATGGCAACCCACTCCAGTGTTCTTGCCTGGAGAATCCCAGGGACGGGGGAGCCTGGTGAGCTGCCATCTATGGGATCACACAGAGTCGGACACGACTGAAGCGACTTAGCAGCAGCAGCAGAGGAAGACTGGTAACATACAAGTAACATTAAAAATCAAATATGGAGCAACAATATAGACCCAGATGCCTTGGAGAGTCTAGTATATGCTTGCTGTCATTAAGTTCCATACAATTTTACATATTTATAAAATTTTATTTTTACGTATTGTCAATTTTAACCAGTTTTAGAAATAATTTTAGATTCACAGGAGGTTGCAAGGTTAGTTCCGAAAGGACCTGCGTATCCTTCATCCAGTTTCCTCCAATGGTTAGAACATACTCAATTATAATATAAGACCAGGAACTTGATATTGATACATTGTGTTTACAAAGTAGACACTATATCATTTTATCCCATGTGTAGATTTAGTATAACCACTTATGCAATCAAAGACTTCGTCTATCACAGAGATCTCCTTCTGCTCTATCTTCTTCCAGGCACAACCCCTAAACCCTGGTAACCACAGATCTGTCTTCCATCACCATAAATTTCATTATCCAAGAATTTTATTTGTACAAATGGAAGCATACAGTTTTGATTTTTTGCAATTGGCCTTTTTCACTTCTAAAATCCTCAAGATCCATCTAAGTTGTTGTATGTAACATAGCTTATCCTTTATTGCTAGGTAGCATTAGATGGTATGAATGTACCAGTTTGTTTAATCATTCACCCACTCAGGCACATATTAGTCATGTCCAGGTTTTGGATATTACAAACAAAGCTTTTATAAATATTCATGTACAGTCTTTGTTAATGGATATAAGGTTTCAATTCACTAGGATGAGTACTGAGTCTTATGGTGGTTCTGTTTATTTTCATTTGAAAGTACCAGATTGTTTTCCAGAGTGGCTGTAACATTTTATGTTCTCACCAGCAATGCTGAGAGATTCAATTTCTCTGCATCCTCACCAGCATTTAGGGTTGCATTACTTTTTTATTTTAGGTCTTCTGATGAGTGTGTTGCAGTTATTAAATTGTAATCGCCTACTAGAGAAGGCAATAGCAGCCCACTCCAATGCTCTTGCCTGGCAAATCCCATGGACGGAGGAGCCTGGTGGGCTGCAGTCCGTGGGGTCGCTAGGAGTCAGACATGACTGAGCGACTTCACTTTCACTTTTCACTTTCATGCTTTGGAGAAGGAAGTGGCAACCCACTCCAGTGTTCTTGCCTGGAGAATCCCAGGGACCGCAGAGCCTGGTGGGCTGCCGTCTGTGGGGTCGCAGAGTCGGACATGACTGAAGCGACTTAGCAGCAGCAGCAGCAACTGTAGAATAATCACTTTATTTTTGATATAAAGCAAGGTATGAAGTAAAGAAAATAGAGAAGGAAAACATGTAATAGTTGTGAGTAGCTTTGTCTACCTGAACACTACTAGAAGTGTTATGTAGTTAAATTAGAATTTCTGACACAAGTATGATATTGAGTAAGTATACACGAGTGAAGCTTCAGTGTTGATAGGTCTTTACAATGAATACCTCCCTCTTACCATTAATGTTCTGCACATTTAAAATCAAGGCTATGAGAGTCATTTATTTTTCTGAATATAAATATACCTCACTTATCAGTGGTATAGATCACAAATATGTTTTATCAATTCCTAAAGTCTCTAGGGAGACTCACCCAGATGATAGAAATATTTGGGATATGTATTAAGTATTTGGATGTGTATGAAGAAATTGGATCCAAGACTTTAATCTTAAAATGGCAAGTAGATAGAGCCAGTAAGCTGGGTAACATTGGCTCTGTAGACATAATTATAGTTTTGAATGAACAAATAATTGTTAGCACTGACAAAGCACAAGTTTCTGACCTTGGAGCTGTGGGAGGCTAAAGGAAATCGGACATGGTCTGGCTTCTGGAAGCATAATCTAACGGGAACTAGATTTTTTTTTTTTTAATTAAGTTTCATTTATTTATTTTAGCTGTGCTGGGTCTTTGTTGCTGTTTGGGTTTTTCTCTAGTTGAGGGAACAGGAGCTACACTCTAGTTACGCTACACGGGCTTCTCATTGCCGTGGCTTTTCTTGCTGAAGAGCAGAGGTTCTAGGATGTGTGGGCTTCATAGTTGCAGCTCCTGGGCTCTAGAGAAGGGGCTCCATAGTTGTGGTGCGTGGACTTAGTTGTTCCAAGACATATGGGATCTTCCCAGATCAAGTGTCGAACCCACATCTCATGCATTGGCAGCTGGATTCTTTACCACTGAGCCAGCAGGGAAGCCCTGGAAACTGGACCTTTTTTTTTTTTTAATGGCTTTTAAGGAATTATTATCTGAAAATAAAGTTAATTCCCAGGATATGGATTTTAGTTATTTTTGCTTTGTAGAATCACTAGAAGTTTATTTTGTAGTTATATATTCTGTTTGTCATACCTCTGTGTGCAGTTGTGGTCAGCCATCACCAGCTTTCATCTGATCATGTAATAAAGAAAAGAATACCAAATGTCATGCATTAGCCTTTATAAATCTACAGTCTTCATTGTGTCAATAAGCACACTGTTTAGTGCAGTGGTAGTTTCTTTTCCATGATAGGGTTTTCTTGATGAAAGAAGCATAATGTTGATTTCCATTCTAGCAAAACTCCTTAGTTGTGAGTCCAGGATACTTTCTTATCATTTCAATTGTGCCATCAAAACACATTTCTCCCCAAAACTTGCATTTCAAAATATATTATTGACAATGCAGTCCAATTTCATTTTCTACATTTCAGAGCTAGTGTGTTTATCAACAATTAGCAGAAAAAAAGGAGTCCTTCCTTCATATCCCCTTAATATTTACCCTGCACATGTAGTAAAACATTTAGCCTGTTAGCAATATCTGCACAATAATTACACTTTAATAAGCAGATTTTCTAGTTCGAATTTGTTCTTTGAGTTGGCTTTCAGTATCATTAGCCAGTACCTGAGTGTGTGGAGCTGAGTTGTCATTGGAAAGTACCTAACCTCCCTTCTTTACTGCAAATTCATGAGCATTGGTAAGCAAACATCCTTTACTAATGTCTTAATGACTGTTTATAGAGTATCTTACTCTTCTACACACACAAGGCTACTTTATGAGAAACCCAGGAATCACTATAACGGCATAGGAAACTTCTGATTGTGTTGGCTTTTAAATTCAAAACTTTTTCAGAATCTGAAATTTAAGGCACTGATTTCACTTTTTTTTTTTTTTTTTTTGGCTATTTACCTTTTGCAGTAGCATCAGCTTGAAAAAGTTGAAAAAAAAAAATTGTACTCTCCTGTAGAACACCCATGGCTGATTCATGTGAATGTATGGTAAAAAAAAAAAAAACACTACAATATTGTAAAGTAGTTAGCCTCCACTTAAAATAAATAAATTTACCAAAAAATCCATAAAACGTTCTTGCTCTCATCTAGCTTATAATCTATAGAATTTGAAACTTGCTCTTTCACAGTTGTACTATAGGGTGAAATGCAACATCCAAATTAGAAAAGTGAAACTAGTGACGAAGGAGTCTGGGGAAAGGGGCAATTGCTTTTGGCTGGGGTAAATAAAAGGCTTTCAATGGAGGGGTCAGTATTGGAACTGGGGCGTGAAGCCTAACAGGCGGTGGAAATGGAAGTGTTAAGTATTCTAGTTAGAAAGAGCAGCAAAGGACAGAATGAATCCTTGATGTTACTAGCAAGAGACTGACAAAGGTAATAAACTTAACAATCTACTATTCTTGAAAGTTTGCACAAAGTTCATTCTTTGCTTTAAGTATCCTCAATTAACTGCCTTCATTTTAGTGGTAAAACTAAGATTTTTCCCCATATGAACTAGAAACTGTTACCTGTATCATACAGTCTGTATTACGGATAGACCCTGCAGTGTCAGGAAAACATGCAGGATGCGCCACATATATTTGCTCTTTTAGGAAATTGCTATTTAGGGGACCGTTTAATGCTCCACTGAAGAGGAAATGCGTAATCCTCTCCGTGTGCTGCATGGCACTTGAGGTGGTATAATGTCCATAAAATATGCTCCACTTCAAACCAGCGATTTCAGAGCTACGCTTAAAATGATAGAGTGCATTTTTCAAGTATCACAGAATAGCCCTGGTTTCCTATTCCTTTGGAACCTTTTAGCATCTCTTTAAATAACCAGCTTTATGATGTTGGCCAGAGTATCTTTTTCTCAGATCCAATTCCAAAATACTTCCCTGAGTTTAATGACTAACCAAGTGGGAGAGGAAAACTTAAATTAAGCTGGCCTTGACTGAGTCCTGAGGCAAACTATTTTTCATGGATTGCTCATCTTAGAAGCTCTATATCTCATTGTCAACACAAAGCCTGCTTACACTGTAAACTGGGCATTCCATTTTGTTCTGTTTAACAACTAGCTTTAAAAAAAAAGACTAAAGGAAACCAAAATACGTTATTACTGCTACTGTCAACTAAGCGTTTTATTTGGTGACTGCCCTGAGCCTTCTTTAACCTGAGGATGGACTTTTAATATCTGAGATATGGTTTTGTTTTTGTTTTAAAGTTAAGACAAGAAATTGATCTTTTTCTTTAGACTTTGTAAAACAAGTGTTTTTAATTTTTTTTTCACCTCAGATGGTGTCTAACTAATATTTCTTTATGATACTTTGTGTAACCCACATGCCACTTTCTTCTGATTTAAAGAAGACACAGGGTGAAAGGAGGGCTTTGTTATGCCCTGAAGCAGGTGACAGGGAATGAGGATGTAAAGAAGGACTCGGAGAAGACTCATGAGGTGAGGGCCCTTGTGTTTCTAACTCCCCAGAAACACCCTGATAAAACAGTTTGCTTCCAAATTAAGACATGAGTAGAACTGGAAGCTCATTTGTAGAATGGGCCCTCCAGTTTACAGGGAATGATGTGTCTCCTTGGCTAACACCATCAAAAGATAGAACTAGTGTCATTATTAATTTTTTTGCAAAGGTCAATTATTATTTTGATAGAAATAAAAATGTAAGATGTTGGGAAAGTTGAACTTGTAGGTTGCTGGCAGGCACTTATTTTTGTTGTAAGTAATTATTAAATTCAGAGTGTTTGAATAAAACTAAAATTTTGATCATTGTAACCTTCAAGTATTTCTGCTGTGTAAAAATTGAAATTCTAAATGAATAGACAGATGCATTTTTTTGGGTGTGCAACTCTTTCTCAGCCCCTACTAGGGGAAAAAAAAAAGAATTCTATAAGCATGGGGCCTGACATTTTGCACTGAGGTTTGCTTGGGGGACAGTTCACCCCAACTTTACTGTTGCTAGCACCTTTTACCCTTTGGAAGCAGAGAGTCTTGACAGCTTAGAAAGTCCAGCCTCTCTCTCTGACCCTCCAGCCTCAGCTGGAATTCAAACTATCTTCTGTGAGGCAAAATTCAACTCATGCATCAGAAGAGATCAAGGTATTAGTGTGCCCTTCCCTCTCACTCACCGATTCATTCCGTAGCTAATTAAAATTAGATATGGGCAATAAAAGATGAGTGTGATGGTGCCTGTATTCCAAAACTTACACAAAGGTAGGGCACTAAAGGCATTTAACTTTTCCTTTTGAAAAACTTCAGTCCTATAGAAATTCTTCATCGAGATTTACTCATTGTTAAGAGTCTTCCATTAACATTGCTGTCTCTCTCTCCCCCTCTGTCCTCCACTCTCTCACTCTTGCCTTCTCGTTCACTTTTTCTTTTTGAGGGAAGGAGGGAACTACTTAAAGTTCAGTTTCAGACCTCAGAAGAGGAGCATTTTAACAAGAAAGTCCAGTAAGTTTAGAGAGGCTTCAGCAGAAATCTGTATAAAATATAGTTATAAGGGGAAAGGAGAGTATAGGAAGGAATCCGAGCATCCTTTAAAAGATTTTTTTCCAGGTGTAAGAGGTATGGGTACACACAGCTGAGCAGTACCAAGGGCTCAGAGCTGAGCCAGTGTGGAGCATTAGCAGAACAGTAAATGATTTTTCATCACTGGGCTTCAGGCAGGGGAAAAAGGAACTGAGAAATAGGTTCTGGGACAAATAGGAATGGATAGGTAGGCAGTGGTCTGATCATGGCAAACCAGGTATGCCACAGAAAGGAGGTTTCTCTTTATCTTATGGTTGATGATTAATCATTGCTATGCTTTAGGCAGAGGGTAGCCTATGCCTAAAGTTAAAAGAACTATTAATACTATAAAAGAGAAATTATCAGGCTTCCTGATAAACCTAGTAACAGAAGTAGTTTGGGAATTGATGAGCTTTGAATAGCTGTCCTACTTTTCCATCCCCAGAAGAATGGATATGTAGAAAAGCGCTTCTAAAACGTGGTTGTATATCATACTCAAGTGGGAAGTTGTTGGGTTTTTTTTTAAAGAAACATAGATTCCCCAGTTTTTTCACTCCAAATCTGTTGAGTCAGAAGTGGGGCCTGGGAACCTGCATTCTCCCAGATCTCCCCCAGGTGGCGCTAGTGCAGCCAGTTCACGGCCGAGGTTTGGTGGCATCGCTCAGTAGCGGGAGGATAAGGGAGGATTCCGATGCGTCGGTCTTTGCAAAGGGATCAGAACTGGTCAGTCCCCAGGATAGCTCTACCAAATGCTATGAGAATACATCCATCACACCAGCCTGCATTGTTCAAGATGCCATGTCCTATGTCTCTTTGTGACCTTGGAAAATATCTCAAAGTCAGCCTCGTAATAGGCACTCCACAAATGTCTGATGAATGAGAATTGCTGAACCCTGTTAGCAAAGATGTCTAGCAGTACGTTATGTATCTTTGACCAAAACACTAAAATTACTAACTTATTAAAATCAATGACATAGATAACCTAAAGTCCAGATATTTACTCAGACTTTTCAACAACTCTACCAATTTTTTTTTTAATCAAGACTCAGCCATTTTGTTAAAATATCTGCTCTAAAGTAGATAACAGAAATAGGAGGTGACATCACTATTGGGTTCACTTTGTGAACACTGCCACGCTTAGACTTCATTGACTAAACAAAGAAAATGTATTCCCTGGGACTCCTTCCGAGTCACTTATCATTAGGGTGTGATTGTGACAGATAAGCTAAGTGATGACAGGTGGAGGTAATAATGATAGTTAATCCAGACATATATTAAATAATAGAGATAGGAGACATCATTTAACACTGGTCTTGACAGTGATCCCATGATGTTTATTTCAGAAGTGTTTTGAAATGTGAAATATTTTATCATCTTACTTAGTACATAGAGACAGTAGTACTGCACAATTGTTACTTAACATTTCCACTATAGATGTCAAAACCAAGATTCTTGTCAGACTTTAAAAATTTGTCTTATTTCTGACCTCCAATGATTTAAAGTAAAACTGTTTTATTTAGACGTTGTGGGTGTGGGAAGGGACTGAAGAAGCAGTCAGAAAGTGGGTGTTGGGGGAAACGAACTGATCTTCAGTGACTGACACTTCACTCTGTTCAAAAACCATGTTCCAGAGTAATATATTTTTTAACTGTTTTTTATTCCTTAACATTATGGTTTATTACAGGATATTTGATATAGTTCCCTATGCTATACAGTGGGACCTTGCCGTTTATCCATTCTGTGTATATGGTTTGTATCTGATAATCCCCAAATCCTAATTTATCTCTCCCCTATTCCCTTTCTCTTTGGTAACCATAATTTCCTTTCTATGTCTGTGAGTCTGTTTCTATTTTGTAAGCAAGTTCATTTGTGTCATATTTTAGATTCTACATATAAGTAATATCATATAGTATTTGACTTATTTCACTTAGTATCATAATCACTAGGTTCTCCCATGTTGGTACACATGGCGTTATTGCATTCTTTTTATGGCTGAATAGTATTCTATTGTGTATAAATACACCACAGTTCTTTATTAATTCATCTGTTGATGGCCATCTAGGTTGTTTCCATGTCTTGACTATTATTAAAATGAATAATATTGTAAATGAGAATTAGGGTACCTGTATCTTTTCAAATTGTAGTTTTCTCCAGTTAAATGCCCAGGAGTGGGACTGCTGGGTCATACGATAACTCTATTTTTAGTTTTTTAAGGAACCTCCATACTGCTCTCTTTAGTGGTCGTACCATTTACATCCCTCCCCCAACAGTGTAGGAGGGTTCCTTTTTCTCCACTCTCTCTCCGGCATTTGTTATTTGTAGACTTTTCAATGACAGCCATTCTGACCCATGTGAGGTGGTACCTCATTTTAGTGTTTTAAATTTTATTTTTAATTAGAGGATAATTGCTTTATAGTGTTGTGTTGGTTTCTGCCGTACAGCAGCATGAATCAGCCCCAAGTATACATATGTCCCCTCCCTCTTGAATCTCCCCCCCTCACTCCATCCCACCCTTCTAGGTTGTCGCAGAGCCCCAAGTTTAATTCCCTGTGATGCACAGCAACTTCCCTACTAGCTAGGAATTTTACATATGGTCATGTATATGTTTTCCATTCTACTGTCTCAATTTGTACCACCCTTTCCTTTTCCCACTGTGTCTACAAGTCCATTCTCTATGTCTGTGTCTCTATTCTTGCCCTGAAGATAGGTTCATTGGTACAATTTTTCTCGATGCCACATAGTAACAAGGTTTTTAAAGTGGCTAAATGATGCTGTTTATCATTTACAGTTCTTTAGCTAACCCTCAGTTCAAAGATGAAGGTGATTTTAATGTGTTTCATGTGCTCATTAAGTAAGTTCAGTTTGGCAAACCCATGAAAAATATGAACTAAATCTCTGAATGTGTTTACTTGTGTGAATAGGAGGATCAGTCATGGCTGGATCAGGAATACAGTGATGTTGTCAAAGCTTTGTCTCTCCGTCTCTTGGGCAAATTCTCACACATTGCTGGCAGGATGGCCAATCAGCTACATTAGGCTCACATCCTAAGCTTAGGAATTCTGGTGAAAGGTCTTTCCAGATAGCTCCCACAGGAAGGACTCTGGAAGAATCAGCTTTTTCCAGGCTTGAATGACCTTTCATCCCTGAGCCAATCAGGCTTTTATCCTTGAGCCATTCAACCAATTCATGACTAGGATGGGTCAGTCCTATGTTGGAGCCTTTGCTCATCAGTGGGGGAGGGAGCAGGGTTGGCCCTTCCTAAAATCACGTACTGTGGGTTTCTCACATAAAATACGGGTTCTGTGGACGAGAAGAAAAGGGATATTGGTTTGGCGTAAAGGAAAGAAAAAATCAACATGCCTGCCATAGCAGCTTCATTTTCTCCTGAGTGTGTGTGTCTAGAAAAGGAAGAAAAGGTGACGTCTTCAATGGCAAAACCAAATTATGTCCTATCACTGAGAAAAAATAGATTTCTTCAATAGTATAGACAGTGCTTTTATTTTTGTATTTCAATAAGGACTTGACTACTATGAGCCTCTTAAAACACCAACTTTAATATTGAAATATGGTAGAAAACAAAGTTAAACATGTCACAATCAAAGTGTCTAGATTTCAGCTGCTGCGTTTACCTTGTAAGTTGTAAGTACTCAATAAATGCTGAGTGAATTAATGAATTACTGTATTGCAAAACCATGGAATTTGATGGGACCTTAGAAATCATCTAGTTAATCCCTTAGATGGCTGTGGACATCTGCAGTATCCTACAGAGTGGTTGTTGAATACTGTTTGGACAGTTTCATGTGAAAACTCCCACTGATTTCCTCTTGGGGACTTTTTTGCCATATACTGACATTTTAGAAAGGATTTAGAAGCTGATAACATTGAACAAAGGTGCATTCACATTGTTTAATTTCTTTTTTCTCTCCCTCTTTACCCCATACATGTAAATGCAAATAACAAATTACAATCAAGTGATATCTCAAATAATATTACCTGCAAATGAAACTCAGATAAACAAGCTGGACTTTGTTGAGGGAAATTGGGGCAGAATTCTGGCCAAGGAATTGATATAAGGGAGACAGAGAAGAAGGCCACAGAGCTTTATTTCAGGCACAGATCCTTCAAGGGCAGCCTTGGAGCTACCTAAGAGAGAGGCTCAGTAATGGCGATACTGGGTAGTTGATAGCTGGTGGGTTTCCTTGTGGCTGGTGGAAGTGTATTTTCTCTGGGGTTACAGAGAGGAGGGAAATGAGGTGTTGCCTCATCTGGAAGAGAGGAAAGTGCAGAGTATCCCAGGGAAGTACCTTGTATTAAGAAACACACACTGTATTGAATCAGGTTAAGGATGGGAAACAAACATCCCATTCCTCTTGTGTCATTATTTGTTATCTCTGGTAACAAAAGCTCTTTATAGAGTGCAGTGTGCTATGCTCATTCATTGCAATATTACTTTTTTCTTATTGTTATATTTTTCCATAGATAAATCCTATATGTAAGCCATCTCTAAATACATCCCTCTTTGGGGTTAACTTGTTTTGTTCTATTTTTGACTTAAATAGATTATCCTAAAATATTCTCTGAATTTTGGTATGTTTGGTAATTTCATACTCTCAAGAAGCCAAAAGAAATTCTTCAGCTTTCAAAACTAGATTTTATGCTCTTCTATACTTAGGATGTATTTTAGATTACCTGATAGAGAGCATGTGGTGTGTTTTCAAGAAAACATTAGAAAATTGATATTCAGATCTCATTTGTAGGCAACAAATTTCAGGTGATATCTTAATCCTGACTCTGAAATGTGATCTAATAACAAAAATGCTTGGCAGTAGAATTAGAATCAGATTGACAATAAATTATAATATTTATTAATTCAAAGACTGTTATATATAAACATAATTCACCCATCAGCAAATGGCAATTCTTAGCAAATTAGTCATTAGTATGAATTGTATGATGCATTTTGAAACAAATTGGTCAGGATAGTTCTTAGCATTAGAAGAAATAGCAGGAGACCACTATAAACTTTGATTTAGAATGCATTTTATATCAGCATTGGAAATGTGGTTGTGAAAATGACAGAACATGGTTACTTTCACATATGTTTACTTCATTTTAGTGAGGCATAAAAAGGAATCTGTTGATGTCTTCCTAGTCATTCATATAGCTCTCAGCCAATAGGAACTACAAATCCCAGAATGCAACATTCCATTCTTAAACATAGATTTCCCACTCAGTTTGATGAGATAATAGGATTTACTATGCTTACTCCTTGGAAGGAAAGTTATGACCAACATAGATAGCATATTGAAAAGCAGAGACATTACTTTGCCAACAAAGGTCCATCTAGTCAAGGCTATGGTTTCTCCAGTGGTCATGTATGGATGTGAGAGTTGGACTGTGAAGAAAACTGAGTGCCAAAGAATTGATGCTTTTGAACTGTGGTGTTGGAGAAGACTCTTGAGAGTCCCTTGGACTGCAAGGAGATCCAAACAGTCCATTCTAAAGGAGATCAGCTCTGGGTGTTCTTTGGAAGGAATGATGCTAAAGCTGAAACTCCAATACTTTGGCCACCTCATGTGAAGAGTTGACTCATTGGAAAAGACTCTGATGCTGGGAGGGATTGGGGGCAGAAGGAGAAGGGGACAACTGAGGATGAGATGGCTGGATGGCATCACTGACTCGATGGATGTGAGTCTGAGTGAACTCCGGGAGATGGTGATGGACAGGGAGGCCTGGCGTGCTGCGATTCACGGGGTTGCAAAGAGTCAGAGACGACTTAGTGACTGAACTGAACTGAACTGGACTGATGAAGTCCAAAATGCTCACTTGAACTTTACTAAACGTAGACCTTTGTCAGGTTTAGTACCTTTCTATATTCAATTTTAAGAAGCAAAATATTTGTACTGTCCACCTCATCTGTATATGTGATACAATTATTTTCATACATTAAAAAAAATAGCCATTTCACCATAGTGATCTAGTGTAAAATTTAAGAACAAAATGATCAATTGAGAATTTTTCTGGAGGAGCAATTCTTTCTAAAATGTTCTAAAAACAATTCTTTCTAACATACTTATTCTTTGGAAGTAGCTCACTGTTATTTGGACTCAGATTTAAATATCTTATTAATATATTTTGGACTTTTATTAGTTCTGAAATTATTAGTGAAGGCTATAGTGATTGGCATTCATGTAGGCACTTCTAATCGGAAATCATTTTCTATTAAAGGTTTGAAGTCATTTTGTTTATTCCTGCAGGGACCTCAATATATTCTCCATCCAATGTTTTTATAAGTATGCAAAAATTATACTAGTAGTGTAACTAAAATAATAGCTCACATTTATTGAATGCTTGCTTTCTAGTCATTCATATTGCCTTCAGCCAACAGAAACTGCAAATCCCAGAATGCAACATTCCATTCTTAAACATGGATTTCAGACTCATTTCAGACATTTATTGAATGCTTGCTATATACCAGGCACTGTACTAAGAGCTTCCATGGATTACTTTGGTCAATCTTCATAAAATCTTAAAAGGTAGGTGGTATTGTTGTTCCCATTTTACAATAGGCCAAGACTTAATGAGAAAAATTAGCTCATAAAATGTTCAGAGCTGCTAAAGTGGATCTAACATGTGGACTGCAGCTTCTGTGTCTTAATTCACTATGTTATACTGCATACCTTGCATCACAAGGAAACATTATTATTGTGTACTGTGGCCAGTACATCACCACCAGTTTAATAACACTTCGATTTTATGAATTTTTGTTGATGAGAAAAACATCATTTTTGAGCCTGAAAGGCAGGATTGCTACTGCTATTAAGTCACTTCAGTCGTGTCTGACTCTGTGCGACCCCATAGATAGCAGCCCACCGGGCTCCCCCATCTCTGGGATTCTCCAGGCAAGAATACTGGAGTGGGTTGCCATTTCCTTCTCCAATGCATGAAAGTGAAAAGTGAAAGTGAAGTCGCTCAGTCGTGTCCAACTCTTAGCGACCCCATGGATGGCAGCCTACCAGGCTCCTCCGTTCATGGGATTTTCCAGGCAAGAGCACTAGAGTGGGGTGCCATTGCCTTCTCCGAAAGGCAGGGTAGTACCTTAAAATTTTCTTCATGAGCAAACCTTATTTCCTCCTGTGAGAAGTAAATTTTTAAATTTCGTCAAGGAATGTTAAAATAGACAGTTGAAATAATTATTCCAGAAGCAAGCACTGAGCAAAAAAATTTTCATTTCACTTTCCAGATTGACTAAACGCATCAATGAAATTATCGGAGTAATTGCTCAACTTTCACTTATGTTTCCTGGCAGCATATACTTCATAGCTATTGTGACTCCACAAGAATAAGATCAAGTACTCTTTATGTTTGTGAAACATATCAGTTTGATGTGTTGTCGATGCTTCCTAGGAGCTTCACACCATCCATTACCCTGTCCTTAACCTTCAACCTTCCTGCATCAAACTCTGGAAAGACTTCATCTCTGGACTCTGTTAACTCTACCACATCTGCCTCTATTCTTGAGGTTTCCTAATTTCCAGGTGTTTTGTTATCCAGCACATCTCTCCCCTTTTTAAACATACTCCTCCAATCCTTTTGGTTCAATCCTATGGTTTTTTCCCACTTGAAGCTTTCCCCACTTTTTACCTTCCCCAAGTGGTACCGCCACAAGACTGAGTGGGCAGATGTGGTTTCTTGCTGGTTGGAAGGTATTGATCGCACAGCTTGTCAGCAGGGAGCATCTCTGGGGCAGTTTGCTGTCACTGCAGCTACACATTTGACAGCGAGGTGCCTCCCCCAAGGCCCCGCTCATCACCCTACGTCCTCTGTCTCATTGTTTCTCAAATCGTGCCTCTCAGATCCCGAGGACTTCAGAAACACATTCTCAGAGATCCATGTGAACCTAAGTTATTACAAGTTTTTAATGGGATGATCTTAAGATATTTAAGTTGCTAAGTTTCAGAGCTTACACTTGTATTTTTCATGTGGTATCTCTGAAGGAGTAGTTTGACTTTTTTTTTTTTTTAAGTGGTTTTTCAAACTGGGAGTGCACAAACTTGTTTTTTTGAGTTCTGAGTTCTCAAGATTGAGAAACACTGCTCTACTATACTGGAAATGGGCCTAGCTACACATTCCTCACACATCCACTGTGTGCTTCCTATGAATCTTGTACTCTGCTGTCTGCTGCTGCTGCTGCTAAGTCGCTTCAGTCGTGTCCAACTCTGCGACCCCATAGGCGGCAGCCCACCAGGTTCCCCCATCCCTGGGATTCTCCAGGCAAGAACACTGGAGTGGGTTGCCATGTCCTTCTCCAATGCATGAAAGTGAAAAGTGAAAGTGAACTCGCTCAGTCGTGTCTGACTCTTAGCAACCCCATGGACTGCAGCCCACCAGGCTCCTCTGTCCATGGGATTTTCCAGGCAAGAGTGCTGGAGTGGGATACCATTGCCTTCTGAGAGTTTAAAAAGTCACTGTCCTCAAGGCTTAGTGGGAAGTCAGATATATAGAAAGACAGTCATTATATATTGTAATGGTGCTAGTCAGTAGGTACAAACTTTTTAGAGAACAACTTTAGCAATTGAATCAAGAGCATTGAAAAAGTGGGATAACCTTTAACCCAATCATTCCACTCTTAGGATTTATTTTTGGGGAATAAGAAAGAGCCACAAACATTTATATGAAAGGATCAAGAAGTCAAATGAAATGAAGAGTGTTAGAACTGACTCAGCCTGATATATTTTACAATAGTTAAAAATGGAGGCAAGGTTTAATATTTAACAATAGGAGGATACTTAAGTTATGGCACCCTACTAATGGGTATTCAGTTCAGTTCAGTTCAGTCACTCAGTCGTGTCCGACTCTTTGCAACCCCATGAATCGCAGCATGCCAAGCCTCCCTGTCCATCCGGAGTTCACTCAAACTCATGTCCATTGAGTCATTGATGCCATCCAGCCATCTCATTCTCTGTCGTCCCCTTCTCCTCTTGCCCCCAATCCCTCCCAGCATCAGAGTCTTTTCCAATGAGTCAACTCTTCGCATGAGGTGGCCAAAGTACTGGAGTTTCAGCTTTATAATCATTCCTTCCAAAGAAATCCCAGGACTGATCTTCAGAATGGACTGGTTGGATCTCCTTGCAGTCCAAGAGACTCTCAAGAGTCTTCTCCAACACCACAGTTCAAAAGCATCAATTCTTCGGTGCTCAGCCTTCTTCACAGTCCAACTCACATCCATACATGACCACTGGAAAAACCATAGCCTTGACTAGATGGACCTTTGTTAGCAAAGTAATGTCTCTGCTTTTGAATATGCTGTCTAAGTTGGTCATAACTTTTCTTCCAAGGAGCAAGCATCTTTCAATTTCATGGCTGCAGTCACCATCTGCAGTGATTTTGGAGCCCCAAAAAATAAAGTCTGACACTGTTTCCACTGTTTCCCCATCTATTTCCCATGAAGTGATGGGACCGGATGCTATTAGACAACGACTAAATATAATAATACTTTGCTCTAATACTTTGGCCACCTGACGGAAAGAGCCAACCCATTAGAAAAGACCCTGATGATGGGTGAAATTGAAGGCAGGAGGAGAAGGGGAAGACAGAGGATGATATGGTTGGATGGCAAAACCAGCTCAATGGACATGTTTGAGCAAGCTCGAGGAGATGGTGAAGGACAGGGGAGCCTGGCATGCTGCAGTCCATGGGGTCACAGAGTTGGACATGACTGAGCAACTGAGCAACAGAAACAATAAAACATTATAAATATAGAAAATATTGAAAGAACTCATAATGTTAAGCAGAAAAACAACACATAGCTTTCTACATCAGAGGTGAGCAAACATTTTCCAGTAATAGGTCACATTGGTTAATATTTTAGACTTTGTGGGTCATGTGAATTTGAGAGTTGAAACTGATAAAAATCTGCTATTTTAATGTGAAAACAGCCACAGACAGTGCATAAACAATTGGGCATGTTGTTTGTCAATAAAAATTTATTTATGGACATTGAAATTTAAATTTTGTATAGTTTTGGTGTGTCAGGAAATATCAATAGTAGTTTTAAAATTTTCATTTTCAACCATTTAAAAAATAGAAAGCCTGTTCATAGCTTGCAGACCACATGAAAACAGATGGCAGGCTGGATTTGGACTGTGGGCCATAGTTTTCTGATCTCTGATCTATACTATATGATTTTAAGTGTGTGTGTATGTGTGTGTGTATGTAGGTAAAACCATAAGAATATTAATGGTGGTTATCTCTGGGTAGTGGGATTATAGGTTATTTTTTTAATGATTTTAAAAATATTTTTACTCATTTTTAATATGAAATGACATTTTTGATAATCAGAAAAGTAAAAAAAAAATTCACTATAATAATTGCTGTAATAGTGGGAAGCACTCTAAAGGGGTAAATGTCTCAGATTCATGGAGGCTGAGGGTGAGGAAAAAGTTGCTGAAAGAGTCAAAACTAAACAGCGTGTTGAAGGATGATGAAGAATTTCTCAAGTACGGTGAGTCACAGGAGAGAGAGTGAAGAGGGGACAGCAACAAGGAAAAGTGTTCTGGGCTGAGACTGGGAGGTTAGGCCGTGGGAAAGTTAGGGAACCACAAGACTGTCAGAAGGCTGGAGAGCAGTGAGAGTGAGCAGAGAGAAGATCAGAAAGAGAACCAGGCACTGAGGGTCTTACTTGCTGTGCTTACAGTTTGCATTTTTATCTTAAAATCATCGAAAGCCGTTGAAAGATTGATAAGTTGCTAAAGGAAGTTGTCGTATTTCTGATTTAGAAAAACCTACATCGCATCAGGGCAGAGAATGGATTGGGTAAGGGTGAGCTGGGAGGCAGGAAGACAAGTTGAGAGGCCGTTGTAGGAATCCATGTGAGAAGTGAGAGACTAAACCAGGGTAAGGCGGCGGGTTGGGGAGTGGAAACAGAGGAAGGAGAAAGTTTGAATGAAATATAGGATGTTGACTAATTAGATCTTGGAATTGAAGGAGATATGGGGGAGAGAGGAATAAAAGTTGTCTTCCATGTTTCTGCCCCTGAAAGCCAGGTGAGTGGGAGATTTGGTTGAGAAGATGGCATGATCAGTTTTAGATGTCTTGAATATGAGAGCACTGTTGGGTGTTTGGGTGCAATTTTTCAATACAGTTTAAAAATCAGGAGAAACAAATTACATAGACAGTGATTGTAGTAATAAGAACTTAGGCACTCACTTGGAAAGAAGTGTTAAATAATAATTTTCTTTTTCTCTTCCCCTCCTTCCCTCATGGATTATGTAGAAACACAGTCTAATCAGTACTAGTGGCTCATTGTGATAGTCCATTCAGACTTTGGGGTCACTTGCCCTTGAGACCACATTAAAATTTTGTGAAGATGTTGAATATAGTTTGAAAAAAGTCACACAAGTGATTTTATTATAAGCTCCCTCGTCCTACCCCTGACACCTACTTGTTGAGTGAGAAGAAATGAGCAAAGACTGGTTTCCTGGAGCACTGTGGCTCCACAACCTAGGAAGCTACCTGGATGTAATTGGAAGCTGATCCCCTGTGTGGAGGGCAGGGAGAAACAAAGAGATGGACCGCTCCAGATGGCCGGTGGTAGGTTTAACAACCAAGAGAACTTATTTAGGAGGCTTGTCCTGGGCAGCCACACCCCTGTCTGCCAAATCTTAAAAGTTCGTCACTGTGTTCCGTCATGTGTTCCATCCAGATAGTCTCAACACCACATCACTGTCTCAAAGCTGTGTCTGTGGGGGCAACTTCTGGAAGCCAGGAATGTAAACCTACTAAACATAGAGCAGGGAGTGAGAAGCCTCTAATTGCCTGGACCCAGCTTACAGGTCAACCACCAGGTCATGTCCTTTCAGTGACCTCCCCAATAGACACCCTAGAGTGAAAGTCACTCTGAGTGTTAGTCACTCAGCCGTGTCCAACTCTTTGCAACCCCATGGACTGTAGCCCACCAGGCTCCTCCTCTATCCATGGAATTCTCAAGGCAAGAATACTGGAGTGGGTTGCCATTCTCTTCTCCAGGGGATCTTCCCAGCCCAGGGGTCAAACCTGGGTCTCATGCATTGCAGGCAGATTCTTTACTGTCTAAGCCAGCAGGGAAGCACAACAGACACCTAGACATTTAAAAATTAGGCAGAGAAATTGAGCCTGTAAAAGAGTGCCAAAGCGCAGAAGGAAAATCAAAGTATACTTGTAGTTGATGGAAGAAAAAAAATTTTAAGGAGCACAGAACAGTATTAATCACAAACAAATGATTAAATGAAGATTATTTAGCCTTGACAAATGTAAGGTCATGGTGGATCTATACAAGAATATTTCACTGGCATGGTGGGAATAAAAGCTATTCAGAAGAGAATTGAGAAGTAAATGAGGATTAAGAAAAAGCTGAAGCATCAAAGAAAGGAAAACAATACAACCCAAACTAGATGCTTCTCTCCTCAGTTTTCAGATATATTAGTACAGTTTGTATCATTTGATGAAGAGATGCTTGAAAAATTCTTGATGAGTGGTTGAGAACATGGATGAGTAAATACGCTCTTGAATAACATCAGGTTCCATTAGGTATTATCTGCTCTGAATCCTAGGAGTCATTGAAAATATGATTGTATTGTGTTTGAACAAGTGACTGATTTTAGCTGTAATGGAGGATAAAGAGCCCCTTTCTATCCAAGTGAAATAACTTGCTATAGATTCCTGTTGACTGAGGATATTTTAAGTGCTGTGGGGATAATATATAAACATTTAAACCGAAAAACACTATACAAATTTTATTGTTTGCACTGCAGTATTTTTACTGTGCTAAAAAAATAAGACATGCAAAAATGAGATTTCTCCCCCTTTAGGTATGTTTTCTGATACTAATTTATCTTTTGACCTTACGGCTTTTGATAGTCTTCAACCTGGAAGAGCAGCTTCCCTTCAATTAGGTAAGAAGTCCCTCTATAGCCAACAGCAACTGCATGCGTAACCACCCAGTCGTGTCTGACTCTTTGCTATCCAATTTGCTGTAGTCCACCAGACTCTTCAGTCCATGGGATTTCCCAGGAAAGAATACAGGAGTGGGTTGCCGTTTCCTTCTCCAGGGGATCTTCCCGACCTAGGGATCAAACCTGTGTCTCCCACAGTTGAGAGAGGCCATTTGAAGAGATGGGGTGAAGGTGGGCTCACTTCAGGTGTTCAAAGTTATATCCCTTAAGGTTACCTGGTTTTAATTTTCATGATACATTAATCCTATGAACATTTTAAAAGAACTCTTCAAGTGTATATAAGGAATAAGAGACATAGGCTTGCAGGGTGTTGTCAAGGGTTTTCTTGACAACTATGGGAAATCTGGGATCTGTGGCACTCTGGGAAATGAGGAGGCAAAATTTGGGACCATCTAAGAAAAGTATTTTTCCAAAAACTATGGAAGGTTTTGCTCCTAAACTAAAGGAGCCCTGTTGGTCTAGAATGGGTCTGTGTTTCAGTTTTGTTAGACACTTCCTAAGGCTGATGTCAAATTTTATAAGTGGCCTCTAAACTCTCTAACAGCCTGTGAAATAAAGTGAAATGATTTTCAAGAGAAAGTAAATGAAACCTCGTAGACCTCTCATACATTCTATCACAAACATTTGGGTAAGGCATTCAGTGTTTTTCAGTAAGATTATTATTTGGGAGGACAATTCTTCACTGAACTCCTCCCCCATAAATCACACAAACACATGATGACAATTAGAAATGCCTTAACATGACTGGTACTGGAGCTGTAAACATGAGCGAGATAGAACTCAGATCTCTTGTGTCTGTTTCACAGATTTGAAATCATCATTAACAGACATGGGTAGTATGACCTCTAACCCTCTCCAGTAGAACTTTATTTGCCTTTGTGTTTCAGGCTACCAAACTGACAGATCCTATTCCTTGAGGGAAGAAAGAGGTAGTCTTCTTGAGGACTCAGGATTAAAATAGAACAGTAAGAAATGAGTGGACTTCCTAACACTTTTTACCAAGGTTGGGGAAGAAGTATCACAGAGATCCAAGTACTATACATCAAACACCTGTATGGTGGAATTTTGCCTTGTGTACAGATCAGCCTCCATTCCAGGAATATCCCAGAAATCAACCCCAACTGGTTATTATCTTAGATTTTAGATTGGTTTAGAAACGTCTCTGTTCTATGAATCCTACCTAGTTCACTCTGTTGAATTCCCTGTCTCCTCCGTTATTTCCAATGGTGTTTGATAGGGGGACATTAATTGTACCTGGCCTTGATCCCAGCACCCCAAGAGTGATCTGAATTCCAAGAGCATTTGGAGCAGTTAGTTTTCTACAAATCTTCAAGACAGATGTCAACTGGCTTCCTTGGAAAAATACCAAGTGTAATTTTTACCAAATTAAACCCAGAAAGTTCTGCAAGAGTTTTCCAGCCTTGGGATTACAGTGAATCAAACATTTTACAGTTCATACTGGAGGTCATGGGAAAATCCCAAGGAAATATAGAAAACCAGAACTGTAGTCCTTCAAGTTGCCTGTCCCCAAAACTCCTGTATTATTTGTTTACAAAGTGTCACGTCAGTAGGAAAAGAACCGTATTAAGAGAAACCTAAATGCATTTGATAAGGCTAAATATACTTCCAAAGGCAACCCTGTTTGATAGAGAAGTAGCCAACTTTCAGATTCATCTTACCACCGTCTTGTCAAACCTGAGAAATATCACTGAAAGTCTAAACGTTCACTAACTTTGCTCTAGAACGAATTTATTGCTCATTATTTCTTATTCCCTTCTGCATCTCTGTCATGAGACTGTCAAGTTTTTCTGCTTTCAGTTCTTTGTCATATGATTCAGCCTTTGTCATATGATTGCAGTATCTTAGAATTTAAAACTTCTAATTTAAGTCTTGAGCCATCATAAGTAAAAATTGAGGCCAAGTTATTCCATTTTAATGGTAAAAGATATAAAATGGAAAAAACATGGACAATATAAAATTAGGCAGCCCTTGTCACATAAGGAGGAAACTAAGAAACTACACACGTTTGATCTAACTGTCCTGGCAATTTAGGCAATCATATGTGTGGTTAGCCTAAATACCAAAGAGGGCGGAGTGGGCAAGTGTTCAATAGATGTCTCTGAAGAGTTAGTTCATTGGCATGTTCAGCCCACTCTACCTGAGGGAAGTTTTGAATTCAGTATGAAATTGTCTGGCTCTTTGTTGCATTATGAATTTTATTGTCTTTCTTTATTAAGTATGAGAGACCCTTGAATGTCTAATGCATAACACATAATTTTACATTTGTGAATCTACCTGGCTATGCTAGGGTAACAAGCAACCCCAATGTTTATCAGCAGCATTATTTACAATAGTCAAGAATTGAAATCAGCCTAAGTGTCCATCAACAGATGAATGGATAAAGAAGATGTGGTGTATATTTACAATGGAATATTACTCACCCATAAAAGAGAATGAAATGTAGCCATTTGCAACAACATGCCCCTTTCTCTTTGTCCTGGGACGCCTGTAATGCAAGTGTTTATACTCTCAATTTGTCCCAGAGCTTTCTTAAACTATCATTGTTGTTCTGATTTCCGTGAGTTTGTCTTTCAGATTGGGTATGTGTTCTTTTGCATCACCTAATCTGTACTTTATTCCCTCTAGTATATTATTTCAGTTATTGTATTCTTTAGCTCTTTTTATATCTGGGTGATTTTTTTTTGCCTTAAAAAATATTTTTTATTTTTTTACTTTACAATACTGTATTGGTTTTGCCATATATTGACATGAATCCACCACAGGTGTACATGAGTTCCCAACCCTGAACCCCCCTCCCACCTCCCTCCCCATATCATCTCTCTGGGTCATCCCAGTGCACCAGCCCCAGGCATCCTGTATCCTGTGTTGAACCTAGACTAGTGATTCATTTCTTACATGATAGTATACATGTTTCAATGCCATTCTCCCAAATCATCCCACCCTCTCCCTCTCCCACAGAGTCCAAAAGTCTGTTCTTTACATCTGTGTCTCTTTTACTGTCTTGCATACAGGGTTATCATTGCCATCTTTCTAAATTCCATATATATGTGTTAGTATACTGTATTGGTGTTTTTCTTTCTGGTTTACTTCACTCTGTATAATAGGCTCCAGTTTCATCCACCTCATTAGAACTGATTCAAATGTATTCTTTTTAATGGCTGAGTAATTCTCCATTGTGTATATGTACCACCGCTTTCTTATCCATTCGTCTGCTGATGGACATCTAGGTTGCTTCTGTGTCCTGGCTATTATAAGCAGTGCTGCGATGAACATTGGGGTACACGTGTCTCTTTCAATTCTGTGTCTCTTTCAATGCATGCGTCTTTATTTCAATTTATATCTGTTTTATGTTAATTGGTTCTTTTTATATTTCTTACCTCTGTTGGAATTCTTATTGCGTTCCTCCATTCTTCTTCTGAGTTTGGTGTGTGACTTTATGACTGTTGCTTTGGACAATTTGGGCTTCTCCGGTGGCTCAGGCATTAAAGGATCCACCTGCCAATGCAGGAGACACAGGAGACGTGGGTTCTATCCCTGAGTTGGGAAGATCCCCTGGAGAAGGAAATGGCAAACCCCTCCAGTATTCTTGCCTGGAGAATTCCATGGATTGAGGAGTCTGGCAGGTTACAATCCCTGGGGTCGCAAGGAGTCAGACATGACTGAGCAACTAACAGTTTCACTTTGTACTTTTTATCAGGCAATTAGATTGGTGCAAAAGTAATTGTAGTTTTACATTGTTAAACTTTGCCCTTTCATACTGGAATACATTCTTAAGTGTGGTTATGTAATATAGTGAATATAGTGAAGTCGCTCAATCGTGTCTGACTCTGTGACCCCGTGGACTGTAGCCTACCAGGCTCCTCTGTCCATGGGATTTTCCAGGCAATAGTACTGGAGTGGATTGCCATTTCCTTCTCCAGGGGATCTTCCCACCTCAGGGATCGAACCCGGGTCTCCCGCACTGTAGACCGACGCTTTACCGTCTGCACCACCAGGGAAGTCTGGTTATGTTATACATCATTTTAAATGCTCATTTCTCACTTTGTTTTTTTTTTGCTAGTGACTTATTACTTCCTGTTTACTTTATTTTAGACTATAGAAATGATATTAGACAAAAAACAAATTTGAGTGATTTTTTTTATTCAAGTACAAAATGGGTTGTAAAGCAGCAGAGATAACGTGCAACATCAATAACGCATTTGATGCAGGAACTGCTAATGAACATACAGTGCAGTGGTGATTTAAGAAGTTTTGCAAAGGAGACCATAGCCTTGAGATGAGAAATGCGGTGGCTGGCCATCAGAAAGTGACAGTGACGAATTAAGAGCAATCATTGAAGCTGATACTCTTACAACTACACGAGAAGTTGCTGCAGAACTCAGTGTTGACCATTTTGTGCTAATTCATCATTTGAAGGAAATTGGAAAGTTGAAATAGTTCGGTAAGTAGTTGCCTCATGAGCTGATAGAAAATAAAAAAAATTGTTGTTTTGAAGTGTTGTCTTTTCTTATTCTACACAACAATGAACTATTTTTTGATTGGATTGTGATGTGCATTGAAAAGTGGATTTTATATGACAACCTGCGATGTCCAGCTCGGATTGGACTGAGAAGAAGCTCCAAAGCACTTCCTAAAACCAAGATTACACCAAAAAAAAAAAGAATCTGATGTTCAGTTTGGTGGTCTGCTGACAGTCTGATTCACAGCTTTCTGAATCCTGCAAAACCTGTTACATCTGAGAAATATGCTGAGCAAATTGATGAGATGCACTGAGAAATGCAATGCCTGCAGCTAGTGTTGGTCAACAGAATGGGCCCAGTTCTTCACAACACCTGACTGCGCATCACCCAACCAAAGCTTCAAAAGTTGAACAAATTGGGCTACAAAGTTATGCCTCATCCGCCATATTCACCTGACCTCTTGTCAACCAACTACCACTTCTTCAAGCATCTCAACAACTTTTTGCAGGGGAAATGTTTCCACAACCAACAGGAGACAGAAAATGCTTTCCAAGAGTTCATCGAATCCTGAAGCATGGATTTTTATGCTACAAGAGTAAACAAATTTATTTCTCATCAGCAACAATGTGTGGATTGTAATGGTTCCTATTCTGATTAGTAAAGATGTGTTTGAGCCTAGTTAAAATGATTTACAATTCATGGTCCGAAACCACAATTACTTGTGTATCAACCTAATACTTATCTCCATTCCATTAGGGTTTTTTTCACTAGGATAAAACCCTGGGTTTTATCTTGTTCTTTCATTTGGAACAAATTCCTCATTTTAGTTTGGTTTTCTGTGTTTGTTTCTATGGGTTAGACAAAGCAGTTACGTCTCCCAATCTTGAAGGTATGATCTTGAGTAGGAGCATCAGTTCAGTTCAGTCATGTCCGACTCTTTGTGATCCCATGCACTGCAGCACGCCAGGCCTCCGTGTCCTTCACCAACTCCCAGAGCTTGCTCACACCCATGCCCATCAAGTCAGTGATGCCATCCCATCATCTCATCCTCTGTCATCCCCTCTCCTTCCACCTTCAATCTTTCCCAACATCAGGGTCTTTTCCAATGAGTCAGTTCTTCGCATCAGGTGGCCAAAGTATTGGAGCTTCAACTTCAGCATCAGTCCTTCCAATGAATATTCAGGACTGATTTCCTTTAGGATTGACTGGTTTGATCTCTTTGCAGTCCAAGGAACTCTCAAGAGTCTTCTCCAACACCACAGTTCAAAAGCATCAATTCTTTGGCACTCAGCTTTCTTTATGGTCCAACTCTCACATCCATACATGACTGCTGGAAAAACCATAGCTTTGAATAGATGGACCTTTGTCAGCAAAGTAATGTCTCTGCTTTTTAATATGCTGTCTAGGTTGGTAATAACTTTCCTTCATCTCCTATGTATTAATAGACTGCATGTACTGGGCAACTTGGGCAGGCTGGCTGAAGCAACAGGCACTTTTCAAACTTTTGCCTCTGCACTGAGACTCAAGTGAGTAAGTTAGTGTACAAGCCTCGTAAGAGTCTCAGTTTAGTATAGTGCTCTAGCTCTACAGAAGCCCTGCTGGTTTTCAAAGTCAGTTAGGGAGCCTTGTCCTCTAGTGCTCGTACCAAAGGCTGAGGTGCCCAACATGAGGCTCGAACCCCTTGCTCCTTAGGACCTTTGAATCTGTGATATCCCTTCCCACCTGTGGATCCCTGCACTGGTGGTATGTATACTGACTACATTACATCTCTGCCGCTTCTCTCCATCTTGATGTAGTTTTCAAAATTTTCCTTAATTTTGGAAGAGCCGTTTATACTAGTCTTCAGATGTTTCTCAGAATGAGTTGTTCTATATGTAATTGTAGTGTTGGTTTGTCTGTGGGAGGACATGAGCTCAGGATCTTCCCACTCTGCCATCCTGATCCCACCTGTCAGATGTTTTTATATTTCATTTGGATTTTCAGTGACTCAACCTTTTAAAAAATTGATTCTTATATGTATCTCTCATTTGTTAATTTCTGATTTTATATTTAGTAAGTTAATCCCCTTTAATTTTTGTCTTAATTTAGGAGTCTTTTTCTATAATTTAGACTTGAATGTTTAATGCCTTTTTTCTTTCTTTCAAAAAGAAAGTTGTCTAATGCTATGAATTTCATCTAAGCATAAAATATCTGTGTATCTTAAGTTTTAAACATAGCAGCCTCATTGTAATTTTTTTCTTCTAAATAGCCTGTATTTATAGCTTTTTCTTTGTTTGATTTAGGAATTTTTCTTTAAAGTGTTTTCTTAAAATTTCTAAGAGATTTCTTTCATCATCTGGTCTTTTGTTGTTTGTTTCTACTTGTATTGCATTTTGGTCTGACTGGGTATAGGTGGCGCCAGTGGTAAGGAACCCACTTGCCAGTGCAGGAGAGTTAAAAGACGTGGATCCAGTCCCGGGGTCAAGAATACCCGCTGGAGAAGGGCATGGCCACCCACTCTGGTATTCTTGCCTGGAGAATCCCAGAGACAGAGGAGCCTGGCGGGCTACAGTTCATAGGGTGTCAAAGAGTTGGACATGACTGAGGTGACTTAGCATGCAGGCACATACCCACTTTAAATATTTTAATGTCATAAACATCATGATGCCTTATTTCCCCTGTGAAGTGTGTAATTTATCAATATAAAGTACTGTTTTTTAATCACAATGATTTTTTGTTTTGATTTCTAATTTGTCTGAGATTAACATTGCCGCTGCTGCTGCTGCTGCTAAGTCGCTTCAGTTGTGTCTGACTCTGTGTGACCCCATAGACAGCAGCCCTCCAGGCTCCCCTGTCCCTGGGATTCTCCAAGCAAGAACACTGGAGTGGGTTGCCATTTCCTTCTAATTCTCCTTTATTTTTGTCTCTGCTAATATATCTCATCTCTTTATTTTAAGATTTTGTATCTTTTTAGTTGAGGGATGACTCCAGCAAATATAAATTAGTTGAATTTCTCCCCCTTAATCTGATACTGTTTGCCTTTTAATTGAAAAAATTAATGCATTCATGTTTTGAGTGTTAACTGATATTTAATTATATTCCTATCATTTTGGTTTGTGTGTCCTAATAAATGTATTCTTATTTACTTCATTTTCTTTGTTGTATTTTGCATCATCACATGTTTAGTTTCCTTTTCTGTTGACATTTTAGAATTTATTCATGTTATTGTTAATGTATTATATTTTAAAATTGTGCCTTGATTTTGGTGCCAATATCAAGAACAGAGTAGGATCTGTGGGATCCTCCTCCTGTCCCCAAATGAGACAATTATGAAAGCACATGTTGCCCTTCCTCTTCCATAGTTTGTTCAAGCAATATGCAGTCTTGGTTACAGATATTCTAATTTTTACATTATGACTATTCACTTTCAAGAACTTACTCTTAACATTTACATTAAGCTTCACAAGCTTGTTAACAGTAACAACTATTTAGAATAAAAAGTTTTACTGGGTTCATTTGTCACAATATTTTTTCATGATTACTGCTTTCTAGAAGTGTTTCAATTAGTTCTCTTTTGGTGAAATGTGAAGTTGGCATAGTATTCTGTACCCCTGTGTATGTAATCATGCATTTTTTTTTAATAAATCGTTGAACTGAACTGATGGTGTTTCAGCAACATTCAAATGTGGATGCCTTTAGCCTGGCTATGCTCCCCCGTTTACCGCAGTCTCAACTGCTCTCTCCTGTATGCTATACTACCTGCCTGCACAACGAGTTGTGTTTATAAATACTCTGCTGCTGCTGCTGCTGCTAAGTCGCTTCAGGCGTGTCCACCTCTGTGTGACCCCAGAGACGGCAGCCCACCAGGCTCCCCCGTCCCTGGGATTCTCTAGACAGGAACACTGGAGTGGGTTGCCATTTCCTTCTCCAATGCAGGAAAGTGAAAAGTGAAAGTGAAGTCTCTCAGTCGTGTCCCTCTCTTAGCGACCCCATAGACGGCAGCCCACCAGGCTCCCCCATCCCTGGGATTCTCCAGGCAAGAACACTGGAGTGGGTTGCCGTTTCCTTCTCCAAAGCATGAAAGTGAAAAGTGAAAGTGAAGTCGCTCAGTCGTGTCCCTCTCTTAGTGACCCTATGGACTGCAGCCCACCAGGCTCCTCCATCCATGGGATTTTCCAGGCCTTCCTAAACTACATATAATTTCAAAAATCTATGTGTTTGAAATATGATCCCAAGTTCTTACACGGAGTGACACTCTGCCTTTTTTTTTATTCCTGGACTTAGGCTTTGGAAGATCAAGTATGGGAACTCCTGCAAGAAGCAGACAGGACTGCTGAAGAGAACAAGGATCAGAGTCAGGTCTATGATGCGATGGCCGAGACACTGGGTGAAGCATGGGCAGCCCTGGTATCCATGCTTGAGAGGAGGAGGGAGCTTCTCAGATTGACCTCTGAATTTTTTGAAAATGCCTTGGAGGTTTGTTAAAAAAAACTTTCCCTTCTCCACTTCAGAGTAAATGGATGACACTTCTGAAAACCCTTTCTTTCTGAATAGACGTGATCAGATTTTTTTTTAAACAGCAGAATAACCAAGTTATATACATTTACATTTTGATTGTCAAAATAAAATTTTTAATGCTTTGAATGTATACCTTCAAACAAAAATAAATGCAATTAATTAAAATTGGCAAATATTAAGTAAAAATGGGAATTTTTACCTATAAGCCATTTTGATATATTTCTCTCTTTAAATAATAATAATACAATTACTAAATCAAACAATTACCTCTGATTACAGGATTACTAGAAAATGCTGATCTAACATGTTCTTGTTAACTAACAGTTGGAGAACGCAGTTTCTTCTTCTCCTTATGATAAGGCAACTGCAGAATAGTCCGTAGAATGTTTGATTTGTCAGCATAGCATATGATAGAGTACTCTCTAAGGCATGTAGTTGAATTTCCGTAGTTTGAGCTTGTTAAAATATATGGAAGGAAAAAGTCTGGACCTAAGAAGATCATGATTTTTCTTGAATTCTGCAGTTTTTTTGAAGAACCCAATTTCAAAATGTGAGACTCAAAGAACAGTTTAAAGGAGGTGTTATATTTAGTGTAAGGTAGTTATTGGAAATGTCACTTTTAACTTCTCTGTCAAGTGGCAGTACATTCACTTTGATGTGAGAGCACTGCTTCATTATGCTAAAGCACTAGCTTTGAAAAATATGATATTTCCAAACTGAAAATTCAGGACTTAAATCCAAAATATGAAAGAAAGGAGATTAGTATTAGAACACTAAAATTGAGGTAGGCAATCTCATGAACTTGTTTAAAAGTTAAAAGGAGGAGCAGAAACCTTATTGTAACTTTCAAGGTTTGTTTTTCACAGTTTGGACAATGAAGTCCAACTCACAGATTATTTTGGGAAAAAGTCCCACAGATAATTTTCTTTCCTGAAAAGAAATAAACCAGGTGAAATATACCTACAAGGGTCAAATTATAGATACACCTGATTCATTTTGTCTTAGTAGGTGAGTTATAAGTATTAACTGCCCTTGAAATTCAGGTTGCCTGAGCATAGGAAGTTATCTTTTTTCAAACATGAAGTCCAATATTTGTTTCTCACTGTGTAGGAGCATTAATACTAGCTGATTTTCTATATGATGAGAAATGACTTCCAGATATTACATGAAATAAAAGGAATTATACTTCCTAAGTCAACCCGTAATTCAGCCCAGTACTCTGATTCCTAGTGAAAAGATGAAGTTTCTTATATTATCCTCCTTCCAATTTTGTGAACCACTTCATACTTGGCTGGTGGAAAACTCCTACATGATTTTCCCTGCCCCTTGTGTAAGCAAAACTAAGAAGAGGGTCTTTGAAAGGTGTCCCCCTGTTGCCACTTCCATCCTATACTGACTGTAAAGAGAAGAACAGTAGGGAAAAGAAAATATCCCTGAGACAAAGGTTAATATTAGAACATTGGGGAAGCTTTTTCTGAGTAAAGCATTGTTTGTTTATTGGGTTGTCTTTTTAAAAACGATGCCAAACAACAAGTTGAAATATAGATATAAGTTACACAGTGACTCCAAAATTTCTGGTAATGATCTACAGGGAAAACCAGATCACCTCCCAGGGTTTTGTTTTTCCTTTGAAATTTCTCTTCAAAGAATATCCTTATAATCAACTGTTAGAATGATTTAGAGATGTGAATGATGTATAGATAGGATCCCCTTAGTGAACTCTGTGCATACAGAATTTCTTTAGAAATACAAAATGACCTGTTATTGCATGGTTGATGGTTAGTACAGGATGACTTCAGACTCACAAGCTTAACCATCATATAGGTTATTCTCTCCTGAAACACTGTTCTTCAGTTTAGGAACACTGTCCCCAGTTGACACTGGCTGATGTCTATCTGCTGGTTCTAACAGGATGATGCCAGCCTTCTCTGTATTTCAGAAGTGGGTGTGCTTAGCAATTGCTCTCTCATCTTTCCATGCCATTTATATCTGGACTTTATGTTGCTGTAATAATCAAACATGGTAGATCTTTAAATTGTCACATAAAAATATTAGATATCACTAAATCCAAAGACGAGAGTTTGGATAAAACTTGAAAAAGATGACAGGCACTGTGATAGGCTTTTGTGTCTTTCTCGCTGATACTTCTCTTTTATGAGTTTATTCTATACATCATCCAAAGGTGAATTGTTGATTTGAATGCTCTCATAGATGGTAATGGTTTCCTGTGAACTTTCATGCTGAGATAAAAGTTGTTTGTCTACTACTGTGGATATGCTGTGGGCTTCCCAGGTGATGCGGTGGTACAAGAATCCACCTGCCAAGGCAGGAGATACAAGAGACGTGGGTTCCATCCCTGGGTCAGGAAGATTCCCCTGGAGGAGGAAATGGCAATCCACTCCAGTATTCTTGCCTGGGAAATCCCATGGACAGAGGAGCCTCATGGGCTATAGTCCATGGGGTCCCAAAGAGTCAGACACGACAAAGCTGCTGAGCGTGCACACACACACAAACACACACATACCCTGTACTAGCATTACCGAGAATGTTTTGCTCTTTTCTAAAATTTGCTTCCAAGATTATTACCCTAAGGATCTTGACATCACTTTGAGCATCTCCCTTTCTTACTTCCTCTATGGAGAAATACAAAAAGAGAGGCTGGTCACGTTCCTTACCATTTAGGGTGTCAAATAGCCATTTCCTTTTTTTTTTCTTGAAGTAGAGGAGACATTTTCCATTTTTCTTTTTTACTGCATCTAATTTCATTTTTATTTGTATAAAAGTACATAAAGTCATTGATAAAAATGCAAACAAAATTACAAATTATAGATCTAAAAGCTTACCATTCCTCATCTGTCTCTAATCCTATTCCTTTTCATAAATATAACCTGTTGGTATGTATCTATTTGGACCACATATATTTCAACACAAATATATGTACTTTGCTTTGTATAAGAAATAGGATTAGACATCACTTCTCAGCCCTAAAATCAAGTATAGAGATGGGATTAGACTATGTTCTGAGACTTACATTTTTTCATTCTACATCTAATTATTGAGGAAAAAAATCAACTATGTATTTCAACCTCTTTAAGTGAATTTTTAAGTTAAATTTACTAATAACTATGTAGGTTACTGGCTACACAAACTTTTGTAGGCTTCTGTTAACAAACATTCTGGTTGTTCTTTGAGAAACTGCTTTAGAATGTTGACAGCAGCTGTATTTGTTACATGGGACACAATAATTTTACCTGAAAATTTCAATAGACATTAGAACAGTAACCAAATGGGTTTATTTCAGCATACATATATATTTCCAGGTATGAAAGAAATGCAATTCAGACAAAGGAAAGTTCTTATCTTGGCACTTTGTAAATTGACTACATGGGCACACAGACTTCATACAAACATGTGAGCCAGCACGTGCTCACACAAACACATACATCATCCCAGAAACACAAACGCAATTGGCTAGGCCAAGAATTCATGGAAAACATTTGCACATAACTAAATGTGGCACTTTGGTTTTTGTCTTTTCAAATGTGTTTCCCTTGTATTTCTGTTGTAGTTTGCCATTAAAATAGACCAAGCAGAAGATTTCCTCCAGAACACTCAGGAGTTTGAGAGTGCCGAGTCCTTGAAATCACTCCTTCAACTTCATGAACATCATACCAAAGGCAAGAACTACCTGTCTTCCTCACATAAGCTGTTTTTCCCTTACTATTTACTCATTTATTTTGGGTGCGCCGAGTCTGAATTGCAGCCTGTGGGATCTTTGATCTTTGTTGCAGCATGCAGGATCTTTAGCTGTGGCACGTGAACTCGGCTGGGACATGTGGGGTAGAGTTCCCTTGCCAGGAATGGAACCTGGGCCCCCTGCGTTGGGAGCCCTGAGTCTTGGCCACTGGACCATCAGGGAAGTCCTCTCACATAAGCTTTTCAAAGTTCTCATGATGTGAATATGAGAATGCTCATGCATGAGAGCATATTTTAAATTTATCTGCTTATGAATACCTCAACTTGTTCCGAGTAAGGGTAAAGAAAGCTTTATTTTTGGTGATCTTCTACAAGAAAGAGCTAGTTGTAAATGATGCTAAGGGACGGTAGAAGACGAGCCTCTGGGAAGTTCAGTTATTCAGCCTGCTGGATCTCAGTTCCTGAGGAGGAGCCAAGGCCACCCTGCTCATCTTTGTGTCCTCAGCATCTAGTGAGGTGCCGGCCCGGGGTGGATTGTCATGAAATATTTCCTGGTTAAATAAATGGTTGAATTCAGTGACTGTGCCTCCTAAGGGTCGGTAAATGAAGATCACCTTTTTAATAACAGCTCTTAATAAGGAAAATTTCTTTCACTATTGCAGTTAAAAGAAATAGTGAATTTTTTCCAGATGAAAGTCTAATAAAACAGTATATAAAATTATTTTCAACTACCCCTGAAACAACTATAAAAACAGCCTAGTTGTTAACCAACAGTTTGTGTGTTACACCTTTTCCACCAGAATTTGGGCTGGGCCAGTACTGAAGTAAGGAAGGAATTTGTGGAAGAATAGCTGTTTACTGTAATCGTTTTCTGTGAAAGCAGATTAGATAGCAGATAGGAATGATCACTTATTTCTTCCTAATGGATTCTTCTAATTATTACTGCCAAATAGATCTGAGTACAAGTAGATGGCTTCCTGAATTCATTTGTCTCATTCTAACCCCATAGAAGTCTTCCCCAGACAGACGTTTTGCTTTTTTGCATTTCTTTTCCATGGGGATGGTCTTGATCCCTGTCTCCTGTACGATGTCACGAATCTTCATCAGGCACTCTATCTATCAGATCTAGTCCCTTAAATCTATTTCTCACTTCCACTGTATAATCATGAGGGATTTGATTTAGGTCATACCTGAATGTTCTAGTGGTTTTCCCTACTTTCTTCAATTTGAGTCTAAATTTGCCAATAAGGAGTTTATGATCTGAGCCACAGTCAGCTCCCAGTCTTTTTTTGCTGGCTGTATAGAGTTTCTCCATCTTTGGCTGCAAAGAATATGATCAATGTGATTTCAGTGTTGCCCATCTGGTGATGTCCATGTGTAGAATCTTCTCTTGTGTTGTTGGAAGAGGGTGTTTGCTAATGACCAGTGCCTTCTCTTGGCAAAACTCTGTTAGCCTTTGCCCTGCTTCATTCCGCATTCCAAGGCCAAATTTGCCTGTTACTCCAGGTGTTTCTTGACTTCCAACTTTTGCATTCCAGTCTCCTATAATGAAAAGGACATCTTTTTTGGATGTTAGTTCTAAAAGGTCTCATAGGTCTTCATAGAACCGTTCAGCTTCAGCTTCTTCAGTGTTACTTGTTGGGGCATAGACTTGGATAACTGTGATATTGAATGGTTTGCCTTGGAAACGAACAGAGATCATTCTGTCGTTTTTGAGATTGCATCCAATTACTGCATTTTGGACTCTCTTGTTGACTATGATGGCTACTCCATTTCTTCTAAGGGATTCTTGCCCACAGTAGTAGACACAATGGTCGTCTGAGTTAAATTCCCCCATTCCAGTCCATTTTAGTTCGCTGATTCCTAGAATGTCAACATTCACTCTCGCTATCTCCTGTTTGACCACTTCCAATTTGCCTTGACTCATGGACCTGACATTCCAGGTTCCTATACGATATAGTTCTTTACAGCATTGGACCTTGCTTCCATCACCAGTCACATCCACAACTGGGTATTGTTTTTGCTTTGGCTCCATCTCTTCATTCTTTCTGGAGTTATTTCTCCGCTGATCTCCAGTAGCATATTGGGCACCTAGCAACCTGGGGAGTTCCTCTTTCAGTATCTTATCATTTTGCCTTTTCATACTGTTCATGGGGTTCTCAAGGCAAGAATACTGAAGTGGTTTGCCATTCCCTTCTCCAGTGGACCACATTCTGTCAGACCTCTCCACCATGACCCGCCCGTCTTGGATGGCCCCACACAGCATGGCTTAGTTTCACTGAGTTAGACAAGGCTGTGGTCTGTGTGATTAGACTGACTAGTTTTCTGTGATTATGGTTTCAGTGTGTGTGCCCTCTGACGTCCTCTCTCAACACCTATAGTCTTGGGTTTCTCTTACCTTGGACATGGGGGTATCTCTTCACGGCTGCTCCAGCAAAGCACAGCCGCTGCTCCTTACCTTGGATGAGGGGTATCTCCTCACCACCACCCCTCCTGACCTTGAACATGGAGTAGCTCTTCTCAGCCCTCCTGCCCCCGCACAGCCACCCCTCCTTGGACGTGGGGTTCCAAAGAATAGCAAGAAGAGGTAAGAAAGCCTTCCTCAGTGATCAATGCAAATAAATAGAGGAAAACAACAGAATAGGAAAGACTAGAGATCTTTTCAAGAAAATCAGAGGTACCAAGGGAACATTTCATGCAAAGATGGGCTCGATAAAGAACAGAAGTGGAATGGACCTAACAGAAGCAGAAGATATTAAGAAGAGGTGGCAAGAATACACAGAAGATCTCTACAAAAAAGATCTTCATGACCAAGAAAATCACCATGGTGTGATCACTCACCTAGAGCCAGACATCTTGGAATGTGAAGTCAAGTGGGCCTTAGAAAGCATCACTACGAACAAAGCTAGTGGAGGTGATGGAATTCCAGTTGAGCTGTTTCAAATCCTGAAAGATGATACTGTGAAAGTGCTGCACTCAATATGCCAGCAAATTTGGAAAACTCAGCAGTGGCCACAGGACTGGAAAAGGTCAGTTTTCATTCCAATCCCAAAGAAAGGCACTGCCAAAGAATGCTCAAACTACTGCACAATTGCACTCATCTCACATGCTAGTAAAGTAATGCTCAAAATTCTCCAAGCCAGGCTTCAGCAATACGTGAACCGTGAACTTCCTGATGTTCAAGCTGGTTTTAGAAAAGGCAGAGGAACCAGAGATCAATAGCCAACATCCGCTGGATCATGGAAAAAGCAAGAGAGTTCCAGAAAAACATCTATTTTTCTGCTTTATTGACTATGCCAAAGCCTTTGACTGTGTGGATCACAAGAAACTGTGGAACATTCTTAAAGAGATGGGAATACCAGACCACCTGACCTGCCTCTTGAGAAACCTATACGCAAGTCAGGAAACAACAGTTAGAATTGTACCTGGAACAACAGACTGGTTCCAAATAGGAAAAGGAGTACGTCAAGGCTGTATATTGTCACCCTGTTTATTTAACTTCTTTGCAGACTACAACATGAGAAACCCTGGACTGGAAGAAACACAAGCTGGAATCAAGATTGCCAGGAGAAATATCAATAACCTCAGATATGCAGATGACACCACCCTTATGGCAGAAAATGAAGAGGAACTAAAAAGCCTCTTGATGAAAGTGAAAGAGGACAGTGAAAAAGTTGGCTGAAAGCTCAACATTCAGAAAACGAAGATCATGACATCTGGTCCCCTTTACTACGTGGGAAATAGATGGGGAAACAGTGGAAACAGTGTCAGACTTTATGTTTGGGGGCTCCAAAATCACTGCAGATAGTGATTGCAGCCATGAAATTAAAAGATGCTTACTCCTTGGAAAGAAAGTTATGACCAACCTAGATAGCATATTCAAAAGCAGAAACATTACTTTGCTAACAAAGGTCCGTCTAGTCAAAGCTCTGGTTTTTCCTGTGGTCATGTATGGATGTGAGAGTTGGACTGTGAAGAAGGCTGAGCACCGAAGAATTGATGCTTTTGAACTGCGGTGCTGGAGAAGACTCTTGAGAGTCCCTTGGACTGCAAGGAGATCCAACCAGTCCATTCTGAAGGAGATCAGCCCTGGGATTTCTTTGGAAGGAATGATGCTAAAGCTGAAACTCCAGTACTTTGGCCACCTGATGCGAAGAGTTGACTCATTGGAAAAGACTCTGATACTGGGAGTGTTTGAGGGCAGGAGGAGAAGGGGACGATTGAGGATGAGATGGCTGGATGGCATCACCAACTCGATGGGCGTGAGTGTGAGTGAACTCTGGGAGATGGTGATGGACAGGGAGGCCTGGTGTGCTGCGATTCATGGGGTTGAAAAGAGTCAGACATGACTGAGCAACTGAAGTGAACTGAACCCCATGGATAGAGGTGGCAGGCTGCAGTCCATGGGGCTGCAAAAAGTCAGACACAACTTAGCGAGTAAACAGCAAGAACAACTCCCTTTTTAGCTTCATAAACCTGATCATGCTGGATAGTGACAGAAGATGTTTTTAAAACCACAAACAAATTTTGTATTTTTAACACCCTCCAAAGGAGCCTAGGTGATAGATCATTATTTTTCTAAAACTCAAAGATTAAAGGACTCAATCTTTCCTGTGTAAATTTTTTGAGATCCAACCACATATATGCATATATGTATGTATATGTTACAACATATATATATGTTGTAACAGGTTATGGTTCTATAGGACCTGTCACTAACAGGGGTTATAAATAGCATCAAAAGTATCAGTGTTAGAGCAGTGGCATACCCATTTTTATACAGCAGCAGCAGTCTAGCTGAGCCTAAATTGGGTAAACAGGATCACCCAAAATTACTCTTAGGCTGGAGAGTGAATCGAATATTGGCCACTGAGATGGGTTCTGTGGCCTCAATTCAGTCTTTATCCCACCAACATGTTCATAATGCAGCAATTGCAGCTCTGAAAACCTGACACTGACGGATGCTTTTGGTGAAGAGGTTTGGTACTAAGGCCTCATGTGACAGCACTTTCCAGAGGGACTGGAGGGAAAGGGGTTGTGGTGGAAGTAAGGGACTTTTCCAAAAACATTTGGGAAGAAACCAGAAGAGGGAGTGCCCTAATGCCATTGTTAGTGTTGGCTCCTTCAGTTACTAGGGTCTGTGGCTCAGTGAGCCATTTGTCATGGGGCACAAGCTGCTGTGTTTGGAGGGCTTAGGCTACAAGGCCCTGGCATCCAGCTGATGGTGGGACGGATGCCCTGCCTTCCAAGGGAGTCCACCAGACATCCTCTTACTCTAGAAAAATGGGTAACAGAGCTAGCCAAAGATAAGAATCATAGTTTACTTTTGTGATGACAAAATATTCTTCCATTCTGGGGGCATGTTTATCACGACTTTTTTGTGTTCCTCTGTGTAACACTTGAAGCACCAAGATTGCAGGAGGCTCTCATCAGGATATCTGGCTCTCACTTCATATCCCCAACGTAGCTTTAAGGGCTTTGTTTTCATAAAATGGGAGTTGGTGAAGTTTATTAGTCAACTAATTCAGTGGGATATAATTAAGATTAGCTGATTTGAAATGCATATTCAAGGGCAAAACTCTCATTTTCAGTTAAGGACGTTGTATCTTCTTAGTTCATTTAGGATGCAATAACAAAATACCATGGATTAGGCAGCTTATCAACAGCAGAATTTTATTCCTCACAGTTCTGGAGGCTGGGTGTCTGACATCAGGGTGATGGTACGGTTGAGTGAGGGCCCTCTTCTGGGTTACAGACTCCTCATTGTGTCCTCACATGGCGGAAGGGGTTGGGAAGTTCCACGAGATCTCAAAGGATGCTAATCCCATTCATGAGAGCTTCATCCTCGGGACCTGTTCACCTCCCCAAATTCCCATTTCCTAATATCATCACATTGAGCATTAGGATTTCAATATAAGAATTTTAGGAAGGACACACATTCAGATCACATCAATATCTATTATCTTTAAATTTAGGGAAATAAATTATAGCTGCTGCTGCTGCTAAGTCGCTTCAGTCGTGCCCGACTCTGCGTGACCCCATAGACGGCAGCCCATCAGGCTCTGCCATCCCTGGGATTCTCCAGGCAAGAACACTGGAGTGGGTTGCCATTTCCTTCTCCAATGCATGAAAGTGAAAAGTGAAAGTGAAGTCACTCAGTCGTGCCCAACTCTTAGCGACCCCATGGACTGCAGCCTACCAGGCTCCTTCGTCCATGGGATTTTCCAGGCAAGAGTACTGGAGTGGGTTGCCATTGCCTTCTCCAAATTATAGCTAGACTGTAATTTATAATAAATTATAATATTATAATATAATATAATATAATATAATAAATAATACATTATAACAGGACTTCCCTGGTAGCTCAGTGGTAAGGAATCCACCTGAAAATGCAGGAGGTGCAAGTTTTATCCCTGGGTTGGGAAGATCCCCTGGAGAAGGAAATGGCAACCCACTCTAGTATTCTTGCCTGGGTAGTCCCATGGGCAGAGGAGCCTGACGGGCTAAGAATCCAAGGGGTGGCAAAATAGTCAGACATGACTTGCAACCAAATAAGAACATAATTATAGTTAGGAATTATAAGGTTCTGAGATGTTGATTAGTGAATAGCACAAAATGTGAATGTTAGGATGACAATAGTTAATAATATGACTGGAAAAACTACAATCAAACCTATCTCTAATATTCCCTGTATTTAAATTTACTTCAAAACCTATACTTTTTTCTTCTTCAGCAATGCTAAGGTTGTGTTGCATGTTGGAGACTTATTTCGTAGCCTTTCAGACATTAGAGCCAGGATGAATGCCTGGAAGATTTTACCCTCTGGAAAGTTACAGAATAAGTTCATTCCTTCCACTATGTGACAGTCTTGGAAGTAGTTGAAGACTAAATGTCCTATGTAATCTTCTTTCATTTAGGCAAAACATGCCTACTTAAAGTCTTTCAACAAATAATTTCCAGACTGCTTACCAGCCTGGTTGCTCTCAATTCAACAACACATAATTAAGCCAATATTTTCTGAATCCATGCCAGGTGAGAAACCCAGAGGCATGTGTATTGAAGAGAACCTGGCCTTTGTCATCAGGGAGCCTACAGATTAGTGGGGGATGCATACATTTATTGGTGAACTTTGTTTCCTATGAGTTCTTCTGATTTACCACCCAGCATATTGTGTAGTAATCATTTATTTCCCTATTTGTCTACATTACCAGATGATATGATTCTGGAGGAGTGGAATTAGTACATCTCAGAATCTCCAGGGTTTAGAATAAGATCCAAGTCAAAGCATGTTTATTGAGTGTTATTTGTATATAATCCCAATTTAAGACTCAGCAGCATGATGTAAAAGTGAGCAATAACTGTTGGTAAGAATGTAAATTGTTACAGCCACTATGAAGAACAGTATGGAAATTCCTTAAAACACCAGGAATAGAACTACCATATGGCCCAACAACCCCACTCCTGGGTGTATACCCTGAGAAAACCATAACTGAAAGAGATGCAATGACCTATGTTCATGGCATCACTTTTTACAATAGCTAGGACATGGAAGCAACCTAGATGTCCACTGATAGATGAATGGATAAAGAAATTGTGCTATGCGTATACAATGGAATATTACCCAGCTATAAAAAAGAACACATTTGAGTCAGTCCTAATGAATTGGATGAAATTAGAGCCTATTATACAGAGTGAAATAAGTCACAAAGAGAAAGACAAATGTTGTCTTTACATTGAAGAGCTTACTATGATGCTGTAAACAGTTACACACATACATTTACACAGGAAGTATGGGCAGGTGGCAGGGTTTCCACGTATTCCTTATGCTTTTCTTCCTTTCATTAACCAGCTCTTAGACACGAAATGTCAAAATGTGACCTTGATGCTTTTTAAAAAGGAGAAAGACAAATATTAATGCATATGTATGTAATCTAGAAAGATGGGGCTGATGAACCCATTTGCAGGGCAGCAGTGGAGACACAGACATAGGGAACAGACTTGAGGACACAGTGGGGGAAGGAGGGGGTGTGAAATGAGAGAATAGCATGGAAAGCACTCTTGCCTGGAGAATCCCAGGGACGGGGGAGCCTGGTGGGCTGCAGTCCATGGGGTCACTAAGAGTTGGACACGACTGAGCGGCTTCACTTTCACTTTTCACTTTCATGCATTGGAGAAGGAAATGGCAACCCACTCCAGTGTTCTGGCCTGGAGAATCCCAGGGACGGGGGAGCCTGGCGGGCTGCCATCTATGGGGTCGCGCAGAGTCAGACACGACTGAAGCGACTTAGCAGCAGCATACATTACCATACGTCAAATACATAGCAACTGGGAGTTTGCTCTGTGACACAGGGAACTTAACCCGTGCTCTGGAACAATCTAGAGGGGTGGGGTGGGGTGGGAGGTGAAAGAGGGGTTCAGGAGGAAGGGGACACATGTATACCTGTGGCTGAATCATGTTGGTGTATGATAGAAACCACAATATTAATTATCCTCCAATAAGAAAACAATTTTTTAAAATGAGCAATAAAGTACTACAGGGACATTAAAGATTAGAAAATTGTTTCTAAGCTCTGAAGAATCACAATTGCACCCTCCAATTTTCCAATGGCCTTTTAATAATGGGCATAATGCCTAAAAAGCATCCTTACAGGAACAATCATATTATGACTTCCTTTATCTTAAATTTCTACATATATTTTAAATGTAGCTGAGGTATAGGTACCTTGTGGTCTATTGTACTATTCAGTCTTTTCTCTACATTTGTATAATTTAAAAATACCCATTGAATAAGTTTAAGAAACATTATCTCATTGAGTAACACTGATATTTAAAATACATTTGAAAGAAATACCACCCATGTTCTCAATGTCAAAATGTCAAAGCATCCCACACTTGATGCTTTTTAAAAATGCTCATCTGAATTTTGACAAGCTATAAATTCACTTTAACTGATGTATACCCCTCATTGATCCATCTTGACTTTGTTATTTATACTTCATAATGATGTATTATTAGTACAATATATACTTTAATAGTACTTTTTTATATATAGTCACAATTAGCCAAAACAAAAATTTATTCAATATCTAGAAGCCTCATATCACAGGATATTGTGTTGTAAGTAGGGTTTGTATATGCAGAAAAATACAATCTTTAAGTGTACTATAGAGATTTATATTTTGAAGGTCATGATATATCTAGAAAGTTTACCCTTGAAAAATACATCACTTTGCGTGATCAAATGTTAGAATAAATAGCTAGAAAACATAGTTCAGTTCAGTTTAGGTGCTCAGTCATGTTCAACTCTTTGTGACCCCATGGATTGCAGCGTGCGAGGCCTCCCTGTCCATCACCAACTCCTGGAGTTTACCCAGACTCATGTCCATTGAGTGAGTGATGCCATCCATCATCTCATCCTCTGTCCTCCCCTTCTCCTTCTGCCCCCAATCTTTCCCAGCATCAGGGTCTTTTCAAATGAATCAGCTCTTCGCATCAGATGACCAAAGTATTGGAGTTTCAGCTTCAGCATCAGTCCTTCCAATGAACACCCAGGACTGATCTCCGTTAGGATGGACTGACCTCCTTGCAGTCCAAGGGACTCTCAAGAGTCTTCTCCAACAACACAGTTCAAAAACATCAATCCTTCTGCACTCAGCTTTCTTTATAGTCCAACTCTCACATCCATACATGACTACTGGAAAAACCATACCCTTGACTAGATGGACCTTTGTTGGCAAAGTAATGTCTCTGCTTTTGAATATGCTATCTAGGTTAGTCATAACTTTCCTTCCAAGGAGCAAGTGTCTTTTAATTTCATGGCTGCAGTCAACATCTGCAGTAATTTTGGAGCCCCACAAAATAAAGTCACCCAAGTTTCCACTGTTTCCCCATCTATTTTCCATGAAGTGATGGAACCGGATGTCATGATCTTAGTTTTCTGAATGTTGAGCTTTCAGCCAACTTTTTCACTGTCTTCTTTCACTTTCATCAAGAGGCTCTTTAGTTCTTCTTTGCTTTCTGCCATAAGGGTGGTGTCATCTGCATATCTGAGGTTATTGATATTTCTCCCGGCAATCTTGATTCCAGCTTGTGCTTCTCCTAGCCCAGCGTTTCTCATGATGTACTCTGCATAGAAGTTAAATACGCAGGGTAACAATATACAGCCTTGACATACTCCTTTTCCTATTTGGAACCACTCTGTTGTTTCACGTCCAGTTCTAACTGTTGCTTCCTGACCTGCATACAGGTTTCTCAAGAGGCAGGTCAGGTGGTCTGGTATTCCCATCTCTTTCAGAATGTTCCACAGTTTATTATCCACAGTCAAAGGCTATGGCATATCAATAAAGCAGAAATAGATGTTTTTCTGGAACTCTCTTGCTTTTTCCATGATCCAGCAGATGTTGGCAATTTGATCTCAGGTTCCTCAGCCTTTTCTAAAACCAGCTTGAACATCTGAAAGTTCATGGTTCTCAAACTGTTGAAGCCTGCTTGGAGAATTTTGATCATTACTTTGCTAGTGTGTGAGATGAGTGCAATTGTGCGGCAGTTTGAGCACTCTTTGGCACTGCCTTTCTTAGTGATTGGAAAGAAAACTGACCTTTTCCAGTCCTGTGGCCACTGCTGAGTTTTCCAAATTTGCTGGCATACTGAGTGCAGCACTTTCACAGCATCATCTTTTAGGATTTGAAATAGCTCAACTGGAATTCCATCACCTCCACTAGCTTTGTTCATAGTGATGCTTTCTAAGGCCCATTTGACTTCACATTCCAGGATGCCTGGCTCTAGATTAGTGATCACACCATCATGATTACATGGGTCATGTACAGTTCTTCTGTGTATTCTTGCCACCTCTTCTTAATATCTTCTGCTTCTGTTAGGTCCATTCCACTTCTGTCCTTTATCGAGCCCATGTTTGCATGAAATGTTCCCTTGGTATCCGTAATTTTCTTGAAGAGATCTCTAGTTTTTCCCATTCTGTTGTTTTCCTCTATTTCTTTGCACTGATCACTGAGGAAGGCTTTCTTATCTCTCCTTGCTATTCTTTGGAACTCTGCATTCAAATGGGTATATCTTTCCTTTTCTCCTTTGCTTTTCACTTCTCTTCTTTTTGCAGCTATTTGTAAGGCCTCCTCAGACAGCCATTTTGCTTTCTTGCATTTCTTTTCCATGGGGATGGTCTTGATCCCTGTCTCCTGTACAATGTCACGAACTTCCATCCATGGTTCATCAGGCAGTCTGTCTATCAGATCTAGTTCTTTAAATCTATTTCTCACTTCCACTGTATAATCATAAGGGATTTGATTTAGGTCATACCTGAACGGTCTAGTGGTTTTCCCTACTTTCTTCAATTTAAGTCTGAATTTGGTAATAAGGAGTTCATGATCTGAGCCACAGTCAGCTCCTGGTCTTATTTTGCTGACTGTATAGAGCATCTCCATCTTTGGCTGCAAAGAATATAATCAATCTGATTTCGGTGTTGACCATCTGGTGATGTCCATGTGTAGAGTCTTCTCTTGGGTTGTTGGAAGAGGTGTTTGCTATGACCAGTGCATTCTCTTGGCAAAACTCTATCAGCCTTTGCCCTGCTTCATTCTGTACTCCAAGGCCAAGTTTGCCTGTTACTCCATGTGTTTCTTGACTTCCTACTTTTGCATTCCAGTCCCTTTTAATGAAAAGGACATCTTTTGTGGGTGTTAGTTCTAGAAGGTTTTGTAGGTCTTCATAGAACAGTTCAGCTTCAGCTTCTTCAGCATTACTGGTCAGGGCCTAGATTTTGATTACCATGATATTGAATGATTTGCCTTGTAAATTAGCAGAGGTCATTGTGTCATTTATGAGATCACATCCAAGTACTGCATTTCGGACTCTTTTGTTGACTATGATGGCTACTCTATCTCTTCTAAGGGATTCTTGCCCACAGTAGTAGATTTAATGGTCATCTGAGTTAAATTCACCCGTTCCAGTCCATTTTAGTTCGCTGATTCCTAGAATGTCGACATCCACTCTTGCCATCTCCTGTTTGACCACTTCCAATTTGCCTTGATTCATGGACCTAACATTCCAGGTTCCTATGCAATAGTGCTCTTTATAGCATCCTTTTTACTTCCATCATCGGTCCTATCCTCAACTGGGTTTTGTTTTTGCTTTGGCTCCATCTCGTCATTCTTTCTGGAGTTATTTCTCCACTGATCTCCATATTGGGCACCTACCAACCTGGGGAGTTCATCTTTCTGTGTCCTATCTTTTTGCCTTTTCATACTGTCTATGGGGTTCTCAAGGCAAGAATACTGAAGTGGTTTGCTATTCCCTTCTCCAGTGGACCACATTCTGTCAGACCTCTCCACATAAACTTTTAAAAAATGTTAAGATGTTAGAAACTGAGAGAGGAAGAACCAAAGGAACTGACAGAGAAAACTTAGAGAACAATGTGTCCATTTCAGGGGCCACCGTGGTAGGTAGAAGGTAACAGACTGACTATGGTCCAGGTGCATTTTCAAGTTAACCTGGGCTCAGGAGCCTCCATACATGCTGGTACCATGGTAGTGGTTATACTGTTGGGGCAGAAATTGAAACAGAAAACCAGAGAAAGATTGCAAATGAAAATTTCGGGTACTTATATGTATTCTGTTGCGATCAGAACAGGTTGGCCTGACCTATTAATCAGTCTACAATACCCTGAGATGGAAAGCTCTGCTTCCTTCTCTAATTTGAAAAGTCTAGTGGCTAAGACGGAGAATGCAATGGCACCCCACTCCAGTACTCTTGCCTGGAAAATCCCATGGATGGAGGAGCCTGGTGGGCTGCAGTCCATGGGGTCGCGAAGAGTCAGACATGACTGAGCCACTTCCCTTTCACTTTTCACTTTCATGCATTGGAGAAGGAAATGGCAACCCACTCCAGTGTTCTTGCCTGGAGAATCCCAGGGACTGGGGAGCCTGGTGGGCTGCCGTCTATGGGCTCACACAGAGTCGGACACAACTGAAGCGACTTAGCAGCAGCAGCAGCAGCAGCCGTGTGTAAGAGCTGGTTAATGAAAGGAAGAAAAGCATATGGCACATGTGAAAACCCCACACCTGCCCGTACATCCTGTATATGTGTATGTATGTGTGTAACTGTTAAGTATCATAACATGCTCTTCAATGTAAAGCAAATAGGTGTACCTATACATGGAGAATCAGATGTGCTATGGATTACATTAAGACTCTACAAATCAAAACTCTCCAGTTTGATAGGCAAGGACTTCTATAACCTGTTTTCACCTCATTTTCGAGTTCTTCCTTTCCCTTCTGCATAATATTTTTTTCTAGACAAATATGGTTTTTTTTCCTGTCCCTGCTTCTCCCATGTTTTCATGTTTCTTCCACTTCTCCATGTGAGAGATCAACTTTAATTTTAATCCGCTCCTTGAGTTTTCTTCTTCTACATGATTTATCTTATTCCTGTCGTGCCTCAAGGATATGGTTGTTTTTGTTGTTTGTTACTTTGTATTATTAATTCTCAGTCAAAGTGCCCAGTGTACCTAACCCCTCCTTTCTTGCTCTGAGCAGATAACATTATCTAATACTTTATTGGACAAATCTAGGTCATGTAGCATAAAGTGTTTCAAATCCTTTCCTTTTCATCTCAGAATATGTCAGTTTCTCTTTAGCTCTCAAAAAAAAGGTGTCAGGGAAGAGTCAGTTGGCCCAACTACCACAGTCATTGCTGTGTTGTTCACGGCCAGATGCTAGAATGCTAAAGTAGAGAGCCATAGTGCAGAGAGGAGAACACTGAGCTACTGACTAGAATGTGGCTTTTAGCACTGGCTAGTCCATTTCAGGGTTTCCCTAATGACACTCGGGTTAACAGTTTGCCTGCCAATGCAGCAGACAAAGAGACTCAGGTTTCATCTCTAGGTCAGGAAGATTCCCTGGAGTAGGCAATGGCAACCCACTCCAGTATTCTTGCCTGGAGAATCCCATGGACAGAGGAGCCTGGCGGGCTACAGCCCATAGGGTTGCACAGAGTCGACGCTATTGAAGTGAGTTTGCACGCACAGTCCCTTTCTGATAGTGTTCCTTACTCTCTGGGTACTTTTCACAGTTCTCCCTTCTGAAAATAAAAGGCCACGTCTTCAACTCTGCTGATGGTTTATCCTTATTTTTCTTTGAGCCACAAATGTTTCAAAGATGGTCCTTTCTTATTGACTTCACTTCGTCATTGCTTTTCCACTTCTCAACCTGGTAACTTGGCTTTTGTTTCTATTACGCACCCATCTGAAAACCCCAAGTCTTCCCAACATTTCTTCCTTATATCTCTGAAGGACTGCTGATCTCTAGCATCTTTAGTTTTCATAATTCTTTCCCCTTTTCAATATGTTTGATTTCAGTGACTTGCCTGGTGGCTCAGACAGTAAAGGCATCTGCCTACAATGCGGGAGACCTGGGTTTGATCCCTGGGTTAGGAAGATACCCTGGAGAAGTAAATGGCAACCCACTCCAGCATTCTTGCCTGGAAAATCCCAAGAACAGAGGAGCCTGGAGGGCTGAAGTGCATGGTGTTGCAAAGAGTCGGGCACGACTAAGTGACTAACCCTTACTTGTATAATTGTAAGGGATTTGATTTAGGTCATACCTGAATGGCCTAGTGGTTTTCCCCACTTTCTTCAATTTATGTCTGAATTTGGCAATAAGGAGTTCATGATCTGAGCCACAGTCAGCTCCTGGTCTTATTTTGCTGACTGTATAGAGCATCTCCATCTTTGGCTGCAAAGAATATAATCAATCTGATTTCAATGTTGGCCATCTGGTGATGTCCATGTGTAGAGTTTTCTCTTGTGTTGTTGGAAGAGGGTGTTTGCTATGACCAGTGCGTTCTGTTGGTAGAACTCTATTAGCCTGTGCCCTGCTTCATTCTGTACTCCAAGGCCAAGTTTGCCTGTTACTCCATGTGTTTCTTGACTTCCTACTTTTGCATTCCAGTCCCTTATAATGAAAAGGACATCTTTTGTGGGTGTTAGTTCTAGAAGGTCTTGTAGGTCTTCATAGGACTGTTCAGCTTCAGCTTCTTCAGCATTACTGGTCAGGGCCTAGACTTCGATTACCATGATATTGAATGATTTGCCTTGTAAACTAGCAGAGGTCATTCTGTCATTTATGAGATCACATCCAAGTACTGCATTTCGGACTCTTGTTGACTATGATGGCTACTCCATTTCTTCTAAAGGATTCTTGCCCACAGTAGTAGATTTAATGGTCATCTGAGTTAAATTCACCCATTCCAGTTCATGTTAGTTCACTGATTCCTAAAATGTCGGTGTTCACTCTTGCCATCTCCTGTTTGACCACTTCCAATTCTCCTTGATTCATGGACCTGACATTCCAGGTTCCTGTGCAATACTGCTCTTTATAGCATCCTTTTTACTTCCATCATCGGTCCTATCCTCAACTGGGTTTTGTTTTTGCTTTGGCTCCATCTCTTCATTCTTTCTGGAGTTATTTCTCCACTGATCTCCAGTAGCATATTGGGCACCTAGCAACCTGGGGAGTTCATCTTTCAGTGTCCTATTTTTTTGCCTCTTCATTACTGTTCACAGAATTCTCAAGGCAAGAATACTGAAGTGGTTTTCCATTCCCTTCTCCAGTGGACCAGGTTTTGTTAGAACATCTCCTGGAGAAGGAAATGGCAACCCACTCCAGTACTCTTGCCTGGAAAATCCCATGGGCAGAGGAGCCTGGTAGGCTATAGTCCATGGGGTCGCAAAGACTCAGACACAACTGATGAGTTTACTTTCAGGCAAGCTTTATAAAAAAATTATTGAATATCTCTCTGTGCCAATCACTACAGTAGTGCTAAGGATACACTCGTGATCCCTGTCCTCATATTGCATTGGAGCCTGGTGACAAAACCAGACGTTAGTCAACTAACCTGACATATAAATATAGAACTGTATCTGTGGAAAGAGCTGTGAATGAGAGGAACATTGTGTTTGGGAACACTGAAGAGGAAGATTTGTTCCAGTCTGATTTCTCCTTTGAGAAATTGAGCATTGACTAAACTTGAAATATGCAGAGAGTAAACGTAGAGAAGTAAGGGATGAGGAGAATGGTGTCCCTCAACAGGGAGTCAACTGTGTGTGAGGTAAAGAAGATATGGATGGAGGTAAAGAGATTGAGACCATCTGAAAGGAAGATAGGGACCAGACCGTGCTAGAACTGAAATCATGTTAAGGGGTTTCTCCTTAATTCAAAGACAAAGGGAAGCCATTGGGAGGGTGTGTGTGTGTGTGTGAGTGAGTGTGAGTGAGAGAGAGAGAGACATACTGTGTTTAGAAGCAATCTTTCTGGCTAATATATGGATTGGAGAGGAGATGCGATTAAGAGATGACTACACAAATTCACAGAACAGATGATACTTTCTGTTGTGGATATGGGCTTCCCAGGTGGCACAGTGTTAAAAAATCTGGCTGCCAAGGCAGGAGACACAGGATCTTCCTCCCTGGGTCAGGAAGATCCCCCAGAGGAGGAAATGGCAACCCACTCCAGTATTCTTGCCTGGAGAATCCCATGGACAGAGGAGCCTGGCGGGCTACAGTCGATGGGGTCGCAAAGAGTCAGACTCTACTGAGGACATGTATACACAAGTTCAGGGAACAGATGATGCTTTCCGTACTGGGGATAGAGAAAAACAGACAGATGCAGGAGATAGAAGGTGAAATCGACAGGTCTCAAGAGAGAGGAAGTTAGGGTGAGGGATACGTCATGGTTGTCTGCTGGGTTTCTGGCTGGGGAGACTGGATAGTTTCCCAGCTGCTCTTCCAGTTGGTCCCCAAGTGAGGCTGCTCTTGCAATGCTACTCTCAGCTCCCTCTTCTGCACTGTCTCCCTGGTGGCCCTTTAATTTTCAGGCTTAAGCTTCCATTTCGACAAGATGTTGCCCAAACCTAAAAAGCTGTTTACTCCAGAGAGCACAAGTGGTGGCCCATTTGCCAGAGAGCCATGTTTTGTTTTATTCTTCAGTTAAAACTATTTTTAATTTAAAAATACAAATTACAAAACATTTAAAAATCAGAAACTTTTACATAAAAATCCATGTTTATAACTCTAAAATTCGGTAACCCTATCAACACTGAATCCATATTCTCTGATGTCCGCAGTTGATTGGCACTAATGACAGCTGATCCTGTGAGTCTAAGCACGTATTTTCCACTTTACCATAGTCTCTGGCATCTGGACACCTGGACAGCACATCCACTGAGCTCTTGTTCAGTCACTGCAGGCATTGGCCTTGAAACCTCAGATTTAGTCCAATCACCTCAGGATGTAGAGTGTGCCAAGGAGAGTAGGCGCCTTAACCAGCATCATACCACTAAAAATGAACTGAGCCAGTGCTCAAATCTCAGAGTCTTTCCATTCCCTGTACTGATTTATGCTAATGCTGAAAACTTTAGCCTCCTACCACTTAGCAGTTGGCATCATAGCAATTGTTAGGCTGAGCTGTCTGACCAGTTGAATCAGAGGCATTTTATGTTTATATATTTGAATTCCTTATTTTTAATAGAGGTTTACATATATTTTAAGTGATATGAAAAGTCCAACTATTACTATATAAAAGCTTGCTCATATCACTGTTGTTTGTTTGTTTTTCTCTCTAGAACTCTTAGAACGATCTCTAGCCCTTTTAAACAAAAGTCAAGAACTCACTGACTTCATAGAAAAAATCAAGAGTGATGGACCCAATGTAAATGCTGAGATGATTCAGGGAGCTCAAAACAGCTGCCTGAAGATCGACAGTCTTCTTGAACTTCTCCAAGACAGGAGGCGGCAACTAGACAAGTACCTGAAACAACAGCAGCAGGAACTGAGTCAGGTTCTGCAGATGTGTCAGTGGGACCAACAGGAAAGTCAGGTAACCCGAAGGGGCACTGATGTTATCCTGACCTTGGCTAACAAAACTGGCTTGGTATGTGGATGATCTGTGTCCTGGGACACAAGCTTTTCAGTTGTCATGGTCAAACCCTTTGGTCTTTGATCCAAAGTACCATGTTGTTTTCCCAAGCATGTAATATAAAAACAAAGATTTTATTTCTTCTCATTATAATCCTCATTTGTTTTTAATGGGAGGATATCCACTAGCAGTTTTGAAAATGACTAGGTCCTATTGTTGGACTCTCTCTCTTGCTTCCATCCAGGTCACTACTTTAAGATACATTTTTCTGAAACTGGGAAACGTTCATTGTGGATTTCTTGAATGTTGGAGATGCGTGATGGTGCTGAATTGTACTAGATTGTTGCTAATGCCAGTGAAAGTCTATCAGCCTGAAATAGAGATGCTGTTCTTAGAGGAATATTCTGATACCAATGAAGAAATGTAACCTTGGCCTATGGTTGGATGCTCAGTGGTTAGAGGGATTTGGGGTGGGAGGGTGATGAGTTGCAGGCTTGTTAGAGCCCACTACCCAGATTATGGGCCCAGCGCTGCTCATTTGTCACTGTGCTTGCTGTGGGTTCCTTGTGTCCCAATCACTTGAAAGTAAGAGTGGATAGAACTCTTTGCAAAACCCCAGCTCAAATAGGTAGGATATTTATTGCTGTGTTTAGAACTGCCCCAGTCCCATGCTTTAACCCATACAGATTAAGTGGAAGGAATTTTTAGGGAGAAATGATGTGGAAGGAGGTATCCTGGTCCAGATGCATAAGAAAGGGGTCTCTTCATATACTTTATATTATTGCTCTGGTCTAAACTGGAGAGATTGACATAGAGCTGGTAATAAATATGAGTCCAGGAGAACTGGTTCTTCTTTCAAGCTGGAAAAATGAGGATTAAAATGACAATTAACCTTTCAAGTAATGCTTATTGAGTACCCGCTGTTTGCTGTACTGCTGTGCTTAGTCGCTCTGTCATGTCTGACTCTTTGCGACCCCATGGACTGTAGTCTGCCAGGCAACCTACTGTATACCAGATCCTACTGTAAGTACTGGGGATACACAACATACAAGATAAAGTCTTTTTCCTGTAGGAATTTTCCTTCAATGCATTTCCTTAGGAATTTTCCTTCAATGCATTTCCTAATGCTTAACTGTCAATAACCTCAGCACTATTGACAGTTGGTGCCAGGTAATTCCTTTGGGAGGCCGTCCTGGACACTCTAGAGTGTTGCGCAACATTCTACCTATCAGATGCCAGTAGAATATACTCTAATTGTAACAACCAAAAAGGTCTCCAGACATTACTAAATGTCCCCTGGGGGGCAAAATTACCCCCAGATGAGAACTACAGTTCTAGTGCTTTTTGTCGTTATTGTTCAGTTGCTAAATCACGTCTGACTCTTTGTGACTGTAGCCCTCCAGGCATCTCTGTCCATGCGATTTGCCATCTAGAATACTGAAGTGGGTTGCCATTTCCCCTTCCAGGGGTACAATAATAAACAAATGAACAATGACAAATTCTATAAAGAAGATTAACTAGGGCAGTGAATTGTACCTTTGGTTGATCTACTTTTAATCAGAGAAGGAATCATAGAAGGCCTCTCTGAGGAGGTATCATAGGACAGACACCCAAATGCAGACACCTCCAGACACATAGTCATCTTGCATTTTGCCACCTCCTCCTCTAAGTCGCTAAATATGCCTCAGCCCGTCTCCACTTTCAGCCCTTTTGCCTTGACTACCATTTGCTGTCCTGCTTCTGCTGTGCTTTGCCTGCTAAGCCACAGCCCTTCCCCACTTTAGTTCTTCCCCCACCACACCTTTACATGCTCAACACCCAGAATCCTTTGATCTAATGCAGTAGTCTTTAACTGAGAATTCTGGCACCACAAGGGATTTCCTGGTGGCTCAGACAGTAAAGGGTTTATCCACAATGCAGGAGACCCTGGGTCAATCCCTGGGTCAGGAAGATCTCCTGGAGAAGGAAGTGGTAACCCACTCCAATATTCTTGCCTGGAAAATCCTAAGGGTGGAGAAGCCTGGTGGGCTACAGTCCATGGGGTCACACAGAGTTGGGCACAACTCAGCAACTAACACTTTCACTTTCTGGCACAGCAAAGGAGAATTAATGCTCAGGACAAGGAAAAACATAAAGTTGTTTCTCAGACAACCATTTCCAGAGTTCACTGACCTCCCTATTCCATGACACTCTACCCCTCTCCTTCTCTTTGTCCTTCTCCTTCTCCCCTAATCCTGACCTGAAACCATGTTCCCAGAGATGCTGTTCACTTAAAAAGAAACTTATTTTCTTTCTATTGAATTCATAACACCTATCCCCTACCTCTAGTGCATCCAAGAATACATTAAAAGCTCCTCTAACTTTGTCATGTAGAGTAGTTTATCCATTTTAAACTACAACATCTCTTATCCAGAGACGTTCTATCTGCAAAGAGGCTTTCAAAACACAGAACAGTTTCCCAAGAATGAAAAAGCAGCTACTGTATGTTTTGTTTATTTTTAAGGTAGTAATTTTGCCTTTCTGCTTTGAGACTATGACAGTAATCATCCACTTATCCTCCGCAGTAAAAAATAAATAACCACATGAAGATTCAAAATGAACTATCTAAGCATGTGCTTAAGGGAAATCTAGATACCATGCCAACCCCAGAAAGCAGAAAGATGTCTTGATAATAACTAAAGTAAGAGATTACAGAAGGGTTTTGATTTGGTGAGTTCCCTAACTTGCATTGCTTCATATTTGGGGGAAAGTGTGTGTTCTTTTTGAGGGAATACTTTTTAAAATAGAATTTATTTATTAGAGAAGTTTTAGATTCATAGCAAAACTGAGCAGAAAGTACATGATATCCTTTGTTCCCACACATGCACAGCCTCTCCCACTATCAACATCCCCCAGCACAGAGGTACATTTGTTGTAACTGACGAACCTACACTGACACATTATTATCACCCCAAATCCATAGTTTTCAACAGGGTTTACTCTTGGTGCAGTACATTCTATGGGTTTGGAAAAATATGTAATGACATATATCAACCATTTAGTACACAAAATATTCTGCTGCCCTAAGAATTATCTATGCTCCATCTATTCATTCCACTCTGCCTAATCCTTTGCAAAAACTGATCTTTTTACTGTCTCCATAGTTTTGCCTTTTCCAGAATGTCATATTACTGAAATTGTATAATATGTAACCATTTCAGATTGTCTTCTTTTGCTTATTAATATGTATTTAAGATTTATCCATTTTTTTCATGACTTGACAACTCATTTCTTTTTAGCACTGAATAATATCCCATTGTCAGTCACCTACTGAAGCCCAGCTTGGTTGCTTCTAAGTTTTGACCATTATGAAAAAAGCTGTAATAAGTATTCCATGTGCAGGTTTTTGTATGAACATAAGTTTTTAATTCATTTGGGTAAATACCAAGGAACACAATTGCTGGATGATATATGCCAAGAGTATGTCTATAGGAAATGGCCAAACTGCCTTCCAAAGTGGCTGTACCACGTTCGACAGAGAGTTGCTGTTGTTCCACGTCCATGTCAGCACTTGATGCTATCAGTGTCTTAGACTTTGGCCACTCTGATAGGAGCATAGCAGTATCTCATTGTTGTTTTACCAAGTCTAATCTTTAAATTGGAAATAATAACAATTCACAGACTTGTTCTGAGGATTAAATTCAATAACATGGGTAAAGCATGGAGCACAATGCCTACCATTTTAAAAGATGCTTAATAAATATTAGTTTTCTTGTCATCACTGTTCTTGGATATTTACAACTTATGAATTTTTTCTCCTTTCATTCCTATTCATCCCCCTGAGTTTAGTATTACTGTTGTTATATGTGTCTAAGTCTCTTAAAACTATTTAGTTTTTAGAGGCTGCCATAGGTATAGTAAGGCTTTAAGAATTCACAGTTGTGGTTACAAGAACCAGGCTTTCATTTAGGCTCTACTCTTAATGGTCTAGAACCAAAATCAATTTAGTAATTATCTTAAGGATAAATTTTATTTTAAGTAAAACTGGTCTATTTCCAAAATATACAAACAACTCATACAGCTCAGTATCAAAACAAAACAAAACAAGAAAACAACCCAATCAGAAAATGGGGTAAAGATCTAATTAGATATTTCTCCAAAGAAGACATACATCTGGCCAACAGGCACATGAAAAGGTTCTTGCTCAGCATTGCCAATTATTCGAGAAATGCAGATCAAAACAACAGTGAGATCACCTCAAACAAGTCACAATGATTGTCACCAAAGAGTCTAAAAATGGTAAATACTGGAGAGGATATGGATAAAAGGGAACCCTCCTAACTGCCGGTGGGAGTGTAAATTGGTTCAGCCACCATGGGGAACAATATGGAGGGTCCTTAAAAAACTAAAAGTAGACTTATCATGTGACCCAGCAATCCCACTTCTGGGCATGTATCCGGAACAGACTATGATTTGAAAAGATACATGCACCCCAGTGTTCGTGTTGTTGTTGTTTACCAGTAAGTCTTTGTGACCCTATGGACTGCCGCATGCCAGGTTTCCCTGTCCTTCACTATCTCCTGGAGTTTGCTCTGATTCAGGTCTGTTGAGTCCTTGAAGCTATCCAACCATCTCATCCTCTGTGCCTTCTGCTCCTTTTGGCTTCAGTCCCTCCCAACATCAGGGTCTTTCCCAAAGAGTCAGTTCTTTGCAACAGGTGACCAAAATATTGGAGCTTCAACTTCAGCATCAGTACTTCCAATGAATATTTGGGGTTGATTTTCCTTTCAAACTGACTGGTTTGATTTCCTTGATGTCCAAGGGACTCTTAAGAATCTCCAGCACCACAATTTGAAGGCATCCATTCTTCAGTGCTCATCCTTCTTTATGGTCCAACTCTCACATCCGTACATGACTACTGGAAAAATCATAGCTTTGACTATATGGACCTTTGTGGGCAAAGTGATGTCTCTGCTTTTTAATACACTGTCTAGGTTTGTCATAGCTTTACTTCAAAGTAACAAGCATCTTTTAATCTTGTGGCTAAAGTCATCATTTGCCATGATTTTAGAATCCAAGAAAATAACATCTGTTATTGCTTCCACTATTTCCCCATCTATTGGCCATGAAGTTATAGGACTGGATGCTATGATTTTAGTTTTTTTCATGTAGAATTTTAAGCCAGTTTTTTCACTCTCCTCTTTCACCTCATCAAGAGGCTCTTTAGGTCCTCTTCACTTTCTGCCATTAGAGTGGTCAGTTCAGTTCAGTTCATTTCAGTTCAGTCTCTCAGTCGTGTCCGACTCTTTGCAACCCCATGAATCACAGCACCCCAGGCCTCCTTGTCCATCCGGAGTTCACTCAGACTCATGTCCATTGAGTCAGTGATGCCATCTAGCCATCTTATCCTTGGTCATCCCCTTCTCCTCCTGCCCCCAATCCCTCCCAGCATCAGAGTCTTTTCCAATGAGTCAACTCTTCACATGAGGTGACCAAAGTACTGGAGTTTCAGCTTTAGCATCATTCCTTCCAAAGAACACCCAGGACTGATCTCCTTCAGAATGGATTGGTTGGATCTCCTTGCAGTCCAAGGGACTCTCAAGAGTCTTCTCCAACACCACAGTTCAAAAGCATCAATTCTTTGGCGCTCAGCTTTCTTCACAGTCCAACTCTCACATCCATACATGACCACTGGAAAAACCATAGCCTTGACTAGACGGACCTTTGCTGGCAAAGTAATATCTCTGCTCTTGAATATGCTGTCTAGGTTGGTCATAACTTTCCTTCCAAGGAGTAAGTGTCTTTTAATTTCATGGCTGCAGTCACCATCTGCAGTGATTTTGGAGCCCTCAAGAATAAAGTCTGACACTGTTTCCACTGTTTCCCCATCTATTTCCCATGAAGTGGTAGGACCAGATGCCATGGTCTTCGTTTTCTGACTGTTGAGCTTTCAGCCAACTTTTTCACTCTCCTCTTTCACTTTCATCAAGAGGCTCTTTAGTTCCTCTTCACTTTCTGCCATAAGGGTGGTGTCATCTGCATATCTGAGGTTATTGATATTTCTCCTGGCAATCTTGATTCCAGCTTGTGCTTCTTCCAGCCCAGCGTTTCTCATGCTGTATTCTGCATATTATTTAAATAAGCAGGGTGACAATATACAGCCTTGACGTACTCCTTTCTGGATTTGGAACCAGTCTGTTGTTCCATATCCAGTTCTAACTGTTGCTTCCTGACCTGCATATAGGTTTCTCAAGAGGCAGGTCAGGTGGTCTGGTATTCCCATCCCTTTCATCTGCCTATCTGAGGTTGTTGATATTTCTCCTGGCAATGTTGATTCCAACTGGTTATTCATCCTGGCTGCATTTCCCATGATGTACTCTGAGTGTAAGTTAACTAAGCAGGGTGACTTTATACAGACTTGTACTCCTTTCCCAATTTTGAACCAGTCTGTTGTTCCATGTTCAGTTGTAACTGTTGCTTCTTGACCTGCGTACAGGTTTCTCGGGAGACAGATAAGGTGGTCTGGTATTCCCATCTCTTTAAGAATATTCCACAGTTTGTTGTGATCCACACAGTCAAAGGCTTTAGCGTAGCCAGTGAAACAGACGTAGATGTTTTTCCGAAATTCGCTTGCTTTTCCTATGATCCAAAGAATGTTGGCAGTTTGATCTCTGGTTCCTCTACTTTTTCTAAACCCCACTTGTGCATCTGGAAGGTTTCAGTTCGCATACTGCTGAAGTCTGACTTGAAGGATTTTGAGCATAGCCTTACTAGTGTGTGAAATGAGCACAGTTGTACGGCAGTTGGTACATTCTTTGGCACTTCCCTTCTTAGGAATGGAACGAAAATTGACCTTTTCCAGTCCTGTGAATTTCCAGTCACTGCTGAATTTTCCAAATTCACTGACTTATTGAGTGAAGCACTCTAAATTCATGATCTTTTAGGATTTGAAATAGCTTAGCTGGAATTCCGTTATCTCCACCAGCCTGATTTATAGTAATGCTTCCTAAAGCCCACTTGACTTCTGACTCCGGGATGTCAGCTCTAGGTGAATGATGACCACACCATCATGTCTATCTGGGTCATTAAGACCTTGTTTTGTGTAGTTCTTCTGTGTATTCTTGCCACCTCTTTTTAATCTCTTCTGCTTCTGTTAGATCCTTACTGTTTCTGTCCTTTATCCTGCCCATCCTTCCATGAAATGTTCCCCTGATTCTCCAATTTTCTTGAAGATCTCTAGTGTTTCACATTCTATTTTTTTCTTCTATTTCTTTGCATTCTTTGTTTAAGAACACCTTTTTATCTCTCCTTGCTATTCTCTGGAACTCTACATTCAGTTTGTATATCTTCCCTTTCTCCCTTGCTTTTTGCTTCTCTTCTTTCCTCAGCTTTGTGTAAAGCCTCCTCAGACAACCACTTTGCCTTCATGCAGTTCTTTTACTTTGGGATGGTTTTGATCATAGTGTTCATAGCAGCACTATTTACAATAGCCAAGACATGGAAACAACCTAAATGTCCATCAACAGATAAATGGATAAAGATGTGGTATGTATAAACAATAGAATATTGCTCAGCCATAGAAAGAATGAAATGATGCCATTTACAGCACCGTGGATGGACCTAAAGATTATTATACGTGTCTAAGGTAAGTCAGACAGAGAAGGATAAATATCATATGATATCACTATATTTAGAATCTAAAAAAAAAATGTTATCAATGAATATGTCTACAAAACATAAATAGACCTATAGACAGCAAACTTAGGGGAGAGTAAGGGGAGGGATAAATTAGGGGTATGGGATTAAAATATACACACTACTATACGTACAAGAGATAACCAGTAAGGACCTACTGTATAGCACAAGAAACTATATTCACTGTATTGTAATAACCTGTAAAGGAAAAAAATCTAATATATATGCATATATATATTTATAACTGATTATGTCTGTGTATGTGTGTGTGTATATATATATATATTGCTATATATCTGAAACTTACACAACATTGTAAATCAACTAGATTTCAATAAGAATTTTTATGAAAAGGTCATCAGGGACTTTCCTGGCAGTCCAGTGGTTAAGACTCTGTGCTTCTACTGCAGGGATTATGGGTTTAATCCATGGTCAGGGAGCTAAGATCCCATGTATCGTGTGTGTCCGAAAGAAAAAAAAAAAGATCATGAGACCAAAAAATAAATTTTTAGAGTATATCAATCAATAAATTAATCCTTTCCTTACATATAAAATTTAAGAATCTTTGTCTTAAAAGATCCCATATTACGTTTTCTTTCACAAATGCCAGTAGCAGCAACTCAAGTATTTAATAATGGTCACTGTTGTTTCTTTGTGCTTTTATGATCACAGATCCTGGGACCAGCTTGTTCAATTCAGTTCAGTCACTCAGTCATGTCCGACTCTTTGTGACCCCATGGACTCCAGCATGTCAGGCTTCCCTGCCTGTCACCAACTCCCGGAGCTTACTCAAACTCATGTCCATAGAATTGGTGATTCCATCCAACCATCTCATCCTCTGTCATCCCCTTCTCCTCCCACCTTCAATCTTTCCCAGAATCAGAGTCTTTTCCAATGAGTTACTTCTTTGCATCAGGTGGCCAAACTATTGGAGCCTATTGACTGCATTCGAATCCTGACTCTGCCATTTACCAGTTGAGTACCTGTGCAATTATTTAACCTCCCTGAGTTTTCTCATCATGGAAACCCATCAAATGTCTTTTCTCATCTCAACCCATAAAATGAACCTTCTGTAAAATGTGAGGCAATAGTACCTACACCACAGTGTTATTAGAATCATCAAACGAGTTATTCTATGTCAAGTGCTTAGAACAGTACCTGGTACATGGAAAATGCAATATTAGTATTAGCCTTTTTTATCATCACGTCTGAAAAGAACAGTGAAGACCCAATGCATTACATACTCCCCCAATCCTACTCACCTTTGCTCTCAGAAAGATTGGTCTTGCATTTAAGGCTAAATTCATTATTTATTTTGCTTTCACAGGGTATGATCAAATAAGTCACTTCTATAATCTTAGCCATACTTGTTTAATGGAAACTCAATTAGCAATTCAAAACAAAAATAGAATTGTATTTTTTCTGCTTATGATTTAAAGTTTATCTATTAATGAGTTAAAACTATAGATTAGATTACTAGCCATACAAATAATTGCAAATAAGCATTTGACTTCTGCTGTGTTTTAGACTTTTATCCAAGCATGAGTATATCACAGGCACACATACATTTATTAAAGAAATAGCAAAACAAGCAAACAAAAACTAATAACCTATGCATATTATCTTGTTATCTTATTACCTAATACTCAAATTAAACATGTCCTAGAAAATCCCATGGATGGAGGAGCCTGGTAGGCTTCAGTTCATGGGGTCACTAAGAGTCAGACACAACTGAATGACTTCACTTTCACTTTTCACTTTCATGCATTGGAGAAGGATATGGCAACCTACTCCAGTGTTCTTGCCTGGAGAATCCCAGGGACAGGGGACCCTGGTGGGCTGCCGTCTCTGGGGTCGCACAGAGTCAGACACGACTGAAGTGACTTAGCAGCAGACATAGTCTTGTGTCAAAAATACCAGAGATAATTATCTTGTTGTATTTCACTCTCTGAATGTAGCACAACTTAAATAATATCTTATTGATGTGGAAGTAGAGTCTCTTCAGTTTCTCACTATTATAAATAATAAGTAAGATTTACTATGTTGATAATTATGTGAACAAGGAAAGATTTTTAAATCCAGGTAGATAGAAGCATAATTATCTTACCTAAGTTTTCAAGTTTTTCCTGAATGTTCTATGGTAAAATTTTGTTGAAGATACACTGAGGAAGATTAGCAGCAGGGACACCAAATTGATTGTGACTCTGTTAGTGATTTGAGTTCTGTGATTGTTATGCTCCTGGATGAACTACCCCATAAAGCCTGGAACACTGTGGAACCACAGAGACACATGCTTCACTGGAGGGTAAAGATAATTTTGTCAGTTCTGTACTTTTTTTTAGGGAACACAGGAGCTGTCAAACCTTGCATTGATAAAATATCAGCTCTGTCAATCATTTTAACCATGTAAGAAGAAGGAACATTAAATGGAGAATTAGAGCAAAGATTACCGATGAATAACAATGTGGATGTCTGAATATCTAATGCATCTTCTCTCATAAGAGCCACTTAAAAGATACATTTAATACTCCTCTGTTTCTAAGTGCTTATAACCTAAGGCTTTTGAACTGTAATAGTTCAGCTAATTTCCTTTGGAAAAGAAATTAGGTGACCACAATGATGGCAACTTAAAATTTACATCAGTTTCAGAAAAAAAGCAGATGAAGACCACATACTTTTCTATCTTAATTGGGATGTGATAGCCTGAAAAGCATAATCATAGCATGTCCTCTCTTTCGTTTTTCAGATGTACAAATGTGCACTTGTTTTACATTTAAAGATAAGTAGCTGACCTTTTTTCCCAACTCCAGCAGCATCTTATTTTGCAGATAATCTGCTTCATTAATGAGAATCAGAAGCAGCTTGGAGTACTTCGTGCATAATTAATAATCTTGGCAAGAAGATTTATGAATGTAATTTTTCTCAATTGCTCCAATCAGGAATAAGTGAGACAAACAAATAAATTAAAACGAAGTTATTCATGGTCTTTTTGTACAAGACAGTATCAAGGACATCTAGGAGAATTAAATAAGACATAAAGGCAGAAAATCTTTTTACTACCCAGATCACATATGGCTTACGAGATACCCATCTTTGTGGGAAGAAAAGTGGGTAATAGAATTCATATTTGGAAGTTTTTTAAATTTGAGTACCATGTATATCATAATCATATGTCAACAGGCAATTAAAATGATATCTGCAATGACAGTGTAAGCACAGCATCAGGGCACAAGTCTTGTACCTGCTGGGCAACTGTAAAACCCTGTGTGTGTGTCCAAGATGTATGCTGCTGCTGCTGCTAAGTCGATGCAGTCGTGTCCGACTCTGTGTGACCCCATAGACGGCAGCCCACCAGGCTCCTCCATTCACAGGATTCTCCAGGCAAGAACACTGGAGTGGGCTGCCATTTACTTCTCCAACAGATGTGTGCACATACATGCACATACATGTATATTCTCCTTTAAATGATACTACCTTCTAACCAGGGTTTAGAGCTTGAATGGTTGACCAGCTTAAATTAATATGAAGTAACAAAAAATTGCCTTGCTTAGTGGCTACAACACAGTGAGGGTTTTAAAAAATCTTTGAATTTAGCTTAATTTTTAAAATTGAAGTATAATTAATTTACAATGTTGTGTTAGTTTCAAGTGTACAGCAAGTAATTCAGTTATATATATATATATATGTGTGTGTGTGTCTATGTATGTGTGTGTATACCTATATGCATTCTTTTTTTCAAATTCTTTTCCATTATGTGTGTATGCTCAGTCATTCAGTTGTGTCTGACTCTTTGTGACCCCCATGGACTGTAGACCTCCAGGCTTCTCTGTCCATGGAATTTTCCAGGCAAGAATACTGGAATGGGTTGCCATTTCCAGTTAACGGGTTACTCCACGGGATCTTCCCAACCCAGGGATTAAATCTGCATCTCTTGTATCTCCTGCATTGGCAGTTAGATTCTTCACCACTGTGCCACCTGGGAAGCACTGTCCATTATAGATTGTTAAAAGATATTAAATGTATTCTCCTGTGCTAAACAAGTTTTTAAAAATCTTTGAATTTAGCTTAATTTTTAAAATTGAAGTATAGTTAATTTACAATGTTGTGTTAGTTTCAAGTGTACAGCAAGTGATTCAGTTTTATGTATATATGTGTCTATGTATGTGTGTGTACATATAATGGAAAGGGAAGCCCATTTCACACCAGTCAGAATGGCTGCGATCCAAAAGTCTACAAGCAATAAATGCTGGGGAGAGTGTGGAGAAAAGGGAACCCTCTTACACTGTTGGTGGGAATGCAAACTAGTACAGCCGCTATGGAGAACAGTGTGGAGATTCCTTAAAAAACTGGAAATAGAACTGCCATATGACCCAGCAATCCCACTGCTGGGCATACACACTGAGGAAACCAGAACTGAAAGAGACACGTGTACCCCAATGTTCATCTCAGCACTGTTTATGATAGCCAGGACATGGAAGCAACCTAGATGTCCATCAGCAGATGAATGGATAAGAAAGCTGTGGTACATATACACAATAGAGTATCACTCAGCCGTTAAAAAGAATACATTTGAATCAGTTCTAATGAGGTGGATGAAACTGGAGCCTTTCCATTATAGGTTGTTAAAAGATATTTATCCCCTGTGCTAAACAAGTAGGTCCTTGCAGCAGCAGCAGTGTGTATACGTTAATCCTGAACTCCTAATTTATCCACTCCCCTACTATGAGTATAGCGTTTTGTCATTGGGTGACATAAGACCAAAATAAGGGTTGAATTAACTTATTAATGGATACTGGTATCTGATAGTTTGGTCCAGTAAAAGATATCCATGACTTTCCAAACACTTGTAGATTAAAATTTATCACAGAATTTCATTTTTAGCGCATATACTATTTCTAGAATTCACTCTAAGTTATGCAAAATATCTTAGTGTTTGTAGGAAAAGCATGTGATTTTGAAAGCAATAGAACCCCCTCCTAATTAGAATGCATGTTCCCACCATTACTTTCAGTGACATTGCCTGTCAAATGTAGTAACTGAGGGACTCTGGTACAGATGGTGTGGATAGCAATCCCAAATTTCACATTTACTTATGATATGACTTTGGGAAAGTTACTCAGACTCTGTGCCTCAGTTCCTTTTCTATAAATTGGGAATAATAACAATATCTATTTATAAATTTGTTATAGAAATAAACAAGATTGTATATGTAAACATTCTTAGAGCCCAGCTTGATATATGTCAGTGCTCAATAAATGTCCACATGTTCACCATATCACTACACCTTTTGATGATTACTTTCTGAGCTTTACTGGATAATCACCAAATTAGCCAGATCCCATACCAGTTTTCTAAATCATTCAATAATCTTAGCTTTCTAAAATTATGTGGAGGGGGAATAAATGCCATTCCATGGCTTAGTATCCAGACTATTTTATTTAAAAGCTCAACTTTTTTGTAAAATTAGGCTAAAAATCAATTTTCCTCGCCCTTTCTCCACCCTTTAACAATTTCTTTAGCTCATTTATACCTGTTGTAATTGATTACATTTTCATTAAACTTAGTTTTTCTCCTCAATATTCCATTCAGTTGGACTGATGGCTTCACAGCATTTTAATTAGACACCATTACTTAAGGTTGGTAAGAGGGTTGGGTGACATGCCTTGCGACTAAATTACATTCTCACCCGTGATCAGACTGCTGACATAGCTGCTTCCTGTGCATGCTACCTGGAAAAAGCTCCACACTGCTCCCTTTGCATGCATCTTCCCATTGTACAACCAGGTTAGCGGCCTCTCCTTAAGCTGTGTGCCTGTATCTTTCCAGCACCCTGAGCCCTTTGTTTCCCCTGCCTCTGGTGCTGGAAACTGTTGGCTTTCCTTTTCTCAACACCACTGCCGCCCCATACCGGGCAGGGAGTAGAACTCAGTCCTCCATCCTCATTTCCATGGTTCCCAGAGATGAATAAAGAAGCCCAGTTAATATTAGTGCTTTTTATAGGGTGACTCATAAGCAAACAAACTAAACGGCACACTTTAAAAGGATAAAACCCACTTTAACATACAATAGTTGTTTATCTGTTTGTCTGATAGTTTCTGACTCTCATTTTTTCCCGACAACCCAGTGTTTCGGTCAGAGCCTCAGTGTGAACTCCATCAGGCACGTGACCTAGGATCTGGGATGATAATATGAAAATCAAACTTTGGTCTCACTCCCAAGTAGACCTGTATGTTTTTCTCCCTTCTCTCTCTTTCTCTCTCTCTCTCTTTCTCTTTCTCATATGCACATATACAGCAAATGGCTCCAGATCATTTACGGTGGAAACTAAATTGTACTGGGAAAATCACACCCTAGATATCTTAGGCAGAGATGCACATTACTCGGACACTGGGCTGGGTCTCTGTTTCCTTTCTTGAAAAAAATACTTCTTCTGCTGCTGGTTGGATTCTTCTTAATGGCTCAGAGTTAACGCTAGAAATAGAATTTAGGTCCAGAAACTACCACTGTATTGATTTTATCTGTTGGATTAAATAGTTTCCAGTGTTTAAGTAGTTGGAAGTTAAGAAACTGCCTAAACACAAGCAAGAGTTGAGGGCAATCTTGGGAAAAGAAGTCCTTAATGTCATTTTTCCTGAAATATAGATGTGACAAGAGAAATGATACATTAACATAGAAAATAATCAGAAGACAGATATGTTAGCACAAGTCCGAATAATTAAATACATAAAATTATGGTTCCAGACAGGCAGATAGATTACCTATGAAGCTCTTGAAGTAACAGAAATTTTGCCTCAAGACAAACAATGCATTTTAGCTTTCCTGCTGCCCATCAGTAGAGAATACTGGGATTTGATCATTTGTTGAGGAGATACTTATGCCTTCCAGTTGACTTCAGTAATTCATGGAGGGCTTCCAAGTTCCACATAAGAAGATTGTGAGCTTTGTCCCCCTAGAATCTCTGAGATGAAGTCCAAATAATAACAAGCCAATAATTAGATCAGTCCCAGAATACATCTCAAGCCACATTTTGTGCAGGAAATTCTTTATTTCCCTGCTTTTGAGCCCTCAAATACAAACATTAAAGACAAAAATTTCATGCCATTTCCTTTTGCAGGAGATCTTCCTGACCCAGCGATCGAATCCAGGTCTCTCGCATTGCAGGTGGATTCTTTACCATTTGAGCCACAAGGGACACCCCCTCTAATATGTATTATCTCCTAATGGACCTAATGGATATTTGAAGTCTGGTTACTGCCTAGCTAAATACAGAGCACATTGATGAGATTACCTAATACAAAATAATAGCAACTGGTTTCCCTACTGTAAAAAAGGAAAAGAACAAAACCTGTGGGAGCTAAAACGGTTGTTATAATACTAGCATGTCTTCAGAATCAAACCAGACATTAGAACTGTCACCTGTGGCCATCAACTATAATTGAAACCACCTTTTTTTTTTTTTTTAATAATTGAAAGACTATCAGAACATCTTGAATTGAAGAAGATACATAACTGATGCCTTTTCCCTCTTTATCAGTTTTTTTGTTTCTAATAGTAACTTGTTATTTGACAAAAACTGCTCTGCACATGGAAAAGAAAATGAAAGGACTTTGGAGAGATTTTCATCTTGCCTTAAGCATTTCTGTTAAGATGTTTGAATTGCTTATTGCTAGCTTGGCTCCTCCAGCATAGTTTTAAACAAAGATCAAAAAAGTAAGATCTGACTTCGGATTGTGGAACCAGTTGCAGAAAAAGAGACCAGGAAAGTTTATGGTCATGTGACGCCTAGCTTTGAGTGTAGCAAAAGGTCACCTTCTTGCCACCTGAGTGGTTTGTGCTTGACAGAGCATTTTTCTATGGCTTTTGTTCCCAGCGTTTCAGTCCTGACTTCGGAGCGTGCTGTTGGGAACTGAAATTCTCAGTTTATCCTCATCGGCCTCTTCCTCTGAGGCAGTGCTTCTGGCAGGCCTGGCCCACATGTCCGTTCTCTCTGATGCGGCATTTCCATTGAGGCCCCGTGATTATTCACAGGACTTACTTCCGTATTAGAATTAAACTCTGTAACTATAGTGTTGCATTTTGGTTTTCTCTTAAGAACGTTCATAAACATAGCCTAATAAAAACCATTCCCTCTTCCCTGGAATTCTTCCGTTCTCCAGACAGATGTGGTGAAGGGAAGAACACTCTGACCACAGCCTCTCTGCCTCACCCTGTGGGGGTCTCCTCTTGTTGCCTGTGTGACCTTGAATGAATTGCTTACCCTGACTGGGTCTCAGTTTCCATATCCATTGAAAAAGCAACTGTCTCCTTTGTAGGAGGTGTAAAGATTGCTCAAGAAAATCTGAGACCTGCCTGGAGTAGTACCTGACTCTGATCTGGGAAGGCCCTGTTCACTCTCTTTCCTCATTCTTATCTCCCAGCAGGGGTCAAGGTGAGATTGGATTATTCAATATTGCAAAAACTAGCCTTTCCTTGCCCAAAGCTGATAAGTTCAGTAGTGTTCTCTGCCAAACTCCCCACTCTTTCTGGTACATTCCTGCCTCAGTTCTGCTTAATACATCTTCAGTTCCCCAGACTGAAATGCTTACATCTCATCTAATCAAATAAAAAAAAGTTGGGAAGAACCCATCTGTTACGTTACCTCTGCTTTCCTCAAAGCTGTTGTCTGAGCCCCCCTTTCCTTAGCCAATAAACTTCAAAAGAGTCATTAGTTTTACTGCCTTACCCCTACTCAGTGACCCATTCATGTTTACCAACCAGTATCTCATCCCACTGTTCTCTTGATTCTGCTATTTTAAGTTGTCTGTAATGCTTAGTCCTTAGATCTACATTTAACAGATTAAGAATATTCTGAATATCCTTAAATTATAGAACCATCCAATAAGAAATACAACATACGCCATAAATGTGATTTTTTAATTCTCTGAGCCACATTGAAAAGTGAAAAAAAGGTGAAAAGTCACGTAAACATGGGCTTCTCAGGTGGCACAATGATAAAGCATCCACCTGCAATGTAGGAGACGCAGGAGACATAGGTTCCATCCCTGGGCCAGGAAGATCCCCTGGAGGAGGGCATGGCACCCTGCACCAGTATTCTTGCCTGGAGAATCCCATGCATAGAGGAGCCTGGCAGGCTACAGTTGATAGGGTCACAAAGAGTTGGACACAATTGAAGTGACTGAGCAGGCACACACACACACACACACACACACGTAAAAAAGTGAAAAGCAAGAACACATTTTGTTTAATCCAACATATCTAAAATAGTATTTCAGCACTGAATCAATATTAACGTTCTTAACAATATATTTTCATTATTTTTTATACTAACTATATGAAATCATTTGTGCATTTTTTTTCTTAGAGCATATGCCAATTTGAGTTTGTCCCATTCCAAGTACTCAATAGCCATGTGTGGTTAGTAGCTACTTGTTTAGGACAACGCAGGTCTGTACCATTTGACTGAGTTTTCGTGGTATCTCTATTTAACTTCCAAGGCACTCCTTGGTTTTTACTGAACATCCCTGATTGCTCTTTCCGTGCATCTTTGTAGATGTCCCTTCCTTTTCACTCTGTCTTCCTTCACCCTCCGGTAGGTGTTTCTTTCCAATCCCCACTTCCCCTCTGCAAAAAAATCTACCCCACTCCTTCTCCACGTTAGTCCTACATCCTCTGAGCACTGAGTACTTAGAATCTCATGTCAGACAGATGAGATGACCGCAAACACATCACTTAGATCAATCTAAAAGGTAAGAACCGGGAAGAGAAAGGAACAATATTCTCATTTTCCCCCTTAGTCCATCATCACCCAGAACCAATGTCTGATGCACACTCTGAATTTTTGTTCTTTCTTTCTTTACACATGTTTCCAGATCTTAACTCATGTTTTTTTTTATCCTTTTGCAGGGACCATGTTCTAAAGAATGTCCTGATGCATCATTTATTGTCCTTCTCACTCAGGCTTTGGGATAACTGCTGATATAATCTAATGCTTATAAAAAACGTTTTTAGAGTATCTCTGCAGCTGTCTGCAGTAGCTACACACAGAATACAATGGCTGATTTACATTATGGTTGACATACTGTCGGTTGTTTAGGGTGTCTTGCTTTTACATCAGACAGACTCCGTCTATTCTGTGTGCATCTCACAGCCATAAAGTAAATCTGATCTAAGATGCTGCTCACGTGTGTGACTGCCTCATGATGAGATTTAACACCCCCATGATGAACCATTTTCTTCTGAGTGTTATGCCACTTCGTTTTCAAGTTTATTCCCAGGGTGCATTTAGGTAGTAAAAATATGTAGCTCTAGAGACTTGGTATGCTTTGTTAGGCAGGTGTATGACCAGGATATATGGAATACCACTGTAGATCTTGAACTACATTCTCTTATAGGAAATATGTATGGGCATGCCCAAAGGAGTATATCCGTTGGAGGTTAAAATAGTATTTGCCAAATCTAGGGGATGATGTCAGAAGATACCTTAAAAAATCAAAATAACTGACTCCTTCCTGGCATTCATCACCGCTGACATGTGTTAGATGACAAATCTTTGACTCACAAAATCGAACAGGATTATCTGAGGGATCAGACTTCTCACCTGTTTTTAGAGATTAGTGAGCACCTGTTTGTCCCCATGTTTTCTTCACTCAGATTCTATATTAACTTTCCCTATTAAAGCATTCTTGAGATTTCTGAGTTCCTACTACTTTAGATAAAAATAGATGACACTCACTCCTGGCACTTAATAAAATAAAGGATTTCTGAAAGTTAGTTATATTCATGAGCCATTTTCTTTGATGAAACCCTTAAATCATCCCTTTTTTGTTTTTATGCAGGCCTATAGCATCTTTTGTGAGATTTTTAATGCAATTTAATAAATTAATGTACAAATTTTGTAGCTCTTGATAAAATACCCTCCATGGGTTCTAATATGCATGTAATACATATCATTTAGGTCTAATTTCTGGGCTGCCAGAAAGACAAACCACCTTCAGATAGTTATAAACACATAAACACAGCACTTTAGATATGGGGACTGGCTAATGGGCGTATTATGCACAGAGTACCAAATATTCTGAAGAGAATGAGGCAGACTTCACATGAAAACTGCTGCAGGGTCACTATTAGTCTTTTCTTTGCACTGACACTAGCCTAAAATGCCGGTTAACAAAGGTTTCCAATTAGCAGAAAGCTGGAGAGACCCTCTTGCTGCCCACTTGACTGCTTATTCCATGCTGGAAAATGCTAAGTCTTGGTATAGACAGCCAACACTTATACCAAGCATCTATAGATTTATAGCAAGTATAGATCTAGCTGTGTGATGTTATCAGCCCTGTAACAGTAATGGAGAGTATTATCCTATATAATCCCTAACTTGACTCCTCTGGAGTGTGTATGTATGTGTGTGGCGGCGGGGGGGGGGGGGGGGGGGGGCGGTATATGTTTATTGTGTGGACCTCCAGGACTAACCTAGCTTTCTCCCTGGCCACATTTCTCCATGTTATGAAAATACAGAGAAATCCTGAGGCTGCTGCAACCAAGACAAACTAGGCTGGACACAGTGTATATTCTGGACAATGCCCACCACTTTGAGTGGGCTGCTGGGATTCATTTCTCAAATGTGAAGTAATTTCCCCTGATACCAAAGACTTTCTGTTACCTGAGGATAGCAACAGGGCACAGTGGAAAGAGCATGGACTTTGGAATAACATAGGTTTGGGGACAAATCCTAGCTCTGCCATTTACTATTGGCCCCGGATAAGTTGCTTAACCTCTGTTTATCTCAGCGAGGGCAATATAGTATCATACTTGTTACAGAGTTGTTGAGAGACAAAGAGATGATGCCCAGAAAATAACTAGCAAATTGTCTAGCATATTGTGGCTTCCTAGGAATCAGTAGCGACGATGTGATCATAAGAATTATGCTGTATAAGATTTGAGAGTAAAAATCCAACTCTCCCTTAATTGGGACAAGGAATCTTTATCCGAGGGCCACAAGTTATTGGTCTCAGTTCAGTTCAGTTGCTCAGTTGTGTCCAACTCTTTGCGACTGAGCACGCCAAGCTTCCCTGTCCTTCACCAACTCCCGGAGCTTGCTCAAACTCATGTCTATTGAGTCAGTGATGCCATCCAACCATCCCATCCTGTGTCGTCCCCTTCTCCTCTTGCCTTCAGTCTTTCCCATCATCGGAGTCTTTTATAGTGAATCAGCTCTTCACATCAGGTGGCCAAAGTATTGGAGCTTCAGCTTCAGCATCAGTCCTTCCAATGAGTATTCAGGACTGATTTCCTTTAGGATGGACGGGCTTATATTGCCTACCCCTTGTCTAGCAGATCTTCCCGACCCAGGACTCAAACTGGGGTCTCCTGCATTGCAGGTGGATTCTTTACCAACTGAGCTATCAGGGAATTTTCTTTTAATCAGTCTCATGTCAACTTATATAATCGTTCTTGAAAAAATGTCTTTTATTATTTGTTGTTTTAACGCTGTGTAAGGTGCATATTGTAAATCAAGTCTAAGGGATTGTAAGTTATGTCCTTAGCTATTGATAAGGTCTATGAAACTTTAGTAGCTTCTCCATTCGTTTTTTTTTGATATAGATATTCAGGAGTTGTAGCAAACTAAGTATTTGTACATTATCTTCTAATAGTAGAAATATAATTCTATAAACGCTATATAATATCTTCACATAACAATGTAACTATACTCAGATTGATCATCTTATACAGAAAAGGTTTATATTCTAAAAGAATGCATGGTTTATAGACTGTGTGGGATCTATTTTGGTTCTTGTTTGTTAGGAGATTTTAAATTTGAATTATTTTCTTCATGCTATGTGATCCAGTGAAATGATATGTTGTTTTTATAATTTGGGGGTATTTGTTTTCTCTCTTAAGCATGTAGAGACTGAAATGAAGAAAAATGAAATGAAAAGATTGAAATGAAGAAAAAACCTGATCATACTAATGAAACACATGAGTTTATACATAAAAAAATTGAAGTAGTTTAAGTTTTAAAAACATGGAGAATTTTGATTCCTTTATTCTAATATCTGAAATTTGACCTCTCTTTGTTGCTTCTTACCTAGGTCACTTGTTGGTTTCAGAAAACTATAAGAGATTTAGAGGAACAAGGTCTAGGTACATCTCTTTCAGACAATGAGGAGCTTATTCGTAAGCACGAGGAACTGATAATAAAAGCAAAGGTAAGAGACTCATTAAAAGAAAAAAATAACTGAAAACTGCATGGACTTCTCTTGAATGCACTTCTATAGGTGATATAGTGGAGTAGTAAAAACTGATTTTGTATAGTTTGTTTGCTGTTCGCATTTGTATTTTCCTTAACTTGTTTCATGTTCTTAGTTTTGCAAAAAGTAATTGCTACCAGTTAGGCAACCACTTGGAGGTGCTTGGTGTGTAAAATGGAACCATCAAGTTTTAAGAGCGGGAGGAGCAGGACAACCTCTAGCAGGGTTCCTCTCGCCATTGAGTCTTGTTGTTTGGAAACTGACTTATTTGTACATGTGAGAGTCTGTAAAGATTTTCCAAGGTTTCTGGTGCTCCATTTTGATTTTTAAAAAAACCTGTTCTAGGTAAATGCAATCTGCTGCTTCCTCTCCCACCACCTTTCCAAATCCATCCTCCCAAACATATAAAAATGTATTGCTTTGACGTTATGTTCAACCATTGCCTAGTAGGGTTGGCCCATTGTATTCCAGAGCTTTATGACTTAGCTGTACCTACAACTATCAACTACCCAAGATATTAATAACAGAAAGTTCTCTAAATCTTGATACTGATTAAAGTATTCACTGTTTTCACTCTACTGCAAATGGACTTTCAGAATATAAGCTCCTCCTTGTTTCAGACAAGTTGACTACTTCTTTTCAGGGTCCTGAGCCACTCAGGAGTCAGTTATAGATCTCATACAGAAGCTGAGTATTACTCCATATACTCAGTAAGTAGTTTTTGGGCCAAATTGGTTTTGGAAACTGAGGCAGAGAAACCTCTTTTTCTAAAGCATCCTTGCAAATAAAGTTATTTGCTAAAAAAAAAAAATGTTTTCTGGGAATTGCTGTTTTATTACTTCCTTCAACTATGGGCTGGCCTTTGGAACCCCTGATCTCAATGGCATCTTTAAAGATTTTCAAACATTGAATATCTATTTAGAGATGAAAGCTCAAACATAACTTGATAAAAATTGATGACAGTTGTCATCAGTTTGTGACACTAGATAATCCAATGGCAAGATAACTGGTCATTCAAGACAGCAGAGGTCCCTGTGTCACGTGGGTTGAAAAAGACCCCATCAGTGTAGATGCAGAAGGGGGAGGGTGACCCAGGATGGCCTTTCAGAGGAAGGGATTTGAGCAGATGAACGGAGTAACCATGGTTGGTTAGGCGAGCGTGATCATTCCTAAATAAGGTAGAATAAGGGAAAACAGTGATAGACCAACTTGTCCGTGATGAGAGTTAAAGGTCTGGGCAATGTTCAGTCCAGAGACGGTAGACCCAGGGCAACTGTTTCAGAGGCCATCCTTACCCACAGCCATTCCCTAGAGAAGACATGCTAACAGGGCGTGGTCATTACAGAGAAGTAAACTTCGCTGGATGAAAAATAGAAGAGTATTCTGAGGCCACAGAAGGTGGTCCTAGATAACCTTAAAACTCCTTTTAAGTTTTAGTTTTATGAAAGAGACAGGATTTAGGTTACAGTAACTATCATGCTTATTAAATTTAAAGTAACATGAAAAACACCTTTTCAAAGTTGGTTGAAATGATGGACTGGACTGGAAATTTTGCAACATTTCTTAAATGTGGAGATAGTATCTTCATCATCTTGGTATTCCCAGCACTTAGGATAGTGTCTGGTATTTAAAAAGGGTATTTGATTCATGTCTACTTTTTAAACCCTCTTTCCAGAAAAAAGAAACATCCTTTTAGTGCATTTCTGTGATTCTCTAGTGACTTTAAATAGTGGCTTAGCCTCCTTTTACCTACCTAGCCACCCTTATCTTTATGTATTTATTTTTAAGTGTTTGGTTCTCAGCGTAAAGTTACACAAACTCTAATTCATCCTGTATCTCAGGATTGGCTTCTTGGTTTATTTTATTATTTCCCCTTAATCTTCATCTTCCTCACATCCCCATTCTCACAGGCATCTGCTCTAACAGTCTGTGTCTTTAGACATATTCCCATTCTTTAACTATATACGGAGTTACATGTTTTCAATCTGCATGAATTGTATTAAGGCATAGATTCCTTGTGTTTCTTTCCACAACACTGGTTGCATCTAACTTACATAATTCTTTGTGATCTTCACTATGGTAATTTCTAGATGCAGCATAACTTTGGAAAGTCCTGGAACATAGATACTGATGTCTTAATTCTACCCTTCATAATGTTGGTTGCCTTCCATTTCTTTATTCCTTACAATACTTGACCTTCTAGTCCACTGACTCTTCTACTGAACTTGCTGCTCAACTCTTCTGCTGACTTCTTCACTTCAGCTATTAGGTTTTTCATGCCCAATTCCTCTCACTGATTCTGCATCATAATTTTTTTTCCTGCTTCATCTATCTAATGTCCTTCTTTATATCCTAACGTGTGCTTTATTCATAGATTAAATTTTTGGTCTGTCCAGTGCATTAATTCTCGGTTCTCATACTTAGGTATTTCAGCGTGTAGTGTGTGCATCAGGTGTTATTTTCCCGTATGAGTTAATATTCCCTTGGGATATCAGCAGCTTCATTTGGTAAGGCATGGGAGGTATGAAAGCCAGTGCTCCAGCTTGTCCTTTTCTGGGTGAATTGGCTTCAAGGTACAAGGAGATGCCTCTGAAAGCTTGTTGTTAGTATTAGGGCTCTCCATTTCTGGTTTGCTCCTTTACCCCAGATACACACAAAGGAGGGGACTCCTAGGAGGACCTCCCACTGATTGGACTCTGAACCCTGCTTTGCTTCAAAGACCCATTTCCCATATTCTTCCCAGCTTAGTTGATGGAGAGTTGAGAGGGCACACCAAGAAAGAGTCAGGTTGCTTCTCCTTTATATATTAACTGTCCACCTGTCAGAGTCCAGTCCTTTCCTGTTTATCTCCTCTGGTTGGTACTGGGTTGGGGCTCTGATTTTCTTTCCTGAAAATGACCGTTGACAAACAATGACCAGGCAGGTGGGGAGAGAAAGCATCACACCGAGAAAGTTGTCCCCTAGCATATCTCCTGTCTAAGGCATCTGAGCTTATTCTACTCCAGAAAGCCATGTGGCCCTGGCACTGAGAACTAACCCCTCAAGGAAGGTTCTTCTCTATAAAATTTACCTTTGCTTTGTCAGCCTTTGCAGGAAGGAAAAGCTACATAATTTGTAGGATCCAGTTTAAAATGGAAATAGGGAAGCTTCTCTTAAAAAGTTACTGAGATTTTAATACAGCAGCAGCAGAGTATTAAACCAAGCATGGGGCCTTATAAAGAAATGTTGCTGTGTGGCAACAGGTCACTTACCCATGATGCTGGTCCTGTTTACAATGTTTGGATTTTTGAAAGGACCTAGAGACCTTTGCTGATCAAACATTTTCTTTAATAATCTTTACTAACTCTTCCCACCTGTACTAGCGTGTTTTCTAAAAATAAAGATTATAGTACTACCAGTTCAGTTCAGTCGCTCAGTCGTGTCTGACTCTTTGTGACCCCATGAATCGCAGCACTCCAGGCCTCCCTGTCCATCACCAACTCCCGGAGTTCACTCAGACTAACATCCGTCGAGTCCGTGATGCCATTCAGCCATCTCATCCTTGGTCGTCCCCTTCTCCTCCTGCCCCCAATCCTTCCCAACATCAGAGTCTTTTCCAATGAGTGAACTCTTCTCATGAGGTGGCCAAAGTACTGGAGTTTCAGCTTTGGCATCATTCCTTCCAAAGAAATCCCAGGGCTGATCTCCTTCAGAATGGAACTGGTTGGATCTCCTTGTAGTCCAAGGACTCTCAGGAGTCTTCTCCAACACCACAGTTCAAAAGCATCAATTCTTCGGCACTCAGCCTTCTTCACAGTCCAACTCTTACACCCATACATGAACACAGAAAAACCATAGCCTTGACTAGACGAACCTTAGTCGGCAAAGTAATGTCTCTGCTTTTGAATATGCTATCTAGGTTGGTCATACCTTTTCTTCCAAGGAGTAAGTGTCTTTTAATTTCATGGTTGCAGTCACCATCTGCAGTGATTTTGGAGCCCTCAAGAATAATGTCTGACACTGTTTCCACTGTTTCCCCATCTATTTCCCATGAAGTGATGGGACTGGATGCCATGATCTTCATTTTCTGAATGTTGAGCTTTCAGCCAACTTTTCACTCTCCACTTTCACTTTCATCAAGAGGCTTTTTAGTTCCTCTTCACTTTCTGCCATAAGGGTGCTGTCATCTGCATATCTGAGGTTATTGATATTTCTCCCGGCAATCTTGATTCAGGCTGTGTTTCTTCCAGTCCAGTGTTTCTCATGATGGACTCTACATAGAAGTTAAACAAGCAGGGTGACAATATACAGCCTTGACGTACTCCTTTTCCTATTTGGAACCAGTCTGTTGTTCCAGGTCCAGTTCTAACTGTTGCTTCCTGACCTGCATACAGATTTCTCAAGAGGCAGGTCAGGTGGTCTGGTATTCCCATCTCTTTCAGAATTTTCCACAGTTTCTTGTGATCCACACAATCAGAGGCTTTGGCATAGTCAATAAAGCAGAAATAGATGTTTTTCTGGAAGTCTCTTGTTTTCTCCATGATCCAGCGGATGTTGGCAATTTGATCTCAGGTTCCTCTGCCTTTTCTAAAACCAGCTTGAACATCAGGAAGTTCATGGTTCACATGTTGCTGAAGCCTGGCTTGGAGAATTTTGAGCATTACTTTACTAGCATGTGAGATGAGTGCAATTGTACAGTAGTTTGAGCATTCTTTGGCATTGCCTTTCTTTGGGATTGGAATGAAAACTGACCTTTTCCAGTCCTGTGGCCACTGCTGAGTTTTCCAAATTTGCTGGCATATTGAGTGCAGCACTTTCACAGTATCATCTTTCAGGATTTGAAATAGCTCAACTGGAATTTCATCACCTCCATTAGCTTTGTTCTTAGTGATGCTTTCTAAGGCCCACTTGACTTCACATTCCACAATGTCTGCTCTAGATAAGTCATCACACCATGGTGATTTTCTTGGTCGTGAAGACCTTTTTTGTACAGTTCTTCTGTGTATTCTTGCCACTTCTTCTTAATATCTTCTGCTTCTGTTAGGTCCATACCATTTCTGTCTTTTATCGAGCCCATCTTTGCATGAAATGTTCCCTTGGTATCTCTAATTTTCTTGAAGAGATCTCTAGTCTTTCCCATTCTGTCGTTTGCCTCTATTTCTTTGCACTGATCACTGAAGAAGGCTTTCTTATCTCTTCTTGCTATTCTTTGGAACTCTGCATTCAGATGCCTATATCTTTCCTTTTCTCCTTGGCTTTTCGCTTCTCTTCTTTTCACAGCTATTTGTAAGGCCTCCCCAGACAGCCATTTTACTTTTTTGCATTTCTTTTCCATGGGGATGGTCTTGATCCCTGTCTCCTGTACAATGTCATGAACCTCATTCCATAGTTCATCAGGCACTCTATCTATCAGATCTAGGCCCTTAAATCTATTTCTCATTTCCACTGTATAATCATAAGGGATTTGATTTAGGTCATACCTGAATGGTCTAGCAGTTTTCCCTACTTTCTTCAATTTGAGTCTGAATTTGGTAATAAGGAGTTCATGATCTGAGCCACAGTCAGCTCCTGTTCTTGTTTTTGTTGACTGTATAGAGCTTCTCCATCTTTGGCTGCATAGAATATAATTAATCTGATTTCAGTGTTGACCATCTGGTGATGTCCATGTGTAGAGTCTTCTCTTGTGTTGTTGGAAGAGGGTGTTTGCTCTGAGCAGTGCATTTTCTTGGCAAAACTCTATTAGTCTTTGCCCTGCTTCATTCCGTATTCCAAGGTCAAATTTGCCTGTTACCCCAGGTGTTTCTTGACTTCCTACTTTTGCATTCCAGTCCCCTATAATGAAAAGGACATCTTTTTGGGGTGTTAGTTCTAAAGGTCTTGTAGGTTTTCATAGAACTGTTCAACTGCAGCTTCTTCAGCGTTACTGGTTGGGGCATAGACTTGGATTACTGTTGCATTTGCATAGGAAAAAACAAGTTTGAATTCCTGCTGTCACTCACTATGCAGTCTTGGGTACACTTGAACTCTCTCAGCCTCACCATCTGCCCCTGGAAGGAGGAGCCATGAATAATTCAATTAGAAAATATTTGTGAAGGTGCCCCCATTTTAGTAATGCCTCCAAAAATGTTTCCTCTCCCATTCATGGTGTAAACATCCAAATAATTTATATCTGTGGTTTTTAACAATGACATTCCTCATTCTTGGAGGAGGAATCTAATTTCTTATGTCCTTACGCAGCAAGCAGAATATTACACTTGGATTTTTTTTTTTTTTTTGAGTGTGGGTATAAGGGTAAGAAGGGGGAGTTTCTTTCAAAGGAGATTTAACATAGACATAAGGCCTCAAGCTGCGGATTCATTAACGAACCACATATAGATAATCTGGTAACACAGAGGAAAGTAGGTGTTTCTGCTCTGACAGCCAAGTCGGACAGCGGTGAGTTGCTCTGTATTGCTTCTTAGTCTACTCAGCATGTTCCTTTTAAATAAACATTCAAAATTCCTCTCTCATTGCTTACTGGAATGCATTTAAATACAAAATATGACAACTTTCAAATCTTTTAATAAGCTTTATTTATACTGTACTGAAAGAAATGAACTCAAAAATTTTTAATACAACTTTTAACTGTAATTATAACTATGAGTATTAAATTATACTTTCTTTAAACATGAAAAATATTTTCCTTTTACATATGGAACAGGTTAAGAAATAGCAGGCATGATTATAAACCACCCTTTGGTTAAGCACCTTAAATACGCTTAGATTTTATCCTATATCAGTTTGGTGCCCCAAGGCTTGAATTCAAAGTCTGGAGCTCAGAGTTGTTTGTAGGGAGTATTAAAATAATATATATTTAGGAACACTTTGTTATTGTCTCCTTTGAAAAGACATAATCATTACTTCGTCTGTACATCAGAAATAATGTTTATCCAAGAACTGCCTACAGCAACCAACATTTACCTCTGCTGGGAGGAAACCTTTTCCCATTTGGGTCCAGTGTTTAGGGCCCTGCAAATTAGCTGAAAATAGACAGATTAACAGGGGTAAAGACAAGGTTTATTTTCACGTAGTGTACATGGGAGGTTCCAGTAATGGAAAACTCATGAAATAGCCCAAAGTAAAGGTTTACAAAGATTAATTTTTCAAAAGAAAAGTTTTTAGGGCTTCAGTGGGAGAATATGGAAGATTTTACTTGGCTTCTTGATGGTAGATGAGCAGTCTGTCTTCTTCCTGGCTAGGAGTATCCCAGGGGAGTGTTCATGGCAGCTGAACTCATACTTCCTGAGCACAGTGTCAGTCTTCTTTTAATCAGAAAGCTGCCTGGGAAGGGGTCATTGGAAGCTGTATAGAAGGTTTCATTTAAGTTTAGGTAATACTTCTTTCTGCGGCTGCTAAGAGTTTAGCTATCTTCAGTTTAAAGTCATTTTCATACCACCATGCTGCTGCTGCTGCTAAGTCGTTCCGGTCATGTCAGATTCTGTGTGACTCCATAGACGGGAGCCCACCAGGCTCCTCCATCCCTGGGACTCTCCAGGCAAGAGTACTGGAGTGGGTTGCCATTTGCTTCTCCAATGCATGAAAATGAAAAGTGAAAGTGAAGCCACTCAGTCATGTCCGACTCTTAGTGACCCCATGGACTGCAGCCCACCAGGCTCCTCTGTCCATGGGATTTTCCAGGCAAGAGTACTGGAGTGGGTTACCATTATAAACCCCCAAATTTTATAGTGTCCACTCTTACTTCAGTTCAGGCCCTTTACAGTTGGTACACATTAAAATTACTTTATACAAGGGCTTTGAAAAAATACTGGCATCTGGATCTCATGTCTGGAGATTTTATGTAGTTTGTTTGGGGGATCAGGATTTTTAAAAATTCACTACCAATCTTAAGATAATGACGTTTTGTATCAAAACGAAATCCAAATTTCCTTCTCCTTCTAAAAAACGAAAGAAGACCTGGTAATGTCAAGTTTATCTTTTCACATAGACATAGCAACTCGTGGCTGGAGCACAGCAATAGCTATCTCCTTTAGAAAGGAATGTGCGTTTCAGTTTGCCTTAGTCCCCACCATTCCTCGCCGCCTCCTCTCCTGACTTTGCTTCAGTTATTTACATTATATACCTTTTGCCTGTGAGCATTTGGGTTCAAGACCAGATGAGCAATGAAATACAATGTAAGTGGAGTAGTAGCTTAAACCAATTTGCATTTTAGATTACCTTGGAAACAATCTGAATGATAAGAATGGAAGGAGGTCATGCTGAAGGCAAAAATGTCTCAGGAAACAACTGAAGTTTGAGTGAGAGTAACTGTAGGTGGGATATAATATCTTTTGAGAGGGAAGTTATGAATGACTATTTTAAACGCTTAAAGGAGACCACATAAAGCCTTATTTAGGGTGTGGTTACTAGACAGCAGCGTCTGGAAATCATTCGATGCGCAAAGTCTCAAGTTTGAGACACTGACTTGGAGAATTTTCCCATATATTTCATGTATGTTCATATTCTCATTAATTTTCATGTATGCATACTCAGTTGCTAAGTCGTGTCTGTTTGTAACCTCATGGATGGTAGCCCACCAGATTCCTCTGTACGTGGGATTATCCTAGCAAGAATACTGGAGCAGGTTGATATTTCCTTCCGCAGAGAATCTTCCTGACCCAGCCCTGCATCTCCTGCATTGGCAGTCAGTTTCTTTACCACTGAGCCACCAGGAAACCCTTAATTTTCATAGGTGACTATATACTATTGATAAAATCCTTGATTACCAAATAATCTTTGAAGTTTATAAGGGAAGCAAACTGAAAATGGTATAAAGAAACATCATCTTCAATGTTTTAATATAGTAGAATTCACATTCCTCAACTTCAAGATTAAAACTATCTTCCATGATTCATCATCTAATCCGATTTTCCAAGTCATTGAAAATATTTTCCAGCTGTTGCTGAGTGATTTCATAAATTGGATTTGTGATCTTGGCCTCAAGTTCCTTCAAATAATATTATTTGGAGATTTTAAAAAAATATCAGTGCTTAGGTCCCACAGAAAGTTTATTCAGAGGAAAAAGTAAAGCTTAAAGCTATAAAATATTTATAACTATGAGATAAGGAAGTAAAGCAGTCTCTTGCAAGCTTATTTGACTAATTTAAATACATAATTGTCATCAATAGAACCGCCTCAAGAATGTGGCTCCTTAAAAATACGTTCACTGTTTTATTTTTCTGACTATATAATACACTCTCATTTTGGAAAAATTAGAAATACCTAACCCAGTCCATCCTAAAGGAGATCAGTCCTGGGTGTTCATTGGAAGGACTGATGTTGAAGCTGAAATTCCAAAACTTTGGCCACCTGATGTGAAGAGCTGACTCATTGGAAAATACCCTGCTCCTGGGAAAGATTGAGAGCAGGAGGAGAAGGAGACAACAGAGGATGAGATGATTGGATGGCATCACTGACTCAATGGATGGGTTTGGGTAAACTCCGGGAGTTGGTGATGGACAGGGAGGCCTGGCGTGCTGTGGTTCATGGGGTTGCAAAGAGTCGGACACGACTGAGCGACTGAACCGAACTGAAAACTAGAGAAAATTAAAATCACTCAATGTGTGTGTATGTAAATATAAATGAGAAGGCAATATAAAACATATAAAAAACCTGAATATTCCAAACTTGTATATGTATCTGTGTGTGTATACATTGTATGTGTGTCTATATGCAAAACTGTGTATCTGTTGTTTTGCAGTGTGGTTTTTTTCAATTAACATTATCTCATAAGCATTTCTCTATTCAAATGCATATTTCAAGTATGCTTCTTAATGATTGCTTATTACTAAACTGTGTAGATACAGCATATATTATTGAGGCAGCAATGCATAGTATCTCAAAATATGGCACTGGAGTGAATGATACACTTGCAGGGCCTAGAGTTAAATCCTAGCATTTCTGCTTACTTCTGATATACTCTGGGGCAAATTCCTTCAATATGTGAACCTAAGTTCCCCCTTTTGTGAAAGAGGGTAATAATTGTACCTAATTCATGCAGTTGTTGTTTTATTGAGTATTAGTTGTATTCTCATACACTAGTACTTAGCATGATGCCTCAGTTCAGTTCAGTTCAGTTCCGTCACTCAGTCGTGTCTGACTCTTTGCGATCCCATGAATCGCAGCACGCCAGGCCTCCCTGTCCATCACCAACTCCCGAAGTTTATCCAGGCTCATGTCCATTAAGTCAGTGATGCAATCCAGCCATATCATCCTCCGTTGTCCCCTTCTCCTCCTGCCCCCAATCCCTCCCAGCATCAAAGTCTTTTCCAATGAGTAAACTCTTCTCATGAGATGGCCAGAGTAATGGAGTTTCAGCTTCAGCATCATTCCTTCCAAAGAAATCCCAGGGCTGATCTCCTTCAGAATGGACTGGTTGGATCTCCTTGCAGTCCAAGGGACTCTCAAGAGTCTTCTCTGACACCACAGTTCAAAAGCATCAATTCTTCGGCACTCAGCTTTCTTCACAGTCCAACTCTCACATCGTATGTGACCACTGGAAAAACCATAGCCTTGACAAGATGGACCTTTGTTTGCAAAGTAATGTCTCTGCTTTTGAATATGCTATCTAGGTTGGTCATACCTTTTCTTCCAAGGAGTAAGCATCTTTTAATTTCATGGCTGCAGTCACCATCTGCAGTGATTTTGGAGCCCCAAAAAATAAAGTCTGACACTGTTTCCACTGTTTCCGCATCTATTTCCCATGACGTGATGGGACTGAATGCCATGATCTTCGTTTTCTGACTGTTGAGCTTTCAGCCAACTTTTCACTCTCCACTTTCACTTTCATCAAGAGGCTTTTTAGTTCCTCTTCGCTTTCTGCCATAAGCATGCTGTCATCTGCATATCTGAGGTTATTGATATTTCTCCTGGCAATCTTGATTCCAGGTTGTGCTTCTTCCAGCCCAGCGTTGCTCATGATGTACTCTGCATAGAAGTTAAATAAGCAGGGTGACAGTATACAGCCTTGACATACTCCTTTTCCTATTTGGAACCAGTCTGCTGTTCCATGTCCAGTTCTAACTGTTGCTTCCTGACCTGCCTCACACAAACACAATATAATAGAGCCTTAATACAAGACCTTTTAGAACTAACACGCAAAAAAGATGACCTTTTCATTATAGGGGACTGGAATGCAAAAGTAGGAAGTCAAGAAACACCTGGAGTAACAGGCAAATTTGGCCTTGGAATGTGGAATGAAGCAGGGCAAAGACTAATAGAGAAAATGCACTGCTCAGAGCAAACACTTCTTCCAACAACACAGGAGAAGACTCTACACATGGACATCACCAGATGGCCAACACCAAAATCAGATTGATTATATTCTCTGCAGCCAAAGATGGAGAAGCTCTATACAGTCAACAAAAACAAGACCAGGAGCTGACTGTGGCTCAGATCATGAGCTCCTTATTACCAAATTCAGACTTAAATTGAAGAAAGTAGGGAAAACCGCTAGACCATTCAGTTATGACCTAAATCAAATCCCTTATGATTATACAGTGGAAGTGAGAAATAGATTTAAGGGCTTAGATCTGATAGATAGAGTGCCTGATGAACTATGGATGGAGGTTTGTGACATTGTGCAGGAGACAGGGATCAAGACCATCCCCATGGAAAAGACATGCAAAAAAGCAAAATGGCTGTCTGGGGAGGCCTTACAAATAGCTGTGAAGAGAAGAGAGGAGAAAAGCCAAGGAGAAAAGGAAAGACATAGGCATCTAAATGCAAGTTCCAAAGAATAGCAAGAAGAGATAAGAAAGCCTTCTTCAGCAATCAATGCAAATAAATAGAGGAAAAGAACAGAATGGGAAAGACTAGAGATCTCTTTAAGAAAATTAGAGACACCAAGGGAACATTTCATGCAAAGATGGGCTCGATAAAAGACAGAAATGGTATGGACCTAACAGAAGCAGAAGATATTAAGAAGAGGTGGCAAGAATACACAGAACTGTACAAAAAAGATCTTCATGACCCAGATAGTCATGACGATGTGATCACTAATCTAGAACTAGACATCCTGGAATGTGAAGTCAAGTGGGCCTTGGAAAGCATCACGGAACAAAGCTAGTGGAGGTGACGGAATTCCAGTTGAGCTGTTTCAAATCCTGAAAGATGATGCTGTGAAAGTGCTACACTCAATATGCCAGCAAATTTAGAAAACTCAGCAGCGGCCACAGGACTGGAAAAGGTCAGTTTTCATTCCAATCCCTAAGAAAGGCAATGCCAAAGAATGCTCAAACTACTGCACAATTGCACTCATCTCACATGCTAGTAAAGTAATGCTCAAAATTCTCCAAGCCAGGCTTCAGCAATATGTGAACTGTGAATTCCCTGACGTTCAAGCTGGTTTTAGAAAAGGCAGAGGAACCTGAGATCAAATTGCCAACATCCGCTAGATCATGGAAAAAGCAAGAGCGTTCCAGAAAAACATCTATTTCTGCTTTATTGACTATGCCAAAGCGTTTGACTCTGTGGATCACAAGAAACTGTGGAAAATTCTGAAAGAGATGGGAATACCAGACCACCTGACCTGCCTCTTGAGAAATCTGTATGCAGGTCAGGAAGCAACAGTTAGACCTGGACCTGGAACAACAGACTGGTTCCAAATAGGAAAAGGAGTACGTCAAGGCTGTATATTGTCACCCTGTTTATTTAACTTCTATGCAGAGTCCATCATGAGAAACGCTGGACTGGAAGAAGCACAAGCTGGAATCAAGTTTGCCTGGAGAAATATCAATAACCTCAGACATGCAGATGACAGCACCCTTATGGCAGACAGTGAAGAGGAACTAAAAAGCCTCTTGATGAAAGCGAAAGAGGAGAGTGAAAAAGTTGGCCTAAAGCTCAACATTCGGAAAACGAAGATCATGGCATCCGGTTCCATCACTTCATGGGAAATAGATGGGGAAACAGTGGAACAGTGTCAGGCTTTATTTTTGGGGGCTCCAGAATCACTGCAGATGGTGACTGCAGCCATGAAATTAAAAGATGCTTACTCCTTGGAAGAAAAGTTATGACCAACCTAGATAGCATATTCAAAAGCAGAGACATTACTTTGTCGACTAAGGTCCATCTAGTCAAGGCTATGGTTTTTCCTGTGGTCATGTATGGATGTGAGAGTTGGACTGTGAAGAAGGCTGAGTGCCAAAGAATTGATGCTTTTGAACTGTGGTGTTGGAGAAGACTCTTGAGAGTCCCTAGGACTGCAAGGAGATCCAACCAGTCCATTCTGAAGGAGATCAGCCCTGGGATTTCTTTGGAAGGACTGATGCTAAAGCTGAAACTCCAGTACTTTGGCCACCTCATGCGAAGAGTTGACTCATTGGAAAAAACTCTGATGCAGGGATGGACTGAGGGCAGGAGGAGAAGGGGATGACCGAGGATGAGACTGCTGGATGGCATCATGGACTCGATGGACATGAGTCTGAGGGAACTCCAGGGGATGGTGATGAACAGGGAGGCCTGGCGTACTGTGATTCATGGGGTCGCAAAGAGTCAGACACGACTGAGTGACTGAATTGAACTGAATAAATAAATAGATGGTAAAATAAATATAACATAAAATCTTACCTTTAGTGCCATTTCGTAAATTCACAGTGTTGTGTTACTGTCCCATTATCTAGCTACAGAATATTTCTATGGCCCTAAAAAGGAACACCATAGCCATTAAACAGCTTATTCCTCTCTCCCTCTGCCCCTGATGATCATTAATCAACTTTCCATGGACTTACTTATTCTGGAATCATACAAATAGCCTTTTGTGTCTAATTTCTTTGTTAGTATGTTTTCAAGGTCCATCCATATTGTAGCCTGTATTGATACATTATTACTTTTTATGATGGAATAATATTCTACTATATAAATATACTACATTTAATTTGTTGAGGAATCGCTATACTATTTTGCATAGCAGCTGCACCATTTTGTGTTCCCACCATCAGTGGGAAAACATGTACAGTGGTTTTAACTTCGCATCCTTGCCAAAACTTACGTTATGATCTTGTTCTTATGTTAAAAAAATGTTTTCCCTAGACATCCTGGTGTGTGTATGTGAAGTCCAATCCAATCGCAGTATTTTTATTTGTATTTCCCTAATAACTAATATGGGGGTTCAGTGGTAAAGAATTGTCTGATAATGCAGGAGACATGGGTTCGATTCCTGGGTTGGGAAGATCCCCTGGAGAAGGGAATGGCAACCCACTCCAGTATTCTTACCTGGGAAATCCCATGGACAGAGGAGCTGGGCAGGCTACAGTCCATGGGGCTGCAAAAGAGTTGGACATGACTTAGTGACTAAACAACAAATAGTCAAAAATTTGTAATGTTGAAGATCTTTTCAGGACCATTTGAATATCTTCTTTGAAAAAATGTTTATTCATCCCCTTTACCTGTAGTGTGCTTTGATGAGCAAAAGTTTGTAATTTTGAGAAAGTGCGGTTTATCTATTTTTAATTTTCTTGCTTTTGCTTTTGATGTCAAAGCTATGAAACTATTGAAAGATCCAAGGTCATGAAGATTTACTCCTGTGTTTTTTTCAAATAATTTTGTGGCTTTAGCACTTACATTTAGGTTTTGCTCCATTTTGAGCTGATTTATATATATGATGTAAAGAAAGGGCCATTCTTTACATGCAGATATCATTATTCCAGCACAATTTGTTGAAGAGACTATTCTTTCCCCATTGAATAGTCTTGGCACCCTTGAGACTGCTGCTGCTAAGTCGCTTCAGTCGTGTCTGACTCTGTGCGACCCCATAGACGGCAGCCCACTAGGCTCCTCTGTCTCTGAGATTCTCCAGGCAAGAATACTGGAGTGGGTTGCCATTTCCTTCTCTAATGTATGAAAGTGAAAAGCGAAAGTGAAGTCGTTCAGTCGTGCCTGACTCTTAGCGACCCCATGGTCTGTAGCCCCTACCAGGCTCCTCCATCCATGGGATTTTCCAGGCAAGAGTACTGGAGTGGGGTGAGGCTAACTTGCCACAAATGCATAGGTTTATTTCTGAACTCTCACTTCTATTTCATTGATCTATATGTCTGCCCTTATGCCAACGCCACACTGTTTTGATTACCATAGTTTTTGTAGTAAGATTTGAAACTGAGTTCTCTAACATTGTTCTTTTCAAAGATTGTTATGGTTATTCAGGGGTCTCTTGCTGTTCTACACATTAGAATCTACTTTGCCATTCTTAATAAAGAGGCCATTGCAATTCTAATAGAAATTTGTAGATGACTTTGAGAGTATTGTCTTTTAAACAACATTAGGTTTTCTAATCTATGACCACAGGATACCTTTCCACTTATTTAGGTCTTCTTAACTTTTTCAGTAATTTTTTTTTTCTAATCATTTTCAGCATATGGATCTTGCATCCCCTTAAATTTATTCTTAAGTGTTTTATTCTTTTTGATCCTATTGTAAATGAAAATTTTTCTTCATTTCCTTTTCATATTATTCATTTATAGTCTATAGAGGTACAGGGAATTTTGTGTGTTAATATTGTACCCTGAAACTCTGCTGAATTAATTTAATAGCTCTAATAGTTTTTCTTAGAACCCCTTAAAATTTTCTATATATAAGGTCTTATAATCTGTTAATTTCCCCTTCCATAATCATTCATCTCTTGTCCATCTATCTAATGGTAAAAATACTTCCTTTCACTGTATTTTAGACCAGAGCTAAAACTAAAACTAAAGTGTACTTATGAATTACCCAGGGGTGTTAAAATGCATATTGTCGTTTGTGAGATCTGGGCTGAGACTTGAGCATCTGCATTTCTAACAAATTTCAAGGTAATATTGATGGTATCGATCTCTGTACCACCCTTTGGGTGATAAACGTGTTGAAGCAGAGAACTGCAGTAGAATGAAAGGGAGTTTCAGTGATGGAGCTGAAATATTGGGACATTGTAAGAACTTGAAAGATGTAAGTCTCAATAAATCTTTGTGTTTCTTTAGGTGTGGACATGATTTCTGAGCTTAAAAGTTGATTTATTTTTGTTGCTGGCAATTATTACTCAGGTAATTGAAGATCAAAAGAGCAGTATTTAAAATTTGATTGTTCCTTTTTAAAAATAGAAATCTTTCCCCAGAAATAGCACTTTCCTGAACTATTTTGTACAAAAGGAGCTACTTGTAGGTCTCTTAGGTTGTTCAGGAAGTGTGTAGAAATATCTAGAGTTCATATATTTATAGTTCCCAGGTTGTCCAAATAGTTTCAAAGTATTTCACAATCATTGTTAGCTGTTTTCTTCTCACTGTGGTATTTATTAACCTCAATAAAGAAGCTGACTAGTCTTCTATTTGAACTTCTATTACATCCCCAAATTCTTTTACTGAAGGTATGCAAAAAAATGGTATAACCACCTAAAATATATTGCTGCAGTTAATCAGCTGACATCATCTCTGATGATTATAAGGAAAGTCTACAAAATGAAAAAGTGTTTGTTACTTTTATAATGTTTCATCTAATTTAAAAAATAAAATGGAGTCTGAATCTGAAAGGTCTCAAGGCAGAAATTAACTGAATCTTCAAATGGTAGAGACACCTGCATTAGTGCATTTCAATTCCTCTGTCTTCATTTTAGTGAATAATTTGTTTTACTTGTCTGATTTTTTAATGAACTTCCCAATTAAAAGCAGATGTCATTTTTCACAGAACGTAAATTAGAAACAATTTAATTACTAGCAGGCAAAATATGTATAAATAGTATTGAATTTGCCTGCAAGCATTGGGAAAATCTATAAAATGATGGGATTTTTTGCTTTGTAACTGTACTTGAGTCTTCCTTAACTTATGGGTTAATTTAAAGCTCAGTGAACTGTGTACTTTCATTTCCAAGGGAAATTTAACTGAGAAAGTTTCTCAGAAATGTTTATGCCCATCTAAGGGGATGAATTAAGAAAGCAAATAAAGAATATTATACTCTATGATCACTAGGTTGAAACCTACCGGCTGTCACCTTCTTATGAAATCTTTACCAGCTCATTAAGTTTAAATGCTTGGAAACTTTTTTTTTTTGGTTATGACTTTTATAAATATTCTTCCTATATGTTCCTTTTTTTTTCTTTTTCTTCTCCTCCTTCTCCTTGTCCTCCTCCTTCTTGTCTTTTGTCAGCCCTTAAATAAAAATTTCCGCAAAGCATGGCTTCATAAAGTTACTATTCTAACTCAAGGTAATATTACTATCATGGTAATAATAGTGAAGTTAAATCTATTTGAGGTGGATGCCTGAAGAGCCATGTTATTATGTCTTAATATGTTGTTGTTTAGTTGCTCAGTCGTGTCCGACTCTTTTGCAACCACGTGGACTATAAGCCCACCTGGCTCCTCTGTCCATGGGATTTCCCAGGCAAGAATGCTGGATTGGGTTACCATTTCCTTCTCCAGGGGGTCTTCTTACCCAGGGATTGAACCTGCGTCTCCTGCATTGGCAGGCAGATTCTTTACTACTGGAGCTATCAGGGAAGCATGTCTTAATACAGTCACACCTTAAATCATTATAATCTTTCTGTGCTAATTTAGCATCCATTTGGTGACATTCAGTTCAGTGACCTTAGATTTCTGTGACATTCTTTTACTCCAAAGGCTTTCACTTCAACTTTCCACTCCTGTGGCCACACTTGTTTTTATGGCATTGCCCAAAGTGCTCTCCAGAGAAGGCAGTGGCACCCCACTCCAGTACTCTTGCCTGGAAAATCCCATGGATGGAGGAGCCTGGTAGACTGCGGTCCATGGGGTCGCTAAGAGTTGGACACAACTGAGCGACTTCACTTTCACTTTTCACTGTCATGCATTGGAGAAGGAAATGGCAACCCACTCCAGTGTTCTTGCCTGGAGAGTCCCAGGGACGGGGGAGCCTGGTGGGCTGCCGTCTATGGGGTCGCACAGAGTCGGACACGACTGAAGCGACTTAGCAGCAGCAGCAGCAGCAGCAGCAGCAGCAGCAAAGTGCTCTCATCCTACTCTGCTTCCCTTTCACCATTTTTTTTTTGGCTTCCCTCTCTATACTATTCAGCATGGAAAAAGGCTATTTGTAAGTAAATTCAGTCACCCATTTTCTCTTCTTTTCAAAGAAGAATCATCCATCTTCCTGCTTCTCAAAGAAGATGAAACAGTTAGTACACTTTTTCTGGATTAGATCTATTTAAAAAGTAAATGATCTATTATCATTCAGCCTTATAAATTCTCTTCTTTGAAAGTGGGAAAGTGAAAGTTAGTCACCCAGTCGTATTTGACTCTTTGATACCTGCTGGACTGTAGTCTGCCAGGCTCCTCTGTCCATGGAATTTTCCAGGCAAGCATACTGGAGTGGGTAGCCATTCCCTTCTCCAGGGGATCTTCCTGACCCAGGGATCAATCCCAGGTCTCCCGCATTGCAGGCAGTTTCTTTACCATCTGAGCCACCAGGAAAGCACTTTATTGGCTGTTAATTCCCTGCTTTGTCCCCATAACAACCAGTTTGAATCTTTCAGTCTCTTAAAATTCTCATCCAGCCTTTACATAACTTCACAGTCACTTAGTTATAAAAAGTGAAACCTCTTGACTCTTTCCTTCCCTGTTCTTTTTGTCTCTTATTCCACTTCTCTTCTCCAAATGTATTTCCCATTCCTCTCTTTTCCAAATTTAAGCCTTTATCCATTCTTCTAAACCCACCTTCCTCACCTCTTAATTTTGTATATCTCTTTATTCTTAATACCTCATATTTAGTCACCCCTTCTCTTCTTTCAATTACATTTTAGTCTCTCACAAAATATAAAACAAGCATTGCTGCTCAACCTTTATGACACCATTCCACCTTTTTGTGACTATTCTGATAGGTTGCATCAGGTCCACCAATATTTACACATTGAAGTCCTAACCCCTGGTATCTCAGAGTGTGATTTCATTTGGAAATAGAGTTATTGCCTATGTAATTGGTTAAGATGAGATTATTAGAGTGGGCCCTAATTCAATATGATTTATCAAAAGGGGAAATTTGAACACAGAGGCAGACATACATAGAGAGAAGATGATATGAAAGGACAAAAGGAGAAGATAGCCATCTACATTGCCAAGAGAGATGCCTGAAATAGATTATATGCTCACAGCCCTGAGAAGGAACCAATACTGTTGACACCTTGATTTCAGACTTCTAACAAAGGTCCGTCTGGTGAGGGCTATGTTTTTTCCAGTGGTCATGTATGGATGTGAGAGTTGGTCTATAACGAAAGCTGAGCACCGAAGAATTGATGCTTTTGAACTGTGGTGTTGGAGAAGACACTTGAGAGTCCCTTGGACTGCAAGGAGATCCAACCAGTCCATCCAAAAGGAAATCAGTCCTGGGTGTTCATTGGAAGGACTGATGTTGAAGCTGAAACTCCAATACTTTGGCCACCTGATGCGAAGAGCTGACTCATTTGAAAAGACCCTGATGCTGGGAAAGATTGAGAGCAGGAGGAAAAGGAGATGATAGAGGATGAGATGGCTGCATGGCATCACCGACTCAATGGACATGGGTTTGGGTGGACTCTGGGAGTTGGTGATGGACAGGGAGGCCTGGTGTGCTGCGGTTCATGGGGTCGCAAAGAGTCAGACACGACTGAGCAACTGAACTGAACTGAACTGAACCTCCAGAGCTGTGAAAGTATAAGTTTCTGTTGTTCAATTCACTGAGTTTTTTGTACACATGTCCTTTAGTATCCATGGAGGACTGGTTCTTCCAAGATACCCCTGCAGATATCAAAATCTATGGATGCCCGATTCTCTCAATCAGCCCTCCATATCCATGGATACTACATCCACAGAGTCAAGCCACCACAGATCATAAACATAGTAATATGTGTACTGAAAAAAAAATCTGTATATAAGCAGATCCTTGAAGCTCAAACCCATCCTGCTCAAAGGTCAACTGTACTCTGTTACACGAACCCTAGAAAATGAATACAACTGCTTCATCTTCTGCTTCCCTTGACCTCCCCACCCATTAATCCTTTACATGCATTAGGAAAAGCTGTTCTTTCTCAAGTAACAGATGGCTTGAAGCACTCTGTGCCCTTGGTGCCTGAGACACCACCTTCTCTGGTTCTCCCATCTGTCTGGGGGCTCCTTCTAAACCTTTTTCAATGCCATCTCTTCTTCCACTCTCTCTTTACATATAATGCTTAAAATTTGGCTCTTTTTGTATTTCATATTTTGCTTGTATGAAGTTATCCAGTCCCACATTGATAATATAGGTTTTATCTTAATTATTTCTGGACCTTTTAAAAGATCTCCAACTCTTATGCCTTTTTTCAATTCCAGTCTTCTTTTTAGACGTTCATGTGGAACTCAGTTTTATTGAGATATAACTGACACAGAATTGTAAAATACTTACAGTGTTTATCATAATGATTTCTTATACGAACGTAACATTGTGAAAGGATTCCCCCATCTAGTTAATGAACACATCCATCACCTCAGATATTTATCGTTGTGTGTATGTAAATTTTAATTATATAGTTTAATGAACTCTTAGCAAATTTCAGTTGTATAGTACAGTGTTAACTGTAGTCACCATATTTTACATTAGAGTCTCAGAACTTATTCATCTTTTAGATGGAAGTTTGTTCTCTCTTACCATTGTCTCCTTATTTCCTCCTCCCCAGCCCCTGGTGATCACTTTTCTACTCTATTTCTATGAGTTTGATGTTTTTAGACTCCATATCTAAATGATAAAGAGACTTAAAGTTTTTTTTTATTCTTATATGAATAATATGAGAACATGTGTCTAATAACAAAATAAATAATCCTTTTAGATTTGAGTTTTTCTCAGAGCCTGTTTATAATTCCATAAAATATTCACAGTTTACATCCAATACCTCTGGGGGGTAAACAAGGTTCTGGGAAAAGAAAGTTCTATTTGTTCTAAAACTAAATTGCTTTCTTTCATTAATCCATTCACTCATTCACCCATGTGTTCATGCGTCCATGTGTTCAGTGCCTGTCATGACATTTGGGCTTCCTCATCGCTCGCTTGGTGAAGAGTCTGCCTGTAATGCAGGAGACCAGGGTTCGATTCCTGGGTCAGGAGGATTCCTCTGGAGAGGGAAATGGCAATCCACTCCAGTATTCTTGCCTGGAGAATCTCATGCTCAGAGGAGCCTGGTGGGCCACAGTCCATGGGGTCGCAAGAGTTGGACACGACTTAGCGGCTAAACCACCACGTTCAGTAAGTAACTGGGAACCCAGACTGAGAAAGACTTAGAGGAAAAACTCACAAGGGGACTTTTAGGGAATAATCAGAAAGGGTTAGGCACCTCTCACCCTGGATGAATTATCTGCAAAGTAAACGGAAACAGTAAAAGGGAAATTGGCATGAACATTGTTTGATCGCAAAAAGTCCTATTGTTTGTTATCTGTCACTATGCAGTACTCTTGAAAACTGAATAGGCTGTATCCGTCAAGGGTTTCGCACCTTCTTTGTGCCGTTTCTGCTGTCTGGGGTTGAGGTACGGCATCACTTAACCTTTATGGTAGCTGATTTTTGCACTCATTTTGCTTCTGCATTCCGAGAACAAGAAGAGCCACTGGTTGTGTATGTTACACACACATCTGCACATTTTAAAATGTATTTGAAGCTTCTAAGTATTTAGCTTCTTGTTGCTTTTTTAGGTTTGGGATCTTATTTTGCTTATAGGCAACTTGCTATCTCTGTTTTCTCAGTCCTTTTGAATAGACTGTTCTGGTCTAAGAGGCTTAGGATATATTTGGGAGAAATCTATGAGAGTATTTGCTAATGGGATGTGAGTTTGTGTGCGTGTATATCCATGCGCACATGTGTACATGTGTGTCTAAAGGTCAGTGGTGAGTACTGACTTCAGGAGCTTAAGCACATTCTTTCCAGAGAGACAAGGAAAAAATTCACAAACTGAATTGTTCTTTCTAATCTATATGTGATTAGAGATCTAAATTCACAAACTGAATTTTTCTTCTTCACACTCAAAAATGTCTTCTGTCTAGCTTTGTACATTGCAGTTAAGAGCAATTCAGTCCTTTCAGTCACTCAGGTCAAAAGAGTCTTGTTTCTTCCTCTCACTCACAGGAAATCACCTGGGTCATGTCATCCCAGCAGATCTAGAATAGCCTATCATTTCTCATGGTCTCCACTGTAGTCCTGGGGAATGACCCACCTCCATCTTTGCCTGGCTAATTGTAGTAGCTTCCTCAGGAATCACTGTGCATGCCTCCTTGCACCCCTCCACCCACAAAGTATTCTCAAATGACAGCCCTGTGCTTTGATTTCATTTTTAATTAAATCAGATCCTAAGCACCAAGCCTTCCAACAGCTTCAACTTTTCTCAGAATAAAAGATTTCAGTGTTTACAAGCCCCTGCCTGTGGATCCCCCCACTCAGCACCCACCGTGCTTCTCTTCCTGCTTTCTCCATGGGGTGCTCAGCTCTATCACCCTGCCTCCTTGCTGTTTCTCCAACCCAGCAGGAAGACTCACACCTGAAAGCCTCCAGCTGTGCCCTCCACCTGGAAAATTGTTTCTCCAGAGACTCTCCAGGCTCATCCCCTCACTTCCTGCCTGTCTTTGCTCAATCTCACTACTTGAAAAGGCCCACCCTGACCACCGTATTTAACACTGCACACAGCTCCCGCTCTTCATAGCACCTGTCAGTCCCCTAACCTGCTCTATGTGACTTTATTCCACAGTGTGATCATCTTCAGACTAACTAGAAAGGCACGATTTATCAAGTTGTTTGGTTATAGACAAAATAAAACACATGTTACACCACCACCGTCACAAACATTGGAGCTCCCCTCTTACCCCACTACTTAATTCACTGTCCTGGATGAAATATTTAGAAGAATTCTTGCCATACAAGAATACATATTTGAACAAATGACTGCCTCGTAATTTTTATTGCTTTTATAAATGGGGTCTTTATTAGAAAAGATAATTGTCTATTGTTGCTGTATAGGAATGCAATTGGTTTTCTTATATTGATCTTGTTCATAGCAACTAAGAGCCATTGTTCTTTCTAATCTATATGTGATGTTCCTTGTGGGTAAAATGTATGGATTCCCCCTTCCCAACTTAATCCATCTGATTTAGGAATATCTTCATAAGAAGCGAATATCAAAACCTAATAATTCTCCCCGTAGTTGAATTGTATGTTGAGATCCTGAAGATATCTCCAACAGATTCCCTAGAAAATTAAAAAGTAAGTCTTTTGAAGACATTAATATAAACTGAGATCACCTCATCGGCCAGTGGCACACTCTGATTGTAGGCAAATTGTGTTAGATGAAAACAATTTGGCCAGCTAGACTTTATTAATTTTGATTTTAAAAATGGAAATATCAATACTCCCCAATCTAGCTCTGCTCCTTACTTAATCAACTTGAAGAAAATGTGATTAAGAGGAACAAAACTCTAAGAAAAACAAGGACAAGACACTAAAGAAAAAATAATGATTCTCAGACAACACAAATCTTGGGACAATTTCTTCCCGACTTCCCATGTAATTAAATTTTTATCTAAAAACTGTGTTGAACCAAGGAAGAAGAAATAAATGTCTTTCTGCTCCAAATGTTATTTTGAAGATTTTGCTTATGAGTGTAATTTGTTTTGATTTTATTTTATTTAAGAAAATTCATTCTGCCGCACATCCTTTTGCTTCAGTCTTAGCAACAAGCACCCTGATCTGTGTAGCTGAACCACAGGCTCCACTTGGTGGCCAAGCACTGAACAGAATAAAGGAAACAAGAAACTTCCAAGCAGTGTTTTTGTTTTGTTGTTTTTTCCTTGCATCTTTTGAAATATTTGAATGGACTGAGCAAAAAGAAAGCAGGAACTATTATTCAAAGATGACTTTGATGACATCTGCTATTTCTGCTGTAGACTGTCAGTCCTAATCCTGGTAAGGTAATTATGGAAAATATAGCTAAAAACCCAAAATTTAATAAGACCTGAAATCCAGGAATTTGAAGCACAGCCAATTCACCATTGAATCCATTGAATCCATAGATGATTCACTAGAGAAGCACAAACATGTATGAAATGGTGGCGGCTGTTTTTGCACAGCAGGGAAGTAAGGCTCAGGAAAGCAAAATGCTCTGCTGGAGACCACTTCCAAAGTTTGGAATAAAAAGTGTATTTTCATTTCTCCTCTCTTACCTGCAGTCTCTCCTTGAATCAATAGCTATGATTTCTGCCTTACGGCTGGGAGGTGAAACACCGTACTTCTTTTTATCTCTAGGTGATACACAAAATCACAGCTTTCCCCTGTTTGCAATCTGTCTGTGTCTTTGCTGAAATGTACCACAGTGAGGGCAGAGTTCACATGGTCTGTGGACACTGAACTCAGTGCTCATCCAATAGGCCAGCTACAGATGCCCAGGAAAGGGGCATGAGAAGAAACTGTGACCCTGTTTGCAATCCAGCTCAGCACGATCGGAGACTTTCAGCTTTTCAAGGGCTCACTGCCACTCTCCAAAAACATAAACGTTTCTTCTGAAAAAATTTCCTGCTCAAAACAGACTTTCAAATATTCTCTGATTAAAATTGCCAGGTTTATTTTGTTTGTACCATCTGTTAATGCAATCATGTAAAATTCTGTGATTTGATGTCAGTCGACGCTGAACCAAATGGGACTGTAGACTTAGAGACTGAATGAGAAATGAGCTGTATCTAATGAGATGTCCTTCGAGGTGCCCCTGCTGCGGGAGCTATGCATGAGCTGGACACATGCTTCTGCCAGACGTGTGTGATGTGTTCCAGTTGTCTCCCCAACTGATAGTTTCTTAGTCGTTTACGGATATGCTCCCTGTTGTTTCTTGTCCCTCTTCTCCCACTCAAAAGTTACATTCTGAAGCCAAATTTATGAAAATAATTTACCACTTGGTGCTGGGTCATTTAAACTCACCCCATCCACTTCATCAGGGAAGCTTTCATGTGAATAATAGCTTCCTAAACATATTGTGAGTATATTGTTTCTGTTCCATTGGAGTGGCTAATATTTTACTTTTAAAATTGGCTGGATAGTTTTTATACAAATCCATAATTTTATGTGAAAAGCTAACCTGGGACTGTTAAAAGAGGGCAGGGGGAGAAGAAATCATTTTTGCTTTCTTGTCTATCAGCACTAATCCTCTTAAAAGTACCCTTTCAATCAAGAAATCCAGGAGAAGCTCAATTTCCTCAGCAAATGGAATACTGAAAGGTACAGTTTAAAAGGGTTACTACTGTGAGTGAAAAAGGAAAATAATGGAGTGACCTGTGGAGACACCCTGAACCCAGGAACACACAGTGCCACACAGATATGCACGTCCATCTGTCAAACTGAAAAGCCAAGGAAATGGCAGGCTTTGACTTTCTGCTGGCGGGGACAAGTCCTAGAAATATTTTATTGCAAAGTGACTGAAACCCAGTCAGAAGTTTAACACTTGTCAGGCAGGCAGCACTGGCTTAGAGAAAACAGACAACAGTATTCTCCACTGGGCTCCTCCAGCCTAAACAAACAGGGATAACTACGTTTTAAAGTAGTGTGATGGATTCAGATGACTAAGGAAAGTTTTGTCTTGGAAAAAAAAAAAAAAGAAAAGTGGCTGGGGAAATACATTATCAGAATGGTATGGAAGTACATAAGAAACTGCCTATAGATTTCCCAAAGAAAACAGAACCAATTTTCTGAGAAGATTGAATAGAAATATTGAGTGAACCTGGCTTCATTTACTGCTATAGAGTTCATGTGAAAAGGTAATTAAGAAGACAGGGGACAGAGAATAAGAAAAGATAGAAGGCACAAAATGGTCCTTTGCAGTTTCCTTGGAAGGTCAGAGCCACACATTATGAGGCACAAAGTTAAAGTGGGTTTGCAAAGACTTGGCTCTGCTCCAGAAGTCTCTCTTTAATGTTGTTTGCAAAATTTATACCAAAGGCAGATTTATGAACTCTGTTAGAGAACAGGTATTTCTCTTCTTATTCATAGAGAAGAGCTTTATTATTTTGGTTCAGTTGCTAAGCAAAATCTAGCTTGAGTTTGACTGTAAATTCTCAGTTATATATTTATTTATTGAGAAATAATAAGCCTTCTGATTGCAAATCAGAAGATCCCCGGGTCATATAAGGGCTGTTATCAGTTTCAAGGCCTTATCCAGACCTTATGGAGGTTTCATCTCTGAAATTCTACGTTAATGTATTTAATCTTTTTGTAGTGTCAAAAGCACTGTTTGTCACCTCTCTGCAGAGCTAAAGCCTGGTTACTGATTGAGAAAGAAGGTTCTAGAGTCAAGCTAGCTGAATTTAAGTCCTGGCTCTTTCGTTTACTGGGCTTCCCTTGTGGCTCAGCTGGTGAACAGTCCGCCTGCAATGCAGGAGACCTGGGTTCAATTCCTGGGTTGGGAAGATCCCCTGGAGAAGGGAAAGCCTACCCACTCCAGTATTCTGGCCTGGAGAATTCCAAGGACTATATAGTCCATGGGGTCATAAAAAGTCAGACATGACTGAGAGACTTTCTTTCACTTACTTGTCTTGACCTCGGGCAAGTTCTTAATCCTTCTGAGCCTCAGTAACTCCATCTGTAAAATGGTGGTAATAACAGTTTCTACCTTGTTGGGGTATGGCAGAGATTACACAGATACAGCATGTAGAGCATTGAGCACAGTATTAGCATAGAGCCAGAAGAATCAAGCCTACTCTCTCGCAGACAGTTAAGATACCAACCCCAGGCTGAGCATGTAATGGATATAACCTATCTCTCCATATCCTAACCTCCTCTCCACTTTCCTTCCCTCTTGTTCTCTGCACCTCCATCAGCTTCTCCATATTCATTAAGTGGTCCTTCTCTAATGAGAACAGAAGATTTTGGTCAATGACAATTTTTTGAAAGAATTATGTCTTCATATATTAAGAATTTCTTACTTGAGTTCATTGAGGATGAATGTCCCATAGATCTTAACATACAGAAAATGAAAGAATGGGTCCAAAGATAGGAAATGGGATTATTTAGTAGCAGGAGGAATTAGGACAAAACAAAAAAAGGAAACAAAGATTTATGGAAGCAAGTGAACCCAAAGCTGGTTCATCTGCTTTCAGCCACAACTACAGTCTTTCTCAACATTGTTCCAACTGGAGCATAGACCACTGAAAGTGTTTCACACCACATTTTACTCTAGGACCTTCAATGCATGTTCAGTTCAGTTCAATTGCTCAGTCGTGTCCGAGTGTTTGCAACCCTATGGATTGTAGTACACCAACAACATCACCCTGTCCATCACCAACTCCAAGAGCATACTCAAACTCGTGTCCATTGAGTTAGTGATGCCATCCAACCATCTCATCCTCTGTCATCCCCTTCTTCTCCCACCCAGAATCCTTCTCAGCATCAGGGTCTTTTCCAGTGAGTCAGTTCTTTACATCAGGTGGCCAAAGTATTGGAGCTTCAGCGTCAGTCCTTCCAATGAATATTCAGGACTGATTTCCTCTAAGATGGACTAGTTGGATCTCCTTGCCATCCAAGGGACTCTCAAGAGTCTTCTCCAACACTACAGTTCAAAAGCATCAATTCTTCAGTGCTCAGCTTTCTTTATGGCCCAACTCTCACATCCATACATGACTACTGGAAAAACCATGGCTTTGACTAGATGGACCTTTGTGGAAAAGTAATGTCTCTGTTTTTTAATATACTCTCTAATTTAGTCATAACTTTTCTTCTAAGGAGCAAACATCTTTAAATTTCATAGCCGCAGTCAACATCTGCAGTGATTTTGAAGCCCCCCAAAATAAAGTCTGTCACTGTTTCCATTGTTTCCCTATCTATTTGCCATGAAGTGATGGAACCAGATGCCATGATCTTAGTTTTCTGAATGTTGAATTTTAAGCCAACTTTACACTCTTCTCTTTCACTTTCATCTAAAGGCTCTTTAGTTCTTCTTCACTTTCTGCCATAAGGGTGGTGTCATCTGAGGTTATTGATATTTCTCCCGGCAATCTTGACTCCAGCTTATGCTTCTTCCAGTCGAGGATTTTTCATGATGTACTCCGCTCCTGCTGCTGCTGCTGCTGCTGCCATTTCCTTCTCCAGTGCATGAAAGTGAAAAATGATAAGTTACATAAGCAGGGTGACAATATACAGCCTTGATGTACTTCTTTCCTAATTTGGAGCCAGTCTGTTGTTCCATGTCCAGTTCTAACTGTTGCTTCCTGACCTGCATACAGATTTCTCAGGAGGCAGGTCAGATCATCTAGTATCCCACATCTCTAAGAATTTTCCACAGTTTGTTGTGATCCACACAAAGACTTTGGCATAGTCAATAAAGCAGAAGTAGATGTTTTTCTGGAACTCTCTTGCTTTTTTGATAATCTAACAGATGTTGGCAGTTTGATTTCTGGTTCCTCTGCCTTTTCTAAATCCAGCTTGAACATCTGGAAGTTCATGGTTCACATGTTGAAGCCTGGATTGGAGAATTTTGAGCATTACTTTGCTAGTGTGTGAGATGAGTGCAATTGTGTGGCAGTTTGAGCATTCTTTGGCTTGCCTTTCTTAGGGATTGGAATGAAAACTGACCTTTTCCAGTCTTGTGGCCACTGCTGAGTTTTCCAAATTTGCTAGCATATTGAGTGCAGCACTTTCACAGCATCATCTTTTAGGATTTGAAATAGCTAAACTGGAATTTCATCACCTCCACTAGCTTTATTTGTAGTGATGCTTTCTAAGGCCCACTTGACTTCACATTCTAGAATGTTTGACTCTAGGTGAGTGATCACACCATCGTGATTATCTGGGTCATGAAGATCTTTTTTGTACAGTTCTTCTGTGTATTCTTGCCACTTATTATCTTCTGCTTCTGTTAGGTCCATACCATTTTGGTCCTTTATTGAGCCAATCTTTGCATGAAATGTTCCCTTGGTATCCCTAATTTTCTTGAAGAGATCTCTAGTCTTTCCCATTCTGTTCTTTTCCTCTATTTCTTTGCATTGATCACCGAGGAAGGCTTTTTTTTTTCTCTCCTTGCTATTCTTTGAAACTCTAAATTCAAATGGGTATATCTTTCCTTTTCTCCTTTGCTTTTCACTTCTCTTCTTTTCACAGCTATTTGTAAGGCCTCCTCAGACAGCCATTTTGCTATTTTGCATTTCTTTCTCTTGGGGATGGTCTTGATCCCTGTCTCCTGTAGAATGTCACAAACCTCTGTCCATAGCTCTCCAGGCACTGTCTATCAGATCTAATTCCTTGTATCTATTTGTCACTTCCACTGTATAATCGCTTCCCTTGTAGTTCAGTTGATAAAGAATCTGCCTGCAGCGCAGGAGACCTGGGTTTGATCCCTGGGTTAGGAAGATCCCCTGGAGAAGGAAATGGCAACACACTCCAGCATTCTTGCCTGGAAAATCCCAAGGACAGAGGAGCCTGGAGGGCTGAAGTCCGTGGGGTCGCAAAGAGTTGGGCAAGACTGAGTGACTAACCCTTACTGTATAATTGTAAGGGATTTGATTTAGGTCATACCTGAATGGTCTAGTGGTTTTCCCTACTTTCTTCAATTTAAGTCTGAATTTGAAATAAGGAATTCATGATCTGAGCCACAGTCAGCTCCCAGTCTTGTTTTTACTGACTGTATAGAGCTTCTCCCTCTTTGGCTGCAAAGAATATAATCAATCTGATCTCTGTGTTGACCATCTGGTGATGTCCATGTGCAGAGTCTTTTCTTGTGTCAGTAGAAGAGGGTGTTTGCTATGACCAGTGTGTTCTCTTGGCAAAACTCTATTAGCCTTTGCCCTGCTTCATTCTGTACTCCAAAGCCAAATTTGCCTGTTACTCCAAGTGTTTCTTGAATTCCTACTTTGCATTCCAGTCCCCTATAATGAAAAGGACATCTTTTGTGGGTGTTAGTTCTAGAAGGTCTTGTAGGTCTTCATAGAACCGTTCAACTTCAGCTTCTTCATCATTACTGGTCAGGGCATAGACTTGGATTATTGTGATAGTGAAGGGTTTGCCTTGGAAGCGAACAGAGATCATTTTGTTGTCTTTGAGATTGCATCCAAGTACTGCATTTCAGACGCTTTTGTTGATTGTGATGACTACTCCATTTCTTGTAAGGGAATCTTGCCCACAGTAGTAGATATAATGGTCATCTGAGTTAAATTCACCCACTGCAGTCCATTTTAGTTCTCTGACTCCTAAAATGTCAGTGTTCACTCTTGCCATCTCCTCTTTGACCACTTCCAATTTGCCTTGATTCATGGACCTAACATTCCAGGTTCCTATGCAATATTGCTCTTTACAGCATTGGATTTTACTTCCATCACCAGTCCTATCCACAGCTGGGTTTTGTTTTTGCTTTGACTCTGCCTTTACCTTTTGTTTGAAGTTATTTCTCCACTGATCTCCAGTAGCATATTGGGTACCTACCGACCTGGGGAGTTCATCTTTCAGTGTCCTATCTTTTTGCCTCTTCATTATTGTTCATGGGGTTCTCAAGGCAAGACCACTGAAGTGGTTAGCCATTCCCTTCTCCAGTCGACCACGTTTTGTTAGAACTCTCCACCATGGCCCATCCATCTTGGGTGGCCCTACACGGCATGGCTCATAGTTTCATTGAGTTAGACAAGGCTGTGGTCATGTGATCAGATTGGTTAGTTCTCTATGATTGTGGTTCTCATTTTGGCTGCCCTCTGATGGAGAAGGATAAGAGACTTATGGAAGCTTCCTGATGGGAGAGACTGACTGAGGGGGAACCTGGGTCTTGTTCTGATGGGCAGGGCCATGTTCAGTAAATCTTTAATCCAATTTCCTGTTGATGGGCAATGCAAGTTAACATTGTAAAAGTACCAAGAAGTATTACAGTAAAGAAACCTGCTTTGTTTACCTCATGTTATTGACCAGTACACAGCACTGACCAATAACATTTGAAGAAAGCCTCTACTATTGTTATTTTGGAACTAGGAAACAGGAATTCCCATCAATAATGAAAAATTTTAGGGCATTAATGAACCATGGTAAAATTGATGCACAGAAAAGTGGGACTAGTATTTAGTGAGTGCCTATTATGTGTTCAGAAATCATGCTAACTGCTTTAAGAATATTTGCTTTTCCCAATAAGGTTAAGATAATTGTTTTTAAGTGGTAGGGATATTTACAGTGCTTTACAAAATAATGTCATGGCACATATTAGCAGTCCTTAAGTGGGGACAAATAGCTTTTAAAAGAAGAAGAGTTTTGAGAACTCATGTAGCCCATCTTCATGCCTACGAGTGGTCCTTTTGTACTCACTGAGAAATTTGGAGATTCTGAAGTCTCCTTACTCTCAATTCCCTGGAATGTATCATTGTATGCAGACCTATGAATAGTCCTAGTTCTGCCACTTATTGGATACATAACCTTGAATAACATACTCCTTTGAGCCTGTTTAAATACTAGGAAAATAATAGCATGTAACCTAAGTTTGTGAGGGTTATTATTACAAACCATAGCTTATAATTGTTAGTCAAAAAATTGCCATTCTGTTAATTTGCAGTACTTATTCTTGCATCCATTGATCAAAATATTTTTCTCTTGCATTGTTATTAGAAAGGTTATATGGAGTCCATAAAATAATATGCACAATTTCCATTTTGAACTTCTACCAACTGTGATTTGAAATACTACAATTTTGTGTATGTATATTTGTGTGTTTGTAGAACCAGCATATATTTAATAATGTAAGTGTATGTAAAATTACATAAAACAGCACTTTATGTATTGTTAAAGGAAAGAACTACATTTTAATCTTTCTTTATATTCCTAGCATGGTCCCAGGTACACAGTATTTAGCTGTCACGTGAAATGAATGAAAATAATAATGGTAAATTGCACTGAAATTATGTTTTATACAATATAATGTAACAAGTGTAATTTATTAACAGGGCATTTTGCACTGTGGAGCTAGCCAGGCTAGAGCCAGACTGTAGTGTATAAAATTCAGTGCTAATTTTTGATGCCTTAGCAAACAGCCTATGCTTACAGCTCAGTCTCAGCTGACATGGGTACCAGAAAATTCACTGACGAGACTCCTATGTTGGAGATAAGCATTATTCTACGCAACTAGATACGGCTTCAGTTCTTTTGCAAGAAATTCGAATCCCCTTCTAATAGATTGAATGCTAATATTTTGGTGTACTTCGACTCCTTATTTTCTTTCTTCTCTGTTTACTGTTTTAACCTTTAGTGTTTTTCACCCTCACGCAGTAGAAAGTAGAAAACTGCCTCTTTTCGCTTTTTGAAATGTTTATAAATCATTGATCATGAAACACTGAGAGGTGAAGCCAGGGTCGAGAAGGAGAGAGTACTGCACAATAACAGCTATTAACTTTGTGGAAAAGAACCGATCTTGATTTCAGTTCTAAGTGTAGGCAGATGCACAAACAATAGCTATAAATTATGAGATTTCCCTTCCTTTCTTGTGCATATTTGCCTACATTGCCAAGGAGACTGAATTGTGGGAGAGAGAGGTGCTTAAACTACTTAAGTGAATAAAAGGTAAAAATGAGTTAGAGATTGAACAATGCCGGTATACCAAAAAATGACCATATTTGGGGTATAATTTCAGATAGTGTTAAGGGAAATGGCAGGTGACCTGAATTCAGCACAACTAGACCCTCCATCACGGAGAAGGCGATGGCACCCCAGTCCAGTACTCTCGCCTGAAAAATCCCATGGGCGGAGGAGCCTGGTAGGCTGCAGTCCATGGGGTCGCTAAGAGTTGGACATGCCTGAGCGACTTCACTTTCACTTTTCACTTTCATGCATTGGAAAAGGAAATGGCAACCTACTCCAGTGTTCTTGCCTGGAGAATCCCAGGGACATGGGAGCCTGGTGGGCTACCATCTATGCGGTCGCAGAGTCGGACACGACTGATGCGACTTAGCAGCAGCAGCAGCAGACCCTCAATCACTCACATATCTCAATTGACCTGCCCCTTTCTGCTATCAACCCTCTTTTTTTTTCGCTTCTTTTCTGTGTCTCTTTTTAACCTACCATGTCATGGCACTCAAACCTAGAATGTAGCATTTACTGCTTTAGGATCTGAAAATAACGACAAGTGTCTTATACATTCAACACATCCCGCTGTCCTCTGGGCCTTACCCAAGATTGCCGTTTATTTTATGTGTGAAAGCAACTGAAGAGTGCTCTCTTGCAGGAATGGAATGCTGTGATCGAGACGCTGAAGAGTGAGGCGCTGGGGCTTCTCCTCTCCAAGGAGCATGTGCAGAGCGAACACCTGCAGCTCTCTAACCAGAAACTGAATCAGCTTCAAGAGGAGTTTGGTCAGCTCATGGAGGAAAGGAAAAGCTGGTTAAGAAAGGCAAATGAGTTTTTTAACAGCGCCAACAAGGTAAGTGTGAGGTGAAGTTGGTCGTTTTAGGTCATCAGAGCAAGCCAGTATGAGGCCTGTTGCGTCAGCAGGCTGGCGCACATCACAGAAGCCTCGGGTCCACATAGAGTTTCCGAGTTGACAGCAGCAAAAAAGGAGCTTTGAAAGTATATTCCCCTCCGTGACTAAAGCTAAGAGTCTCTGTGCTTTGACATGTAAAGAGTCACTTAAAAAGATCAGGGGGAATTTTATGTTCGCGCTTTCATTGGTCTGTTTGAAGTGGACGCCTGTGTGCCGACATGGCAGTGTTTCTCCTGGAGGAAGGGAATTATAAAATATATCAAGGGTAAAAAAAGAAAACCCTGAAACTTTTAACAAAAGAGTCTTCCCATTTTTAAAATCCTCCTTCGTTTCTTAGTGATGATACACAAATATTGCAGGCTTTTGGCATGCAGTCATAGAGTTCTGCTTGACTGCTCTGCCTTGGTTTGTCTTAGATTGGAGTATAGTTGATTTACAGTGCTGAGCTTCTTTCAGTTGTACGGCAAAGTGATTCAGTTATATATACATATATATCTTTTTTTTCAGATTCTTTTCCCTTAGAGGTTATTAAAAACTACTGAGTATAATTACCTATGCTTTACAGTAGGTCCTTCTTGGTTATCTGTTTTATATATAATAGCGTGTATATGTTAATCCCAAAGTCCTAATGTAGCCTCTCTTCCTTTGTAAATCAGCCAAAGGAAAATATTGTCTTAGATTCTTTCCAGGCCTTTTTGAGTGAAAGAAATACTGTTTCTCTTGTTTGAGTCTTTTAAAATTGGTTGTAGCTGGTGGCTCTGAGTGGTAACGTTCATGTCCTCATGTCACTTGAGTATCTGAGGATGGCAATATTTTTTGAAAAATTGTCTGCCTTTCTCAACTGAACATACACCTTTAAATTGCCTTATTGGAATTAATACCTTAAATTTCACTGTTGTTTTTAAAACTGGTCAATATGACAGGAAATGAATGGGGAACCCCCCAAAGCTAGATATATTGTGATTTAAGGGCATGACATCAACAATCTGAATACTATGTCCTGGTAGATACGAAAACTGTTACTTAAAGTGTTTTTACTAGTAAGAAACATGGAAAGCATGCATAGTAAAGTTCCAAAATAGAGGCACTAGGATTATGGTAGGGGCAACATGTTAAAGAAATATTTGTCAAATTATTTGTTGCTTTGGATTTCTTTAAGAGAAGAAACAGACATTTTCTGGAGCTGTTGAGCTAAGTAAATGATAAGTGCTGGTTTAGCTTCTTTTCAACAGTCCTATTTTGGAATAAGAGATTTTAAAATTTCTTATTCTACATATTATACTCTTATTCTACAAAATGAGTTGGTCATCTGCCAGTTAATTAATGCTGTTTCTAAGGAAAAGAATTATAGAACATTGGGCTATAGTGAAACGAAGTTTCAGCACAAGCCCAATACTTTATAGTCCTACAAAAAGCAGAGCTTCTCTCTGTCTCATTCTCACTCTCTTACCCTTGCCTTCTCTGCTCTCATTATCTGGTAACTCAACAGGGAAATTTTTCATCTTACCTTATTCCTGGATCTTGAATAAGAAGGAATGATATCTTTTGCAATAGTAATTTTTAAATAATTGAAGAATAGAGTGGTTACTTTCTCAAGCTTATACAGTAATTCAGGTCAAATCCTAACAAATCATATTTCTTAACCCCAAAGACCTGACTTCTAGATCCCATTTCATCATTTGAATGCCACACCATTCAAGTTATAATTAGTTCAATCGGGCCTTATCCATACTAAGTTTATCCATACTGTAGAATTCTCTATAGCCAAGTGGTACTTAGACACGTGTAGAATTCATTCTCCCTTTTCAAAGCATCAGGAAAATAATCTCCAACTCCAAATCTAAGGATTCAGTTTGAAAGATGATGGAAACTTTTACCTCAGCAAAAATAGAACCTAGAATTTAGAAAGTGGATGTTTAAATCATGATTCTTGAAATGAATTATTTACCATATTATTAATAAGCAATAAATGGTTAAATAATGCATGAGCTTCCCAGGTGGCACAGTGATAAATAATCCACCTGCCAATCCAGGAGGCAAAAGAGACATGGGTTCGATCCCTGCGTTGGGAAGATACCCTGGAATAGGAAACAGCAACCCACTCTGGTATTCTTGCTTGGAAAATCCCTGGACAGAGGAGCCTGGCTATAGGGTCACAAAGATTCGGACACCACTGAGCATAGGCACGTGCTAGGCCCCGGCTTCTAAAATGAAATAATATAGTGAGCAAATCCATTTAAATTAAAGAAAGAAACTCTTCTCAAGACTCGTAAATGATATTTTTCTTTCTGACTTATATTGTAGAGCCTCCAAATTTTATAAAACTCTTACTACTTTACCCTGTTTTGGGCATGGCACTCATAAATAACCCTGGTTAAAATAAAGCACTGGATTTAAGACATTATTATAATTTTTAAATCCCTTAAAATATTTTTTTCTAGTCTGGAAATTTTGTTTTCACTATTAAAGTTACATCTTCGTTTTATATCATCAATTTATCTCTGAAGCATTGAGCTTTCCTTCTGAAAATTCACTTCATTGTGCCTTGAGTGTGCCGGGGTTTTTTGATTGCGGTTGTCTACATCCTTAATGAAGCCATGCTGCCAACAGCCGGGAGGCGTCTGAGGCTTTTTACACAACTTTCTAGCTAACATGTTTACTTGCCGCAGTTCATGGATGCTCACAGAAGACTCGTGACTTCTGAATCAGTTTTGAAAGACTTTGCTACTCAAAGCCAAAGCAGTAACCAGCGTGTCAGAGGTCACACCAGTTCCCCAAATCCCAATTTCTCCTCCAGAGGCAATGCAGATGGGGCCCTCTGAATGAGGGCATCACTGCAGGGGAGAATCCTAAACCTGGGGAATTAGCTGTTTTGTAGCAAACAGTAAGCAACCCTGCTCTTTGTCTCAGGGAAGGACAGTTCCTCAATCCTGGAGGTTGCAAATCCAACACTGAGAATAGCCCAGGTAAAGAGGGGCCAGAGTCAGGCATTCCTGACCCACAGGAAGATGGACAGAAGCAGTGGGGATTTGCCCCACATATGCAAATCTGGATATTGGCACTGTGGGAAAAAAACAGGACATCAGGGCTTTAAGAAAAAAAAAAAGAAGAAACTTGGGCCTCCCTGGTGGCTGAGCTGGTAAAGAATCCAGCTGCAATGCGGGAGACCTGGGTTCAATCCCTGGGTTGGGAAGATCCCCTGGAGAAAGGAACAGCTACCCACTCTAGTATTCTGGCCTGGAGAATTCCATGGACTGTTTAGTCCTTGGGGTTGCAAAGAGTCAGACAGGACTGAGCAACTTTCACTTTCACTTTTCACTTTACCTCGAAAACCAGTTTCACGCTTGATAAGTGAAATCATTTTTTTAGCACTCAACCTCTTGTTCCAAGTTTGTTAAAGCTAAGCCAATATTCTTTAACTTCTGGGTCAACTACCAATGTGAAAAAATGTTAGTGCCATAGGTAGTATATCAATTAGTGAATGTGACAGCTTGAGTGTTTTTGTTCAGTAAAAAGCAAAATATATGATTTTTAAAATAACCTTTAACTTTTTTGAATTTTGTTAAAAAGGAATGAATGTCATAATCTCATCTGCAGGATGGACTATTCTTAGTAAGTTTTCCATGTCATATTTATTCTTTTTTCATCCAGGTTTTTATCATGTGTATCTGGTATATTGTGTTGCAATCATCAGGAAACCCCCTCTTTTCCTCTTCTTTCCTCCTCTTGTTATCTGTCCCTTTCTCTACCAATTCTATCCATATCTAAGGATGTTCTTATTTACTAGAGAAAAGTCACAGAATTTTTTAAAATTGAAGTTGCTAAATAGGTAGTGTGGCAAATTTATGAGAATGATTACTTATTTTCTTTAGGGATTCATTTATTTAAAAAATGTTAAAAAAAAATATTTATTGAGCTGCGACTGTGTGTCATGCACTGTTCTAAATGCTGGGAATATAGCAGAGAATAAAGCATGCAAAAAGTCTGTAAGCCAACGTAACTCCAGTTTGTGAAATTCGGTTAAGTATAATCACCACCTAATTGTCCACATTAGCAAGAGTGCCCCACTACCTTTACTCTGTAGCTTCAGGAGTGACATTGATTTCCTTTTCATCCTGCAAGGGGTCCATGATTACCCAAGGCTCCAGAGTGTTTCTTACCTAGAGAGTGTCTCTGGTCTCTGGTTTGAGGTGTGATGGTTTGTGCCTGGAAAGAGCAATAGGTGGCAATGTTGGCACACAGGCCCGTAGCAGTAGTGTTGCTACTGGTGGTTTTCTTTCTCTTTTTGAAAAATTATCCTTGTTGTTTAGTTGCTAAGTCATGCCAACTCGTTTGCAACCCAATCTATGGACGGTAGCTTATCAGGCTCCTCCCTCCATGGGATTTCCCAGGCAAGAATACTGGAGTAGGTTGCCATTCCCTTCTGCAGGGAATCTTCCCAACCCAGGGATCAAACCTGTATCTCCTGCATTGCAGGCAGATTCTACCACTGAGCCACTATTATAGTAATATTATGTTATTTTCAAGTATACAACACGGTGATTCAATCTTTTTGTAGATTCAGTTCAGTTCAGTTCAGTTCAGTCGCTCAGTCGTGTCTGACTCTTTGTGACCCCATGAATCGCAGCACGCCAGGCCTCCCTGTCCATCACCAACTCCCAGAGTTTACTCAAACTCATGTCCATCGAGTCGGTGATGCCATCCAACCATCCCATACTCTGTCGTCCCCTTCTCCTCCTGCCCCCAATCCCTCCCATCAGAGTATTTTCCAATGAGTCAACTCTTCACATGAGGTGGCATCAGAGTCTTTTCCAATGAGTCAGCTCTTCACATGAGGTGGCCAAAGTATTGGAGTTTTAGCTTTAGCATCAGTTCTTCCAATGAACATCCAGAACTGATCTCCTTTAGATTGTTTAGTCTATCTCCAATGGACTGGGTGGATCTCCTTGCAGTCCAAGGGACTCTGAAAAGTCTTCTCCAACACCACAGTTCAAAGGCATCAATTCTTTGGCGCTCAGCTTGTTTACAGTCCAACTCTCACATCCATACATGACCACTGGAAAAACCACAGCCTTGACTAGATGGACCTTTGTTGGCAAAGTAATGTCTCTGCTCTTGAATATGCTATCTAGGTTGGTTATAACTTTTCTTCCAAGGAGTAAGTGTCTTTTAATTTCACCATCTGCAGTGATTTTGGAGCCCCCCAAAATAAAGTCTGACACTGTTTCCACTGTTTCCCCATCTATTTCCCATGAAGTGATGGGACCAGATGCCATGATCTTAGTTTTCTGAATGTTTAGCTTTAAGCAAACTTTTTTCACTCTTCTCTTTTACTTGCATCAAGAGGCTTGTAGATTATACTATATTTAAACTCATTACAAAACATGACTTTATTTCCCTGTGCTATACAATATATCTTTGTTGCTTATCTGTTTTATACATGGTAGCTTGTATCTCTTAATCTCATATCCTGTCCTATCCATCCCCCTCTGTCTCTCCACTGGTAACCACTGGTTCTTTTTCTCTGTGTCTATGAGTGTGTTTCTGTTTTGTTGTATGCATTCCTTTGCTTAATATTTTAGATTTCACATATAAGTGATAATACAGTGTATTTATCTTTCACTGACTTATTTTACTAAGGATAGTACTCTCTGGGGCCACCCACATTGATGTAAGTGCAGAATTTCATTCTTTTTATGACTGAGTATATAATATGTATGTTTACACATGACATCTTGTTTCATTCAGCTGTTCATGGACATTTAGATTGCTTCTATATCTTGGCTATTGTAAATAATGCTGCTGTGAACATAGGGTTTTCAAAATAATGTTTTCATTTTCTTTGACTGTATACCCAGTGGGATTGCTAGATCAGATGACAGTTCTATTTTTAGTTGTTCTGAAGACTCTCCATACGGTTTTTCAAAGTGGTTGCACCAGTTTACTTTCCCACTGACAGTGCACAAGGGTTCCCTTTTCTCTACATCCTCCCCAATATTTCTTATTTGTGACCTTTTTGATGATGGCCATTCTAACAGGTGTGAGGTGATATCTCATTGTAGTTTTGATTTTCATTTCTCATGATTAGTGATGTTGAGCATCTTTCATGTGTCTGTTGGCCATCTGTATGCCTTCTTTGGGAAAAAATGTAGATTCAGATCTTTTGCCCATTTATTTTCAGTTTTTTACATTGACATATCAGCTGTTTACACATTTTATATATTAACCTCTTATCAATCGTATAATTCCTAAATATTTTCTCTCATTCAGTAAGTTTTCTTTTTATTTTGTCAATGGTCCCCTTTGCTGTGTAAAAGTTTTTAAGTTTAATTAGGTCCCAATTTATTTATTTTTGCTTTTGTTTCCTTTGTCTTAAGAGATCAATCCAAATATATATATATATGTATGTATGTATTGCTATGATTTATGTCAAAGAGTGTTCTGCCTGTGTTCTCTTCCAGGAATTTTAAAGTTTCAGGTGATACATTCAGGTCATCTTTAATCCATTTGGGGTTTATTTTTGTATATGGTATGAGGAAATGTTCTAATCTCATTCCTTTACATGTAGCTGTTTAGTTTTCCCAGCACTACTTGATGATGAGACTATCTTTTATCCACTGTATATTCTTATCTCCACTGTGGTAGATTAGTTGACCTTGGTGTGTGGGTTTATTTCTGGGCTCCCTGTTCTCTTCCATTGTTCTATTTATCTGTTTTTGCGCTAGTACCATGCTATTTTGATTATTGTAGCTTTGTAATATATAAAGTCAGGGAGCATGATATTACCAGCTTTATTCTTTTTTTTTTTCTTCTCAAGATTGCTTTGGCAATTCAGTGTCTTTGTGGTTTCATATACATTTTAGGATTATTTGTTCTAGTTTTACATTAAATCTGTAGATTACTTTGGGTAGTATGGATATTTTAATAATATTAATTCTTCCAACCTAAGAAGACATTATATCTTTCCATTTCTTTGTAGCATCTCCAGTTTCCCTCATCAATTTTTATAGTTTTCAGTCTTGTGTTTTATAGTCTTTCCCTCCTTGGTTAAGTTTATTCCTAAGTATTATATTTTATTCTTTTTGTTAGTTTTAAATAGGATTGTTTTCTTGCTTTCTCTTTCTTATAGTTCATCATTAATGTATAGAAAAGCAACAGATTTATGTGTATCAATTTTGTATCCTGAAATTTTACAAGTGCTACTGATGTTTTTCATAACCAGATTCAAATGGAGACTGAGTCATGTAGCTCAAGAACCAGAGGGACTCCGTTATCATTTTAGAATTATCTACTGCATTTGGTGAGGCTATTTGCTAAATTACTCAACAACAAATACAAGTATGGGTTGATTGTTGACATTGGATGATAGCTGGTTGGAGAAGAGTTTCTCTGGTTACCAGATGTTGCTAAGAGTTATAAGGACATGGCATGAAATATAAACATAACACTTATTATTATAATTCATCTTGATCTCTTCAAATTTTTACCTTTCATGATTACCTATCACGAAATAACATGCCAGATTATATTTCTGGCATGTTCACAAAAGAAGCTGTGGTTAATGTGTATTGATCACTCAAAATCTGTTAATCATTGTTAGGGAATGTGGTTTAAACCAGAAAGAGATAAATATACATTTTCAAAAGTGGAATAATATAAGCCTATATTTATATGACAACGATGATTAACCCTAAATCTGCAAAACATGACTGATGGGTCACAAAGTTTCATTCCTATGCTTTCCATTCCCAAGCATATGATTTCATTGGAAAAAGAAAGCAGGTGAGACTGAGGCCAAAGCCACATGGTCTGCTTCTTGGGTCATCAGCCTAAAGGCACAGGTGAAGCAAAAGTTGGGGTGACTGGAGGAATACACTAGAAACACTTTGAAATATAGTAACTTTCACAGCTTCTCCTGCTTCTGCCATCACTGCTGAAAAGTTGATATCTTTTTTAAAGAATGATGTTGCTGTTTTCAGATATTTATAGCAATACAAAAAGTAATGCCTATAGCAGCATTGATGCTTTTGAACTGTGGTGTTGGAGAAGACTCTTGAGAGTCCCTTGGACTGCAAGGAGATCCAACCAGTCCATTCTGAAGAAGATCAGCCCTGGGATTTCTTTGGAAGGACTGATACTAAAGCTGAAACTCCAGTACTTTGGCCACCTCATGCGAAGAGCTGACTCACTGGAAAAGACTGTGATGCTGGGAGGGATTGGGGGCAGGAGGAGAAGGGGACGACAGAGGATGAGATGGCTGGATGGCATCACGGACTCGATGGATATGAGTCTGAGTGAACTCTGGGAGATGGTGATGGACAGGGAGGCCTGGCGTGCTGCGATTCATGGGGTCGCAAAGAGTCGGACACGACTGAGCAACTGAACTGAACTGAACTGATAGGAGCATTATTGTTTCAGACAGAAACCAAATAATTAATCACTGAGTTTGGTTAATTTTTAAAAACGTATATACACACTGTTCTACCTTTTCCAAAATAGATATGTTTTAGGCCAGGTGTGAGAAACAATTAATGAAAATGGTCCAGCGTGGTAAAGATTAAAAGAAGAAATGTGTGCAAGTAGAAAACCCAAAAAATGTTATTCAGAAGAAATTTGCTGAAGTGATAGAAATGAATTCAAGAACTCAAGCTAATTGTCATTAGACATCAAGGATAGTGTAACTGCTTTCGGTTTCATAATTCTTAGCAACCTCTGATTTCTCACTTTCAGAACAACTTCCATTTCTCTTAGAAAAGCAACTTCCTTTTACTCCCTCCCTTCTTCCCCATTTGCATTCAGCTAGAAATGGCAACCCACTCCAGTATTCTTGCCTGGAAAATCCCGTGGACGGAGGAGCCTGGCAGGTTACAGTCCATGGGGTCGCAAAGAGTCGGACACGACTGAGCGACGCGACTTCACTTTCACTTCAGTATGTTGTGTACCCTGTATAACCCATTGTGGTCATGCAGTATATGGATAGTTGAGCTAAAGCAGTGAGAAGTAAAATCCTTTTCTTCAAGACCCCGTCAGCCTCACTTGGAGGAGAGAGACGGAAACGGAAGTGTTGTGTGCTGTGGGAGAAGCCATGATGAAGTAACCCTAGGGCAATAGGGAACATAGAGGAGATCCTTAACCTGACCCAGGGAAAGCGTCAAGTAAGGCTCCTCCAGAGGAGCTACCAGTGAGCTAAACCGGAAGACTAGACATGAAGGCATCTGGGGAAGGCTGCACAGTATAACACTGTGCCATGTTTGGGGAACCTAAGGTAATTTATTTTGCCAAGAGTGTAGGGTATAAGCTGAGAGTAACAAGAGGCAAGGAGTAAAAGAGGCAAGCATTGAGAGGTCTTGAGTTGCATGCCATGAAGTTTCTGTCTTATGCTCCCTCGTGAGCGACAGGGAGGCCTGGTGTGCTGCAGTCCACGGGGTCACAAAGAGTTGGACACCCCTGGATGACTGAAAAACAACAACAATTAGCATATGATTATTAAATATCTATTTAAAATAGAAAAGTTAATCAAAATCAAGGAACACCTTTAACATCTTAACATTTTCCATGAAAGCCCACAACTCAGTCTATATTTGATAGTCTTATAATCAAGACATTCAGTTTTATTGTCATTCATCCATGAATATCTTTCACAGTACTGCTATCAGCTGACTTCTAAGGCATGAATGTATGCATAAGTTTAGACTGTTGATCTCCTCCATTGGCAGTAAATATATTCTTCCTGGTATAGATATTTCTGGATAGATTTACTTCCCTTTGCTAAATTAAACTTCCTTCAGGGTAGGAAACATGTCAATTTTGTGTTCACCAGGACACCTAGAACAGTGTCTTTTGGGTAGTAGATGTTCAATAATTATTCGAATGATTAAAAGCAGTAGAATCTTAGAAAATGTGGAGCTTCAAGGTGAACTAACTATATTACATTGTTCATAAGAGATTAGTTTGATCCAAGTTAGTTGAGATTAGATCATTCTGAAAGAGAAAAGCTTCATTACTTTAGTACACAGGAACACAAATTTCAAGTTCAGTCTCTGTGTCATATCTGAGAAGGAGGGTAGTGATATAGAGAAAGACTTGCCAATCACCCATATCACCTCCTCTGAGAGGTCTTCAGGCAGCATTAATTGCTTATTTCTTATTATTCCCATAGTATTTCTCTGTGCTCCTTAGAGCTAGATTGTCTTATTCATCTTTGTATGCCACCTAGTGTACAAAACAGTTTATTGAACAAATGAACAAACGATTGACTATGTGACGAATCAATTTACATTTTGAACTTGAGTGTACTCTTTTCTAAAATGGTCTAACAATTCTTATCTACTTCAGGGAATATTCAGTAATGAAAGTTTTTAATATCAGTGATAAATGTAGAGAATCTTTGCAGGGGAGAATTGGAGTGTAAATAAATAAATGAAATTGTTGGGTATGAAGAGAATACTTAGAAACATTTGCTAGGATGATACTTTTGTAAAAGGATATAATGGATTTTGGAGCCAGGCTGCCTGGGCATGAATCTAGTCTCAGACATTTGTCAGCTCTGTGACCTAGGGCAGTTACTTAACTTCTCTGTGCATCCGGCTTTCTAATCTATAAAACAGAAATAATAATTATATGTATCTCATAAGAGTCTTTGCTCTACCTAGATGAGTTAATATGTGACTAGTGCACAGAGCATCCAGGCACTCACTGTGTGCTCGTCATTATTTGTCCTTGTATGTGCCATTAATACTGCACTTGCCACTCTAACACGGCCTCAAGTGCTTTTGTTCAGTTTCATACCTGCAGCTCATAGCAGAGTACATGCTCCATAGATTTCAATAAATATTTGTTGAATAAGTGGAAAAAATAAGTGCTTCGCACATTACAAATGGATGTATTCAATGTTAATATTCTCAAGATCATCCTAAAACCATTTAGGTCAATTTAGATAAAAAGAAAACCATAAATTATAAATCGACTAGCTTGCTAATGTTCTACTTTGGAGTCTAGTTTATACATCTCTAAGATGGACTCATCTCAGAATAAGTAAGAAATGGTCAATGCATAAAGTTCTTCGCCCAGCAGCAACCAACTTGAAGAGCAAGGAATGAGCCAGAGCAACAGTAGGAGGCAGCAAATATGGGGAACTGACAATTACCGCACTTTGTTGCCCCTGGCCTCCATGGCATTTGAAAGCTTACACAAGGCCTGAATTAGGAATTAGCTTGCCAAACTGGGACCCACCAGAAGTTATCTTGGGTGATATTTAAGAAAAGATGCTGAAGCTTTGTTTTGTTTTGTTTTTTAAACTAAATGCAGAGGAAAATTGAATCTCTGCAGATCAAGCGGAAATCAGTGCTCTGATCAGAAGCTACATTTTGTATATAGGTTCTAACCAAACTCATTCTCCAGCCTTTGGATTCATGAAAGGAAATGTTCAGGGTTCTGCAAGTGTTTCTTCATTTTGTTTTGTTTGTTTTCATGTTGTTTTCTCTTCAGATTAGTCAAGAAGTAAACAGTATTAAACATCTTTGTGAAACAGCATGATATAAGAATTATGCTGATGATTCACGGTTCCTGCTCAACATAATTAATCTCATAGCTATTTTTAAAAGACTACAATGTGCCAAGTCTTGATATCATCTCTGTTTGATTTGGTGCAGCCTGCTTTGGATCCTGTGCTTAACAAGGGAAAAAGAAAAGATATTTATTAGCATCTTAGAGCACAGCCCAAGCAACTCCTTACTCTTTCCCAAGCCTGGGCCAAAAGAGATGATTTGTCTCTTCCTTGTCTTCTTAAGAACTGAGTGGTACCATGTAAAATAGTCAAAAAGAGCTAGAACCCAGAGGGAGAAAATGTTATCTTTGTGCCTATATCCTTGTTTATTCTAACCTACTCATAAACTTCTATTTGACCATCAAACAAAAGGTTTGAAGAAAAAGGGAGATGTGAAGGAAAGAAAAACCAAATGTGAAATATTCATTCCAAAGGCATTTACATGGAGGTCACACTGTTCTTGCCAGAAATAACCTGTTCTGCACCATGTGTGCAACGGAGAGATTCTTTCCAGACTGGATCCAGTATATCAGGTTCCTTACAGATCTAGTAAATACGCAAGCACTCAGTTCTATTCTGGGGGTAGTTTAAGTGAGAACAATGATACTCAGATTGTTTTCTACATGGGAATAAGAGAAATGAGCTTTGCATATAATTCAGACAATTACCAGAGAAGGCAATGGCACCCCACTCCAGTACTCTTGCCTGGAAAATCCCATGGATGGAGGAGCCTGGTGGGCTGCTGTCCGTGGGGTCGCTGAGGGTTGGACACGACTGAGCGACTTCACTTTCACTTTTCACTTTCATGCATTGGAGAAGGAAATGGCAACCCACTACAGTGTTCTTGCCTGGAGAATCCCAGGGATGGGGGAGCCTGGTGGGCTGCTGTCTATGGGGTGGCACAGAGTCGGACATGACTGGAGCGACTTAGCAGCAGCAGCAGCAGCAGCAGACAATTACAGACATATTATCTTGAAAGACTTCTCTTAAAATTAAGAAATTTAACTGTATTTGGGTTTAAAGATTATCCCCATTAGGGTTAATTTAGGATTAAGGATAAGGAATAAACTCTCTTACAGCACATAGGAGGTTTTTGTCAATATATTTGTTGGGCTCATGAAGGGAAAAAAAATCACTCACCTCCTTTCTACTGCTATAGTTCTGTGAAGTGTGATACACAGAGCAATTCATAAGTACTTTCCTGGCACTTTTTGATCTTTCTTAGAAAATGCTGTGGGAGAAAATCTGGCTATTTTAATTCAAAGTTAAACAACAACAACAAATTATCCTGGTCCTTGATCTACCACCTCCTCCTTCAAGTAAATGTTTAGCTTTTCAATTTATTTCTGTGCCGTTAGCAAATGATCCTTTTATGATAACCTTTAGGAATGGGGTGGAGTCATGTCACATATGCATTCAATGTACCAGTGGCTTTAGAGTCTAATTCCCATGAAGATGAGACCAGTGGCCAAGGATCTGAGAGTAACAGCTGTTCAGTGGGGCCACGTGGAGAAAAAGTCACCCAGGGTGAGTAACAGGCAGCAGGTGGCGATGCTCTTCTTAGTGGTTTTTCAAAGATACGTCTGATCAGTCAAGATTTAAAGAACCAGCAAATATTTTTCAAGTACTTACTACACTTTCGCCATCAACCCCTTGTTAACTTTCATATTTTCCTTTAATCCTCAGCACAACGACAAACGTGGTATGTGTTAAGATTATGATGGCTTAATTTTAAGATAGAATGGAGTTCAACTTATAGGCAAGAAAAAGTGCTTTTGAAGTCTCTATCCTTTCCCCATTCTCAGTAAGAACTTAAGAATTATCTTAAAGAATGATGCGAATGTCCTGATATCTAAGTATAGCTGTCTCATTTATCCTTTAGTTTAGCTCAGTGGCTCTTAGTCCTCAGTGTAAGTATGTATTACAGTGCGTGTGCTTCGAGTGGTTAGTCGCTCAGTCATGTCCAGCTCTTTGTGACCCCATGGACTGTATGCTGCCAGGCTCCTCAATCCATGGGGATTCTCCAGGCAAGAATACTGGAGTGGGTTGCCATGCCCTCCTCCAGGGGATCTTCCCAACCCAGGGGTTGAACCCAGGTCTCCTGCATTGCAGGTGGATGCTTTACCATCTGAGCCACCAGGGAAGCAAGCATACATTAAACTTTAAGCATGATTTAAGGGAGTTCATGATAATTTTGACGACACCAGATTTTTGCTTTAGGCACTGACTTTAAAACTAACCCTTGATTAATAAGAGAATCCACTTTATTCAAAATATGCAATAAAATTAAAAATATAAAACAAAATTCCAGAAAGAGTGATTATTACAGTAGTGGCGTTTCAGTGTTATGGAAAGATTGAGAGAGCAATTCAAATCTAACATCAGGAACTCGAGACATTTGGCTCTGTTGCTGATTGCAGGAAAGAAAAAGGATCAGATAAGGGAGAGTTCTTCAGGTTCAGAGTTTCTTTACTAAAGCTATCTTTCTTTTACAGTCCTATAAACATAAGAGAAATTGCTCAATCTTTCTCTATCTTTTCTCATCTGTAGGAAGGAACAGTAGACACTATTTGCAAAAAGCAAGTTTTTAAATTCTACTTTTCCACCCAAGATTAATGGTCTTCTTGGAAATGCCCCTCTCTCAATGCCTACCATAGAAATCCTTTTCTGCATGACACCATAGTTCAGGATTTAAGAGCAGAGGCCTCAGGGCCAGACAGATTGAGTACAAATACTGTTTGTCCCTGGTACAAGTATGACTTTGTGAAATTTATTTAACTTCTCTGAGACACATTTTCCTCTGTCACCTAAGAAGGAAAATCTCTTGTTCCCTTGCATGGCTGTTAAGAACAATATGCCTGGAACTCAGCAGACATTCAAAAATATTTGTTGACTGACTGAAAAGTAATTGTAAAACACAAAATAGAGAAGAAATACATAGTTTTCATTAAACTATAGTGATTATTTGTATTACTTCCTATCATCTGCTAAATAAACAGGGATGAATTTGCTTTATACACTTTCAGTAAATGCAAAGAGCAAATTCAGAAGACATGAGGACATTGGTCAGAAAACAGAATGTGTATACATGTGCTCAGTCATGTCTGCCTCTTTGTGACCCCATGGACTGTAGCCCGCCAGGCTCCTCTATCCACTGAATTTTCCAGGCAAGAATACTGGAGGGGGTTACCATTTCCTACTCCAGAGGACCTTCCCAAACCAGGGATCAAACCTGTGTCTCTTGCGTTTCCTGCTTTGGCAGGCAGATTCTTTACCACTAGTGCTGATATTCTATTCTGGAAAAACATGTAAGAATATCAACATGTAAGTCGTATGAGAGTATTTGAGAGATTTCATTTGCTAATTCAAATTTTGTCCAGTTCCAATTCTGCCATTAAAAGTCAATCCCTTTGGTGTGGAGAAAAGGGAACCCTCCTACACTGTTGGTGGGAATGTAAATAGGGGCAGTCACTATGAAAAACAGTATGGAGGTTCCTCAAAAAACTAAAAATAGCATTGCCATATGATCCAGTAATCTCATTCCTGGGCATATATCCAAACAAAACTATAATTCAAAGAGATGCATGCACCCAAATGTTCACAGCAGCACTATTTTCAATAGCCAAGACATGGAAACAACCTAAATATCCATCAACAGATGAATGGATAAAGATGTATGTGTGTGTGTGTGTGTGTGTATGTGTGTGTGTATGTGTGTGTATATATGTATATTTGTATATGTATGTGTGTGTGTACACAAGTCACTTCAGTCTTATATGACTCTTTGCAACCCCATGAACTCTAGCCCACCAGGTTCCTCTGTCCATGAGGATTCTCCAGGCAAGAATACTAGAGTGGGTTGCCATGCCCTCCTCCAGGGGATCTTCCTGACCCAAGAATCAAATCCGCATTTCTTATGCCTCCTGCATTGGCAGGCGAGTTCTTTACCACTAGCGCCACCTGGGAAGCCCCATGTATGTGTATATATATGTATGTGTATATGTATATATAGGTATGTGTATATGTATATATATATGTATGTGTATATATGTATACTCACACACACAATGAAATACTACTTGTTCATAAAAAGAATGAAATAATGCCATTTACAACAATGTGGATGAACCTAGAGATAGTCATACTGAGTGAAGTAAGTTAGACGAATACCATCTGTTTTCACTTCTATGTGGAATCTAAACTATGACACAAATGAACATATCTATAAAACAGAAACAGACTCACAGACGTAGAAAATAGACTTGTGGTTGCCAGGGGGGACAATGGTGGGGAAGGAGGGAAGGATTGGGAGTTTGGGATGCAAACCATTATATAGAGAATGGTGAACAAGGCCCTACTGTATATCACAGAAAACTATATTCAATATCCTGTGATAAACCCTGTGTTTATGTGTATCTGAATAATCTTGTTGTACATCAGAAATTAATACAGTTGTAAATCAACTCTACTTCAATCAAGTTTTAAAACCTCTTTGATGGTGGCCAGACGCAGAGGCCCAGGTGCTATTACACAGCTCCATGGTTGTAATCTCTATGTTTGGCTTCAAATGTGTTCCCTCAGTGTTAACCCAGCCTTGCTCCCCTCTTGGGTCTCTCTCAGGTCTCGGTGATAGTTGACTCATGAGACCTTTGCTCTCATTTCTTGCAAGTCCTCCATGGGATCTTCCTTGTTTACCTGGTTGCCCCCAGCTGAGCTTTCTGGCTCGGGTGTAACAACGCAGGAAGCCTAGGCCCCTGCTGACCGTGGCCCGGTCAAGCTTGCTGGGATAGGAGTATTCTTCAAAGTGATGTGGAGCAGCCTGTAAAGGGACTTTTTTCAGCAGAGTGAAAGGGCAGTGTGCAAAAGCTCCCTTGTTCTTCGCCAGCTCTTCAACTCATGTCTTGCCTCCGGGCCCAAGCTCACAGATGGAGCCTTGTGAAGACCACAGCACTCTGATCCCTTTTTGCCTCATGTTGCCATAGTCCTCTTTCACTGTTTGTACATCATATACTCCTCCTTCTCAGTGCCAACTAGGCCTTCATGGCCAAAAGCATAATTCCTCTCTGTGTTCATCCACTCTGTACTAACTCTGTAAGCTTAATCTCCCATACTAGGTTACTGATCTGCTATAATAACAAAGGGAGAAAATAAAAGAATTTAAAAATCCCCTCTCAAGACAATATCTTGGTTTGCAAGGTGATGTCCTTCTTTTTTCCTTCATAATCCTATTATGCATGTCAGAAGCTAAATATTTGCTTGTCTTAGTCTTTGCACTGCTTCAGAACCAAATCTCAATCTCTGTAGACAGATGCCTTGGGTAGAGTAAGCAGAAAATGTTATACTTGGAAAGGCAAGTGTCAAAAGCCCCCAAATTTCTTGAATACTTCCCCCTGGCATTTCAGATCCAAAGTGCAATTTATTGGGAATTTTGAAAAAGAATATTACAGAGATATTCAACTTATGAATCTGCATAATATTTTGAAAACATCTCATTTGTTCATTGTGTTCAGGACAGAATGTGCAAAATTAAACCTGGTTCTCCAAATTTTATACAGTTGTAACTGTGTTGTATAGCTACATTTTCAATGTAAATCATTTTGGTAATTTTACAGTGTTGACATTTATCTCTGCTGAACGAAACTATGACCAGTTTCCCTAAATGGAGCCTAAAAGCTATATGCTGTTTTCTAAGACTCGGATTGTTGTTTTTGGTTATGATCAAACCAATAAATTGAGCGGGCTGGTTTAATCTCTAGTATTTTATGTACACACTGATGTAGACTTTACACTAAACAGGCAGAAAATGAAAGTATGTTTTCTTTGGCAGGCATTTGATGCACTTGGAAGAGTTGAAGCTTACCTTAAGCTCCTTAAATCAGAGGGTTTAAGTCTGCCTGTCTTAGCGGCGAGGCATGAGGAATTACACAGAGAAATTAAAGACTGCACAGCTGATGCTTTGCAGAAAGGACAAGCCTTGATCAGCCAACTAGCTTCCTGCAGGTAAGTGAAGTCTATTTCTTCCTCAGTGTAACAGGCTTTTTTATAGTGCCTGCAGCCTGTTTAAAAAACAATAATAATAAGTTGTATGATTATTTTTCTTACTTTTGATGTTTTGCTGCATTGTGACACGGCGTAGAAGGATCTGTTGAATTTTGGTCAACCGTAATTCTGAACACAGCATTGCTCTTCCAGAAGTGAGGCTATATTCTAACCTGAGGACCTAAAGGTGCTAACACTTCCTTTCTATGAGTTTCTGAGGAGGGAGGAAGGAAAGGAACAAAAGGAGAGACAGAGCTTTCCTTCTGTACCCTTTTCACATCCTAGCATCTTCGTGGGATTTCTTCCCGGCTTTTAATTCATAAGTCTTGAATCTACCCTGTCCCTTTCTGGAAAAAGTAAAGTTCTAGAATTCCCTTCCGTTTCTGACCTTAATGGATCAACAAGAAAAACCCTAATTAAAAGATAACATTATTAATAACAAATAGTAATTACATTTTAAATAGTTGAGAGCCCACCATGTGCCCAACACTATCTCAACAGCTTTAGAAGCGCTATCTCATTAATCCTCACAGCAACTCTACAAGGTGTACAATATACCATTAAGGTTCTCTTTTACAAGCAACTGAGACACACAAAGATTAAGTAACTTGCAGTCATGTAGCTGGTTAATTAGTGGCAGAGCCAGAATTTGAATCCAAATACGTGGACCCAAATTAATGGTCTAATGCGTCCTAGACCTCTTGCTCTTAACCAGTGGGTTGTTTTTATGAGCACATTCAGTGAGTGTATCATTGTGAGCTTAGAGTTGGGTGGGAATGAGGAGAGAGAAGGACCTAAAGAAGAGAAAGAGGATGCAGAAAGAATGTATGATCAAGAACAGAGATTGGAAGACAAAAGGGAGCTGACAGAAAGAGCAGATGATGGAATGGATACTGGCTAGGAAGAATGATGATAGGGCTTACATTTTGACATAGAGAGACACAAAGATTTGTGCACATGGGATAAGCATGGTTTTTATCTTCCATATCCACAGTCCCCTTGAAACTCAAGGACATTCAGTTTGAGAAACAATGAAATAGGTCAAAGGTGGTAAAATTTTATTTTGTTTCTGTTTTAAACCCTCATTCTGCTCTATTTTAGATGCGTTTACACATGTTGATTTGGTAAGTTTGGGTTTAGGGTATTTTCTTTTCAAAAGATACTCTGAGGACTTCCCTGGTGGTCCAGTCATTAAGACTCTGTACTGGAGGCATGGGTCTGACCTCTGGTCAGGGAAGTTCTACATGCCACATGGCGTAGCCAAAAAAAAGAGAAGACGGGGAGCCTGGTGGGCTGTTGTCTATGGGGTCGCACAGAGTCGGACACGACTAAAGCGACTTAGCAGCAGCAGCAGTCTGAGTTCAGACAGATATATTTAACCAGGGCTTGTGATGGTTGTTATAGGACCATGCAAAGCCAAGATCAGAAATAATCCAAGATTTTCCAACCAGAGCTAAAAAGCTGAGGCTATGAGAAGGATAAATGCTTCTCACCTGTTAAAAAAACTAACAGTAGCTGTAGTTACTAAGTTTCCTTACTTTGGCTCCAAACCATGTATCGTGGTGTGTCCTGTTAGCTCCAGGAACACAAAGGTACTCAGGTCTGGTCGCTATGGATATGAGAACTCCTTTCTCCCATCCTCTGCTCAAGGCCTTCCAGAATGCATGTTTCTTGTACCTGACAGAAGGTATCCTATGGAATGCCTAGACTTGTGTCTGAACTCCAGGTAGCTGTTGGACATTGATCTGAGTTATGTGATGATGGAGCAAGTGGTGAGGTCTCCAGCTGTAATTGGGGCATGGTCCCATGTCAGTTTAGCAAGCAGTTCTCAGAGTACAGACGATTATATTTCTCTGTTCAGGCTGTTCTTTACTTGTGGTGCTTTCCCTGGCCTTGGGCAGTTTCCTTTCATGTAGGGGTGGCTCAGGAGGGAGTTAAAGACCCCTCCCTGACAGTCTGAAGACTGTCACTGGTATTCTGTCCCAGAGATTCTAGATGCCTTGGCTTCCCTGAAGTCTGATCTCTGTCTCCTCAAATCAGTAAGTCCTTTGGACTCTGTTTGGTTCCATTTCCCTAAAGTTTGCTCTAGAAATTATCTCCCAGGCAGCAGGTAAGGCAGATGTAAGGCTCACCCCACTCATTTCCCTTCTCTCAAGGATCACTGCCCTGTGTTACTTGACCCTCAGTGTCTGAGAACCATTGTTTTATATGCTTTGTCTATTTGTCTAGCTTAAGGCATGAGGGTAAATCCAGTCACTGCTCCTTGATCAAAAACTGAAGTTTGGTGTTCAGTTTTGATGCTTAAGTCCTGGCACAGGAAACCTGGTCACAATTTATTACTGCTAGAGAGGGGAATGGCTACTCCTGTATTCTGGTCTGGAGAATTCCATGGCCTGTATAGTCCACGGGGTCACAGAGTCAGACTCAACTGAGCGACCTTCACTTGTACTTTTTCAGACTTGATCCTGTTTGTTCTAATCAGGGATGCTTTATTTCCTATACTTAAATATAGAGAAGTGCTTCAGTTTTGTATTACTTTCTACCCGCAGTGTTCTAGTGACTCTCTTTGGCTATCCATTTTGCAATGGTCAATATGTTTATTTTTATTTACTTAGCTAGTCTCAGTCTTTTTGCCTTCTTTGCTCTTTCTAGTCTAAATTTATATATACATAGTTTTTCAAAGGGGCATCTAAATTTCTATTCTTCAGACTGCACACTGAATCTTAATAGAAGTAATAGTTAGCCACCATTTTAAGAAACTTGAATTAATAGTTAAGTAACTAGATTAAAAAATAAAAAGAAGTAGAGTGTCTGTCAACATCCTAGATATATGAGCTTTCATAGTGATTACAAGGTGTTGGTTGCCCTGAAATTTCACAAAATTTTACAAATCAATACTATTTCCATTTTGCAGGAGGAATTGAAGGTAAAGAGCAATTCATACTTGGCAAAGGACATTCTGGAAATCCATTAGAAGCTGAATTGAAATGCATTAGAATCTCAGTTGCAAACCAGAGCCACACAGTTACTGACCTCAGTCCCATGCATTTCACTTGGGACTTGCTTCCCTTCCTCATGGAATGGTTTATCTGTTCAATGACCTGGGTCATCACCATGGGAGAGAAGCTGAACCTCCTAAGAAGGAAATTTCCAGTTGCAGCCATGGCTGGCTTGAAACCATAGCTTAGAATAATGGCAAGGGAAATAAACATGAATTCCCACAGAGAAAAGTATGTGTTGCTGAGCATCACAATGGCTTCCTAGACTTCTGACGGCCCACCACACTACTAGGACACAAAACACTAACGTTCCTGCTGTCAGGCACTTGAAAACTGGCATGGATAAGAAGCTTAGAACCTAGTATCAAAGGAGTTTTATTTCATGCATTCTGAGAGCCAAAACAATGCCATGACTTTTAAACTTCTTAACTTCTCTAAATGACCCTCAGTTTCTTCATCAGTAAAAATGGAGACACCCATTTTATAGAGAGGTGTTTTGTTTCTTTTTAATCATGTACAGTAGCACCACTCTTGGTCCACAGGAAGCACCCAATAAACAACTGGTTCATTTACTTATTTACCATCTATACAAAGAGTTTTAAAAGCAAAATACTAAGAGTTACATGATTGTTTCAAATGACTACAGTGGAGTCAACTGCATCAAATCATATTCATTTTCACTAACTGGGGAAGGTTATATTAGAAATAGGATAGATAAACACTTCTCTTGAGGAAATAAAAGGCAAAATCTAGTACTGGGGCACTCAAGAATTTCAGAGACCCTTAGATCTATTTTTTTTTCTTGTTACTTAAGAAAACAGAACTTCAGAAGTTCACATTTATCTGTGGTAAAGCTTCCCAGTAAATCTGAGAATTTTGTCATCATTTTTTCTGTAATTGCTATCTTTTAGGAACAGGTCCACACTGTTTTTCTATCCTGGAATCAAATACCTTTGAAGCTGGGGCAGCCTCACAGAATCAATGGTGGTAATTTACGTTTCCTTGCATTTCTATTTCCTCCGTGCATTCAAGTGCTAATTCTAAGTCATTGTTAAATTGTTCATTATCTTTTCAGGGTGTGATATCTGTCATACAATCTAAATTCACTTTAATGTAAAAGGCATTTGAGCGCATTCTTTTGCATGTATTAATAGCTATGATGCAAGTTACCTATGATGGGATCTGATAATGGTCACACCAGACTTACAGAAAGGTTGAAAGTTCTGGATTCTGGCCTCTTCACCTCCTCTTAGGTCTTACTTGGCATCATCTCTGAGCACTGAGTTTAAAGATGGTCCAGAGGTGCCCTGCTCCCAAGCAGAATTCTGCATTTATTAAGCCACAGGAAGCTGTAGTGATTGGAAGTGCTGGTCAGAAATGCTGTATGAGGATGAAGTTTTCCATAACTGGACAAAAACTGGGACCCTCCTGTTTTTTTCTCAGTGAGCTCTCAGCTCAGAACTCTAAAACAAAGAAACCATAAACAAAAACATGAGAGAAAATGTGGACTGGGAGAAAATACTTGCAAATGATGAGACCAACCAAAGGCTTAATTTTCAAAATATACAGATAGCTCATATAATGCAACAATAAAAACAACAAAAAATCCAACCGCAATCGAAAAAATGGGCTGAAGATCTAGAGAGATGTTTCTGCAAAGAAGACATACAGATGGCCAGAAGGCACATGCAGAGATGCTCAATATCACTAATTGTTAGAGAAATGCAAACCAAACCTACAGTGAGATACTATCTCACACCAGTCTGAGTGGCCATCATTTTAAAAGTCTACAAATGACAAATGCTGGAGAGGGCGTGGAGAAAAGGGAAACATTCTACAATGATGGTGGGAAGGTAATTTCCCACCAACAGCCACTATGGAAACAGTGTGGAGTTTTCGTAAGAAAACTAAAAATCGAGTTGCCATATGATCCAGAAATCCTACTTCTGGGCATATATCCAGATAAAACTATAATTCAGAAAGATACAGGCCTCAAAAACATGGAAGCACCCAGTAAGACCAGGCTACCTTATAAAGTATTCATTTAGCTTTTCCTGTTTGCTAAAATTAACTTCAGATTTACAAGTAAACTTGCTTCTGAATTGACTCAATTTCTATTTCTGCATAAAAGACTGTTTCAGTTTTCATTCTATTTTGTTGTGGTGAATTGAAACTTATAAACCTCATCCTGACTAAACACTTTGGCATAACCTTCAGTATTGCCCTCTTGCTCTAACATTTATTGTTATTTATTTAATGTTAATTCTTCATATGTTTATTTTTTACAGAGAAATAAAAACAGGAATAAGTTAGGATTTTCCTCTTTCCAAGATTTTCATTTATGTTGACAGCCACTGCTTACCCTGATTGATAATGTGAGTGATAGTGAAGTTTGGAGAGACCATGGTTCATTCAGTCACTCATTTTGTCATTGCCCAAATATTATTGTCTTTTGTAAATCAGATGCTTCCAAGTATCCAATCCAGTAGATGAAGTTCCTGCCTTCAAGCTATTTATATTCTGGTGGGAAGAAATAGTCAACTGACCAATCAATAGATGAGATGCTCTTGCAGAGCAATGAGTACTGTGAGAAAAATAAAAAGTGGAATGGGATAAAGAGTGCCTATGGGAGGAGACCATCTTAGACATTGTAGTCAGGGAAGGATTCCCTGAAGAGAAAGAGCTGTCATGCAAATAGCTGGGAGATGAGAGGCCCTGCAAAATAGCAGCAAAACCATACCAGAAATAAGTACAGTTTTGCTGGAGGAGAGGGTGACTAGGGAAAAAGGCCTAAGATAAGATCAAAGAGTTAAGTGGGAGTTAGACTATGCCCAAATGCTCACTGGCAATAAAGGCAATGTGTGTGTGCTTTATCCACATTAACAGATTTCATCTTCAAACCACCCTGTTATACAGGTGCTTCTGTTATCACTGTCCTGTTTTTTCAGGTGGGGAAGCTGCCTCAGAGAGGTTCACGCAACTTGTCCTACCATCTGTCACAGTAGAAGGGGTAGAGAGAGTGCAGGTCTGACCACTGTGTTAGGTTGTTAGCGGTCTCCTCGCTTTCAACTTCAGTCACTAGCAACAAGCCCGGTGAAGGTGTTTTTTTTGTTTGTTTTTTAAATTCTAGTGCATTTAGAATGTGCTCCATCTACCTTCTAGTTTCAACTCAAATCTCCCCTTCCATGTGAAGTTTTTCTTTTTTTCAGTTTATTTAAAACATTATTGAACGTACGTATATAAGCATCTCACATGACATACCAGCGCTGGGCTTCAAGGACAAAGATGCATAAATCTGTTCCTGAGTCTCCAGAACCTTATTAATGGCCAGTCAGGGAATAAGATGTGAAGGGAGTGATCTTAGGCCTGAGGAAGCCTTGGGGACCTCTTCAGAGAAGAGAGACACTGTCCCAAGCCCCTGTGGTCAGGATGGGTCAAGTGAAGGAATGAGACTTGAAAGGGCCATTGTTGGATTTGATCATCTAAGATGAGTGAAGGGTCTGCATCTTCCAACCAAGATGAACAGAATCAATACCCACCACACAATGCTTTTTTAATTCCTTTACATTTGTTGGCTGTATCCGATAGTTTCACTTTTCACTCTGTGGTCTTCTGACTCATTCCTTAATTTTGACTTGTGATAGCATCATTTCTTCATCCAGACCATGACATCAGCTTGAGGTCAGCCCTTAAAGCCAACCATAAAGAAACCTCTTTTATGTTCCTTATCTCAATATTTACCTATTAGATGACTTGATTTGAAATGTTAAGGGGCTAATGTGGCATAAAGCAAAGGTTATGTCAGGGAAAAAATATTGTAAAAGATCTTAAGTGGAAAACACACAAAAATAAATCCCTACCCACCAACAAACTAAAAACAACAACAGAGAAACAAAACCAGAATCCCTTTGTATTACAGAGTCATCCAAGATCACACGTTGTAGGAATTCTGCTAAGCATTTAAGAACTTAAAAGAACTTTTTTTTTTTTCAAGTCTGATGATATATTTAGATGGTAAATGTCAAATCCTGAAAGTTGGGAAATTGCAAAGTTGAATTCTTATGACAGTGTTAACTCAGCCACTTTCCAAATATTTTCAAATCTATATTAAGTTGTTCTCTTTAGAGGTTGAGTAAATGTCATAACTGCAATCTGGACCTGTTACCGTTGTTAAGACTTTTATAATTTTGAAACTCTTAGTACGGAAGGCACTAAAAGTTTACCCTTTCCATTAAATCTACGACTGATTAGGTTCTTAGAAAATTTCTAGGAGTCACTCATTACAGCATGGATTTATTAACTGATAATGCTGTGATGTGAAATAGTGATGATCCCAGAGTAGAAAGGTTTGGAACTGCAGCATCCACAGAGGAAGGCTGACTAAAGGGGTAGAAACCTGTGCTTTGGACCACTGAAGGAGAGTTCTCTCCAACGAGAGGGCTTAGAGAGGAAAGAACACGGGAGAGATGGGAGTGGACATATTTATGAATAAAATGCTTATCATGGTGCTGTTTATAATGGTGCAAACCTGCAAACCACCTACATATGTCCAGAAAATAGGGAAATGTTTGAATAGTTTAAGGGCAAGCATAGTGTGGGATATTCTAATCCAATATCAAAAGAATGTTTTTGAGAAATATTTGAAGACAGGGTAGCCTCACAATATAATGTTGAGAGGGTGAAGTAGGATCCAAACCACACTGTAGTAACTTTGGAGGGGGAGGGGGTGGAAAGGACTGCAAAGGGAAAAACTTTTTGGAAGGAAATACATTAAAATGTATGTTTCTATCTTCCAGATTATCTCAAATGAGAGTATTTGTCTGTTTAGCTATTACTGTGCCCCTTTTACCTGAGGATATATGTCACCAATTATGGAAAATGTTCCACAATTATCTCTTTAATTATAAATTTCCTTTTTTCTCTCTTTTCCTTCTTCCATTAACTCCCAGTAGAAGAATCTTGGAGCCTCTCAGTCTGTCTCTTAACTTTCACATTTTTCATTCCTTGATCACTTTGCATTGCATTCCCTCAAAAATGAATCAGATTCATTTTTGTCTTGTTAATTTTCCCTTTGTTTTCAACAGTGGATTCTTCTGATTGTTTGCACAACTGTATTATTTTCACTCTTAGGATTTCTAACTCCTTTTTTCTATCCAATCTTGTTTTATTTCTGACTGTTCTTGTTTCAGAGTTTTTTGTTTCTTTATTATGGGTATTGGTTTTTCCTTTATTTCTCTCTTCCTTTATCTCTCTATCTTTGTTTATCTCTCTCTTCCTTTATCTCTCATCTGATTGCTCTACTTATTTTCATTTCAGATGGAGTACATTTAGCTTTTGATTGTTGGGTGTTTTTCCTTGGGATTCATTTTCCTCCTGTGTTTGAAATTGTAGATTGTCCTCTAGATGGAAAGTGTTTGTTGTTCAGCTTCATTGTCCTTGCTTTGTTCTCTCCTCTTTTCTCTTTCCTCCTGAGCAGCTTTGCAGTGACTTCTACCTGGATCTACAGGGTCTCCAGTCCAGCAGCTATCTTCTGCTGTTTGATCAGGGTCACCCAAGCTCACATGGAGATACTGTGGCTCTCAGAGGTGCAGCCAGTAAACCACGTTGGGGAAGAGTGGGGCTTCCTGACTGCCCAGCAGTGTCTGATTCCTACAGCAGCTAGCTGTAGAGTTTTTCAATCTCCTTTTGTAAGGAGGGAAAACCCCATCACTGTTACTGATCTCTGCCCTTCATGGAGTTGCATGCTTTGGTTTCTCTGTCCTCACAGGAATGAAATTTGTGAGCATCTCTGCATGGATCTGAACCCAGGAACCCTGTAGCTTCAGCCCCACTTACTACTTATGTTTCTTTATTTTCTTGTGTGCATGAGAGATGTGTGTGGGTGTGATATCCGTGTGATGGGCAGTGATTCAAAATGTATACAACATAAATCAGAAAAAAAAATTATTGTGAAAACATGCATTTCACTTCCTCAGTTAGAATGGCACTTTTTCAAAGTAAGGATGAAAACTAGAGAGGTGGTTGTTTCCTGCAAAATAAAGATGTTGAACATGAAGAGTTCCTGTCAAGAGAAGTAGCAAGCTAAAGATAAGGAAGATAATTTTTTTCCCATTTTCAAAGTATAATTTGTCCATAGACAATAAGAAAAATATGATCAGCTGATTCCTTCTGATGAGATAGAGTAAGCTGTCAAGTGCTTACCATCTGGTTCAGCTCCTAATCCAGATGGACTGCCAGTAGTAATTTATGAAAGGTCTGAAAGCAACTTGCTGCTCTTGGGAAAGAATTATTAAAACGTATTAGCACTGGGATTTACTCCCTTTCCGCAGCCTCAGTTTGTAACAAATACAAAGGTGTAGGGCAACTGCTTCCATATAGGAAATATAACAGTCTATTTTTGAGCCTGAAATCAATATGTCTCTGCTCTCTAGGGAGAAATATAATTTTTCTTTCCCCTTCCCTCACCTCTCCTGGCTTAATGAATAGGGGAGAAAATACTTCCATGGTGAAGTTTCTAACAAATATCTAAAGAGCCTTCACAGTCTATCATTCCTGAGCCTCTGTGATGCTTGAAGAAGTCAAAATCGATATCAAGAATAATCCAATATACCCCATGTTCATACTACAGGCAGGAACCATTTAATCCATTCATGGAGTGCCTAAAGATCAAGCAATATTTCCAATGTAAATTACAGAGCCACAGATTGTTAGGCTTAGAAAGCAGGTCCACTGGTCGCTTCTCTTCTACCCCATCAGGCAGCTCGTGAGCAGTGTGTCCTGAGTCAAAACAAAATACCCAGGGAACTTGGTTCTACCTAATTTCTTTTGTCTGCCCACAGTTCTTGCCCCATCACTTATGTAACACTACTGTGAAGTAATACTGGGTGACTAATGGAATTCTATTAATTTACTTTCAGTTCATGTAAGAATTGCTGGCAGAGTTTGAGGTCATACTTTTCCTTTGATCAAACAATCTGCATTTCAGACTCTGAGGAAATTGGCAATAGGGAGGCTATACATGTTTTAAAATGTTTTGGAATGTTCAAAAGAAATGTCTGGAATCTTCAAAAGAAAATATCTGGCATCAATTTTTCAAGTTTCCAGCTGAAAATGTGGGATAGGGCGGTTATAATCTGCAGATTAGGTTTTCATCAAGGAGGAAAGGAGAGGAAACAGACCTGGGGTCAGGAGTGTGACAGATAAAGGTTCCATTCAGAGGGAAGGGGTTTAATGCCTCCTCACCTGACAGAGATGATCTAGCCAAGGACACAGACGAAAACAGGAGCTGGCTGTTGGGAGCAAAATGATTGAGAACTTATACTAAAAAAGAGGTCTAAGCCACAAATAAGAAGGGTATGCGCATGGGACAGGCAATTCAGTCTGTCCTTGTAAGACTTGAAACAGAGGAGATAAGTATCAGTGAGCCTAACTATGAATCCTAAACCATCAAAGAAGAAATTGGGCAGTTTTCGGATAGCCTAAAAGTTCTATAACTAGGCAAAGGGCAATGTCGTCCTGGTTTAAAAACTGTTGGAAGCTGTTACTAGTGACATTTTGAATACAATAACTATCTGTGCATATATTCTTGCTCCTTAAATTTGTGTCTTCTCTTCCCTTAAATATTGATCAAAGTGTATTTTATTTAATTTGAAAATATGCATTGATTTAATTCTTAACAAGGCTTTGTATTCAAGGTTGCTTAGGATAAATGAATGAAAAGAATATTGCCTTTTCCCTTAATTTACAATGCAGTAGATACACAAGATAAGGTATAAATCACCACAAAATGAGACTGATTTCCTAGGTCTTTGAAAACTAAAAATGAATGATCCATTCAAAGACAGAGAGAGAGAGACATTCTATTTGGCTCGTGATGATTCATCTAAATTAAAATTGTGAGTTGCTAAAAAGCAGTATTTTTACAGAATAAATGCTTGATTGGCTTTTGTTTCCTGTTTCCATTCTCTGTGCCAGAGGGACCTTCAAGATGTGAATCTGAACAAGATATCAGGCCCCTCTAGTGGTCACTTTGCAAACTACCAACAGACATTGAATTATCTGGCCAAGACTGCCAATTTCAGAAGAGCATGCCTGCCAGGCTTATCCTGCTTCCATCAACAGTCAGTTCAAGGGAAAGTGAAATTTTAAAAGAATATCCCGCCCCCTTCCCGCCATCATATGTCAGCGACCCAGAAAAATTATTACCATGAGGTGGTAAAGAATGTGGATTCAGATTAGATGAATAGGTTCAAATCCCAGCCCTGCCATTTAATAAATGTGACCTGGGTAAATTGCTGAGCATTTCTCTACCTCACTTGGCTCATCTGCAAAATAGAGATAACAGTTATAGCCAGATTACAGAGTAGTTATGAGAATTAGAAGAGATTACCTAATACATTAAAAATGGTGCCTTGTCACCATAAATGGATTATTTCTTAGAAAATGCTTTCCCATTTACTTTGACAAGCTTTACCTTTTGTATTCTCTGTACCTTCTTTCCACAGTACTTACTCACCTTTTCTATCTTTCCCATTCCAAATTTGCCTATTTTACAGAAAACTATAACATTTAGGACAACTGGGATTTTAAGGACCTGTTTAGCATACAAAGTCTAAAATATAGTCAAAATATGACTGCTATTACCAATACACTACTTTTATAGAATTCGTGGATATGAAGAATTATTTCCTAAACTCTCCTGATTTCTTGATTATACTCTTTACCGTCTCAGAGTTACTAAAATGTGGAACAAGTTTTAATGTTTTGAAACACTATGTGTCAGGAATCAGATTTCTCCAAAATCAAGCTTCTCTTGGCCTCTGGTGGTCCCACAGGACACACTTGAATCCCATGTACATTCGACAAGATTCTCAAGTGACCTGATGAGCCCTCAACTCTTTGGCAGCCTCATTGTCATTCCTGTGAAGTCTCTTTCCCTCTCAGGCATTTGGGATCCTGCCCTCATTTCATTACTAATTAAATTCATTTTTACAAAGCCGTAAATTAATTATTTGAGGTAAAACTACTGAATTCTGTATCTTGCTCCAAGTTCTTTTTAAGCTCTGGGTAATTAAATGTAAGAGTTATCAGCTCATCTTCATGAGTATTGGAAGGAAATGACTGGTGGGAAATGAAAGACTTCAGCTTCTCACATATTAGGAGAGGCTCTGTCTCAGTGATAGGTTGAACACCGTAAAAGTGCTCATTGCATCAGCTCTGTCCTTCCACTGTCTGGCATTGCTGGTAAGCCTGTGTTGGAAATGGTTTGGAAACGTGCTAGTGTGTCTTTAGACCATAGCAAAGGGGGTCCAACTCAAAGTTCATTTGCTGTTTTAAAGGCGTTTTTATTTTGTGAACTGCCATGTCACTTTTTCTCACAAGGCCAGCCCTTGTGAGAAAATTATACCTGTGTATAATTAACAGGTACAAAATTATAATATGAGGCTTGGTTTCTTTTTATGAAAGTGTACATCAGATTCCTCATTATTTGTGATAGTTTGATTTTCACCTAATGATTGCAGCCTTGAGTATTTGTAATCATTCAGAACCAAGACCTAATATCACATGAATATTTTACCCTATTGGATCAGACAGTGTTTTGTTAATTGGCTGATATACATTTCTATTCAAAGATCATCTTTAGATAAATGAAGCTTTCAAATAAACCCCCAGGAAAACTCTTGGCAGACATACTGTGCTTTCTGCCATAGGGCTCTCAAAACATCTTAGAGAAATATTAAAAAGTGAATCTTTAGGAAAGAAGATTAGACCTGGTTGCAAAAACGCATAACTCATATTTTCCCTCAGGACGGACTTAAACAAAAGAACATCATTTGGTTTTGCTCTGTGCTGTACCAGGACTGCAGCTTCTTAACTTCTATTATCCTGAAGCCTGAAGCTTAATAACTTTTATCAAGTCATACTTATGGAAGATTCATCTTGCAATGTTCCCTGCTCCTGGGGCTTCTCTATAAGGGTGGAGTGAACTAACAGCTGGCTTGTTCCATTCAGCTCTCGGCTGACCGGTGTCCGTGAGATTATGGGCTGCCTCGGAAGACGGGTAGAACATTTGACTCAACAGTGTTCGGCGCACAGGGAATTTGCTCTTAAGAGACAGCAATTCACAGCCTCGGTGGAGGGCCACCTAAGAGAGGTAATTTCATAAAGTGTGTCCTCCTTCAGGTATAATGCTATTTAGATGCGGCCCCTTACCTGGTGGTGACATGATGGTATGGCAATGACGGAATGTGGGCCCATATGGTGGGGACAGGCGTATCTCAGGATTCCCTTCATCCCACGTTAGGCTTTACATTCAAACAGAATGAAGCTGTAATTCGCTGCTACTCACCAACCATCCCTGCCCCAGGCTGCCAAAACTAGAAGGGTCATCCTTCCTGCCGCCCGGCCTCGAGGATGTTTACACAAAGGCAGCTCTCACTGTGCACAGAACTGTGTTAACTGTGTTCACTGAACCAGGTGCACAATTGGGATTGTGTTCTGCTTGATGTACGTGGTTCTGTGCACGGCTCCCATATGCATGCTTTGATTGACATGGCACCATACGATAGAAGAATAGTGGGTAATGCTTCCCTGGTGGCTCAGTGCTAAAGAATCCTCCTGCCTGCAGAGGAGACACAGGTTCAATCCCTGGTCTGGAAAGATCCTTCCTTCTGCAGAGAAACTAAGCCCCGTGCACCGCAACTATTGAGCCTCTGCTCTAGAGCCCAGGAGCCACAAATGCTGAGCCCACGTGCCCTAAAGCCCCTCTCCACAGCCGGAGAAGCCACTGTAATGAGAAGCCAGCACACTGCAGCCAGAGAGTAGCCCCCTCTCACGGCAACTAGGGAAAAGCCAGCAGAGCAGTGAAGACCCAGTGCAGCCAAAAATAAATTTAAAAATTACCAGCAGGCTCATACCAATAAAAAAAAAAAAAATCATGAGTTTTACAGGTTCCAGGAATAAATTGCCGTTATCATAATTTATTGAACTAAGACAGTGCAAAGTACCAAGGCCACTCTGAATAAAACCAGACATGTAAAATTCTTTCTCCAAAGTGAATACAATGGTTTGAAGAATTTTATTTCCAATTTTCAAAAAGGAATGAAACCAGGCAACTACTATTTGACTAAACAAAAATTACTGGTCTATGGATGGAATTATAGCAAAACCCAGTAGTATCTCAATGACATTAATGCTAATGAACCATGTTGCAAAGGCTGGGTCTCAAATTTTCAATGATTTCTTTTTTTTTAATTTGCCTCAATGGACTTACATGTCTGACTTACACAAGCGGAATTAATAGACTTCACAGGAGAGGTCATTAAATAATCAGGTCTCTATCTATATTGCCTCCTCGCCTGTTATTGATCCAGAGATGGGAATGTGAGCCTTGTTCTGACGCTTGGGTCCAGGGAGATTACAAATATGGTGGCAGCTGTAGTGTTGCATTCCCTGGAGCCTGAGATTCAAGCTAATGTGGTAGAGGTGGAGAAAACAGTAGAAACTCAAACAGCCATTGCTAATTGTCTTGCTACTGTGAAGTCAGAGCCAATTTGACTCTGAGAAGTATGGCCTCTAGTCAGAGCAAGGCAGTAGCTTGAACTGAATAGAACCCTTTACAGGTCACTATATTCATTTATCCTTGTATATTGAAGTCACCCACTTTCATCAATTAAGTCTCCTGAGCATGCTCCTGTGTTTTGTTATCATATGTGTAGCAAGTGGTGCTGCCCTAGAGTCCCTCAGCCCTAAATAAAATAATCCATAGAGTGATCTAATACTTGTGCTGAACCTCTGTTTCAAAATGTACCTCTAAATTGGGCTCAATTCAGCATATAGTGCACGGTTGTGATTTAATGAACCAGAAAAGTTCATCTCTATTGATGTGCTGACAAGTGCATTATCCTTTCTAGGTAATATAGATAATAAATTTTTAGAGAATGTGTATTGTTGCTGATATCTCATTGCTATTAATAAGAGAAATATCTGTAAACATCTATCCTTTCTTGGTGGGTCAGTAATACTACCTCATATGAAGAGCAGCATTATTAAATATAAAATTCTGAAATATTTTAGACCATTTTTAGATTAAATTGATATATATTAAAGTATAATGGGAAAGTAGAGAGCAGTATCTATCTTTCCTACACATATACATGCATATATGTCAATATTTATTGCTAAGGCTGCAATATATTCTTTATTTCTGAAGGTTGAAATGTCCATTCAGAAAATCAGCACAATACTTTCCAATGCAATGGATGTCGGTTCCAGCCTTTCTGAATCAGAGAAGATTTTGAGTAAATATCTGGAACTAGATAAACAAGCTAAGGTAAATAAAATGAGTTATTATTATAGTTATGATTTTGTAAATATAATTTCTTTTCAGTAGCTATAAAATTTAATCCTAGGTCCCTTAAGGGCTGCAATTCTAAATTAGTATTATGGGAAATAATGACTTAAAAAATCCTACTAGTATATGCATCTAAATTACTTATATGTGTATTTATTATGGTGTTTGAGCTCACAGAAACTCAGCATTATAGCCTGGTATTAGGCACTCATTTGGCCCTCTTTCCTTGCCTGGGAGATGTTAGCAGCTCCTTCTGGGGGTTCCAGAGGAGGCAGGGAGAGTGCTTCTCTAAGGCTATTTGTAATTTTCTGCTAGAGTAAGTTGCAAAACAAAATTACCAAAAGCAACATGCATTAATGTAGATTCCAGGAGGTTTAAAAAAAAAATGTGTTTGCACACCCAGTGTTTAGAGACAAAAGATGCCCCCTCCTCTATCTGAAATTTTCTCTAGCATCCTTTCACCCCTTTCGCATGGTGCTTGGGTTCAAATATTCCTGCATAAAGTCCCCTCCTGCCCCACCAGGTGGTTAGGAAGGTGCAACAAGTACCCATGTCTGCAGGAAAACGGCCTCGCTATTCCATCATTTCTTTTTTTTTAATTTAATGTTTATTTTATGTTGGGGTATTATTGATTTACAATTTTGTGTTAGTTTTTGCTATACAGCAAAGTGCTATACGTGTGTGTGTGTGTGTATATATATATATATATACACATACATTCTTTTTCAGATTCTTTTCTCATACAGATTATTACAGAATGTTGAGTAGCATTCCCTATGTATACAGTAGGTCCTTGTTGATTATCTATTTTATATATGGTAGTGTATATAAAAGTGTGTATGTCAATCCCAATCCCCTAAGTTATCCAAGAGTCTCCTTCACAAATAGCATCCCCACCTGAAACTCACAGATGAACCAATATTTAAGGGGGTGTTTTTAATTCATTATTTAAAAAAAAACTTTTAAAATTCATTATTTAAAACATCTAAAATGAAATACATGCCTGAAGTCAATTTCATTTTTTTATTTTAAAAATTTGAGAGAAAGGAGAACATTTCATGGGGAGAAACTCCTCCGTTTCCTTTTTCCCAGAGTACTCTGTGGAAGCAGCGCTTGTAAATGAAAGTTACCTTTGGTTAGTGGAGTATTTGGGAAGTGTATTAAATACAAGTGCAAGAGCAGTCCCTCCTTATTGTAGATGAGGGTGTAGCTTCTGCCTTTCATGTTTGCTTGGACCCTAGCCTGGTCTCACAACATAGCTCTGTCAGTGGCAGTCATGTATGTAGTGCATGCCTGCCCATCCATCGACTCAGTGGTTAAATTCCATGTGCCAGAAATTACACTCGAGAAAACGTACAAGAGCCACCCTAGGCAAGTCACATTCACTGACTCTTTGTTATTCGGACCTCATCTGTAGCGTATTCCCTACATGCATATATATGGAATTTAGAAACATGGTAACGATGACCCTGCACGTGAGACATCAAAAGAGACACAGATGTAAAGAACAGACTCTTGGACTCTGTGGGAGAAGGCAAGGGTGGGATGATTCGGGAGAAGAGCGCTGAAACATGTATATTACCATATGTGAAACAGATCGCCAGTCCAGGTTTGATGCATGAGACAGTGTGCTCAGGGCTGGTACACTGGGATGACCCAGAGGGTTGGGATGGGATGGGGAGGGAGGTAGGAGGGGGTTTCAGGATGGGGAACACATGTACACCCATGGCTGATTCATGTCAATGTATGGCAAAAACCACTAAAATATTGTAAAGTAATTAGCCTCCAACTAAAATAAATTAATTAATTAAAAAAATAAAAACTTGTAAATGGAGATTTTAAGGAGACTGAATAATTAATATAGAATGTTTTTGAATTAAAAAATGAGTAAACAATTTCTATAAATTTATCATCTCTTATATAATAAAATTAAGTGCTTTCTAGAGCTATTGGTAAATTTCATAAAGCAATTATCATGTATAATTATTTTAAACATGTCTGTTTTATAACCTTTCTAATAAAACTTTCTCCTATCTCTACACACACAAAAAAGAATGTTCTAAATAAGAAGTATAGCTAATAGACTAAAAGAGTAATTTGAGATGGTTTTCATTTAGTGGTGCCTTTTCTTGAAGTTTGAAATATGTGCCTTTTTATTGAGGAGAGTTTTGGTACAAGTTCAATTAATAATCGTAATAGATGGCTGAACCGAAGGTAATGGAATGTGAGTGTTCATGATGCCCCTGTCAGCTGCTGACCCCCTGTGCTTGGCTTTCGTAGGAGACATCACATGAATTAGAAGCAGCTGCAAAACTCTTGACAGAGAAACATGATTTTGAACTTGATGAACTGGCATCGCTTTCTTCTAAAGCTAAATGGCTAGAGGAAGAATTAAACATATTTGGCCAAAGCATCAACTCCAGGTCACAAGTCCTGCAAACTTATGTGGCATTTCTAAAGTCATCGGAGGAGGTACAGTACCTATGGGCTGACGTCTTTGGCAACATGACAAAGAGGCTGTGTTGAAACACTTTTTACTGTGGCCTGCCATTATTTACAATATTCTAAACATAAAATAAAATTCTTTAAAAATCAGTCATTTTCTATTTTAAAGTAAGTCATCAGTCTCTTCAAAATACCTAAGCAATGTGTATGAATTATTTAAAATACACAGAATTAGAAATTATGGTCTGTTGAGTCTGATCTCAGATCCATCTTGTTTAATGCTTCTTAATAAGTTTCCTCTGAGAGCTGCTTAGGAAGCATTATTTTGACTGGTTTGTACTAAATAATGTGTAAAATTCCCTCTGGTGGACTAGCATTCCGTCTCTCGATGGTCCCAGCTTCTCGAAGGTGACATCAGTAATAGAAAAGTAATTAGCCTCCAATTAAAATAAATAAATTTACATTTTAAAAAAAGACAAAAAAAGAGTAAAGCGCTGGAGTCCCACCCCTTAACTCTGGCCCTGGTGTACCCATGCTCTGTTGCTCAGTCGAGTCCAACTCCTTGGGGCCCCATGGACTGTAGCCCGCCAGGCTCCTCTGTCCATGGGATTTCCCAGGCAAGAATACTGGACTGGGTTTCCATTTCCTCTTCCGGGGAGTCTTCCCGACCCAGGGGTCAAACTCGCATCTTCTGGTTGGCAAGTGGATTCTTTGCCACTGAGCCACCAGGGGGGCACCTGTGTGCACTCTCCTTTCAAGGAGAAGGGTGCTGCTTCAGTGGCAGGTAGAGCTCTGCAAAATCTCCTCAGGCGTGAAGTCACCGAAGGCAAGTAGCCTTCTCCTCCAGTGCCCTCACCACACTCACCCTCACCTCGCGCCACCGTGAGCCTGTCTGCCCTCTTTGCCTCTATCTACTCTCATTCTGCAATAGTCTGAGTTCTCGCCATCTGAAGGAAGGCCATGCCCAGGCCTTGGAAGTCTCAGGGAACCACTGTCTCCTTTTCCACATCTTTCTTTATCCTGGATTTTTCTTTTTCAATTTTTCTTAGCCTTGAACTCTCAGGGTTTGGCAGAAGTGCTACAACTGACAGGTTGTTCTGTTGATGAACATTTTCTCCAAGCCTGAAATGGTGGAGAAGGTACAAAGAAGTACTTGCTCTGCATCTTCATTGCAGAAAATGTACCTTCGTAGTTCCCAGCGCAGCACTTACTTCCACTGGCCACTCTGGCCTCTGGGACCAGGGGCCTGGTGATTAGGACTGAAACCTCAGCTTTTCAGATAGCACTTTCACAGAAGGACTCCCTGTCCTTTCATCTGCCCAGCTTTCACTCTGTTTTCTCACCTGGCAGAGGCTCCTGTCCCCACCCTGGCAGGGCTTTCAGTCTGTCCAGCCTCCCGTGGGCTTTCCTTCTCTCCTCGCCAGCTTATTCAATTCCATTATACTCCCCATACCCTCACTTCCCTGGCTTCCACCCGAACTCTGCCAATTCCCAATTCTAGATCAATCCAACACTCTGTTTACTCTGCTTCTCTTTCCAAGCTCCCAGACACTCCTGTGGAAAATCAAACAATTGTGCTGATTGGTGCTGTTACAAATTCAAGCGTCTTTTCCTCAGCTGAGCACCCTCTCCCCCCGCTACCATGTGCCCTCTAGCTGCTGCCCGTTCAGTAGTGACTCTCAAGCTTCTTACCAGTTTCCATTCCTAAATCTGCACCCTTAGCTTGTATGTGACTGAAAAAACACATGAGTCCATTGAGCCAAATTGCCTTGTCTTCACTCAGCTTCCAAACCCACGGATGTATTCTCCCTTCTCCACTGTCACCAATAAAGTGGGGTTTCCGCATGTGTCCCCCCATAACCAGCCCTCGGTACCTCCCTGTCTGCTCCTGAATCCTTCAGAACGTAGCCTCAGCATCCATCCTTGAGTTTTGAACCTTTGCTTCTTCTGTCTCTTCCCTCTCTTTCGCCTGCAGTTCTCCCAAGCAGTCTTGCCCTCACTACGGCTACCGCTCTATAGGTTTCCTTCCTTTCCCGTCTGCACTCGTGGGATGGGAAGATGACGGTTCTTTCCTCTCCTCGTTGATCCTCTCCAGTCCTCACCCACTGCCACTGAGTTTATCCTTGTTTCAGTCTTGCCTTCTACCAACTCTTCACTCCATTGAAAACACTCTTATAAGCTTATTACTTGCTAGTTGACAGATGAAATGGTGTATTTTCAGTCTTTATTCCACTTGATCCCTCTGCCATATTTGTTTAACCCAGTTACTCATACTGACCTCTTTTGACGTTATAAAGAAAAACAGATTTAATGAGGTATAATTTACATACCATAAAACTTGCCTATTGTAGGATGTAGTGATTTTTAGTATTTATTTATAAAATTGTGCAAACATCAGTGCACTCCAGTTTTGGTATGTTTCCACCACCCCAAAAAGAGCCTATGAATACTTTTTGTCAGTCCTGGTTGCCAATCCCCCAGCCTCGGGCAAGCACTAATCTGTTTTCTGTCCCTGTAGATTTGCCTTATTTGGATATTTCACGGAACTGGGGTAATCATCCTGTTTGCTTCTTTATCTGTTACTTCCTTTTCCTGATTCAATTCTCTGTTCCGGAAGTGTGGTGGGTCAAAGAGTTCTTGTCTGTGCTCTCTCTTTTGTGCTTTCTATACACTCTCCCTGTAAAAATCACCTCCAACCAACACACTTTTGGTTTTCAATGCATCAGTACCCCAAAATTAGTTCTTCAGCCCCAAATCTTTTGAGCTCCAGGCCAATATTTTCAACTTCCAATTATACTACCTACTGGTATTCTGAAGGCTCCTTAAAACTCAACAAAACACAACTGCTTATCTTTTCTTCAAACGTGTTTCTTTCTGTATTTTGGCATTGGATTAATGACCCCACCATCTTTCAGAAGTCCTGTGTAGAAGTTGAAAGGCTGTTCCAATCCCTCTGTTAATGAGCACTTATTTTGTATCAATACCTGAACTTTTAATTCCTAATTTTGTTTCATCCTTATAATATCCCTATATGTATTCACTATTATCCTCGCTTTACAAATGAGAGAAACTGAAGCTCTAGGAAGTTAGACAAGACAGGTAGTAAACATCAGAGCTGAGGTTTAATCCCCAGTCTCCTCCCTTTTGTTTTTCCATATTCTGAAGGCCATGCTATCCCATATCTGTCTTTAGAGACAACCTATGAGATTTCTGAATTCCCATCTTTGTACCATCATCACCTCCTCAGTGCAGGTCCTCATCATCCTTGCCGAGGTTAAAGAAATTGTATCTGCCTGTTCTCTCTGCCTTCTGTAATTCTCCCCTTCATGCCTTTCAAAAAATGATCATTCTAAAGCACATCTGATCATGTTACCTCCTAAAATTCAGGCAATATAACAAATGTAATTTGTGATGCAAATTATAACTTTTACTCTCAAATGGATAATGTATTACAGTTGATTATTAATTCACTTTAAAAAAAAAGAGACTAGTCCATATTCAAGGGAATTCCTGTAATGACATCATGCTTACTTACATTCAAGGAGGTTTATTTTTGAGCAGTTAGGAAAGGAAGATGACTTGAAGTTTAGGTTTTGAGAATTTCACATAACTGACAGCCCATCAGATTGGCACCCCAGCCTGTAGCGCACGATGCCACTGAAGTTCTGATGGTTGTCATGCTGATTTTCAGTCACTGTGAGAGCTGTCAGTTGTTTCCAGCTAACGAGAAGGTGTCACATCATGTTGAGTAGAGTACCAAGTATGCTGAAACCTGCTGGCTGGCTTTATCCCAACCCAATGATCATGCTTGCATCTTAACACTCAGCGTGTGCTATCTGGACTTCACCCACACCAGGATCATTTATCCTGCTCTTAACCAGCCCGTGTTTCACCCTTGTACCTTCACACTGATTATTCCTTCCATCCGGAGCCCCTTCTCCTGTTCCTTGTCACCCTGGACAATTCTGAAAGGCACAGATCGAGTGTTACTTCCGTTGTGCTTTCTAGTTTCTTTAGAGTTGGTGGTCCCGCCTCAGCGTGCCCAGAACATGGTGCGCATACTTGTGTCTTTGTGGTATAATAATTTGCTTATGGTTCTCTTTCTCCCAGAATTACCTTTGGAAGCCCAGGGAGATAGATGCTTAGTTCTTACTATGAAATCTTAGGTGACCCCCTGGAGGAGGTAGCATTTTAACTATCTCATGAAGGATAAGTAGGAGTTGAAAACTGAGAAAAGATCACTCTGGGCTGAGGAAATAAGCATCAGTAAAAGAGAGGCATGAAAAAATGGAATATGGGGAAAGAAGAGAGAACGTCTGTGAGTGCCCTTTGCAGCACTCATTAAATTAAGAAAGATGTTAAAATCTTTAAAATATAGTGACTAACTACTGCCTGAAATTTCGTACCTTCTTTAGATGGCTTTCAGTAGTTATGAACTCTTTGAGTCTTGTCCTATTGGCTGTTATACTGAACGAAAGTGAAAGTTGCTCCGTCATGTCAGACTCTTTGCAATCCCATTGACTGTAGCCCACCAGGCTCCTCTGTCCATAGAATTCTCCAGGCCAGCATACTGGAATCAGTAGCTATTCCCTTATCCAGGAGATCTTCGCAACCCAGGGATCAAACCCAGGTCCCCTGCATTGCAGGCAGATTCTTTACCATCTGAGCCACCAGGGAAGCCCATTGGTTATCAAGTATTATTCAAAATGCTTAAAAAATTGTTTCAAAATTTTTCTACTACTTCTATAATACCCAGTTTTGTGTTAATCTATAGTTCTACAGGCACATTTGATTTTATATAAACTCTGTCCAAAGAGACTGATTTAAAATAATCTAGTACTGCTTACATTGGTTAGCCAATGAGAAAATATAATTCTAGGGAGGTGAAGTAACCTCAATAACATTTTCTCATGGAGGCAGTTTAATATTAATACATGTACAGAAAATTCATAATTATTAGTACTCTTTTGTTCTGGCTTATCACTGAGGAGAAGCAAGTCATGATTTACTGATTATGAATAATTTTTTCACTGATTTACATTTCCTTTTGAATTGTAATCCTTGATTTTATATGTTTATCTTTCTTCTGAATTATAAAACTCAGCTCTAAAATGAAACCACATTGGTCTTTGACATAAATTGTCCCCAGTTGCAAAGCATACACATGTACAGTACATAAATATGATTTTGGCTACAGTAACTAGGTCTTCTGTATAATAAGCTTGTCAGCTCAATTTACTATCCAGTGGTAGTCAGTCTGGTCTGTCAACAACCTACATAGATTTGTGTCTTTTCAGTAAGTTGACAGTACTTAATAATTATTTAAAGAATTCTGAAATGTAGGTTCCAAGTAAATTTTTATATAGGCTTTTGCTGGAATCTAGTATTTTTCCCTTTAAAAATGTTTTGAAGTGTTCTTAACTTTCATTTATATTCTCTCTCTTTTTTTCAGGTAGAGAAGCAATGCCAGGGCCTAAAGGAGTTTTACCAAACTGATATCCTACGAAAGGAGGAGGGCAGTGCTGAAGCCAAGCATTGGTCTGACTCAGTGGAGAAGCAGTGGCAGCTATTTTTAAAGAGGAGTTTTTTAACACATGACCTTGGGCTTGAGTTCCTTAATTTAATAAATATGGTAAGAACAACATTAAATGAGTCACACCTTCTTCAAGGATTACTTGTCAAAGTCAAGATCATAAGTTCAAAATTTCAACTGTCATTCAGCCAGGCTGGTTTAGGAAGTTCTTTGTAGCTTCATTCACCGTGAATAGTCCTGAAGCCCAGCATTTCTGTGCTTCTTTGGTCCTAGACCCCTTGTGAGTTTATCATGTGAAGGCTATTGTATCTATTAAGAAGAGAGAATGACAATAATCTGAATGCAACCTTGTTATTATCACACAGAGTCCTCAGAGGTTCATCACAAAGTTCTGAGTTATATTGAGAGCATGCAACAGGATTCTTATAAGATTTCCAGAGGCTGAAGATAACATCTAGGATGAATCTTCATTTTGAAGAATATCTTTTAACACCAGACTTTCATAGTGAAGCCCCATTGTACTTAGAAATGTACCCTAATTTTAGTTGTGAAGTTAGATTTGTAAAGTATATTAGAATAATGCTAGAATACTTACATCAACTTCAGGCCCATTCACTACAGAACTCTTATTCTTAAAAGATGGTTAATCCACCTCTCCTTCAATACCTCAAGTATCTTCCTATTAAAACTGTTTGTTTATATTAGAAAATGCCAGCTTCTAGAAAGGTTTGTTTCTTTTTTTTAATATTAAGTTGAATCTCTCTTCATATCTGATTCTAACCCTCTATAGATCCACAGAGAAGAAAAATGTATTCATATTTCATCCCTCTTACACTCAAAAAATTTTCAAACCTGGAAAACCGTTGCAAAATCTAATTTGAGTCTTCTCCAGCTAACTAGATATACATCCTTTCTATTATTTAAGAGGTAGTTTTATTTTTCCTTCATCCTAATCCTCCCTCCCAGAATTGTCCATGACTTATCAAAACCATTCATAAAATGTAAACAAAAAGTAAAGTACCGCTTCAACACAAAGTGGACATCATTCTTTACCAGTGAGAACTAAGATTATACTAGTGCTTTTAGCAATAATTTTACTTTATTGGTTCATGTTAAGCTTGTAATGATAGAAAACTGTAATTGCATCACATTTTTTACTGCAACTTCTGCCAAGACGGGTCTTTCCCACTTTATATCCTTGTCGCCTACTTATCTATTACATACAAATGTGAGCTTTTATATTTATTCCTACTTTATATCACTTTGTTAGTTTTAACTCATGATTACATCTTGTTAAACTAATTTTGAGCCTGCTGTCTACTACATTAGCCATCTCTCCTGGGTTTAATGTCATATATTAATAAGTAAGCCTCCCACGGCTGCAATTAGATCTTTAATAAAAGTGTCTGAGGGGCAGGTTGATACTCCAACCCATTAAGCAATCAGTTGATAAACCAGTCTTTAAAACAATCATTGACACTCCAAGTAGTAGTTTATTTTAACCAGCATTTCACAATCTTTTTCTCAAGTCTCTATTGAAAGATGCTGCTAAAAGGAAGGTCTATCTACCCAGTATCCTATCAATTGTGTAAAATAATTTGGCAAAAATTAGGTTGACTCCTGGTGATCTAAGGGTTCTTTCCGAAGTGCTCACAATCTGCTTGATCAGTGATAATTTTGTTGCCCTGGTTTTCAGTATAAAGCTTATTGATCAGTAAATCACATAGTCCAGCCGTTCCGCCATCTGATAATCAGGGCATTTTTCCTTTCTCTAATTTTCTGGCCCTTCTCCCATTTTCTGTAGATTTGCAAAGATTGCTGACATCTGCAGTTTTCTCAGAACTCTGACATGAGGTGAATCTCAATCTGGAGCCCAAATTCATTTGAAACAGTCTCTAACTATTCTCATCTACTTTGAGCTAGAATTTCTTCTTTATCTTAGTTATTTCAAATTTTGTTGTTTAAAGACCATTCTTCTTAAACCTATATAGAAACAAAATATGCAGTAAATAATTCTAATTCGTCTAACACTATCCTTAAGCATCAGTGAAGACCTGTTGAGTATTTTACCTACGTTCTTATATTTGTGCTTTACTATAAAAATGTTATTTTTTACTTGGAACATTTAGAACATATATTATCTATCTATATCCATCTTTAAGATGTTTACTTTTTTCAGTATATTGTTATGTGTATGTCTTCACTGTGAGCTTCTCTAATTTGCACTTAAAAAGGAATTTACATATTTGCAAACTGCACTTTTCTTGGTCTAGCCTTTTTCGTACTATCTTCCTTTTGAGAAATTATATTTTTCAGTTCTGGAATTTCTAGTTAGTTCTTTTTTTACTACATTATACTGCCAGCAAAAATCTCTTTTGTATCCTCTCTTTCTCCATCTTTCCTATACTTTCATGACCATACTAATTATGGATATTTTAAAGTGTTTGTCAGCAAAGTCTAACATCTGGATCTGGAATTGTTTCTATTATCTACTTTTTCTCTTGGTTTCTAGTTGTGTCATCCTGTCTTGGGATGATGAGTGAATATCTATTGAATGCTGGGCATTATGTATAAAAAATTGTGATTCCAGATGGTGTTATGTTTTTTCCCTAGGTAGGTATTGGTGGAAGATCACTTAAGCCAATCAGGAGCTGGTGAAGTTCAGTCTGGACTATAGTTCTGTCAAGGCTCCATCTATTCTGATGACCTTGGGCTTTCATTGTTTTCAAGCTGGAGCTTGGTACATTCTCTCAGTTCTGTCCGCCTGGCAGGTCTCTAGCTTGAGGAGTCTTAGGGGACTGCTAAAAACCTCCACTCTGCTTTTCAGAGGCATCTACTTGGGTTTTCTAATCTACTGCCCTGCCCTGTTCAGCCCCAGTATTTTGTCAATGTTCTAAGATAAACATCAGCTGTGTGCTTGAACCCCCCACGTCCACCAGTGTCTGTCAAAAGCTCTGTTGGTTTCTGTGTTCCCCAGTAAAGCCTCATGATCAGCTTTACTGTGCACAGAGTGGGAAGAGGCCCTGGCTGCAGTAAGAGAGGTGACGGGTGAGCTCACCACTCTCAGATTCGTCCTTCCCTGGAGTCTTGGCCTCTTTAGTGCTTTTGGACTTTAAATAGATGCCTTCTGCACTTATTCCGGCTTTTCTGTTGGTTCTAGGCAGAAGCACTGCTCTGCCCCTGGCTACTCCATCCTACTCAGAAATAGAGTCCTTTACTCCTTATTTAGAATGTTTAAGGTCATAAGGCCTTATTTTCATGTAAGATCTGTTAGCAGGAATCCATTAAAAATTTTATTTTATATCTGTGTCTAAACTTAGGTTCTCTGATATTCAAAGGTCCATTTAGAGTTTTCAGAAATAGTGTTCATTTTACTACATAACTTGGTGGCCTTTTATCTTGACATTATAAACATGGTCACTTTAACTCAAGGTCCTTACCACTATCATATGATAAATTTTCCCTTACTGATAAGAATTATGGTCTACATAATTCTTAATTTTATTAGTTCAGTGACATTCTGAGATAGACAATTGTTGGTAAAGCAAGTATAACACAATTTTTATTCTCTTCATATCTTTTGGACATTAGGCTTTTAAACAAACATTAGTGCTGAAATGTGGTAACCAGTTTGGTGGTTAGGAAGGAAGAAGGCCAGCTGGCATTTTCTGCTGAGTGCTCTACTCTTGATTGTTGCCATGCTCAGATTTTTCAGGCTTGAAATGAAAACATTTTTTCAAATTCATCTAAATATCATCACAATGAGGAAAACTAATTTAGGGTAGAAATCTGGTGGACATCTTGATGAAAGTGCCAATTTACTAATGTATAGTGGCAAATAAAGAACGCTACCTGGAGTACTGCCTGCCAGTTATCAAGATATCTGAAAAGCAAGATGTCAGAAGACCGCTCATTTTGTGTGATCTACATGGAGAATGGGATATCTAGTGCCCTATTTAGACCACACGATGCCAGATTTGTCAGTGACCTTATACAGAAGTCTATGGATTGAGTAGTTAGTGTTTACTAACCAGACCTCAGGCAAAGCATTTAATCTTTCAGAGTGGCCACAGTACTTGCATTTGCCAAATGCATAAGCACTTTTCTTGAATCCTGGTAGCTAGGCATCAACAAATCCTACCATAGCACTCTCTTTTCTGGGCCTCATTCAGAGCATACACTCTTCAGATTATAGTTGTCATTGACATGCTACACATTCCAATCTTCCATTAGATCGTGTATTATGTAACATTTTTATTAATAGTTTCTTAATAGTATGTTAAAGATACCCTATCTTTGTTTATAGCATAGATAAAAATACGATTTACTTTAGGTATTTCTGTGGCTAATATCTTTCATAATATGTGCCTTGTACATCACAGTTATAGAATACACCATTTTATTATTAGATTCCCAAATTCATTGGAGAAATCACATATAGCACCTGCAGGCTTTTTTTGCAATTAAATGATACTTTATAATGTCTACATTAATATGATTATGCAATATTAACGCCATTTAAAATAATTTAAAAATAAGATGGCCTACCTATTATTTAAAACGTCCTGTTACAGATTCATGACACTATCTTCTAACTATAATCTAAAAAGTCTTTTGACTTTTAGATACCCAGCTGTCATTGCCATTATAGAAATTCATGTACAGTTGCTCCTTAGAAATTCAAGGATTTCCTGAGACGAGCTGGCCATAAAGCAGATTTTTGTTTTGCTAAACAAATAGTTTTCTGCCTTTTTTGATGTTTGGACATTAAAAATGTACATGGTTTTACTCCTGGGTCCTCTTATACTTTTCTCTCTAATTGAATTCCCATTATTTAAAACCATTGTTTAAAGGATTTCAAATCAGATAGCCAGAATATATGAAAGTTGGGAAGAGAAGTCTTGGAATTTAGATACTGTGCTTCTGGTATACAGGGGGTGTGTGTGCTCAGTCGTGTCTGACTCTCTGCGACCCCATGGCCTGTAGCCCACAAGACTCCTCTGTCCATGAGATTTCCCCACAAGAGTACTGGGTGAGTTGCCATTTCCTCCTCCAGGGGAATCTTCCTGACCCAGGGATTGGACTTGTCTCCTGCATTGCCTGCACTGCAGGCAGATTCTTTACTGCTGGGCCACCAGGGTACAGAGATACAAATGTAGAGATAGTTGGCCCTCCATATCTAGGGCTTCCACATTCCTGGATTCAACCAACTTTGGATCAACAAAGAACACTATCCAGAGCCGGTTGAAACCTGTAGGTATGGAAAGCCAATCATGGGACTTAAGCATCCACTGGTTTTGATGTCTAGGGCAAGTCCTGGAACCAGTACCCTCCTCCCGTCCTGCCGGCATGAATACCAAGGAACAACTGTATATAGATGCACATTTCAGATCTCATAAAAGGGAGTAACTTGAGGAACTTCTCACAAGGAAAACTTAAAATAATTGTAGTGTATACAGTGGGATAGTACAAAAAGAAAAACCTGGAACAATTTGCCCCCTCAGGGCCCCTAACACTGAGATACTGACATAGTCTAATGTGTGTTAAAAGGTTGAATCCACTTCAAACTCTATTCATTAAAATAATCTCAGCTTCAAAATTTCTGTATCCCTGTCCTCATTCAGTCATCCTTTAATCCCCAGGAAATAAACAAATCTTAGAGGAGGAGACTGAAATGCCAGTGGAGTTGTGAACAACTAGGAAGCTCATGTCCAGGCATATATTATGGGCTCCGAGAGCCCAGCCTGTGCACAGACCTTTCATGTCGTGGTCCATGCGCAGGTTGGAAAAGAATTTCCAGACATAAGGCAGAAGGAGAGGAAAATAAAGTTCATTAGAGTGGGAAACACTGTTAGAACAGCAGGCCTGCTCAAGGGAGAACCGACATTGAACACGGGTCCTTTAGTCCATTTTTATACTCAGAGTTCAAGGAGCGCAATAGGGGTCTTACAGGTCATTTGCTGATTGGATGAGGCACATACACTGGTGGAGGGAAGAGTAAGGCAAACACCTTCTTCCCGTAGGAGGGGAGGCAGGTTATACTGCTCAGGAGGACCTGAGATCCTTTAATAGTTATAACGTGGGGGAGGGAAGGACAATAGGGTCTGTTTTTTTCTGTTCCTGCATTCCAAGACCATCCTGGTGTGTTGTTGTTCTTTTGTCCTTGGGACACCACATTTCAGACTTTTCTTGATGGCAGGACTGTGTTCTGCTTTGGCTGTGATAAAGCGTTTGCCTCTTAACAGAGTTGTATGCAAAACCATGTTGTATTTCTTGGAAACGAAAAGCCATTACACAGGTTATTAATTCCACAGGCAAAAGAAAATGAAATATTAAATGTGAAAAATGAAGTACGCATCATGGAGAACACTATGGAAAGCCAGAAGGTGGAAAGGGAAGAACTTAGCCGCCTTCGGACAGCCTGGCAACTTAAAGCCGCTGCAAGCAAGCCCGTGAAACAGCAGTGGGCAACATTCAAAGAGCAGCTTAGAAAGGTGAGGGAACCTGCAGTGGGTTTTATTGAGATTTAGAAAGAAAGGAAATTCTGACACATGCTGTAACATGGAGGAACCTTGGAAATGTAAGTGAGATCAGCCAAACACAAAAGGATAAATATTGGGATTCCGCTTTTGTGAGATACCTCGAGTGGTCAAATTCAGGGAGACAGAAGGCAGAATAGAGGTTATCAGAGGCTGAGGGAAGGGGGAAATGGAGGTTGGTGTTTGTCTGGGACACAGTTTCTGTTTGGGAAGCTGAAAAAGTCCTGATGATGGATGGTGGTAATGATTGCACACCAAAGTGCACTAACGCCACTAATCTGCACATTTAAATTGGTTAAAACGGTAGGTTTTTTGTTATGCATATTTACCACAGTGAAAAGAGGGCTTATGCTTTTATTCATTGGTGGTTTAGAACCAGAAGCTCACTCTAGGTAGTGAGTGTTTTCATGGCAGTTGCAAAGTTTGATGACACACCATGTCATCACTGGAATGATTATGATGTATTTGCTGGTGGTAACAAAGAAAACATATGCATAACTATCTAATGTCTATTTCAGACCACACACAACTTAAAACTTCTTCAGGAAGCGCTTATGCCTGTGTCTGCACTTGACCTTGGAGGGAGTCTCCAGACCATTTTAGGTCTACGGAAAAAATGGAATGAAATGAAGCCTCAGTTCCAGGTGAAGAAGCAAACTGATGACCTTGGGTGAATGAAAAAGAATGAAAAGCTGTTCAGTTGAAGCTCACCTAATTAATTTTAACCATCTGATGAATTACAATTTTTTCGAAAACAAAAGGGTTGCTTTTCTAAAAGTCCATATGTCAGACACATTTTTCTTCCTTTTTAAATGCAATGTGCTATATTTGATGATATGCAAACATTCGGGCTACAAACGGTCTTTAACATATTCTTACCTTAGATTATTTTAATTTAAATTATTTCCTTATTAATATATTTATCATATATTTATTCTAATTCTTTTCCTAAAAGGTATAGATATGTTTTTGATTCAGAGATCTCAAGGCAAGGCTAGACCCTCTTTGACACAGAGGTTCTGCTGTCCTCTGTCACTGAAATTATCCCTGTGATGTCATTGTCCCCACCCACTGGCACCCCAGCCTTCTGCCACCATCCCAAGAATTTTGTTGTGCTCTCCCGTTCTCCCTCTGAGAGCCCTCAGGGTGTGAGAGAAAAAACCATGAGTCATATTCCCAGGCCCTGATGGCTTGTACATTCCTTAACCCCCACTTCCTGCCACTCCTGAGCCTGACACAATTGCTGGAAAAGTTTGCCAGTCATTTCATCCTCCTATCTGGGTTCTGTTCTTTGCTGCAAAGTTGATACCTGTGTTTCTGTTTGTCACTATTTTGCAAGTGTTGGATGTAAAGAATCCCAGGACTGGAAGTTTGAAGATTCCTTTAGGGAATGCCTAATTTATGTTCCTTTAAGACAAAGCTGGGGGCTTCTTGGGTGGCACAGTGGTAAAGAATCCCTTGCCAATTCAGGAGATGCAGGAGACGTGGGTTTGATCCCTGGGTTGGGAAGATCCCTGGGAGTAGGAAATGACAACCCACTCCAGTATTCTTTCCTGGAAAATTCCATGGACAGAGGAGCCTGGCCGACTACAGTCCATGGGGTCACAAGGAGTCGAGCATGTACATGCACACACGTGTGCACACACACACAAGACAAAAGTGATGTAATACATAACCACCCCCCCAACACACACACACACACACACATACCATTGTAGCCCACAGTGAACTCTTTCCTCCAAACTCCTAGAAAATTCTACTAGCCTATCTATCTGTTTCTTTGTTATAGTCTGTGTCATATGTATCTGCATTTCATGTGTGCACACGCCCCTGCACATAAGCAAGTGTGTGTGTGTGTATAAATTCCTCTAAATCAGGAACTGTTATCAAGATTCTTTAGCTCTGTCACTGTGATGTGTATATGTTTGATGCCCATGCACTTGATTTCAACTTGAATACCCTTACCAGGCCGCTCTTCTGCAAATTGTCTCCTTAGCTTAAATCATTTCCATTACTTTTATCCTTGATATAAAATCCAACCCTGAAATCATAGTTAATGGCCATACCACCCTGAACATGCCCAATCTCGTCTGAAATTATAGTGGCTTCCTCTTTGAACTGTCCACCAGGATCTAGATTCCTATAAAGGCTATCTGAGCAGCGCTGGGTAGAAAGAAGGTGGTTTGTCCCTCCCTACAAGTGGTGGCTATTTGTGGATTCTGGGATGACTGCCTTTTTTTTGAGGGGGGGAATGACTGCTTTTAAAGCAGCATAGCTACTGTGGTACTCAGCTGGTGGTTCATTCTGATCATTCTTTTATCCCCAAGGACAGATAATTCACCCAATGTACTTTTATACTTGCCTTCTTGTGGTGTTCTTATCATACCACCTGATTCTAGTTTTATTAAATATCACAGATGGTCATGGCCTTATAGAGTATCTAGAATATATTTGCTTAGCAGATGACTAGATGACTCTGGAGAAGGCAACGGCACCCCACTCCAGTACTCTTGCCTGGAAATCCCATGGACGGAGGAGCCTGGTAGGCTGCAGTCCATGTGATCGCTAAGAGTCGGGCATGACTGAGTGACTTCAGTTTTAATTTTCACTTTCATGCATTGGAGAAGGAAATGGCAGCCCACTCCAGTATTCTTGCCTGGAGAATCCCAGGGACAGAGGAGCCTAGTGGGCTGCCGTCTATGGGGTCGCTCAGAGTCGGACATGACTGAAGCGACTTAGCAGCAGCAGCAGCAGCAGATGACTCTATGCTATGTCATAGAAATATATGACTTTCCATTTTGCCCTCTAACTTTGAAACAGTTTTTTTGTATTTTTTAAAAAATTTTAATTTAATGTTAATTTAAATTTTAAAAAATATATCTGAGAAGATTAGGATGGAATAATATATCCCTAGCATCACACACAATGCCTGGATTTGCAGGGATAGGGCTGAGCCTCACAATAAGTATTTGTTAACAAGTAAGAGAGTGATTTGTTATTGAGATCTTCATATGTCAGTTGTAAAGTAAAAAGCTCTCTAGAAGCTCATTTTATTGCTTTCAACTCTTCAGCAACTGAATGATGAGGTTCAGTATATTATAAAAGAGTCAGAAGAGTTAAATGGCAAAGGAGCACCTGTGAAAGAAAAGTCTCAACAGCTGAAGGACCTTATTCACTTCCATCAAAACCTGAAACAGAGAATCCGAGATTACGAGGACATCCTATATAAGATTATCCAGTTCCACCAAGTCAGAGAAGAGGTAAGACATACCATGATGTCTGGAAGACTCTCAGTTTTAAACTATGAAATTAAAAATAAATGATTATGTAATAAATAAAGGCCAGGTTGCTTTTTCTGATACTAGAAGCTTTCTGCAATCTGGCTCCAGACTTTTCTCACACTGAGCCCCATCCTCCCCAATCTACCAGCCAAACAGAGCTTTCCTTGGTCCCTCAAAGATGGCACCCACATTCCTTATTCCAAGCCCTGACTCTTGAGCTGCCTTTACCTGTCAGGTTCTTCTCTCTCCTCTATACCACTTAAACCTTGTCCCTCCATCTAACAACCCTACCTCCCTTGGAGTGATTTCTCTTCTCTTCTAAATTCCTCGAACTCTCACTGTTTATTTCACACATCTGTCTTTTTTAATATATTGATTCTTAATTACTTTTGTTCCCCTAACAAAAGTTAGGGTAAAAGTAACTTAGGGTGTATGTAAGCAACAAAAGGTAGGGTTTAAGCAACTAAAGGGAAGAAAAAAAATTTTATAATTGAAGTGTCAGTAGAACTTCATAGATATTGGCCTCTCTTAACAGAAAATACCACTGAGCACATACACACAACAGAAAATAGAGATGTATTGAAAAGCCTTGAAAATAGCCTCTGAATTTAGTCAAATCACAGGCCTACATCTTGCTAAAGTTTTAGGCTATGAACAAACAGTGTTTTCTTCTTTAATAGAATTAACAATGTTAGTCCCTTAATTTTACTTTATTGACTTGTACCATTATAACATTTATTTGTCTGTAATATTAATTTTAGATGGGCTTGGCAGCAGTCGACTAGCTAGTTAAATATGTTATAGGAAATAAGCAGTTTTTAAAAATCTATCTTTGAGAAAGACAAAGATACTTATGATATCACATGTGGAATCTAAAATGTACAATAAAATAGTGAATATAAGAAAAAAGAAGCAGCCTCACGTATATAGAGAATCAGTGGTTACCAGTGGGGAGAGGGAGGTGCGCAGGGGCAGTACAGAGCTGGGGTATTAAGAGGTACAAACATTTAGGTATAAAAAAAGCAACAAGGATATATTGTACAATTTAGGGAATGTAGCCAATATTTTATAATAACTATAAATGGAGTATAACCTTTAAAAACTGTGAATCACTATATCATACAACTGTCATTTACATATCATACATCAACTATACCTCTATTAAAAAAAAACCATTTTCATAAAAATATGAAACCCAGGTTAATTGTTAATGGCCTAAATTCCAGCTGGGAAGACTCTTCAAGTCAAGAGAACTGGAGTTTCCAGAACAGGCAAAGGAAATGAATGATGCTCGCAATGCCCAGGTCCTCCTCAGACGCTCTCGGGCAAAGCAGGCGCACGTAGGCCATCTTCATAAACTGGCCCTCTCCTTGGGGGTGGATGTCATCTCATCAGTGCAGCAGCCTGTAAGCAACTTAGACACTGTCATTTTTACCTGATATGGCTGGGAGTTGGGCTGTAATATGAAAGAAAGCAGGCAGACTGCCTGGTATACATTCAGTTAAAAACTACATTAAGCCATTGGGATACTTATTTGTGGTAAGTTTCTACCATGTCTAAAAAATTTTTTAAGGGAAAAAAAAAATCTCATTTTAAAAGTCTTGTTTAATACATCTATTCTCATGCTACTTTAAAAGTTATAGAATTGCTATCTATAATGGCAGTTGGTTTTTCACATTTGAGATAAAGAGGAACTAAACTTTTAATTTTATTTATTTTAAATTGATACCCAAAATTGTAAACCTTTTAAGTATATTTGGAGTGACTTGGTATGTGAATCTACTAAAGTCTATGAGCTTTAACTACAGAGCAAGTTTTTATGATACAAATTTAACAATAATTGAAATTTAGTCTAAGTTTGAGATATACACTTGATTTCAAAGACCTAATAAGACAAAGAAAACCTTACTAGTGTTTTTTATATTTGGTTAAACAAACTATATTGTAAAATTTAACTTCACCAGTTTCTTTTTAATATGACTGCTAGAAAATTTAAAAGTATTCATGTGGCTCATGTTGTATTTCTGTTGGACAATGCTGCTTTCGCATGTCAGATCTGAAAGGTAGCCCTGAGATAGTCAGACCCAGGATCCTCATCTTCAGATGAAGAGTCTGATCCCAGAAAAGTTACTTTATCTACAAAAGCCCAGAGTAGAGGAGCCCAAGCACCTTGGCTCCAGCCAGGCCTCTGGGCATCAGTCATTGGATCTGCTTTTTCCACTGGACTGACCTTACCAAAGGAGCTTAAAAGAGATGGAAATAATTCCAGATTAAATTTTCCTAAATAACACATTGGGTTCTGATATAAAAGTAAAACAAAAACTCCTCCTTCAAATTCTTAATTTGAGGATTTGAGGGAAGAAAAGACTACGTTAATACTATCCAATATGTATAACAATAAAAATCATAATGGCTAATTTTATTTCAAAGTTCACTTAAGATATCTACTAAACTACGTTGTTGTTGTTCGGTTGCTCATTCGTGTCTGATTCTTTGTGACCTCATGGACTACAACACTCTAGGCTTCCCTGTCCTTCACTATCTCCTGGACTTTACTCAAACTCATGAGCATTGAGTCGGTGATGCCATCCAGTCATCTTGTCCTCTGTCATCCCCTTCTCCTGCCTTCAGTCTTTTCCAGAATCAGGGTTTTTTCCAATGAGTCGACTCTTCACATGAGGTGGCCAGAGTATTGGGGCTTCAGCTTCAGCATCAGTCCTTCCAATGAATAGTCAGAGTTGACTTCCTTTAGGATGGACTGGTTTGATCTCCCAAACTATATGGAGTGCAGTAAATCTAAAGTACTTTTTTTAATCTGAAAGAAATACAAAATTTCTGTTGCTGTTAATAGACTCTATTTTTCCCAAGAAGGAGCTTTCTTTTAAAGCGTTTTGTTTCATTAGTATATTTATTTTTAAAAGAAAAGAGCAAGGAAGACATCTCACTTTGCACAAATAGTATAAATTGTTCTCAAATTCACATCTGGCTTTGGCTTCAGGAGCCCCCTGCGCTGAGTAGAGATGGGAGTGCTTGCATAATGAACCTGAGGCTAACCTCAAGTTGACAAGAAAATTACAGTGTAGAAGCCAAATGTTTCTAATGCATATTTTATGCCTTTTGAAGTAAAAATTATACCTTACATTGAATGGTGTCTCTGAGGCATTGGGTATGATGAGCAACTCTTCAATTCTGAAGTTTTGAGACTAGAAATCTAAGAGTTTGTCTTTCACAACATTGGATGTTGGTGTCTGGCTTCCTTCTGAAATCAAAGAAATTTAAGGTAAAATAAATCAGGAGCTTATTTTCTTTATTGTCATTTATGAGTTTCACAATGCAGGTAAATAGCGTATTGTTCTCATTGCCATTTTGCCCATTCCCTTCATCACTTTCACTTCTCTTTCATTTTCAGAACTGCTCTAACGTTTCTGCAAAGAACCTGCAGGAACAGCTGGACATGCTTGAAGGGGACTGTCTGACCTGGCGTGCCCAGACCGAGGACCATGAGCGGGCCCTGACCCGCAGCCTGGAGTTCTGCATTACAAGGGATGAGATAGGCGAGGTGGGAACACACACACAGAAACAGACACACACACACACACACACATGCGCACACACACACACAGTAAATCAGGAGACTTTCTTTTTACCCTTGACCTTTTAATCTACCAAGCAGTGGCCTCAGGGCTCAGAAAGGTTGAGTATAGAGTACACTTTAAACTCCCAGAACTGTTGACGTCAGTATGTTGTCAGTGTATAGAACCTGGAATGTAGTATTACGGTTCTTTGCTTGCTCCTCCGCAGCCACCCCAAACCCTTATAGCAGTAGTTTTGCTTGAGTGGATATAGCTCATCAGGGCAGAAGGGTGACACCTTCCTGGTGCAGCCAGCTCCACCCTGCTGAGAGGCTATTTAAGTTACACTGACTCATGATGAAGGGTCAGGGGAGCAAGCTTGTTGTCTCAGAGGTTACAAAGTATTATCACTAAAGTCAAGTGGCTGGTTTCATATTTACTCAAACCGAGTGGCTTCTCTGGCAAAGCAACTCCTAGAGAAAAAGAAATAACGGGTGAGAGGTATCTTCATTTTTTATTGTTTTTTATTGTTTGCCACTTTATTTTTTTAACTGAAGGATATTTGTTTTACAGAATTTTGTGGTTTTCTGTCATACATCAACAAGATTCAGCCATAGGTACACCCGTGTCCCCTCCCTCCTGAACCTCTCTCCCATCCCACCTTTCTAGATTGTCACAAAGCCCTTGTTTAAGTTCCCTGAGTCATACAGCAAATTCCCATCGGCTATCTGTTTTACATATGGTGTTATAAGTTTCCATGTTCCTCTCTCCATCAGTTTAGTTCAGTTCAGTCGCTCAGTCGTGTCCAACTCTTTGCGGCCCCATGAATCACAGCACTCCAGGCCTCCCTATCCATCCCCATCTCCCAGAGTTCACTCAGACTCACGTCCATCGAGTCAGTGATGCCATCCAGCCATCTCATCCTCCCTCCCTAAGACACACACTGAACTACAGCGCCACCCTCCCCTAGTGAAACTTTCCATGCAAAGGTTTACTTGTTTTAGGAGAAAAATAAAGGATAGCATGGGCCCTGGTTCCTTACTGGAACTGACAACAGGACAGAAGGTACCATAATTCTAGATTTCTCTCTTTTGAAAGCAAGACATTAAGTCCACTAATCTCAAGCCCATGAGGAAAATGAGTGGAGGGGGAAAGAAGTAGTAAAACTTCTCGATTGTTCTGCTTATGCCCCAGTTACACAATTTCAGCCCAGTGAGTATCAACTGTTATCAACATCAGAGCATAGACTGAAGTATGAGTAAACCTGGGTGGTCGTCAAGCCCTTTTTGGCCAAAGGCAAGTGCAATAAAGGAGCAGGACTGGAAGGAAAGAAAGAGGGGGAGAGAGAGCAGGAGGGGGCGCTTGGATCCCATTCAGCAGGAGGGAAACTAGCATCACCAGATTTTCAGCGGAGCAATGTGCCACAAGACTGTGGAGTTTCTGCTCCCGGTATGTGTTCCAGGAGCCACTGTGGGCCAGAGACTTTTTATTCACTCAGAGTTAAACACCTGGTGTACCCTGTCCTCTGTGTAGAATGGCCTCTTCCAGGTCATGTCCTGCAGTTAGCAACACTTCAGCCAGATCTTGTTAAGAAAAACAACAATGATTCTCCCCAAGGCTGTAAAATTTAGATTAGTAGTCATGGAAATATTTTTTTTACTACCTTCTCCTGAAATTGTTTTCTTTCTTCGCTTACATCTTCCTCCTCTTCCTTAAAATAAAAAAAAATTGTAAACTTTTCTTGCTGAAAATCTGTCTGTACTGGGATGTTCAGCCCTATTTTATTGAAAGCAGAAGAGAGCAAGCTAAAGGTTATTCCTGGCTGCCTGCAGCTCAGCATCCCTCTTCCTGAAGCACCGTGGCCTTTGTGGACCCGGGTCTCCCCACAGTGGTTCAGGCCCTTCCCATAGTGGTTCTGTTTACAGGCTGCCTCGTCATGACCCTGTGCTGGAAGCCAGCGGGCTGGGAAGACAGATGGCCCTTCCAGTCATAGCAGGGACGCCTGGGATTGTCTGTACCAGAACAAGAACGAGAAACCAGATACGTGTGGGTTTGATTTAGGAATCAGATATCCCTACAACATGCTCTTAAATATTAACAGAGTGATTCTTCTCATTTGCTTCTACTTCACATCCAACTCATGCTTGATACTAGTTACAGTTTCATATTTAAAGGATCTTAAAAAGTTTTGGCCTCTTTCCTTTCTTTTCTTTTTTTCTCTATTGAGTACAAAAGCATTTATTTTAACAAACTTTATATTTAAAATAGAATTTTAATCTGTCTACTCACAAAACCTAATTCAAAACATGATGTATTTATCTCTCTGGCTGATTTGATGTTATTCCTTTGCAAACAATATTCAATTTATAATTATTTTATGAAACTGTACTAAATGAAGTTTTTATTTTATCAGAGATCATTTCCGTTTCAGTTCAGTCACTCAGTCGTGTCCGACTCTTTGCAACCCCATGAACTGCAGCACGCCAGGCCTCCCTGTCCATCACCAACTCCCAGAGTTCACTTAGACTCATGTCCATCAAGTCAGTGATGCCATCCAAAATTAATTTTTATTGAAGTATAGTTGATTTACAATGTTGTGTTAGTTTCTGCTGTACTAACTGAATCAGTTATACATATACATATATCCACTCGCTTTTTAGATTATGTTCCACTATAGGTCATTAAAGAGTGTTAAGGAAAGTTCCCAGTGCTATACCGTAGGTTCTTATTCAGGAAATATTAATATGTTAAAATATTTATATAAAAATTTGTTATAAGTCAGATACAACTTTGAGATGAGAATACTTTAGCCCAACCTCTGTGATTATTTCTTATTGATTAACTTGTTTATTTTAATTAGAGGCCATTACTTTACAGTATTGTGGTGGATTTTGCCAGACATTGACATGAATCAGCCACGGGTGTACATGTGTTCCCCCAGTTCCGAACACCACTCCCCCCTCCCTCCCCATCCCGTCCCTCTGAGTTGTCCCAGTGCACCAGCTTTGAGTGCCCTGTTTCATGCCTCGAACTTGGACTGGCCATCTATTCACAGATGGTGATATACATGTTTCAGTGCGCTTCTGTCACATCATCCCACCCTCTCCTTCTCCCACAGAGTCCAAGAGTCTGTTCTTTATATCTGTGTCTCTTTTGCTGTCTCGTATATAGGGTCATCATTACCATCTTTCTAGATTCCATATATATGCGTTAATATACTATATTGAGGAGAAGGCAATGGCAACCCACTCCAGTATTCTTGCCTGGAAAATCCCATGGACAGAGGAGCCTGGTAGGACGCAGTCCATGGGGTCGCAAAGAGTCAGACATGACTGAGCAGCTTCACTTTCCCTTTTCACTTTCATGCATTGGAGAAGGAAATGGCAACCCACTCCAGTGTTCTTGCCTGGAGAATCCCAGGGACGGGGGAGCCTGGTGGGCTGCCATCTATGAGGTCGCACAGAATTGGACACAACTGAAGGGACTTAGCAGCAGCAGAAGCAGCATACTGTATTGGTGTTTTTCTTTCTGGCTTACTTCACTCTGTATAATAGGCTCCAGTTTCATCTACCTCATTAGAACTGACTCAAATGCATTCTTTTTAATAGCTGAGTAATATTCCATTGTGTATATGTACCACAACTTTTTTATCCATTCTTCTGTCAATGGACATCTAGGTTGCTTCCATGTCCTGGCTATTGTAAACAGTGCTGCAATTAACATTGGGGTACATGTGTCTCTTTCAATTCTGGTTTCCTCTGTGCATATGCCTGGCAGTGGGATTGTTGGGTCATATGGCAGTTCTATTTCCAGTTTTTAAAGAAATCTCCTTAGTGGCTGTACTAGTTTGCATTCTTACCAACTGGTGAAGGAAATGGCAACCCACTCCAGTATTCTTGCCTAGAGAATCCCATGGATGGAAAAGCTTGGTGGGCTACAGTCCATGGGTCGCAAACAGCCGGATACGACTGAGCGACTTCACTTTCACCAACAGTGTCAGAGGGTTCCCTTTTCTCCACACCCTCTCCAGCATTTATTGTTTGTAGACTGGTATGAGATGGTACCTCATTTTGGTTTTGATTTGCATTATCTCTTCCCTGGTCGCTCAAATGGTAAAGTATCTGCCTGCAATGCAGGAGACCTGGGTTCAATCCCTGGGTGGGGAAGATCTCCTGGAGAAGGAAATGGCAACCCACTCCAGTACTCTTGCCTGGAAAATTCCATGGACAGAGGAGCCTTGTAAGCTACAGTCCATTGGGTCGCAAAGAGTCAGACATGACTGAGCAACTCGACTTCTCTGATAATGAGTGATGTTGATCATCTTTTCATGTGATTTATTAGCCATCTGTACGTGTTTTTTGGAGAAATTAGTTCTTTAGCCTGTTTTTTTTTTTTTTTTTTGATTGGGTCATTTGTTTTTCTGGTATTGAGCTGCATGAGCTGCTTGTATATTTTTGAGATTAATTATTTGTCAATTGCTTCATTTGCTATTATTTTCTCCCATTCTGAAGTCTGTCTTTTCACCTTGCTTTTAGTTTCCTTCACTGTGCAAAAGCTTTTAAGTTTAATTAGGTCCCATTTATTTTTGCTTTTATTTTCATTTACTCTGGGAGGTGGGTCATAGAGGGTCTTGCTGTGATTTATGTCAAAGAGTGTTCTGCCTGTTTTCCTCTAGGAGTTTAATTGTTTCTGGTATTAAATTTAGATCTTTAATACATTTTGAGTTTAGTTTTGTGTATGGTGTTAGAAAGTGTTCTAGTTTCATTCTTTTACAGGTGGTTGACCAATTTTCCCAGCACCACTTGTTAAAGAGATTGTCTTTTCTCCATTGTGTATTTTTGTCTCCTTTGTCAAATATAAGGTGTCCATAGGTGCATGGATTTATCTCTGAGCTTTCTATTTTGTTCCCTTGATCTATATTTCTGTCTTGTGCCAGTGCCATACTGCCTTGATGACTGTAGCTTTGTACTATAGTCTGAAGTCAGGCAGATTGATTCCTCCAGTTCCATTCTTCTTTCTCAAGATTGCTTTGGCTATTCAAGATTTCTTTGTGTTTCCATACAAATTGTGAAGTTATTTTTCCTAGTTCTGTGAAAGATATCAATGGTAGCTTGATAGGGATTACATTGAATCTATGGATTGCTTTGGGTAGTATATTCATTTTCACTATATTGATTCTTCCAATCCATGAACATGGTATATTTCTCCATCTATTTGTGTCATCTTTGATTTCTTTCATCAGTGTTTTATCATTTTCTATGTATAGGTCTTTTGTTTCTTTAGGTAAATTTTTATTCCTAAGTATTTTATTCTTTTCATTGCAATGCAATGATGAATGGGATTGTTTCCTTAATTTCTCTTTTTGTTTTCTCATTGTTAGTGTATAGGGATACAAGGGATTTCTGTGTATTAATTTTAGATCCTGCAACTTTACTATATTCACTGATTAGTTCTAGTAATTTTCTGGTGTCTTTAGGGTTTTCTATGTAGGGGATCATGTCATCAGCAAACAGTGAGAGTTTTACTTCTTCTTTTCCAATCCAGATTCCTTTTATGTATTTTTCTTCTCTGATTGCTGTGGCTAACACTTCCAAAACTATGTTGAATAGTAGTGGTGACAATGGGCACCCTTGTCTTGTTCCTGACTTTAGGGGAAATGCTCTCAATTTTTTACACTTGAGGATAGTGTTTGCTGTGAGTTTATCATATATGGCTTTTATTATGTTGAGGTATATTCCTTCTATGCCTGCTTTCTGGAGAGTTTTCATTATAAATGGGTGTTGAATTTTTCAAAGGCCTGCATCTATGGAGGTAATCATGTAGTTTTTATCTTTCAGTTTGTTAACATGGTGTATCCCCTAGATTGATTTGTGAATATTGAAGAATCCTTGCATTCCTGGGATAAAGTCCACTTGGTCATGATATATGATCATTTTAATATATTACTGGATTCTGTTTGCTAGAATTTTGTTGAGGATTTTTGTATCTATGTTCATCAGTGATATTGGCCTGTAGTTTTCTTTTTTGTGTGAATTCCTTGTTTGGTTTTGGTATTGGGGTGATAGTGGCCTCATAGAATGATTTTGGGAATTTATCTTCCTCTGCAATTTTCTGGGAGAGTTTGAGTAGGATAGGTGTTGACTCTTCTCTAAATTTTTGGTAGAATTCACCTGTGAAGACATCTGGTCCTGGGCTTTTGTTTGTTGGAAGATTTTTGATTACAGCTTCTATTTCCATGCTTGTGATTGGTCTGTTAAGATTTTCTATTTCTTCCTGGTTCAGTTTTGGAAGGATATACTTTTCTAAGAATTCATCTGTTTCCCTTTAATCTTAAAGAGTGCTTTGAAAAATAAAGACACCAACAAGAACTGCTTTCAGATGGTACAGAATTTCTTATTTTTTGAAGACTCTGTGGTTGACAACTTCTTCATTAGTCACCTGTAGGAAGAAACCTTCCTCAGCTGCTGAAATGAGGCACTTTATAGTCTTTGCAGCACCACAAAGACTGCACAACCTGGATTTTGTGGTGCCTATTGGAGATATTAATTAGCAAAATAAGGATATGTGTGGCTTAGTTTGTATTGTGAATGTCAGAACCAAACTCTGAGCTGTAATAATATTTGATACTTAAAATTTTTCATTATTAGTAGTAATATTATTTAGTGAAAAGTGAAGGTGAAAATGAAGTCGCTCTGTTGTGTCTGACTCTTTGCAACCCCATGGACTGTAGCCTACCAGGCTCCTCAGTCCGTGGAATTTTCCAGGTAAGAGTACTGGAGTGGGTTGCCATTTCCTTCTCCAGGGGACCTTCCCAACCCAGGGATCAAACCCAGGTCTCCTGCACCACAGGCAAATGATATACCATAAATCAATATATTACAATACTTTTTTTTACATAAAAAATATAGTCAGGTACCCCATCAGAGAAGTAGGCCAAGCATTTGATTTTTTGAGTTAATTTTGAAACTCAGTATTTTGCTTCCAATGCATTTAAAGTGCTTCTTGAAGGTTCACTGACTTTGAACTGTCTACTAAAAAACACAACCTTCATACTGCCAGATTTTGTGGAGGTTTTTTCCACTCATTTCACACAAAGATATATTGGTATGCATGAATGTTAAATCTCACTATACATTTTCTTGCCTGGCAATATAAATAAGTTGTTAATACACAAAGCATTATAGATGTTCTTTGCCTTATTACATGACAGAACATCATCAGTTCCTTATTCTTTACACTTCTCTAGAAATTTAATAACTTAATATTAAGCATGTTTTCTTCTTGCAACCTGACCAAAAAATTTCCTTTACATTTACATTATGTTAATGGAAATTTGTCACTGGAATCTCATTATGGGTCACAAACAATTACCCTGCAGAGAAGAATAGTAATGACAGAATTGGGTTGGTATTCATTTTCTCAAAGTAAATTTTGCAAACAGAAGTTTTCATATAATTATGTTACTTCAGCCTGAAGTTTTTACACTGAACCAACATCTTACCCATCAGGAAAGAAATGGAATATATATATATATACACACACACATATATTAATATATATGTATGTATGTTTGTATGTATTCCATATGTCATAGTTTCTTGTTCCAGTAACACAGATTCTTTTATTCTTCTGTCATTTAGTTCCAAGGAAATAAGGCACATTAGCAGCAATAAGTTAGAATACAGGAATGCTGCTGCCATAGATACATACACAATGAATAACACTCAGTTCAGTTCAGTTGCTCAGTTGTGTCTGACTCTTTGCAACTCCATGGACTGCAGCATGCCAGGCCTCCCTGTCCATCACCAACTCACAGAGTTCACCCAAATTCATGTCTACTGAGTCAGTGATGCCATCCAGCCATCTCATCCTCTAGTCGTCCCCTTCTCCTTCTGCCCTCAATCCCTCCCAGCATCAGAGTCTTTTCCAATGAGTCAGCTCTTCGCATCAGGTGGCCAAAGTACTGGAGTTTCAGCTTCAACATCAGTCCTTCCAATGAATATTCAGGACTGATCTTCTTTAAGATGGACTTGTTGGGTCTCCTTGCAATCCAAAGGACTCTCAAGAGTCTTCTCCAACACCACAGTTCAAAAGCATCAATTCTTTGGTGCTCAGCTTTCTTTATAGTCCAACTCTCACATCCAATACATAACTACTGGTAAAACCATAGCCTTGACTAGATTGACCTTTGTTGGCAAAGTAATGTCTCTGCTTTTTAATATGCTGTCTAGGTTGGTCATAACTTTCCTGCCAAGGAGTAAGTGTCTTTTAATTTCATGGCTGCAATCACCATCTGCCATGATTTTGGAGCCCAGAAAAATAAAGTCTGACACTGTTTCCCCATCTATTTGCCATGAAGTGATGGGACCAGATGTCAAGATCTTAGTTTTCTGAATGTTGAGCTTTATGCCAACTTTTTCACTCTCCTCTTTCACTTTCATCAAGAGGCTCTTTAGTTCTTCTTTGCTTTCTGCCATAAGGGTGGTATCATCTGCATATCTGAGGTTATTGATATTTCTCCCAGCAATCTTGATTCCAGCTTGTGCTTCATCTAGCCCAGCATTTCTCGTGATGTACTCTGCATACACCTGACCTGCCTGACCTGCCTTTTGAGAAACCTGTATGTATGCAGGTCAGGAAGCAACAGTTAGAACTGGACATGGAACAACAGACTGGTCCCAAACAGGAAAAGGAGTATGTCAAGGCTGTATATTGTCACCCTGCTTATTTAACTTATATGCAGAGTACATCATGAGATGTACCAGTCCATCCTAAAGGAAATCAGTCCTGGTTGTTCATTGGAAGGACTGGTGTTGAACCTGAAACTCCAATATTTTGGCCACCTGACGTGAAGAGCTGACTCATTTGGAAAAACCCTGATGTTGGGAAAGATTGAAGGCAGGAGTAAAAGGGAACGACAGAGGATGAGATGGTTAGATGGCATCACCGACTCAATGGACATGAGTTTGGGTAAACTCTGGGAGTTGGTGATGGACAGGGAGGCCTGGCATGTTGTGGTTCATGGGGTCACGGAGTCGGACACGACTGAGCGACTGAACTGAACTGAACTGAACTCTGCATATAAGTTAGATAAGCATGGTGACAATACGCAGCCTTGATGTTCTCCTTTCCTTGCATTGTTGTTGTTTAGTTGCTAAGTCATGTCGGACTCTGTGTGTCGCTATGGTCTGTAGCCCACCAGTGTTCTCTGTCCATGGGATTTCCCGGGCAAGAATACTAGAGTGGGGTGCTGTTTCCTTCTTCAGGGCATCTTCCTGAGCCAGGTATCAAGCCCACATCTCCTACATTGGCAGGTGGGTTCTTATTACCACTGAGCCACCAGGGAAACCCTCTGACATTGTGTGGTTTTTGCTTTTGACAAATGACTACGGACAGCCACCAACTGGCAGGAAAGGAAGCAGAAAAGGAGGGCACAGATGAGGCAGCACTATGGAATAGTGCAGTTAATTACTATTTTTCAGATTGATGATCTTAATTCATCATTTTAAGGAAAAACTAAATTATCATCATTCAACTAATATTACTATGTGACTACTGTCTGCCAAGCCATAGAACACAACAGTCGTTAGGAAACTAATAGTTTAGGGCAACTTAAAGCCCAAGGGCCTTCACAATCACAACTGCTCATCACTAGGCCCCAGTGTGAGTCCATTTATGGTATTTATAAGAGGATAGAAAAGACTATAATTTGTTTTGAAATGTCCATTCCATTGGGTTAAAATCTGTTGGAAGTTTGGTGTTTAACAGTGGCAAAATTACTCTTCTTACTGTAGAAGATAAAAAGCTGAACTTTTCAAATCATGGTTATCATGTTCAGAAAATAAAATGTAAATATATTGTGAGCACACAAAACTTGCAGAGTGGATAAATAGCTATTACTGAGATATGCTGCCACCTGCAATTTGAAACGGAGCAATTGTCTCCTCTTTCCAAGCTGCCCCACTTTCTGCTTCTACAAGACTGGTCATAAGCTCAGGAAGACAGTCATGTGGTTGCTGAACAGGAGGAGGCCAAGAAAGTCTGGTCCTGAAATCTCTCCAGAACTAAAGCTAAAGTTACCATTAATAATTGTAGTAAGTCACTCAGGTTAAATTAGGAGTTTGGGGCCACTTCATTTCAAATGAAGCATCCCTGGGGTGTTATACATTATAGCCTTCTTTCTGTTACTGAAAATGAGCATCAGAAAACTTTTTTTTTTCCTGGAGTAGGCAAAATGGTAGGCAAAAAATAAAGCTCATGAAATGGACATTAAGAGAAATGGACTACTTGTTTTGTATTTTTGCTTCTGGCCAATCATGTGCCATAGTTCTAATGAAAGGCTTTTATTTTAAAGACATTGTCTTAGTTTTAAAATGTCCCATGTCCCATGTCCCACACGTAAATTGGCCTTGCCAACAACAGACTCACAAATAACGCATCCTTGTGCCAAATTTGCCTCAGCCAGCTTCGTCAAGACTAAAATAACAAGCCAGCCTCTTTGTTACCCATTTTGTTCCCTTTTGCTTCTTCCCTACGAAGTTTTGTTTATGTCTAACCCTGAGAGAAGTTTATTGCTCCCTGGGAAATTTGGTGAAGATGCTCATTGTGTTAGTTTCAAAAGAACTGCAGTTTTAAGTCTCAATGATTTTTTTTCTAATTGCAGCTATATTCCACAGCAACTACGGAGGAGCTGGACAAGTGGAAAGATAGGAAAATCACACTGTGCATTTGAAAAAGTACCTTTCTCCTGATTTTCTTAAGATTTTCAGAAATTTTATTAATACAAATTATAAAAACATTTAAATGTTTTGAATAGGGTAAACTTATCCTTGCCCCAAGGTTTGGGTGGTTTTCCTTCTTTCTGTGCTCTGGTTGAGCAGTTGTCTTGGCCATCTCCACCATTCCCCTTGCTGATCACCTAATAAAGTTTAAAACAGCTATATGCATGAACAATGACACCATAGCCGAGCAACCATGGCACTCAGTTTTTTTTTTTTAAATACATATAAACAAGTTATATGGATATTGGATGGGAAGTTAAGTTTTCATATAAGAATGCGCAGGTTAGAAAATTAGACATGGCTAGATTTTTTCTGAAAATCTGGTTGCTGAAGGTAATTCATGCTTGCTGCCTTCAACTTGTATCTGCAATAGTCCTGAATTTGAGCTGGGAAAGGTTCAGGATTTAAGTGGATTTCCAGTGGGACCAAAAGAGAGAAGTGCCAGCAAGTTTGTCAAAGATCATAAGTCAGAAAGAACTGATCCCGTTTCACATACCCATAGCACCATGAACATTCTTTGGCCTTATAAGTCATCTTCAGTGAAAGTACATACATTCTGAGGCAAACAGAAATAAAATTACACTTATCATTACAAATTTCTTAATCCAAGGTAAACTTTAAATGATATCACTTAGAATTAAAAGGTTAAGGCTCAGCCTTTCTTCATTTATCACATAGTTTTCAAATAGATGTTGATTTTTTTCCCATTTAAACAAGTGGGCATAACTCAGTGGTTATCAGGTTGATAACAGAGTCCCTCTTCCTTTGTCCAGACTGAAGTTTATAATATATGTTATGATACAGCCATGGGGAAAAAAAAAGAATATAAAATTTTGTTTTCCAATGGATACATGTTAGTGACTGTACATATTTTTCCTTTCTTTTTATTTTACTTTATTTATTGTTATTAAAAATAAAAATTGTGTTTTTAACTGTAGTGAATGACACATAACATAAAGTTTACCATCTTAACCCTTTTAGGAGTACATATAAGTGATCTGCTGGAGAAGGAAATGGCAATCCACTCCAGTACTATTGCCTGGAAAATCCCATGGACAGAGGAGCCTGATAGGCTACAGTCCACGGGGTTGCAAAGAGTTGAACAAGACTGAGCGACTTCATTCATTCATTCATTCATAAGTGATTTTAGGGCATTCACATTGTTGTACTACTATGTCTTCATATCTTAACCTCATAAAATTGTCCTCATTTGTGGTTTCCCACTAATGTCAAACACACACATTTTAATACATCCACTGTCAAAAAATTTAAACATGAATTGTTTATTTTGTAAACATATCAGCTGAATATTATCTTTTAAATATTTTTTCTGAGTTCTAATGGAGGAATAATTTTCAAGTTTTGAAGTTATAATTCTTTCCACTCCTTAATAATATTATTGATTTATCCATTGGAATATTTTATGTAGTCTCTGTGCTTGTAATTTAAAGCTAATGCTCAATACTTTTATTTATCATATAAACAACACTGATGCAGTGTAGGTAGAGCAAATGCAAAAATTGAATCAATATAATAATTTCCATGTATGCAGTTAGGGCTTTATCAATTGTTCTTTTCAGAAAGTGGAAAAGGCAATGGCAACCCACTCTAGTACTCTTGCCTGGAAAATCCCATGGACGGAGGAGCCTGGTGGGCTGCTGACTATGGGGTCGCACAGAGTCGGACATGACTGAAGCGGCTTAGCAGCAGCAGCAGTTTTCAGAAAGTGTTAAATATCAAGGTTTTGTCTTTATAATATGCAGAATTTGAAATAAGAATTGAAAAGATGAGTGTTTTCTCCAGGCAGATAGTTTTTCTGCATTTTAAACCTAAAATCCAGCATGTGCACAACTGTTATTCCCTCCCAAATAATTTACTTGCTGTCATTGAAAAGAAGTTTAATGTTTTCCTGACTTCTTGTCATAGCTCAAATTTATCAACCATGACATTGTTCATTCTTGGCTGTTCAGTGCTCCCATGTAATCTGAGATGCTTTATATTTTCTCTGTACTCCTCTTTGCTGACATTATAGAGTGAGTTTCCTGTCAATGTGTTTATCCTTCTTGAATCTGCAGAAGGGCACAGAAAGCAGTGTGGTTAATTGAACTAGACTGCTTAGAATTTTGCTTCACTGATAGAGCTGAACTGTTTGTTTTTGAGAAAGTCATCATCTATGCCCTGTTTCCAGTGTACGGCCACGCACTCTGTTCATGCACAAGTTAGCATCGCCACCATGGGCAACAACTGTCACTTTGCATTCCATTTATGAAGGCTCTCTGAAGTTAATGATTTATTTCTAAGAAGTAAATCTCTTCTGGAAACTGTCTGTGAAAAATGATTTTTAATTGGATTTGAACAAATACAGCCCTTTTCCTACTGACTCTCATACTGGGTCCCCTTTTCTACCTCATTAATGTCCTCACTGGGCTAAATGTTAACACACCATTGACATCTGCAACATGAACAGCTCCTGGGGGACTTAATAAGTTTATTCATGATAACTGTAAGAGCACTGGAATATGGAAGGATCTGAGACAAATATTAGCGCAGAGAGACTAGAATGAGTTGTAAAATAATGTCAGATAAATACAAATAAAATTAGAGTTGTTAAAAATCTATCACATATTAAAATCATTCTTGTTTGAAGGCCAAAGGATGTTCTATAACAGTAATCCTAATTACAAATTACAAATCAAAAAATACTAAGAGCAATTTATAATTACCTATACTTGGGGAACAGAGAAGGCAATGGCACCCCACTCCAGCACTCTTGCCTGGAAAATTCTATGGACAGAGGAGCTGCAGTCCATGGGGTTGCTAAGAGTCGGACACAACTGAGCGACTTCACTTTCACTTTTCACTTTCATGCATTGGAGAAGGAAATGGCACCCCACTCCAGTGTTCTTGCCTGGAGAATCCCAGGGATGGGAGAACCTGATGGGCTGCCGTCTCTGGGGTCGCACAGAGTCAGACATGACTGAAGCAACTTGGCAGCAGCAGCAGCATACTTGGGGAATATGTTTAAATTCACATTATATATTCACTTAGCAGACTTGCTTTCTATTTAAAATCACTTTGAATACATTTCAAAGGTTATGAAGATTTTGAAGTACAGATATCTTGATTTATTGCAAATGAATATCAATGTTCTCATTTTAAGGAAATCACCGGTTTCTTTTTATTGAACTGTAGCTCAAAGAATCATTCAAAGAAATAAAAAAGAAATTCAACAATCTGAAGTTTAATTACACTAAGAAAAATGAAAAAGCTCGAAATCTAAAAGCTCTCAAATATCAAATTCAACAAGTGGATATATATGCTGAAAAACTACAGGTAATGAGAAGATACTTGTATATGTGTGTGTCTGTGTATGCTACAATTATTGCAAATTTATTTTGCATTTCAATTCTAAATGCCTAACCCTTAAGCTTTTTTTATACCATTAGAACTGAAAAGATAGTTTTTAGTTTTTATAACAATTAGGTGCTTCAAGTAAAATACATAATTTATTGATTTATCTCTTGAAGCAGCTCTAGAATGATCTCTGCCAAACCTATCCAGCCTTATTGCTCCCATTCTCCCTGCTACACACACACAAACACACACACACACACACCTCCTATACATCCCTTTTTCTTTCCTTGCACCCACCTATATCAGGAGCTTCTTCCGCTGTTCCTGCAGGCCCTAATACCTTTCCTGATTATTGCTTATGCTGGCTAATTTGATTGCTTTCTCAGGAGACAGTGAGCTGAGTACAATAAAATATTTGATTTTATGGTCTTTGTCTTTTTTAAACAATCATAGCATTCTCAAACTATGGAATAGATCCTGGTGTAGAGTAAATTTTCTCTATGTTTGCTGAATGCTGAATCAATAAACTATCTGAAAGGAAACCTATTCTTTCCAAAATGTGTTTTAATAATTATAATTTTAACATATTAAATGAAGGATGCTATAAAAATTTTTCGAAGTTTTTCCCCCAATATTTAATTATTAACTAGCTGAGTAAATAAAAACTGACTGTCATTAAAAAAATTTTTCTGCCCAGGCTTTGAAAAGGAAAATGGAAAAAGTTGAGAATAAAACTTCTTTCTTAAATTATCCAAATAATAACGTGAATATCCTTTTGGAAGCCATGAGGGATTTGCAGAAGCATGTGGATGAATTTGACAAAGTTGTAACAGATTACAGGAAGAATTTGGACCTGACCGAGCATCTCCAGGAGTTGATAGAAGAGGTATTCTCTTCTTGTTGTCATGTTATCTGTATTGCAATTATTTTTTAAATTTCTCTGTTGCTTAGAACAACACTGCATTAGCTATTACTGTCATTAAATTTGTGCATCATGCTCCTTTTCATGATTATATCCTTAGGATAATTTCCTAATGCAGAATTGCTGTACCAAAGGGGTCATGTTACACGGTTTTGATTGTATTGTCCAGTTGCTCTTTGGAAAGATTTTACTAATTTAACTCTTCTTACCAGCAACATACGAGAAATTCTCATTTCTCCAAAACCTCGTCAACTCAAGATGTTTAATCATCATGGAGCTAATTATATTCACTGTTGAGTGTCTGCTAAAATAATCAATAATGACTTATTTCACAGAATTTGAGAATGTTTAGGGAGAAAATTGCTGATTGGATTTTTCAGGTATAAAAATTCTTATTGGTATTATTTCATTTTTATCAAGAGGATAAATGGCAAAGTATACATAAATTATATGAAATTGCCAAGGTAAAGTCATTATTTGTACACTTCATAGTGAAGAAACTCTACACTTGAAGATCTTGAGCATTTTTTGTAGACCATAATTCTGAGTTACAAAACATCTCTCTTTCCCACTAATGCAATAGAGCTTTTAGATTTAACACCACATTAGGAGGATTGGAATGATCATTCTACCATATCTGATGTATAGGTTTGCTGTACTTCTATGGCACTTATTTAAAGCCAACTCCTAACAGAGTCATGTGTTTCTATTTCTCACTCAGCATAAGTGCTTCTGGCCTTGGTCAGACACATTTCTTCCATCACAGTTATTTATTTTTAGTGAGAAACTGTCTCAATTCTCCACTATGCTTTGAAAATATGACTATTTTCTATCAAGAAAAGGTCAAATGCTATTCTTCAAATGATATTTCCTCCATCTACAGACTAAGTCTTATTCCTAAAAGAATTTATTTGTTGGAGTGTGATTTGGGCAATACTTTATCCATATATTGTTAATGATTTCAATTAAATAGGCTGGATTTTGTGTGTGTGAGCTTTTTCTTACCTTTAGCTGATATTTGGATTCTTTTTAGTGCCATATGCTTTTTTTAGAATGTAAGTTCTTGTAAGTCTGAAACTTTTCTCTTAGGAATTATATTTCAGGCAAATCTAAGAAAGCAGACAAATCAAATTGATTTCCATACTTTCTTATCTGACTCTAATTTCCAACTGCAAAAGTATATGATTATGCTGTGATGTTTCATTTCTTAGGACTTAAAAAGAGTTCACATTAATCACTTCAGTGGGCAAAATGAAGAAATTTGGGAGGATGGTGTCTCTTTAATCTGTGCTTTCTCCCATTTTAATTTAGTGTCACTTTTGGTATGAAGATGCAAGTGCCACAGTTGTAAGAGTTGGAAAGTATTCCACAGAGTGCAAGACCAAGGAAGCAGTGGAGATCCTCCACCAGCAGTTCAAAAAGTTTATCACACCCTCAGTGCCTCAGCAAGAAGAAAGGATTCAGGAGATCAGTGACCTCGCTCAGCGCTTATACGGTGACGTCTCTTTTAAGATACCCATTGATTCACCACTGGACAAATTTCTAGTGAACCTAGCAGACAGCAGAGCATGGCAAGCCCTCAGGGTCCTCACTACGCCAGCCTATTCTGGGAAAAGGTTCGAGATAAGAGCAAAAGTGAATAATAGGGAATAGAGGAAGAACTCCTGGCTGCAGGAGATGAAAGCATGCGGATTTTTAATGACCATTTGTAGGCCCTCCTTCTCTCTTCCCTTTCTCCCCCATTAAAACCAGAATAGTACTCAGCTTATGTAGACAAAAATGAAATCTAATTTCGATTAGAGTGAGTCCTCAAAACTATACACAGCTCCCATAGTCCTTGAAGTAGGGAGAAAGCTAAGACTAAGGTCTACAGCCCTCATGTTTCTATGAGGATTAAGGTTTGTGGATGTAAGAAAGGGCTGGAGGGTCTTCCCCTGTCTTCCTCTCATTTGTGGAATAAATAATGCTTGTGTGCTAAGTCATGTCTGACTCTTTGCAACCCTATGAACTGTAGCCTACCAGGCTCCTCTGCCCATGGGATTCTCCAGGCAAAAATACTGGAGTGGGTTGCCATTACCTCCTCCAGGGGATCTTCCCGATGCAGGGATCAAACCCATATCTCTGGTGTCTCCTGCATTGTAGGCAGATTCTTTACCATTGAGCCACCTGGGAAGCCCTCTGGAATAAATGGGAGAATTCAAATCATCATCTCACGGATTGTGCTTTCCTCTTCTCCATGACTGTTGGTCTGACAAGCCTTTCCATGTGAAGAAGGCCCCCATTTAAAATGCTCCTTTGAGGGTGACAGTCCTTGAGGGTGCAAGAAGAATAATTTCATGAATTCCTTGACACTGTTAACTACAAGGTAATTAACACGAGTAATTCCTAGTGGCAGAGCAAACATAGCCCCCAAAGATGGAGCAACAGTGCTTCATGTGGCTGCCCACAGCTGCTGCCTGGTGGATAATCTGTCTTGTTACATGAAGCACTCACTCTCCGTGGATAGCTATAAAAATTTTCTAGAACAGCATCTATTGCATTAGCTAATACTAAATTAAATGAGAATGAATTAGTAATAATTTTCCAAAGGAAATGGTAAATACATAAAAATAATAAAATATGAATTGAAAAATCAAAGGAAACTAACGTTATGTTTCATTCCTACTGTATAAGTGTACTAAAAAAATTTTGGAGGCACTCCATTCCCGTGAAGTGGTTTATGTTTTCTTCAGGTATTATATTTTTTTACACTGTAGCATAATTACCTTTTCATTTGTCTGTCTTCTCAACTGAGCATAAGCTCCTTGAGGGTAAGAGAAATATATTTTATCACTAGGTTTAAGTGCCTATTGAAGTTCAGCACAAAGATCCCATAAAAATTGCGATTATCCTCCTGTCTTGCAAAATCCCATTTTCTGCCTTGGTGGTATTCTTGGCCTTATCACCAACTGACATATTGTACGGTTATATGTGGTCGCCTGGCTCTCCTTACTGAAGTATAAGTTCCTTGAGAAAAGGGATTTTGCCTTTTAATTCACTGCTTAATAAGTGCTTAACAATTATTTGATGACTAAATGATCACTGAATGAATAAATGAACAGCATGAGTTTTCATCTGTTCCGTTTGGAAGCTATGCATTTTTTAGAATTTGCATCAGGTAAGATACTTAAGGAATAGTATAGCATCTTACATCATTATTGAACCTAGAATTTTAATACAAATAAATTTATCTCAAAAAGTTTTTTCAGTACCTATTACGTACTTTGTTCTGTCACCAAGCCATGTCTGACTCTTTGCGACCCTGCGGACTGCAGCACACCAAGCTTCCCTGTTGTTCACTGTCTCCTGGAGTTTCCTCAAACTCATGTCTATTGAGTCAGTGATGCCATCCAACCATCTCATCCTCTGTCATCCACTTCTCCTCCTGCCCTCATTCAGGGTCTTTTCCAGGGAGTTAGTTCTTCACATCAGGTGGCCAAAGTATTGGAGCTTCAGCTTCAGCAACAGTCCTTCCAATGAATATTCAGGGTTGATTTCCTTTAGGATTGACTGATTTTATCTCCTTTCTGTCCAAATGGACTCTCAAGAGTCTTCTCCAGCACCACAGTTCAAAAGCTTCAATTCTTTGATGCTCAGCCTTCTTTATGGTCCAGCTCTCACATCTGCACATGACTGCTGAAAAAACCACAGCTTTCACTATACAGACCTTGTCAGCAAAGTGATGTCTCTGCTTTTTGATATGCTGTCTAGGTTTGCCACAGCTTTTCTTCCAAGGAGCAAGTGTCTTTTAATTTCAAGGCTGCAGTCACTGTCTGCAGTGATTTTGGAGCCCAAGAAAATAAAGTTTGCCACTGTTTCCATTTTTCCCCATCAATTTACCATAAAGTGATGGGACTGGATGCCATGATCTTAGTTTTTTGAATGTTGAGTTTTAAGGCAGCTTTTTCACTCTCCTCTTTCACCTTTATCAAGAGGTTCTTTAGTTCCTCTTCACTTTCTGCCGTTAGGTGATATTATGGAGCTGTGATTGATATAAAGACCTATACAACCCATTTCCATCATTCAGGAATCCACAGTCTGTGCCTAGAAGTCACAGTATGGTAAACGCAGTGAGAAAGGCCTGAAATGTGTGTTTGCCAGAACTGCCATAACCAAATGTCATATGCTGGGTAGCTTAAATCACAAAAATTGATTTCTTCAAAGTTCTAGAGGCTGGAAGTCTAAGATCAAGGGGCTCAATGAGTTGGTTTTTACCAAGGCTTCTCTTTTCTTGCTCCCTCTTCACGTAGGCATCCCTCTGTGCACAAGCACCCCAGGTTCTCTGATCTTCTCTTAAGGACACCAGTCATAATGAATTGGCACCCCACCCTCGTGGCCTCTTTTTAACTTTATCTACCTTTAAAGACCTCATCTCCAAATAATGTTACATTCTGAGATCCTGGAGGTTGAGTTTTCAATGTATGAATTTTAGGTGAGAAGCAATTCAGTCTATAACAATGTATAATACCATTTCAGTCTGAGCTGTGGAGTCCAGTAGTCCAATTAAATTTCTGCTCTTTCAATTATTGTCTGGGTTACCTGAAGAGGCTCTTTTGAGCCTGGGATTCTTCATTTGGACAATGCAATAGAACCTTCTAGGGGAAGATTTTGTTAGCTAATGCATATAAAGTGCCTAGCCATAGGCAAATAAGATGCACTCACTACACAATAGATACTTGTATTATTACTCCAGTAGGGAGAGGAAAGTCCAGTTGGGAAAGATGAAGAATATTTCCACAAAGATCTTGACATTGGAGGTAGACCTTGAAGAGTGAGTAGGATTTATCCCAACAGAGACAGGGGTATGGGTATTCTTTCCCCATACAGGAAAGAATAGTCAGTGGTTGTGGGGAGTTTGAGAGAAAAGTTGCTATTTCAGTGTGGTCAGATATTAAGTATGTGAAGGAATTAGGAAGATATATTTTTGAGAGAGGCAGGTCGAAACTATATCACAGAGGGCCTTGACTGTGTACTTTCCAGATAGTGAAGAACAGATGAATGTTTTGAAAAGGAGAAAAGAGGTTAGAGTGGAGCTTTATGAATATTAATATAACAACACTATTTAGGTTACATAAGAGGGACATGGTACAGCAAATGTAACCATTTTTCTAGAATACTTGGTTTTTCCAATGATGCTTTTGTCTATTCAACAAGTATTTAGTAAGTGCTTATTATCTATAGGCCCAGTGTCAGACACTGGGATAAATTGATGAGATTAATTTATGGGATTTAGCCTGGGATTTTTTTTCTGCTAAGGATTTGACCTCTAAAAATGGTTTTAACCCTTCTTCTCCCCAGGTTTTGAAGAAGGGCAGAAATATGCTGAGAAAATAGTGGCCAAACACAAAGAAGTTCTTGAATCTGTCACTGAATTATGTAGCTCTCTCACAGAGCTTGAAGAAAAGCTGAAGGTAATTGCTTCTTACCAGAATATGTATGTTTACAAGATATAAATTAAAATGTGTGGATTGAGTGTCTTCTGGTGCAAAGACGTTCTAATGCAAATCCTCAAGGGACATAATGTGCACATTTGTTTCCCAGCTTTCTAACACAATTACTTGGTTGTTTTTAATAGTTAATTCTGTTTCTTTCCCATCACTGTGGACAAAAATATTGCTGAGAAGGAGAGTTAAGCACAATTAAGGTGTCTCATTTACATTTTCATGGATCATATCCTAATGGATAAATGTGTGCCATTATAATCAAAGTCTATATTGTTGTTAAGTTGCTTAGTCAGTATCCTTATGTTTTCATTCATAAATAATGAACATAAGTTATTGTATTCTCTTCCAAATTGTGGCCCCAGAGAAAATAAAACTAATCTTCAGGGATTATAGTCATTGAACATTTAGCTTAATGGAAATATTAAACTAATCATTAGCATCTTTCATGGAATAATAAAATTGATGGTAAAAATAGGAACTATGTTTATGATTTGTCTAGGTAAAATCCAGTTAAAATATAGAAATGTATGAATATACATGCATACATACATACCTATGTATGTATACACACACATGTATTTTTTTGTCTTTGTCATTTCCAAGCTGATTTCATTAGTGCTCTTTTCATAACTGACTGAAAGAACCAGTTATTTAGGATTGAAACAGTGGTAAGGTAATTAAGAGCACAGACTCTAGGGTAAAACACAGCCACCTAGGACTACCAGCTCTCCAAATTATTGTATTTATGAATGGGGATTTAATCTATTAAGGGTATATTTCTTAATGACCCTGAGTCTCTGTTTCCTGATCCATAAAATGCAGGAAATAGAGGAAGCTAATCACAGGGTAGCTCTGAGTACTGAATGTGAAGACACCTATGATTATCGGTGGGATTTCTGTTGGTATGGAGACATAATGGTGCTCTTGCAGTTTGGAGCAGAATTATATTTATTTTCAGCAAGTATTTTTTCTGTATGAATTGCCATGTCAGATATTTGAGTAACATTCTGTTCAAAATAGTTTGCTAAACTTTTAATTCAGTGGGCATCCAATCAAATTGTTGTTTTTTTCTTTGGTTGAGAATCTACATTTTTCCATTTTTACCATTTTAAATAACACTATAGTGAACATCTTTGTACATGAAACTTTTTTCTTTTTTTTATTATTGTATTATTATTACACAAAAATTCTTTGCTTTCCATAAATGTTTTGCAATTATAATGCCATCAGTAATGTATGAATGCACCTTACATTTTATACTATCTTTTTCAAAATTTTTCATTTCCTCCTCACCTTTACTCCAACCCCTGAGGATGTGTCTCTTCTGACTTTTGAAACACAGCCCAAAAAATAATTGCTCTTTTTCACTCTTTGCTGCTGTCTATGGCATTTTTCCCATTTATATTGTACATCTCCAAGTGAGCTCCACTTAAAACATATGCTCTCTTAAAGAGATACCCCTTTCCAGCTCTTCATCTTCATGCTATTCTTCCTGAAAGCTGTTTCCACTCTCGGCCTCCTTCCACTTTCCCCCTTCCTCCCACACCCCCTGGAGTCAGAGTTGTACCCTCTCTTTCTCATTCCCAACCTTCCACTGGATTATCTTTTGCTAGTCAGGAGCCCCCTACTTACTGACTCCTGCTAGATAATACTGCTAGTGCCATTTTTAAATTCAAAACACCTCCCTACAAACTCTTCTTTGCTTACGAAATGAAGTTCAGACTCAAGGTTTTCCAGTGTTCTGGAACTGATTGTCTTTCCAAACCATTGTGCTTCTCCAGGCATTATTGGTTCCTACCTCAGCGGTCTCCTACCCCACACTCCCAAGTCTGCTTCTAAATTTTACAGTCGTCCCTCATATCCACAGTTTTGCTTTCCTCAGTTTGGGGTACCTGAAGTTAACCTCAATCAGAAAATATTAAATGAAAAACTCTAAAAGTAAATATTTTTTATGTTTTGAATTATGAGAGGCCATATTCACATAACTTTTATTACAATATATTGCTATACTTGTTATGTTTTATGATCACTGTTATTAATCACTTACCCTACCTAATTTCAGAGAAGGCAATGGCACCTCACTCCAGTGTTCTTGTCTGGAGAGTCCCAGGGATGGAGGAGCCTGGTGGGCTGCTGTCTATGGGGTCGCACAGAGTCGGACATGACTGAAGTGACTTAGCAACAGCAGCTACCTAATTTATAAATTAAACTCTATCATGGATATATATGTACTGGAAAAAAATGTAGTAACATATACGTAGTATTTTCTGCAGTTTCAGGCATCCACTATGGGTCTTGGAATGTATCTTCTACACATAAAGGCGGAGTACTGTAGTTCACGTACATGACCTTCCATCTCTCTTATCTAAATTGTTCTCTCAAGGCCAAACCCAAATATCACCTCCTGCATAAGTCCTCCCTTAGCTGCGTCACTCCCTCTCTGATCTGCTGTAGCACCAGTGCCCCTTCCTACCGTAATCATGGCATATATCTACCTTGCTCATCCAGCCACTCTCCTAGACTATGATGAGGAAACCCCGTTCAGTTCAGCATCCCACACAACATTTAACAATATGCTTTTCCTAAAACAGGTTTTCCATAAAGGTTTTGGCATTTATAGTAAACACCCAAAGGATTGGTACAGAAAAAGAAAAAAATCATTCAGTAGCTCAGAAAAGTTTGATTTGGGTGGATATAGAAATGAGGAAGGGCCTCTATGGCAAGAGAAACAGGCATCAGCATTGCCCTTAGAAGTTACAGCTTGAACAAAATCCTGCCAAAGGATGCTAACACTTTACAGATGTTTCTATGAGAACATAAATGTCTGAGGGGTTTTTTTTAATATTTATTTTTACTTTATTTTACTTTACAATACTGTATTGGTTTTGCCATACATTGACGTGAATCCACCACAGGTGTACATGCGTTCCCAACATGAACCCCCCTCCCACCTCCCTCCCCATAACATCTCTCTGGGTCATCCCTGTGCACCAGCCCCAGGCATGTTGTATCCTGCATCAGACATAGGTTGACTCTATGGCTCTCTTTTGCAGGAGTTCATGAGAAAAGCAGGCCTGGAAATCCCTGTCAAGGTTAAAATAGTGATAATAATCCTTTATCTTTGTGTAGAATTTTGATATTTACAGAGGATTTTCATAAATATTACTTCAGTGTTTTCCAAATAACCTTGTGATGGTAATAAGGTAGATGTTGTTTTCTTTGTTTAAAAAATCAGAGAGGGTAAAAATGCTTTATCTGAGGACTCACACTCAGTAGTGGTGGCTCTGGAGTAGGACTTTGGGAAGAATTCAAAATCTAGTATTCCTTCCACAACTGTCACTTTATTGCATTTTTTGTTAAAGTACAGTTGTTTTACAATATCATGTTATTTTCAGGTGGCACAGTGATTCAGATATACACGCACACACATATGTATTCCTTTTGAGATTCTTTTTCCTTATAGGTTGGTACAAACTATTGAGTATAGTTCCCTGTGACATATAACAGGTCTGTGTTACTTATTGATTTTATGTATAGTAATTAACCATAAGTTTGCTTTGCATGTTTGTAAACCTCTTTCTGTTGTGTAAATAAGTTCATTTATATAATTTTTTTTCATATTCCACATATAAATGATATCATATGATATTTGTCTTTCTCTGTCTGGTTTACTTCACTTACTATGATAATCTGTAGGTCCATCCATGTTGCTGCAAATGGCATGATTTTGCATATATGTACCACGTCTTATTTATTCATTCATTTGTCAGGGGTCATTTAGGTTGCTTCCTTGTCTTGGCTATTGTAAATAGTTCTGTAATGAATGTTGGAGTGCATGTATCTTTTTGAATTATGGTTTTCTTTGGTTATGTGCCCAGGAGTGGGATTGCTGGATCAATTGATATTTCTACTTTTAGTTTTTTAAGAACCCTCCATACTGTTCTCCATAGTGGTTGTACTAATTTGCATCCCACTTTGGAATTAGGTATAGAGTATATACCAAAGCAGAGTAATTTATCAAATAACGTAAACCAGTGTAAGTTTTAGAGTTAGAAGTAAGAGCTGAATCTCCCCAGTAAATGTCTGCCCAAATGCTTTGAGTTGATGTAACATGTACACTTTGAGAAGTATGCCTGTTTCTCCAGAATTGAAAGAGACACATGTACCCCAATGTTCATCGCAGCACTGTTTATAATAGCCAGGACATGGAAACAACCTAGATGTCCATCAGCAGATGAATGGATAAGAAAGCTGTGGTACATATACACAATGGAGTATTACTCAGCCGTTAAAAAGAATTCATTTGAATCAGTTCTGATGAGATGGATGAAACTGGAGCCAATTATACAGAGTAAAGTAAGCCAGAAAGAAAAACACCAATACAATATACTAACACATATATATGGAATTTAGGAAGATGGCAATGACGACCCTGTATGCAAGACAGGAAAAAAGACACAGATGTGTATACCGGACTTTTGGACTCAGAGGGAGAGGGAGAGGGTGGGATGATTTGGGAGAATGGGAATTCTAACATGTATACTATCATGTAAGAATTGAATCGCCAGTCCATGTCTGACGTAGGGTGCAGCTTGCTTGGGGCTGGTGCATGGGGATGACCCAGAGAGATGTTGTGGGGAGGGAGGTGGGAGGGGGGTTCATGTTTGGGAACACATGTAAGAATTAAAGATTTTAAAATTTAAAAAATTTAAAAAAAAATTAAAAAAAAAAAAAAGAGAGAGAAGTATGCCTGTTTCTTTAAGGCCTAATGCCCATGTTCCAGGTAGTGTAGAGTATCTTCTGTTGCCATATTTTTGTTCAGTAGCTAAGTCACATCCCTCTCTTTTTAACACTGTTAACTACAGCACACCAGGATTCCCTGTCCTTCACTATCTCCTGGAGTTTGCTCAAACTCATGTCCATTGAGTCAGTGATGCCACCCAACCATTTCATTCTCTGCCACCTGCTTCTCATCTTGCCCTCAATCTCTCCCAGAATCAGGATCTTTTCCAGTGAATTGGCTCTTCACATCAGGTGGCCAAAATATTGGTGCTTCAGCTTCAGCATCAGTCCTTCCAGTGAATATTCAGGGTTGATTTCTTTTAAAGATTTAGTAGTTTGATCTTGCAGTTCAAGGGACTCTCTGGAATCTTCTCCAGCACCACCGTTCAAATGCATCAATTTTTTGGTGCTCAGCCTTCTTTATAGTCCAACTCTCACATCCATACATGACTACTGGAAAAATCATAGCTTTGACTAAATGGACCTTTGTCAGCAAAATGATGTCTCTGCTTTTTAATACACTGTCTAGGTTGGTCATAGCTTTTCTTCCAAGGAGCAAGTGTCTTTTAATTTCATGGCTGCACTCATTGTCCACAGTGATTCTGGAGTCCAAGAAAATAATGTCTGTCACTGTTTCCATTGGTTCCCCATCTGTTTGCCATGAAGTGATGGGACAGGATGCCATGATCTTAGTTTTCTGAATGTTGAGTTTTAAGCCAGGTTTTTCATTCTCCCCTTTCACTTTCATCAAGAGGCTCTTTAGTTTCTCTTCACTTTCTGCCATTAGAGTGGTATCATCTGCATATCTGAGGTTGTTGATATTTCTCCTGGCCATCTTGATTCCAGCTTGTGCTTCTTCCAGCCCAGTGTTTCTCATGATGTACTCTGCATATAAGTTAAATAAACAGGGTGACAATATACAGCCTTGATGTACTCCTTTTCCTATTTGGAACCAGTCTGCTGTTCCATGTCCAATTCTAACTCTTGCTTCTTGACCTGCATACAGCTTTCTCAGGAGGCAGGTAAGGTATCTGGTATTCCCCTATTATAACAAGAACCTTCTTCCTACTGGACCTTTGAACAACCAGTTTTGATCAACAGAGGAGGTAGAAAGGGGAATGAAACCTTGAAATAACTGTATAAATCACTTCTTGGGCGTATGCTAGCCTCTTGTGGGATACATTTGCTGAAAGACTGCCAACTTGACTGGCCCAGGCTCTCACTACTCTTCATTTTGTACAGCAGGGAGATGTTTTAAAGTTGAATCTGAATTTGGAAGACTTCCATGATGACTGCATTGACCTACTAAAAGAACCAGCGAGAAATAAGCAGGCTATATTCAATGATGAACACAATAAGGTAAAGAAATCCATGTATCCTCAGATATTTGCTACTTTCACTTCTTTTGTTTAGCATCATTGTGCATTGAACAAAAAATGAATTGAAGCCTTATTATCTCTCTGAAACGTCCAGTGTGGATGCAAGTGAATGTCCTTTCCCTTCTTTTCTGCTCATTACTTAGTCTTTCTTCTCTCACCTGTGCTTTTACCTCACAGTCTCTCCCGCTGAATACTGGAACCATAGCATTTCACAGTGGCATTGGGACAGTCAGTCAAACACCACACTATTGCCCAAACTTTTGTTTCTCCCATCTTTAACTGCCTTTCTTGTTGACCTTTCAATCCCAGCTTCAAATTTTACTTCTCCCTCTTTATCATACCACCAAGCTATGATTCTGTTGTTTTACACTACCCATTGGAAAACCTTAATACATGAGATTAGATTGTATCTCATTCCTGTAGAATCTACTTCTAACATGATATTTCTAGGAATATGTACTAAAACATAGAATGCAACTGAAAGATAAACACTAAAGTATTTATAGAAATGTTAAATTATTTTAAAGTCTATGCATTGCATATAAATTAAGCACGTAGCAAAAACTGCAAATGCTCACAAAATGCAAATGCATTTCAAAAGCATTATTTAAATTGCATCATTATGGAGTTTCAATATAAGTTGTTCACTATCTATTCATAGCTCCTGGACTATAATTAGCTCTTGATTTTATGCATTGCCAAGTTTTCTCCCAGTGTTTGTCTCTTTCCCAAGGAACTGAAGGGACAGCAGAGTCAACATTATTCTCAACTGCTCCCAAATAAAATAAAATATACCTTTTGCAGCACAAGAGTTTAAAAAATCTCCCTACTTATTGCCGTCATCTCATGGAGAAAGACATCTTTTCTTAAACTAAATATGGTATTTAGAACTTCCTTATAGGCCCTTTTATGCAGGTTAAATCTATGTCAAGGTCTCATGCAATTATACAACCACCAGGCAGCAAGTACCATATTAAGTAAACTGACTTTTTTTGGTGGGATGGCCTTGTAGCATTTAAACCCTGACTCCTCTCTGAGGCAAAGGACAGCTGCCAAACCTTAGCTGGACTTCAGTCTTGTATCAGATGATCTTTGGTTACTCTGATTGTCTAAATCAGGTTTTCTCAACCTCAATACGATTGACATTTTGACCCTAAGAATTCTTTGTTATGGAAGCTGTCTGAGTGCATTGTAGGGTATTTAAGAGCATCCCCGGCCTCTGTGGACTAGATGCCAGCAGTACTCACTCTCCAACCATTTGTGACAACCAAAAATTGTCTATAGAAATTATCAAAGTCCCTGCGGGAGCAAAATCAACTTTGATTGAGACCAACTAGTCGAAATAATAAAGAATAACATTAGACGCATCACATTTTCTTAACTAAGTTGCAAGAGATACTAAATTCAACATCGTATGATTTTTTTTTTAGATTTACATTGTCAACAACATATATCTGCTAAAATTAGAAACAAAAGCTGTTGCTCCTGAAACACACTCATTTATACTTGGTAAAAATGCATTTTCTTGCTTTTCTTGGAAAAAAATCAAAGGAACAGATTCCTTTTATTTTCACTGAGATTAATTTTCATTGAGAAATCACTTTTATTTTAATATAAATTAAAAGACATGATAGATCATCAGCTATTTAGGATAAAAGTGAAAATCCATGATTACAACTGTCAAGATCTCTCATTGACCTCATTTCACATATGCGTTCTGGCACAACTGGCAAAGTGAAAGGGTGGCAGTTAATTTTCTCTGTTAAACAGTTCAATCATATTTACCCTCTTATTGTCTGTATCATTTGCATTATAAGTCCAATGTAACGAGTTCCTAAAATGCCATGTGGGAAGATAACCAGAAGCACCAAATAAAAAACTTATCTGGAAGTCACTGCATTCAATTCTAATACCCTTACACAATGTTATTTTTCTCCAAAACATTATTTGAGTCAGAAAGAACAATTCCACCAAACTATTACAAGAATGTATTCATCACAAGATTTTTTTTCCTGGAGATAGTAAAGCGCTTCTCATCTTTCTGACTACAAAAATGCAGCTGGTGAAATTGGGCCATTCAGTAAATGCAGTGCCCATTGTACTGCTAACAGATCAGCGGTGGTGTTTTATTCCCTAAGGTGAGCACTGAAGCTAAATCCACAGGAATATCTGAAAACCCCTAAGGTTAGGCAGAGGCACAGAGTAGAAGAGCCTCACCTAAAATCACAGAGCTATCCAAGACTTGTATTTACGGTTACAGAATTCTACCACTAGAAGGAATTTTACAATTATCTGATCAAATCTCATTTTACAGGTGAGGAAACTGAGGCCAAAAGAGATGAAATATTTTGCCCTCCAGAAATCACAGAAAGTAGTGTCTCCTGAATTTCAGCCATGTAACTTTTTTCACAAGGCCGAAAGGGAGTTCTAAGAAACTGCTGCATACAAATATAATGTTATTATGTAATGATGCTGTAGATTCCCATGCCAAATTTTTCCCGCTTGCCATTCATCTGTTACAGGATGATTAATAAAGGAGTAGCATGGAAGTACTTTCGTAGCACAAAATTCAGGGGAGTGCTTTTATCAAAGTGAGCGAGGACAGCCCCTGGGCCTTCATCCACTAATCCTGATCACCTGGTTGGAGGAGTAAGATGTTCTTGAGGCATTTGCTTTGGCAAAAAAATGGAAAGGGCAAAAGTGTTCTTCACCACCTTTCTGTTCTCTCTTATTTGTCCTCCCCAAATTCTCAAAGGTACCAAGGTTACCCCCTGACTGCCCAAATCCCCTTCCAAAGGCCTTTCCCAGAAATGCCTTTCATAGCCCAAGCCCTGTGTTCAATATCTTTCTTTATCCACTTCCCACTTACCTTCCTTAAATCCGATTTTTCCCAAGAGAAGATTATCTATTTGTGGAGATATTTTAGAAGATAAAGTCTTGTGGTGATCACTTAAATTTCCCTCCGGGATGGCTCCCCACTCTATGGACTTGGACAATTGGTGCTATACATGTAGTTCAACGGATATAGTATATCCCTATTTTCTCTCTTCCAAGATGCTCATTTTGTTTGCCTACATGGTGAAGTGAAGTGAAGTTGCTCAGTCGTGTCCAACTCTTTGGGACCCCATGGACTGTAGCCTACCAGGCTCCTCCATCCTTGGGATTTTCCAGGCAAGAGTACTAGAGTGGGTTGCCACATGGTAGTGATTATAAAGTCAAGTGATAATGTCTATCAGTGAAAATGAAAGTTCAGAAATCCTGACAGAGATAATATATGAGGCTATAGATAAAAAAGTAAAAAGACCATTTGGGCACACACACACAAAAAAGCTAATTGCTCATTAGATATGAAAGTGTGGTGAGATCTTTGAGGGGAAGAGTATAGAGAGAAAATTAGAGAACTTAAAGACAAGATCACAGTCATTCATATATTTAGAAGATGAGGAAAAAAGGAATCAACAAAGACAAAATTAAGAATGAGCTGTGTTTTGATGCAGTAAATCAGAGTTTCTCAGCCACTTTGCCAGAGCTCATCAGATTAATGCAAATATATCCTGTCTGTGCTGAGATACATGGATTTATCTACCTCTTTCTACTAATGGCAGTGGATCCCTAATGGCTTAGGTAGTAAAGAATTTGCCCACAATGCCAGGAACTCGGGTTCAATCCCTGGGTTGGGAAGATCCCCTGGAAAAGGGAATGGCAACCCACTCCAGTATTCTTGCCTGGAGAATCCCACGGATGGAGAAGCCTGGTGGGCTAGGAGCCATGGGATTACGAAGAGTTGGACGTGACTGAGTGACTACACTTTCACTTTTCTTTTCTACTAATGGCAAAACGTGGCTTTATGATGGATAAATGTTAAAAATAGCTGGTATCTGTGAATGTTTGAAAATCATTTTTATAAAGGAAAACTAGTAGACCCAAGAAAAATAGCTTATTGAGTTCTAAAATCGATTTTTATAAAATTGCATAATAACTTTAAAACTGAAAGCTTGTTTCCATTTGAAAATAAAGACAGAAGTGCCAAAAGCTAACATCACTTATGCAGAAAAACTTGTGTTAAAACTCTCCTTATTTTGCTTTCTGAGATGATTATTTAATAGAAAATTCTAGGTTTGTGCCATAGACAAAATTTATTGTGATTTCAGGAAGTCATTTAATTAGCACATTCACAATAACTCTCTTAAGTGGAGAAATGTGAACTGGATGGGCATTCAGTAAGGTTATAGTTGTGTCCAAGACTGTTAAGTATTTCATCAGTATCAACCTGGAAGACAGTTTGCCTTGCCCTGGGGAGACAACTAGCTTTGTACTAAACTCTGCAGTGTTCAACACTTTTATCAATAGTTCAGTTCAGTTTAGTCACTCAGTCATGTCCAACTCTTCGTAACCCCATGGACTGCAGCATACCAGGCTTCCTTATCAATCACCAACTCCCAGAGGTTGCTCACACTCACGTCCATTGTGTCAGTGATTCCATCCAACCATCTCATCCTCTGTGGTCCCCTTCTCCTCCTGCCTTCAATCTTTCCCAATATCAGGGTCTTTTCCAGTGAATTAATTCTTTGCATCAAGTGGCCAAAGTATTGGAGCTTAAGCTTCAGCATCAGTCCTTCCAATGAATATTCAGGATTGTTTTCCTTTAGAATTGACTGGTTTGATCTCCTTGCAGTCCAAGGAACTCTCAAGAAGTCTTCTCCAACACCGCAGTTCAAAAGCATCAATTCTTTGGCATCCAACCATCTTTATGGTCCAACTCCCACATCCATACATACCACTGGAAAAACCATAGTTTTGACTATGCAGACCATCGTTGGCAAAGTAATGTCTCTGCTTCTTAATACACTGCCTAGGCTTATCACAGCTTTTCTCCCAAGGAGCAAGCATCTTTTAATTTCATGGCTGCAGTCACCATCTGCAGTGATTTTGGAGCCCAAGAAAATAGTCTCTCACTGTTTCCATTGTTTCCCCATCTATTTGTCATGAAGTGATGTGACCAGATGCCATGATCTTAGTTTTTTGAATGTTGAGTTTTAAGCCAGGTTTTTCACTCTCCTCTTTCACTTTCATCAAGAGGCTCTGTAGTTCCTCTTCACTTTCTGCCATAAGGGTGGTATCATCTGCATATCTGAGGTTATTGATATTTCTCCCTGCAGTCTTGATTTCAGCTTGTGATTCATCCATACTGGCATTTCGCATGATGTATATAAGTTAAATAAGCAGTGTGACAATATACAGCCTTGACATACTCCTTTCCCAGTTTGGAACTGGTCTGTTCTTCCATGTCCAGTTCTAACTGTTGCTTCTTGACCTGCATGCAGGTTTTTCAGAAGGCAAGTAAGATAGTCTGGTATTCCCATCTCTTTAAGAATTTTCCACAGTTTGTTGTGATCTACACAGTCAAAAGCTTTCATGTAGCCAATGAAGCAGAAGTAGATTTTTTTTCTGGAATTCCCTTCCATTTTCTATGATCCAGTAGATGCTGGAAATTTGATCTCTGGTTTCTCTGACTTTTCTAAATCCAGCTTGAACATGAAGTTTTCAGTTCACATAATGTTGAAGCCTAGCTTGGAGAATTTTGAGAATCAAAATTACAGATCAATAGTCCTGTATGATTCTTATAAAAACAAAAGAAGAACTAGTAAAGTCCCTTTCATAAAAACATAGCATATAGATCAAAGAAATGATGATTCCACCCATTACTTTCTACCTGGAAAGGAAATAAGTCCCAGAAATAAGCATATTTGGGGGCTAACATTAATAATTTGAAATGTTTCTGGAAAAAGATTTGAGAGAACTCTTTCTTATTGTCAGTAGAAATGGTATTGTTATTTTTAATGGAAAGTATTTTTCTACTTCAGGAATTATAGGGAGTAAATATATATATATATATATCTTTGGATTCCCTTCTTGAGTCTATCACCATCTGAAAGTGAGACACTTGAGTCAGGAATTAGCAATCAGTTAAGGTGGATTGGAAGTCATGGGTGGGACGTTCCTAGTGGGTTTCCCAAAATTTCATCTGTGATGAGACAGACTTGGCTTCCCAGTCACTTGGGTGCACAGCTGAAGAACACAGGCTTCCCATGCAGAGGTTTTCAAACCTTAGAACTAATGTGGATGCACCCACTTGGTGGAAGGCAGACCCAAAAGAGAGAGAGAGCCTCAGAGAGACAGAGCTGACATGCCTAGTCTCTTCCTCCAAACCCACAGCTGCATCAGTCAGTTCCTCCCTAGCGGGAGTATGGAGTAGGGGGGTTAGCCTGGAGTTTAACCCAAATTTTTCTTCTCAGCCTGTTGCATAGGCTGCCCAAAAGAAGTCAGTGAGAAGTTGCCCGCCCTCTGCATGACCCTCAGATTAACAAATGTGCTTGCTATCCCATGAAGTTATTCTTAACATGAATAAAGCATCAAATTCTTTTCCAGGAAAGCTCTGTTTCAGGAAAAATTATTCAAACAGGGGCTTTCAGAATGGCATAGAGGAGATTCTTAGACTATTTTTGGATCAAAGTCACTGTGAAAAGGAAAATAAGCACTCCACTTTCAGGAAGAGGTGGAAAGAAAGAGCAAAGCTGTGGTAGGAAAACCAAAAGGAGGAGGGACACTCCCTATGAAATATGTGTTTATTTAGTAACTTTTTAATTGAAGTAGAGTTGATTTACAATGCTGTGTTAATTTCTGCTGCACAACAAAGTGATTCAGTTATACACATACATACATGTATCATTTCCATTATGGTTTATCATAGGATAGGGAATATCATTTCCCATATACAGTAGTACCTTACTGTTTATTGGTTCTCTATAATAGCTAACATCTGATAAACCCCCTCCCAATCCATCTCTCCCCTAACTTCCCCCTACCGTGGAAACCACGTCTGTTCTCTATGTCTGTGAGTCTCTTTCTGTTTCATTTGTGCCATATTTTAGATTCCACATACAAGTGATACTGCATGGTATCTGTCTTTCTCTTTCTGATTTATTTCACTTAGTATGGCAAAGTTTCTAGGTCCATCCGTGCTGTTTCGGATGGCATTATTTCACTCTCTCTCTCTTTTTTAGTAGCTGATTACTCTTCCGTTGTGTACGTATGTACCACTTCTTTATGCACTCCTCTGTTGATGGACACTTAGGTTGTTTCCAGCTCTTTGCTATTTCCATGTCTTTGCTATTGTGAATAGTGCTGCTGTGTACATAGGGGTGTGTGCACCTTTTTAAATTGGAGTTTTGTCTGAATATATGCCGAGGAATGGGATTGCTGGATGATATGGTAATTGTATCTTTAGTGTCCTGAGGTACCTCCATCCTGTTTTCCACAGTAGCTGCACCACCTTACATTCCCACCAACAGTGTAGGAGAACCCCCTTTTCTCCACATCCTCTCCAGCATTTATTTTTTATAGATTTCTTAGCAGTGGCCATTCTGACTGGCGGAAGGTGATAACTCTTTGTAGTTTTCATTTGCATTTCTCTAATGATTAGCAATGTTGAACATCTTTTCCTGTGCCTGTTGGCCATCTGTATGTCTTCTTTGGAGAAATATCTATTTATCCTTTGCCCATATTTTATTTGTTGCTTAGTTGTATGAGATTTGGTTTGTCATATTGTTTACAAATATTTTATCCCACTAGTAATTTTTTTTTTTTAAGAGAAAAGCTTTTAAGAGCTTCTGGCTTTAGACTCAGGATTTAAATTTCTACTAAATGGCTGAAGGAAACCAATTTTTCTCAACTGGGTTTATGCTTTCTCTGAAGATAAGTCATATCTGTAGAATAGTAGAAGGCACATTGTTTTGCTTTTAATCTTCAACCTGAAAACATTTATTTCTCAAAAATCACTTGTATATGTCAGGAGTAGAACTATGGGCTAAAATGAAGAACTCAAACTCAGAACAAAACACAGCTTTCTCGTGTGCAAGTGGTAATAACAGGACAAAAGCCAGGAACTGTTAAATTAAGTAAAAATGCACCCCAAATGCTGTGGAAAGGCAAAGAAAGAAGTGGATATAGAACAAGCAGGTTGGGATAGATGAGATCTCTTTCAGCTTCAATATTCTTTTGAGTCCATGCCAGAAAGGATATTTGAACCTCTCATCAAACCAGAGATGGACATGGATAAGTGGAGAGAAATCCTGGAATAGAGTAAGTGAAATGGATCACTGCTTTCTCAGTCTCCTAGCATGGCCTATGTTCCACATGGGGCAGAAAGACAAGGGGCAAGCCTTCCTCCACTGTGTCTTGGTGCGTTCTCCAGCAAAAGGCCGCAATGTGTGATTGTTCCCTTTGTATCTACTTCCCCACTAGGCTGGCATCTCCAAGAGGGAAGGATTCTACCTAGTTTTACTCACTATTTATCTCTCCCATGTCTAGTACAGAAGCCAGAATATAATAGGTGCTCAGTAGATATTTTTCATTGTAAGAATAAAACTAAGGGTCTTTTAGAAAATAAACCAGTCATTTAAAAATGGCTTTGTCTATATGAGTTATCTACAGTTGTCAAATTCATAGAGACAGGAAATAGAAGGGGCTGAGAAGGGAAGAATGGGAGGTTAGTGTTTTATTGGTACAGAATTTCAATTTGTAAAGAGGAAAAGGTTCTGGAGATGGATAATGGAGATGGTTGCATGACAACATGAATGTCCCTAATGCCACTGAATTGTACACTTAAAAATGGTTAAAATGATAAATGTTAATTTTTTAAAAATAATTTTTTTAAATAATTTTTTAAAAAATGAGTGGCTTTCCTGAGAAAAAAGCAGGGTTATTCTTGGAGGATGTGAGGATCACCTAAAAAGAAACCTCTGATGTTTAGGAACCACGTTCTATGACGTGCAGACAGATAAGAAAACCAAAGCAGAATTTGCTAGTGGGAGAAGACTCCTCAGACCATGATCTGAGAAACATGGATCCAGTCCCACCCCATCATGAGAGATGAGAACCAGGGCTTTCTCTCCTCTATTTCGCAAGACCTGTCACCTCTCACTTAGCGGCTGCAGGTCAGTTTACCCATTCCTTAGTCATGGGACCGTCTACACTCAGGTTCAGTGGACAAATGGTTTCAGGTTCTGTGCGGCTGGGGCCAGGGCCCCCAGCTGTCACTCACTGCAGGTCTTCTCAAGTTGTTTCTCAAGCTGGCTTTGTCAACATTAACTCAAAACTTTGGCTTTTCCATTTTGAAGGAGCAGGCCCAGCCAGCAGCCACCTTGGCCGTCAATGGAGCAAGAAAGGGTCAGCTTCCACAGGGCGTGAAGCAGCTGGTCCTCAGCAAAGAGAGTGCCCAAGGCCTGCTTCTGCCTGTGGACGTGCTTTCAGGAGAAGAATATGAGTGTGTTTCACCCGACGACATCTCCCTGCCTCCAGTCCCAGGAAGCCCTGATTCTCTCCTTGCTCCATCTGACATGGAGCTGGAGGCGCATGTCAACCCGTTCCCCCGCCATCACCTAAGCGGCCACCAGATGCAGATGGGGGCCAGCGGTCCAGGAGAGGCCCCGGAATCTGGCTTTCCTCCACCTGCTGCTTTTGCTGATGCTTGCAATAAGAGAGAAACTTTTTCAAGTCATTTTGAGAAGCCTTCCCCCCAGGTCCAACCTGAGCCCCCATTAACATCCCAAGGATTTCTGGAAAAGAGTACTGCCTTCCACAAAATCAGTGCTCAACTTCCAGAGAGCATGTGCAGTGAAGTGCATGACAGAGCTTCGCAACAGCACCCCCAGGCTCAGGGGCATTTGCTAGAAACACCAGAGAAAATGCATGCTGATAATAACGTCACTAAAACCCGAAATAGGCTGCATGCTACCCAGGATGCATTCTCAGGCCTCGGGTTTCACCCAGGGCCCAGCCAGGCCTGTCAGAGGCAAATGGTTCCCCGAGAAGAGATGATAAGTACAGCAGCTAAGACCAGCATGGTCAGCCTAGCTGGCCAGGCCCCTAATTTCTCCAGACTCCTGTCTAACGTAACTGTCATGGAAGGTTCTCCAGTGACTTTGGAAGTCGAAGTAACAGGATTTCCAGAGCCTACACTGACATGGTGGGTAGCCTATAATGACAAGCCATAAACAGAAACGAACTGAATCTCTTCTCTGAGCAAATCATTCTGCGTGCACTAACTTTAAAGCCTAGGGGACGCTGGTTAATGTTCTACATCACTGCAGCTGTGCATGTTTCAATCTCACATCCAACCCTCAACTCTCATTTTAGTAGCCACATGGCTAACACCCCCAGAAAATAACCATATAAAATAGTAGTTTAACCAAGTCCAAAAGTACTGCAACTTAGTTGCGCCGTTTTTTGGTATCGGTTTGACATTCCACATTTCTAAAGATTGGGCTTGAACTTCTCTCCTACTGTTTATTTCTACACAAGCATGAAATTTTCTTGGTTTAACAACCTGCATTCAGTGAAAAAAAAAGCTTTTGGGTATTTCCCTTTTCTGTCATCTACCTGCTTCATCTTTTCCCTCTCGCAAGAGTCACACATGCCACTTTTCTAACATCATTTATTTCACTAAGATTTCTTTTTATAAATTTCTTCAGTGTTGAAGATGGAATAAAAATATTCCCTTCATAGTTGCTTCTATGATAGGCAATAAGCCCCTTTTTGAAAGGTGGCATAACGACTGAGCTGTGAACAATGTGGTTTTACTCTAGAGACATCATTATTTTTAGCCTATTTATTTTAATAAAAGTACAGCACAGAACACAGGTTTTAAATCATTGTTGTTATAAAAGCAGTTCTAACTTCCTTAACATGTGGGTTACTTTTAAACATTTAGAAACTTTTCAACATTTAGAAACTTTTCAACCTTAAATATATTTCTTTGAGGACAAAGTTACTAAAACATGAGCACAAGTTTATACTTAAAAGTAAAATAGCATTTGTTTATCATAATGTTCAGTAGACAATAACAGTTTCAATTACTGTGTTTGCCCATTGATGGTACTTGGAGTGTGGATCAGTTAGCTAAATAATTTATGAAAAAATGTTGGTCTCTCAGATTATTAAATGAAATTGCACTTGGATTACAGTGTAGCCATTTATGCTCTTTGTCTTATTTTGTTGTCTTTATAATTGCATGTTTTTTACAGATCAGAAATTTCGTATTTATGAATTTAATATCAGTAAATTCATTATTTAATATCATTATTTAATTCATTATTAAATATTAGTTTCACTCCAAAAAAAAATGTTGTCTGAAGTGTTTATTGTTTTTGTCCACACAAAATATGGCTTGGTTAGCATTTATTGTTGAAGAACTACTGTGATATTGTGAAAAAAATATCTTGCCCTTGAATTTACAACAATTTTTCTCAGTTAACAACTGGCAAGCTGTCAGGGAATCAGTCTTAGGACACTCAGAAAAATGCAAAATCATCACTCAGGCACTGGGAATAGAAAGTGATTCAGGTTTGTCACCACTAGTTGGATGGAACAACATGGAGAGAAATAAATAAGCAAGAATCTAGAGTGTGCAAAATAAACAAATTATTCGCTTTATATAATGCTACAGCTAAGTGCTCATATTCATAAGAAACTTTTAGAAATGTGTCATTAACAGTAAAAATCCAATTGCATGAATGTCCTCTATAATTAGAAATCATTTTCTTCTAATGAAATTAATTCACAAAAATTAAATGAGCTCATCTTGCTAGCAAGTGCTATATCTGTACCTTCTTCTAAAGTGGCATATTGGTATTCTCCAGGGATCTTGCAGGATGAGTTTGATGGGGAAGAAAGAGTCTTGCTTCAGTAGACTCTAAGAAGTCACAAGCTGCTGTTTCATAGCAGCTGAAAGAAGGACACAGGTCAAATAGAAGGTGCCATTTCCCACTTGGGGTAATTGATGCCATGAGAAAATGGTGGCCCAGGGTGACCAGATGGCCTGGTTTTGTAAAGAGGAGTTGGATATCTGAATTTTCATATGCAGTGTTCTAATTAAATGTCAAAAAATTCAGTGTTTAAAAAACACAGTCTGAGTCCATCAAATACTTCCTTGGCCACCAGTTGCCAACCACTGCTTGAAAGATAAACAGCTCCACTGGGTTTGTGGTTGCTGCAGAGTTCCTGCTAATGCTAGAAAATATTGCAGTAGCAATGGGCCCAATTGCAGTGTTTATTAGAACTTGGAAATGATGTGAATCAACCATGATCCTGACTTTAAAAATTGACTCTCTGCTTCAGGTACAAGAAGGGCCAGAAACTGTCTGCAGATGGGCATTTGCAGGTTTTACACAAGGAGACAAGACACTTGGTCTTCATTCCGAAGGCATGTGAGGCAGACGCAGGCCTCTATGTGGCGCGGGCCCAAAACCCTAGCGGCATTCTCTCTTCCAGTGTCATCCTCCACGTGACAGGTAACTGCAGGCCGCTCATCACGAGGATAAACTGGATCGTGCTGTGTGTCATCTATGTTACCGTGTCCCTGATGTACTGGCTACTCACACAGTAATGCAGGGTTGGCACCCATGGATGTCTTTCCCATGAGCCTAAAGGACGACAATACAGCTGTTTATTTTCCTGCATCTCCCATTTAGCATCCCCCACCAAGTGCACTTCCAGTCTAGCCATATTGCTTTTTTGGCTAATGCCACAGCTCTGTGAAATAATCAAAATTTCTTTAGTGCTTTAATGTATTTGAAGAGCTTGGTAAATCATTAGCAGTGAATCAGGATACACCTTTGAATTCTAGAAAGAGATGTGTTCAATATAAAACCCAGTCAAATTATACTATCTTTATTCCCTCCTAATTTAAGAGCATGCAAACCAAGGCTTACATAGACATGCAGATGTGAGTTTTATTTCAAATCCAGTTGTTTCATAATCTGTTTTTAATTGTACTCATAAACATCTCTTTGTAGAATAAGAGTAGAAACGTTGAACTAAAATTGTTACTTTCATTATTGCACAAGATGTCTTTCAATTTTGCTTTTCCTGTTTTGATCCCATTTATTGAAATATGTTCTATGTAGTTTCAACGTAGCCTACATTCCTGAGTCTGAGGATGGCACTGCAAAGTCATTCCCCATATTGCTCTCATGGGTTTGACTTTGGAGAATAGATGTGCCATCAGCTTTAAATGGAGACAGAAACTTCCATCAGCTGTGTGTATCACAGAGCAAGGTGGAGCATAGCTGCAGACGTGGACCAGCAGTACCCCTGTCCTTCCACTGATGTGTTTCGGGCAGCCATGTGTATAGAGTTGTAACCAGCTCCTCCTTCTAGTCTTGTCCTGCTGCTAACCATTTTTACAGCCATTAGCGTGGTAAGCCGGGGAGCCTGGTGGGCTGCCGTCTATGGGGTCACACAGAGCTGGACACGACTGAAGTGACTTAGCAGCAGCAGAGTGGTAAGGCATCTCAGTGCTCATTTTCCCATTTGGAGATGGGTTCATAGTCTACCTCTTGGGCAACTGATGGTTTTAATTTCATGTCTTGTAAAGATCTGGGAAATGGCAAGTACTCTATGAAGGCCAAGGATAATAACATTCTTTCATGTAATTTTTCATCCCACTGCCTCCTGCTCACTATTTCTCCTTCAAATATTTGTTTCTTTAGAATATTAAAAATTAGAAGAGTGGAGTTAGTATGTGATTTTGAACTGTTTCCTTGTAGGAAAATGATGTTTTCTGAATTGAAACTTGAATCCTTTCCAATTTCTTAAGACTTTTTTTCAAAGATTTGAAATTAAACTCAGGGGGATATATTTAGTATTATCTCAGAGAGAAAAAGTATATAATAGGATGATATAAGATGAAGTCTATCCTTTTCTTATAATTATCCCTGTAATACTGAAGAATGTTCTGTGCCTTTCTGAAACATATTATTCAGAAAAAAGGATCATCATTTTAGTTCATTAAAAAAAATAAGCGTGTATAAGAGAAGCATTTGTTTTTAGATTTTAAATGTAGTCTCATCATGTTAGGGTAAAATCTATAGTTGAAAGAATACTCATTATACATGGTTTGATAGATGGGAGGAATTAAGTATGTTGCTGTAAAGACTGTCTGCAAATAAAAATATTTAAATTTAATATATTCAAGTTGATATTAAAAAGTTACTGGATGTTATCTGAAGATGTGAAATGTGTGGCTAAGTAAAAATATATGTGTGGCATATATTTTCTTGTGCTGTGTATTCAGTTTAATTTAAAAATTTAATCCCTTAATATTCTTAAAAATTTTGACAGAAACCTATTAAAGACATATATGCAGAATCCCAGGGAATTCATAGTCTCTTAACTCACCTATGGATCCTTTTTGTCCAGTTTCAAGTGTTGTGAATATCTTGCCCAATTGCTATTCTCATTTGAAGCTAGAGAGTAAAACCTACTTATGTCCAAACAGAGCTGGCAGACCCAGGTAATAAATTCTTATCTTACTCTATCTCTATCTTGTTAATTTAGTGGGATCTCCCATCCCATTTTGTCAGTTTGGTTGAATTTTTTTAATAGGAGAAAATCAAATAGAATAGCTTGCTGTTCAGTTACTCTTCAGGCTATATTTTAATTTCAAATACTTAAGTGTGATTATTCTTTCGGTTAAAATTTTTGTCTTGATGAAAAATTCCCCTTATGAAAGTGTGAACCAAAATTATTGGTTAAAAGTTGAGAAAAGCTTAGGAAATGGACATGATCTTTCTATTTTGAGATATATATATATATATATATATATGATTTATACCTATTTACTTCTAAATTCTGGACAGTTAGCAATATCAAGACACTTTTCAATAAGAAAATGAAAATGACCAAAAAAATGTTAAAGAACCTATACTTGATACCTTGAAGGAACGCAATGCAAAATGTGTTTTGAGCTTCTGATAAGGCAAAATCATTTTTTCCTGTTTTTATTTCCTAACAAAAGGATGTATAAACATCTGATGGTAAAGTTGGTTGTTTTTTTTTTAACATTCAATTCCAGGACACATTTACCATAGGAATCCTCATATTTGAATCTTTGCATATTCTATAATATCTAAAGCATTTGGAGAAAGAAGCAGGAACATTTAGCTGATTCATTCAATAATGCTAACCATCACTTAAAACCAAGACACAGGCTTAAAATAAATTATTGCAAGAACTCCCTAACCACTTCATCCAAGTTTAAATTTCTTCCAGTGTCACACAAAGCCCTTCAGAACCTATGTTTCCATTCCTAGCCTCTGTTCCATCCCTTCTGATCAACACCAAGTGCTACCTAACTTCAAGTTATATCCTGTCATGCTCTTCTTTTCGCTCCTCCTTCCCAGAGCTGCATTACTGTGGTCCACCCAGCTTCATGTGGCTTAATTCCTGCTTATCCTTCCAGGTTCTTTTGAGACACAACCTCCCCAGGAAGCCTTCTGACCCATCAAGTCCAGTACAGATGCTTCTGCCATGTGCCCTGCCATCATCCAAGCTGCCCTTGTCATGTCCCTTAGCAGCTGCATCGGAATTGCATGCGTGAGCATCTGTCTCCTGGCTAGAGTGAGAGATGCTTATCAGCAGGATCTGTGACAGCCCCGTTCATCATCATGTTCTCAGCACCTAAGGCGTAGTCACACTCGATATTTTTTAAATTGTTGTCAGAGGTAAAAAAAGATAAGCCTAGCTTGTTTTTTTCCTTTTTCTTTTGGAGAGATGGATGGGAGAAGGTAAAAACACAAAGATGTTATTTGTTTGCCTGAGTATTATTTCCTGTTATGGAAATCAACCACTTAGAATCAGATTCTAACTGTGAAGTATACATAAAACACTCTCACCTAACCTATGAAACTTAAGAGAGAACCCTTCAGATCATCGGGCTTTCCTGGTAGCTCAGCTGGTAAAGAATCTGTCTGCAATGCAGGAGACTCTGGTTTGATTCCTGGGTTGGGAAGATGCCCTGGAGAAGGGATACTTACCCACTCCAGTATTCTTGGGCTTCTCTGGTGGTTCAGACAGTGAAGAATCTGCCTGCAATGTGGAGACTTGGGCTCTATCCCTGGGTTGGGAAGATCGCTTGGAGGAGGGCATGGCAACCCACTCCAATACTCTTGCCTGGAGATTTCCATGGACAGAGGAGTCTGGTGGGCCATTGTCCGTGGGGTTGCAAAGAGTTGGACATGACAGCAACTAAGCACAGCACAGCTTCAGATCATCTGGACTACACCCAAACTGAAACTTTAAACTTAAAAATCTGTGATGGCTCTAGTAGTCAAAATAATATTGAGGAGATAAAATCCAGGATCATTTTCCCAGGATTTTAAAGTAGGTATCAGTCAGTTCAGTCGCTCAGTCATGTCTGACTCCTTGTGACCCCATGGACTGCAACAATGCCAGGCTTCCCTGTCCATCACCAACTCCTGGAGCTTACTCAAACTCATGTCCATCGAGTTGGTGATGCCAGCCAACCATCTCATCCTCTGTCATCCCCTTCTCCTGCTTTCAGTCTTTCCCAGAATCAAGGTCCCTTCCAATGAGTCAGTTCTTCACATCAGGTAGCCAAAGTATTGGAGTTTCAGCTTCAGCATCAGTCCTTCCAATGAATACTCAGGACTGATTTCTTTCAGGATGGACTGGTTGGATCTCCTTGCAGTCCAAGAGACTCTCAAGAGTCTTCTCCAGCACCACAGTTCAAAAGCATCAATTCTTCAATGCTCAGTTTCTTTATAGTCCAACTCTCATATACATACATGACCACTGGAAAAACATCTAGCTTTGACTAGATGGACCTTTGCTGGCAATGCTTTGTTTTCCAATGGCCTTTGGCCAGGCAGGCTTCTCAGTCCATGGAATTTTCCAGGCAACAGTACTAGAGTGGGATGCCATTTCATTTTCCAGAGCATGATCCTGACCTGGGGATTGAACCCAGTTCTCTCACATTGCAGGTAGACGCTTCACCCTCTGAGCCACTGCTCCTGCTGCTAAGTCACTTCAGTCCTGTCCGACTCTGTGCTACCCCATAGACAGCAGCCCACCAGGCTCCCCCATCCCTGGGATTCTCCAGGCAAGAACACTGGAGTGGGTTGCCATTTCCTTCTCCAATGCATGAAAGTGAAAAGTGAAAGTGAAGTCGCTCAGTTGTGTCCAACCCTCAGCGACCCCATGGACTGCAGTCTTCCAGTTCCAGGCTCCTCCATCCATGAGATTTTCCAGGCAGGAGTACTAGAGCGGGGTGCCATTGCCTTCCCTCTGAGCCACTAGGGAAGCCCAAAGCAGATATAATCATGTGTAAATCATCATTAGGTGTTAAGTGGAGAAGTGGGTGTCTCACCTAGCAGTGACTAAGTCCAAATTGCCAAAACCAGGATTTAGGTACGTCTTAACAGTTACACTGCCCAAATTATCAGTATTTTATTGTGGCTGGGGCTCAGTAATCTGATTGTGAACAGATCTAATTTAAAACTGACATTTCATTCATAAATGTAAATCTTAAAAAAAAAAAAAGCCAAATGCAAACATTTAGATTATTTGAATTCCAAATGAAGGAAGGAAAAAATACTGCATCTTGTTCCACGATATTTATTTTTCTTCATGACCATTCCTTCCTAGAAATTGCCGTCTGAAGCTTTTGACATTCCTGTGGTAGGCACAGTATTTTAAGTGTGTCCATGAAATAAGTTAGCTGAAACAAAATGAAATATCTCCTCCTAGTACACTCTGATATTGTGTGTGTCAGTGCAAATGCCAGAGCATGACAGACTGCTTTCCATTTATAATAAGCAGAATCTTGAGCTGCACCAAAGAGCCAAAAGATTTGCATTCCCTAAATGAAACAGTGTCCTGCTCAAAACAACAGCAATTCATTTTCCCCACTCTCTTCTCATGAGATGAGATTTGAATGTTATCAGCTGTGTACGAATTCAGCCTCAATATGGAAAGCACAAAGCTGCTGAATTTGGCTTTTCCCCAAGAATCTCCACACCGCTATTCCTTGTGTGGGTGAGAGTTTATATAACATAACGAACCACCCAAGCATCGGCGGTGGAAGTTGGATGCATGACACTCTTCCAGATGACCAAGTCTTTGATTCTGGAGTTTGAGTTTTTTGGCCGGATAGCTCTACCTTCTGTTCAATAGAAATTTCATTTGTTTAAGCCAGGACTTGGTAAATCCAATTTTTTGGATTCTCTTTTTTAATGCCATAAAATTAATACTCTATCCTCCTCAAAGGACAAGGGAACAGAAAAAATTGTATAGACATAGATATTTGTGTGCATATATTTCCAATTAGCACAAAAAAATTCTGGTGAAATTAAAACATATTTTAAACATAGGTATAGCTGGAAAAATTGATGAATTTTTTTTAAACTAAAACAATAAGTACGTAATTGGAAGTTTTCAGTTTGAATTCTGATGGATTCCTGCTATGCCTCTTTTCCCATTTAGAACCCACTTAAATATCAATACTTGTAAAATAATAGCTCCAGAACTGGCTAATGAAACAACCTTTTCCCTTTGTCATTCAACAACTGTTATTTTCCAAAAACTTTATTGATTCAAACAATTACAAAATGGTATTTTCTTATATTAGCATTAAAATATAATGAAATTTTTTGAAGATAAAAATTCAAAAGATAAAATAAAAAGGAAGCTTATCCAATGGCAAATAATCTGTAACTCTTATTATTCTAATAAAGGCAGAAGGCTCCCTTTCTTTGTAACAAATATTATGCAGACCTCCATACACACAGGCTGTTGGCAAGCAGGGAAGCTGGAAGTGCAAAGTAGGAAACAAGGTACCTGGCAGGATCAGAAAGCTAAATGCCCATCTGCTCCAAAGGGTCTTTTCTAGCAGCCATCGCCATGCTGACCCTCAAAGGCCTACTTTTGATGCAAGTTAATGCAGCTCTCGAAGATGCCTCTTAAATGTGCATTTATTCATTTCTGTTCATTTTAAAGGAGTAGTAGAATTTCTCATCACATCCTGGTCTGGGTTATCAGATTAAATAAGAATGTTTCCACCACCAAAAAAAAAAAAAAAAAAAAAAAACCTCAACACATTCTTGTGAGGAAATGGGGTATATAAAAACCTTATCTGCTGTCACTAAGTGTGGGGAATTAGAGGACCAGAGGGGAGAAGAAACCAAACATCAGGATGGGAAAACTGAGTAAGCTTTGGATTTCATCCTCTCTCTCAGGATGAATTTCCTGGGGATCTAGGAAATTTACATGGGGACCTCCTTGAGAGGAAGTTAGAGGCCCCGATGAAATGTGTCTGCGTGACGGTTTTTAGTTACTGGACTAGAGTAACTCTATTGGCGGTAGTGTCAGGGTGAGTGCTCAGTCCACAACTAATGCCCTCAAGAAGGCCACGGCAGACGAGAGACAGAGGAGCCACGTGGAAAATGGTGGCGAGTGGTGACGGAAGCTGGTTGCTGTGGTGCAGCTGCGGCAAGCCCTACACCAGAGGTGGGCCCCACCTGAAGGGGAAGAGCAATGAGAAGTTTTTCCCTAGAGCCTTCAGAGAGAGCCCGATCCTCCCAATGCCTTCATTCTGAACTTCTAGCCTTCAGAACTGAGAAAGAATAAATTTCTGTTGTTTTTAAGGCATCCAGTTTGTGGTATTGTCCTCCTCCAGTATACTTGGGGATTGGTTCCAAGACACCTCTTTCTTCCACAGGTACCAAATGCTGAATCCCTTATGTAAAACAGCATTGTACCTTGGGACCTTCCTTTATCAGCAGGAGGTTACCTGCTGTGCATCAGCAGCTACCGAGGGCCCCCGACTGTTCTTTGTTACAGCAACCCCAGGAAACCAATACAAAATGTCTTAGAAAAATCCATTCAAGTTTTTCTCTGGGAATACTCACTAATAGACATAACTAGCGTTTCCAATAAGCATTCCCAGGTTGTGATGGAAAGCCTCAGTTCTCTTCTTGATCTGGGGATCACCTTGGTATATTTCAGTCAACCAGTAACTATTCATCCTCTAAATGAACACTGTCCCCTAGATACACCACAGTGTACTAAAACCAAACCAATGTTTTAACATAAAGCTACAAACCAATATTCCTCATAAACATAAACACAAAAATTCTCAACACAATACCAACAAATTGAATCCAACAGTGAACAAATAGACTTTCACATACAATGGGATTTTTTCCCCAGATATACAAAGCTGACCCAATACTCAAAAATCAATCAGTATAATCCACCACATCTACAGGCAAGAAAAGAAAAATCATATGATTATATCAATTGCTTCAGGAATAACACTGGAGAAATTTAATACATGTTTATGATAATTTTTTAAAAACTCTTAAGAAAACTAGTAACAGAAGAAGTTTCATCAACTTGATAAAGAACATCTACAAAAAACATCTAACTAACATCATATTTAATGGTGAGAAACTCCTCCGCTTCCCCCCACCCCGGGAAGAAGATAAGAACGTCCTCTCTCACAACTCTCATCCAACATTATCCTGGAAGTCCTACCTAGTACATAAGACAAGAAAAGGAAAAGTTCTGTGGATTGGAAAAGAAGAAATAATATGTTTTTGTTTATAGAAAACATGATTTTGAATAAATATTAAATGAATATAGCAAGTTCACCAAAACCATTGTGCAGAAGGCCTGCACAAGTGGTATCCAGGAGAAAGACAAGGAATTAACAAGAAATGAATCACATTGAATCGGGCATCTTTAGAGACCAAAACAAAATGTGGGCAATCTGAACTTGTCTCTTTCCAAAAATTAATTACAGACATCATGGATACTCAAAATCTAGTTGCAACATCTCACACTTTATTTTTCTTGCAGCTTCCTGCATTACTTTGGGGGCTTTGGAGAGAGGTAAATTATTTGCAGTAGGCAGTGATCAATAGAACAAGGGAATATTTGATGTGGACCATATATCAAACTTTATCATTTTCTGCCATTGTCATTATCAGAGAAAGAAAAATAGACATTGTAATCATAGTGTTGTAGAGCTGAGCTTTCTCCAACAATAACATACTAATATTAGAACAAAGGCATTCCTTTTAACCTCTGACATCAAATCCCAGAGTGGTTGATGTAACAGTTGGTACTCTGATGCACTGCAAGAGTGAATGTATTGCTCATGCCTGGATAAGTACTTTTCCTATCATCAAGGATGGACTCATGATAGCATGTTTCGAAGAATTCTTGATAGAAATTGGAGATAAAATATGTCAGCCATTATATTATACTTTAAAAAGTAATCAGTTTCATAATGCCACATCTTGGTCAATTAATAAAAAGATGGAATACGATTGACTACTTTGGCACCTACATCTAACTAGAAACTTCAATGCAACTAATCATTTTGTATTTTCTCAATGGTAACTATAAGTACTTTCTTGATGTCTATGTTCTGGAAGGTAATTTTCGGTCATATATATCACTTGTCTAAAAATGGAATTGGGTGCTCGCTTCGGCACCACATATACTAAAATTGTTACGATACAGAGAAGATTAGCATGGCCCCTGTGCAAGGATGACACGCAAATTCGTGAAGCGTTCCATATTTTTATGACTCTGAGAGGTGGGATGGGGAGCGAGGTGGGAGAGGGGTTTAGGATGGGGGATACATGTCACACCCATGGAGGATTCATGTCAATGTATGGCAAAAACCACTATAATATTGCAAAATAATTAGCATCCGATTAAAACAAATAAATTAAAAAAAATACAATTGGTATTATACCTTATCATTTAAAAGAAAATGTACTGATGTACCACAACGGCCAAGTGTTAAACTGTATTTTATCAAATTCTTTATAAATCTAATCATATTTAAAACAGTGAAGCACTGTTATGTGTCTACTCAGGACTTGTAAATGGATATGCAAGCAAACCACTCAGTTTTTGTTCAAGTCTATGGCAGCATATTATGTAATTGCACACATTGATTTACTATTAAGGTTAAAAATGGATCACAAATCATGACCAATGACCCAGGCATCACAGAATGTACATGTGCCCGTCATGACAACAGTCTAAGGCTACGGGCTGGTTTTCCTGACACATGAGTCCCACTCTTCTGGGCTCTGACTCTAAACCATCCTAGGTAAAAATTCACTAGGTTAGCAGGATGGTACCACCTCACAGAGAACTTCATAATTAGGAAAACATATATGCTTTCTCTAAATAGAAGAAATTTTTAGCTGGCTTAATCACAGTTTGTAGCTCAGTGTGTCACGTGTCACTAATGTCATTGTGAATTAATAAAAACCTTTTCAAGAGTCTTGGTATGGGTTCTTATCCATATGAATTAGGTAATATGTAAATTCCCAGATGAGGTATGATATAATCAGGTTAGGAAAATACCTCTTGTTAGTGGAACCAGTGCCATGAGGAACTGATGACCAAGAGTTAAAATAGGCATTTCTTATTTTAATGGTTGTATAATACAGACATATATTTATGTGCATTTTTTTGGTCTGCTAAGGACCCATGGACTATAGCCTACCATGCTTCTCTGTCCATGGGATTTTCCAGGCAAGAATACTGGAGTGGGCTGCCTTTTCCTTCTACGTGGATCTTCCCAACCCAGGGATAGAACCTGGGTCTCCGGCATTGTAGTCAGATGCTTTGCCATGTGAGCCACCAGGCAAGTTATATTTATGTGCATTATACAACAAAAAATACTCAGCACAACTGCAATTTTTTAAATATATGATGAAAAACCAATGTTTCCAAACACGATTCCCAGATTACTGATAAACAAGGAGAAATGTTCTTCAGAGTTATATATAAACATATGAACTCCAAATATAAATCCATTTAAATTCCTCCTAGATAGCAATGCAGAGACTTATTTCTAAATAGAACTTAGAAGTTACTTTAATTTAAATGTAATAACAATATCATTAGTCATGCTTGAGAAGCAGCAGGTTTTTTTTTAATCCATTGTCTATTATATTTGTGTCTTCTGTACAAAGTGCTGAATGTGAGTTCTTATAGATGGATTTTTCTGGCTTATTCCTCAAGGTTATTAAAGCATGTATCATTACTGCAGGAACTAATGTTTTGTGTATTCATATCTTTTTTATCCCTAATGGTTTACACATGCAGATACATGTCTACTAAGTATCTGGAAACAGTATAGAATTTACTTGCCTGTTTCTCAGCTCCACTAGGAGTTCTTTGAAATGTAATTTAACATTAAATTCTTATAAAGGTAATGATTTTAATATGATTTTCTCATTCACCTTTTGCAGGTAGGGGATATTCATTATCATATGAATATTGATTCATAAATGCTTTTAAGGAATGCAGTTGCTCTAATTTAAAGAGAGAAAATTTTCATTGTATTTAATATTTGATAGGGAATATACTCCTATTTAATATCCCATTGCAGAATAGTGATCTGTTTGTAACAGGACAGTGACCAAATTAAATGAAAACAGTTTTCTAAAGTCAAATATACTGGTCTCTCTGGTATAGTCTTTGCCATGAAAAAGAAACTAGCTATTGAATTCATTTCTCCTATACTTTCTCACCATGTCATTAATTTTAATGGGAAACAGTTTGGAAGATACGATATAATAAAGAATTTGTTTGCCTATCACTAAGTAACTGATTATATATGGCATAGATAATTTAACCCAATAGTCATATTAAATATTTTTCAGGTTCACAGAACTGTGAAGTTCATGGAAATTGAATTCCATGTTAGACACAAACAGGAAGTATTGTCTAAGGAGATATTGCCTATTTATTGATAGATGAGATGATAAAGACAAGATGTCAAATCATAGCTATAACCATATGGTGAAATGACAGATGGAATGGAGGATGGAAAACTGACAGAGATACAAACTCAGTTATGATTATATATTAATGTTCTTCTCTGTGATGTTAGTTGGAAACAAATTGTATCTTCCTCCTTTCTTCTAAATTGGAGTGAACCACATAAATGTACATATGGACACAGATCCACATATATCTACAAACTTGTAAACAAAAGGATCTAATTGCATCTGTATTCATAACAAGTGTCTTCTGAAAATCTTACAAAGAGTTGGTATAGAAAGTCATCCCAGGCACCCTCATCTCTTTCCATATGACCATTCCATCAGAACTGAACTCACCCTGAGACTCACGGGCTAGCTTCAGGAAAAACTCCTCCAGTATAGCACACAGACCCTGTCATCTAAGGTTTAGCCTCTTTGAGCTGACCTGCAAACTTAGAGATGTGTAGAAAAGAATCGTATTTCTCCATTGTGTGTCCACACTTGGCAGCCCCTCCCCTTCATATTCAATTCTTTTTAAGTGAAGAGTTAACATAAACTAGGAGGAGGATCTGAAAGAATAAGTTACCATAAGTCATCACTTGATTTTATCTGGTGTGTCCTTTTTAAACTTTATTTATTTTAATTGGAGGTTAATTACTTTATAATATTGTATCGGTTTTGCCATACATCAACATGAATCCGCCACAGGTATACACGTGTTCCTCATCCTGAACCCTCCTCCCACCTCCCTCCCCGTACCATCCCTCTGGGTCATCTCAGTGCACCAGTCCCAAGCATCCAGTATCATGCATCGAGCCTGGACTGGCGATTCATTTCATATATGATATTACACATGTTTCAATGCCATTCTCCCACATCATCCCACCCTCACCCTTGTATGCAAGACAGCAAAAGAGACATAGATGTATAGAACAGTCTTTTGGACTCTGTGGGAGAGAACGAGGGTGGGATTATCTGGTGTGTCTTTTAGAGCCTTGCTATAGACATACCCATTTGAATGCAGAATTGCAAAGAATAGCAAGGAGAGATAAGAAAGACTTCCTCAGTGATCAATGCAAAGAAACAGAGGAAAACAATAGAATGGGAAAGACTAGAGATTTCTTCAGGAAAATTAGAGATACCAAGGGAACATTCCATGCAAACATGGTCTCAAAAAAGGAAAGAAATGGTAGGGACATAACAGAAACAGAAGATATTAAGAAGAGGTGGCATGAATACACAGAACTATACAAAAAATTTCTTCATGAGCCAGATAATCACGATGGTGTGATCACTCACCTAGAACCAGACATCCTGTAATGTGAAGTCAAGTGGACATTAAGAAGCATCACTATGAACAAAGCTAGTGGAGGTGATGAAATTCCAGTTGAGCTATTTCAAATCCTGTGAAAGTGTTGCACTCAATATGCCAGCAAATGTGGAAAAGTCAGCAGTGGCCACAGGACTGGAAAAGGTCAGTTTTCATTCCAATCCCTAAGAAAGGCAATGCCAAAGAATGCCCAAACTACGGCATAATTGCACTCATCTCACACACTAGCAAAGTAATGCTCAAAATTCTCCAAGCCAGGCTTCAACAACATGTGAACCGTGAACTTCCAGATGTTCAAGCTGGATTTAGAAAAGGCAGTGGAACCAGAGATCAAATTGCCAACATCTGCTGGATCATCGAAAAAGCAAGGGAATTCCAGAAAAACATCTATTACTGCTTTACTGAATGTGCCAAAGCCTTTGACTGGGTGGATAACAACAAACAGTGGAAAATTCTGAGAGATGGGAATACCAGACCACCTGACCTGCCTCTTGAGAAACCTGTATGCAGGTCAGGAAGCAACAGTTAGAACTGGACATGAAGAATAGACTGGTTCCAAATAGGAAAAGGAGTACATCAAGGCTGCATATTGTCACCCTGCTTATTTAACTTCTATGCAGAGTACATCATGAGAAACGCTGGGCTGGAGGAAGCACAAGCTGGAATCAAGATTGCCGGGAGGAATATCAATAATCTCAGATATGCAGATGACACCACTCTTATGGCAGAAAGTGAAGAACTAAAGAGCCTCTCAATGAAAGTGAAAGAGGAGAGTGAAAAAGTTGGGTTATAGCTCAACATTCAGAAAACTAAGATCATGGCATCCGGTCCCATCACTTTATGGCAAATAGATAGGGAAACAGTGGAAACAGTGGCAGACTTTATTTTCCTGGGCTCCAAATTCACTGCAGATGGTGACTGCAGCCATGAAATTAAAAGATGCTTGCTCCTTGGGAGATAAGTTATGACCACGAAGACAGCATATTAAAAAGCAGAGACATTACTTTGCCAACAAAGGTCCGTCTAGTCAAATTATGGTTTTTCCAGTAGTCATGTATGGATGTGAGAGGTGGACTGTAAAGAAAACTGAGCACCAAAGAATTGATGCTTTTGAACTGTGGTGCTGGAGAAGACTCCTGAGAGTCCCTTGGACTGCAAGGAGATCCAACCAGTCCATCCTAAAGGAGAACAGTCCTGAATATTCATTGGAAGGACTGATGTTGAAGTTGAAACTCCTATACTTTGGCCACCTGATGCTAAGAGCTGACTCATTGGAAAAGACCCTGATGCTGGGAAAGATTGAGGGCAGGAGGAGAAGGGGATGACAGAGGATGAGATGGTTGGATGGCATCAGCAATGCAATGGACATAAGTCTGAATAAACTCTGGGAGTTGGTGATGGACAACAGGCCTGGCGTGCTGCAGTCCATGAGGTCGCAAAGAATCGGACACGACTGAGCAACGGAACTGAATTGAACTGATAGAGGACCATCAGCATCAGCATCACCCAGTACCTTGTTGAAAATGAAGAGCCTCAGATTCCACCCCAGACCTACTGAATCGGAATCTACATCTTAGCAAGACTCTCAGGTCTTTTTTATGCATATTAAAGCTTGAAGAACATTGTTTTAGAGAATATTTTGTTTTTTAACACCTTCAAGCCTTGTATGCAGTCAGCTTCATGTTGGTGAAATCTGTGCTTCAAAATTATAATATTCAAAATGGAAAAATTCAAAACTGTCATAGAAATACTGAGATAGCTTGACCAATTTCTATAGTATAAACAGTAAAAGAAGTTAGAGTGGTAAGGACCATCCTGGAATCTGTAGAATCCTGTTTGAAAATTAATTTAGGTTGAGAGCTTACATGTTTAATCAGAGAGTTTTGACAATATGTGTGGTTTAGGCAATGCCACCAAGAACTCTGCAAAATAGATTCCAAAAGATATGTTCTATTCCATGTTCTAAAGTCCACAGTGCTAGTCAATAAAGTCCTTGAGGGTCATAATAGGTCAGGCAAATTATTAGACAAGGACAGTACTTGTCTATTTGAAAACACGCCAAATATTTACTCAGAATGGATAAAATACTCTCAGCATTTAGAACTTCTTTTGGTGGGGGGTGGGTGCAGGAAATCAGAAACCATTTGCAATTATATTCAGAGTTGTATGCCCCACCAATGAGCATAAATAGCCAACAAGTCAATGCCAACATTAAATGCCCTTTGGAAATTTTAGCAATGAATTCTCAGGGCATACTATTTCAAGTGACCTAAAAACTTCAGTTATAGTGGGATCACTTAAATGTTTTGCAGTAAATGTAATCTAAGTCTTAGTAGATTGTTAACATTTATTGCTGCCATTTTTATAATCAGATATTAACAAGGAAATTTTGCTATTCATGTTATAAGAATTAAGGTATAGTTTTGATGCCAAACACAGTATGAAGTTGATATGACTATTTTAATAACTTTGAAAATATGTTAAAATTTGGCATCATTGATATTTAAATTATAAGACCTTGGCTGTATACTGCATTGTCAAAACTAAGCAAATTATAACTAAAGTTCATTCTCATTTTAACTATTTGGTGATAGATATGACTTTCCATATCTAATCTGAAATTGCCATTTGGCAATTCTAGATTCACTTCAGTTCAGTCGCTCAGTCATGTCCGAATCATCGCGAGCCCATGGACTGCAGCACATCCTGCCTCCCTGTCCATTGCCAAATCCCAGAGTTTACTCAAACTCATGTCCATTGCGTAGCTGATGCCATCCAACCATCTCATCCTCTGTTGTCCCCTTCTCCTCCCACCTTCAAACTTTCCCAGCATCAGGGTCTTTCCAAATGAGTCAGCTCTTTGCATTAGGTGGCCAAAGTATAGGAGTTTCAGCTTCAACATCAGTCCTTCCAATGAATATTCAGGACTGATTTCCGTTAGGATGGATTGGTTGGATCTCCTTGCAGTCCAAGGGACTCTCAGGAGTATTCTCCAACACCACAGTTCAAAAGCATCAGTTCTTTGGTGCTCAGTTTTCTTTACAGTCCAACTCTCACATCCATACAAGACTACTGGAAAAACCATAATTTTGACTAGACGGACCTTTGTTGGCAAAGTAATGTCTCTGCTTTTTAATATGCTGTCTTCGTGGTCATAACTTATCTCCCAAGGAGCAAGCATCTTTTAATTTCATGGCTGCAGGCACCATCTGCAGTGAATTTGGAGCCCAGGAAAATAAAGTTTGCCACTGTTTCCACTGTTTTCCCATCTATTTGCCATGAAGTGATGGGACCGGATGCCATGATCTTAGTTGTGTGAATGTTGAGCTTTAAGACAACTTTTTCACTCTCCTCTTTCACTTTCATCAAGAGGCTCTTTAGTTCCTCTTCACTTTCTGCCATAAGAGTGGTGTCATCTGCATATCTGAGATTATTGATATTCCTCCCGGCAATCTTGATTCCAGCTTGTGCTTCCTCCAGCCCAGCGTTTCTCATGATGTACTCTGCATAGAAGTTAAATAAGCAGGGTGACAATATGCAGCCTTGATGTACTCCTTTTCCTATTTGGAACTAGTCTGTTCTTCCACGTCCAGTTCTAACTGTTGCTTCCTGACCTGCATACAGGTTTCTCAAGAGGCAGGTCAGGTGGTCTGGTATTCCCATCTCTCAGATTTTCCAGTGTTTGTTGTTATCCACCCAGTCAAAGGCTTTGGCACATTCAGTAAAGCAGTAATAGATGTTTTTCTGGAATTCCCTTGCTTTTTCGATGATCCAGCAGATGTTGGCAATTTGATCTCTGGTTCCGCTGCCTTTTCTAAATCCAGCTTGAACATCTGGAAGTTCACGGTTCACATGTTGTTGAAGCCTGGCTTGGAGAATTTTGAGCATTACTTTGCTAGTGTGTGAGATGAGTGCAATTATGCCGTAGTTTGGGCATTCTTTGGCATTGCCTTTCTTAGGGATTGGAATGAAAACTGACCTTTTCCAGTCCTGTGGCCACTGCTGACTTTTCCACATTTGCTGGCATATTGAGTACAACACTTTCACAGTGTCATCTTTCAGGATTTGAAATAGCTCAACTGGAATTTCATCATCTCCGCTAGCTTTGTTCATAGTGATGTTTGTTAATGTCCACTTGACTTCACGTTACAGGATGTCTGGTTCTAGGTGAGTGATCACACCATCATGATTATCTGGCTCATGAAGAAATTTTTTGTATAGTTCTGTGTATTCATGCCACCTCTTCTTAATATCTTCTGCTTCTGTTAGGTCCCTACCATTTCTTTCCTTTATTGAGCCCATCTTTGTATGAAATGTTCCCTTGGTATCTGTAATTTTGTTGAAGAGATCTCTAGTCTTTCCCATTCTATTGCTTTCCTCTATTTCTTTGCACTGATTACTGTGGAAGTCTTTCTTATCTCTCCTTGCTATTCTTTGGAAGCCTGCATTCAAATGGGTATATCTTTCCTTTTCTCCTTTGCTTTTTGCTTCTCTTCTTTTCACAGCTATTTGTAAGGCCTCTTCAGACAGCCATTTTGCTTTTTTGCATTTCTTTTTCTTGGGGACTGTCTTCCTCCCTATTTCCTGTACAATGTCACGAACCTCATTCCATAGTTCATCAGGCACTCTATCTATCAGATCTAGTCCCTTAAGTCTATTTCTCTCTTCCACTGTATAATCGTTAGGGATTTGATTTAGGTCATCTTGAATGGTCTAGTGGTTTTCACTACTTTCTTCAATTTATGTCTGAATTTGGCAATAAGGAGTTCATGATGTGAGCCACAGTCCACTTCTAGTCTTGTTTTTGCTGACTGTATAGAGCTTCTCCATCTTTGGCTGCAAAGAATATAATCAATCTGATTTCGGTGTTGACCATCTGGTGATGTCCATGTGTAGAGTCTTCTCGTGTATTGTTAGAAGAGGGTGTTTGCTATGGCCAGTGGGTTCTCTTGGCAGAACTCTATTAGCCTTTGTCCTGCTTCATTCTGTACTCAATGGCCAAAGTTTCCTGTTACTCCAGGTGTTTCTTGACTTCCTACTTTTGCATTCCAGTCCCCTATAATGAAAAGGACATCTTTTTTGGGTGTTAGTTCTAGAAGGTCTTGTAAGTTTTTATAGAACCGTTTAACTTCAGCTTCTTCAGCATTACTGGTCAGGGCATAGGCTTGGATTACCATGATATTGAATGGTTTGCCTTGGAAATTAACAGAGATCATTCTGTCATTTTCGAGACTGCATCCAAATACTGCATTTTGGACTCTTTTGTTGACCATGATGGCTACTCCATTTCTTCTAAGGGGTTCCTACCCACAGCAGTAGATATAATGGTCATCTGAGTTAAATTCACCCATTCCAGTCCATTTTAACTTGCTGATTCCTAAAATGTCAGTGTTCACTCTTGCCATCTCCTGTTTGACCACTTCCAGTTTGCCTTGATTCATGGACCTGACATTCCAGGTTCCTATGCAATATTGCTCTTCACAGCATCGGACCTTGCTTCCATCACCAGTCGCATCCACAACTGGGTGTTGTTTTTGCTTTGGCTCCATCTCTACCTTCTTTCTGAAGTTATTTCTCCACTGATCTCCAGGAGCATATTGGGCACCTAGGGAGTTCATTTTTCAGTGTCCTATCTTTTTGCCTTTTCATACTTGGTATGAAGCTGTCTTGGGTATGGCATAAAGCCCTCTTGGAGGAGGTTGCTATTAACCCCACCATACAGCTGCCAGAACTTATACAGCACTGGGAAGTAGACTCTCGGAGGGCACAACAGAACCTTGTGCATCAGGACCCAGAAGAAAGGAGCAGTGACCCCACAGGAGACTGCCCCAGACTCGCCTGTGTGTGTCCAGGAGTGTCTGGTGGAGGCGTGGGTCAGTGGTGACCTACTGCAGGGTTGGCACCGAATATAGCACTACATGAATGGGATCTTTTGAGGTTGGTCAGCATTATCTTCATTACCTCCATAATCTGGCCCCAAGTAAATAGCAGGGAGAAAACACAGCTCCACTCATCAACAGAAAATTGGATTAATGATTTACCGAGCATGGTTCTGCCAATCAAACAAGACCCAGTTTCCCCCTCAGTCAGTCTGTCCCATCAGAAAGCTTCCATAAGCCTCTTATCATTCTCCATCAGAGGGCAGACAGACTGAAAAACACATCACAGAAAACTAACCAATCTAATCACTTGGACCACAGCTTTGTCTAACTCAGTGAAACTATGTACCATGCCCTGTAGGGGCACCCAAGACAGACTGGTCATGGTGGAGAATTCTGACAAAATGTGGTCCACTGGAGAAGGGAATGGCAAGTTCAGTTCAGTTCAGTTGCTCAGTCATATCCGACTCTTTGCCACCCCATGAACCACAGCACACCAGGCCTCCCTGTCCATCACCAACTCCTGGAGTCCACCCAAACCCATATCCATTGAGTTGGTGATGCCATCCAACCATCTCATCCTCTGTTGTCCCCTTCTCCTCCTGCCCTCAATCTTTCCCAGCATCAGGGTCTTTTCCAATGAGTCAGCCTTTGCATCGGGTGGCCAAAATATTGGAGTTTCAGCTTCAACATCAGTCCTTCCAATGAACACCCAGGACTGATCTCCTTTAGGATGGACTGGTTGGATCTCCTTGCAGTCCAAGGGACTTTCAGGAGTCTTCTCCAACACCACAGTTCAAAAGCATCAATCCTTCTGCACTCAGCTTTCTTTATAGTCCAACTCTCAAATCCATACATGACCACTGGAAAAACCACAGCCTTGACTAGACAGACCTTTGTTGGCAAAGTAATGTCTCTGCTTTTAAATATGCTTTCTAGTTCATGGCTACAGTCACCATCTGCAGTGATTTTGGAGCCCCAAAAAATAAAGTCAGCCACTGTTTCCCCATCTGTTTGCCATGAAGTGATGGGACCAGATGCCATGATCTTTGTTTTCTGAATGTTGAACTTTAAGCCAACTTTTTCGCTCTCCTCTTTCACTTTCATTAAGAGGCTTTTTAGCTCCTCTTCACTTTCTGCCATAAGGGTGCTGTCATCTGCATATCTGAGGTTATTGATATTTCTCCTGGCAATCTTGATTCCAGCTTGTGCTTCTTCCAGCCCAGCGTTTCTCACTATGTACTCTGCATAGAATTTAAATAAGCAGGGTGACAATATACAGCCTTGATGTACTCCTTTTCCTATTTGGAACCAGTCTGTTGTTCCATGTCCTGTTCTAACTGTTACTTCCTGACCTACATACAGATTTCTCAAGAGGCAGGTCAGGTGGTCTGGTATTCCCATCTCTTTCAGAATTTTCTGCAGTTTAATGTGATCCACACAGTCAAAGGCTTTGGCATAGTCAATAAAGCTGAAATAGATGTTTTTCTGGCACTCCCTTGCTTTTTTGATGATCCAGCAGATATTGGCAATTTGATCTCTGGTTCCTCTGCCTTTCCTAAATCCAGATTGAACATATGGAAGTTCATGGTTCACATACTGTTGAAGCCTGGCTTGGAGAATTTTGAGCATTACTTTACTAGCATGTGAGATGAGTGCAATCGTGAAGTAGTTTGAGCATTCTTTGGCATTGTCTTTCTTTGGGATTGGAATGAAAACTGACCTTTTCCAGTCCTGTGGCCACTGCTGACTTTTCCACATTTGCTGGCATATTGAGTGCAACACTTTCACATCATCGTCTTTCAGGATTTGAAATAGCTCAGATGGAATGCCATCACTTCTCCACTAGCTTTGTTCGTAGTGATGCTTCTTAAGGTCCACTTGACTTCACATTCCAGGATGTCTGGCTCTAGATGAGTGATCACACCATCGTGATTATCTGGGTCATGAAGGGAATGGCAAACCACTTCAGTATTCTTGCCTTGAGAACCCCATAACAGTATGAACAGTATGAAATACTAGATTACATATGTAGAAATACTAGATGAGATAAAAGTAGATGATAAAACTCATGTTGTAGATAAAGTAGATGAGATAAAATTCAGCCCATCTTTTGATGTTGCTCTGAGGAAGCTAGAGGCATCAGAATCTTTTTTTAATTCGATAAACATAGGCTTTTTGTTGAGGTTGTCATGTATTTTCTTACCAAGTTAATTGAAATCCTTGAATGGTGCTTATTAAAATAGTGTAACACTGATTTTATAAAATATAGCATGCATTTGAGCCTGTTTTAATCATCTTGCATTCAGATAGAAATAGAAATGTTTCAAAGCACTTGTTTTAAAGATATGGGCTATTCTGAATTACTCCTCTCAAATGTTACTGCTTTGTAGTGCCAAAGACCTAAATTCTAATCCTAGCTCTGCTACCGAAGAGCTCTGAGGATTTAAGCAACTAAAAATCTCTGTCCCTGATGTTCTTTGCCTGTGAATAATGATGGTATAAATTAAACCTTCTCTAAAAGTACTTCCAGCTCTCACTGATCTCTAAGGTGTATTAAACACACAAGTGCATCCTTGGTTTTCTCATTAGAACAGACAGATGATATTACCAAGGACTTGATAGGTGGGGGCCAAATGATCAAGAGGCCAGCCAAGTTTTAGAATAAAATTTCAAGAAAAATTTTCTGGGATGCAGAAGGCAAATAAGAACTTTCTTTGCTGGGAATAGTCTATATTTAAAGTCATAAAATATTCTCTTTATTCAACAGAGAAGAAAAGAAAAGAAATTACAGTAAGACTCCAAATAGAGTCAGTTAAAAACACAGTTAAAAAACAGGCTCCTATTCAGTCCCTATAAGTCCCAGCCTTAATGCCCTCTAATGCAGAAATGCTGTTAGCAATCTATGACTCAGCTGAATGATAAAATAATTGAGAACATAGCACATAGTAACTATTGACAAATTATCCCTATGTTAGAGAAGAGAAAGTTAATTGGCATATATGTTGTCAATTTTCTGGAAAAATGCAACCTTATATGGCCATCATCTTTGTATGGAGTGAATATGAAACCGAATAGTAGCATAATAGAACATAAAAAGTCATTTGGACATGTTTAGCAGGTGGAATCTTAACATACATAGATAGGTAACCTCAGAAGATTGTAGCACTCAAAACAGGGTTATCAGTATGTCCACTCACACAATACCTGCTTTCAAGGAAAGGTCCATGTCAGTTTCAGGCAGTTACAAAATTTTGGCTTTTATTATATTGAAATGAATCAAATTATTTTTCTATCATCTCTTTTGAAATAAGCTTGGCTTCCCTGATAGCTCAGTTGGTAAAGAATCTGCCTGCTGTGCAGGAGACCCCCCCGGTTCAATTCTGGGTTGGGAAGATCCCCTGGAGAAGGGAAAGGCTACCCACTCCAGTATTATGGCCTAGAGAATTCCATGGACCATACAGTCCATGGGGTCACAAAAAGTCAGACATGACTGAGTGACTTTTACTTCACACTTTATATAAATCTAATGTTTTCTTCTAAATGGTTCATATATTTTTTTAATGTATCATTTGATTTCACTTTGATCTATTTTAGCTCTCATTCTCAGGCAAAAGCAACTCTGTTACAGTCATTTTTTTAGACAATATCTTTTTATTGCATTTAGAGTAATTACAACTAGAACATTTCATAATTTTATTCTAAATAGAACTAAGTGAAAGTGAAAGTCGCTCAGTCATATCCAACTCTGCCACCCATGGACTGAGTCCATGGAATTCTCCAGGCCAGAATACTAGAGTGGGAAGCCTTTCCTTTCTCTGGGGATCTTCCCAACCCAGAGATCGAACCCAGGTCTCCCTCATTGCAGGCAGATTCTTTACCAGCTGAGTCACAGGGAAGCCCAAGAATACTGGAGTAAGTAACCTATCCCTTCTCCAGGGGATCTTCCCAACCCAGGAATTGAACCGGGGTCTTCTGCATTGCAGGCAGATTCTTTATCAACTGAGCTATCATGGAAGTTAAGAGAAATTGAACTAAAGCCTGGACATAAATATCTTCAAGTGCTCAACATGTTCAGATATGATTTTCTTTATTTTTTAAGTTTCACAGGAAGAAATTATATGTTTAGTTAAGAGTACATATCTAAAAGGAAAATCTGATTTTGTGAAATTATACATTCTGATTTTCAGAGCAAAGATAATCCTGACAAAGAAATTATCTGAGCATTGTCTGTGACCCCACCCCCCCATCACAAACAAGACCACACACACACACACAGACACACTCACTCACCAGTGTGACCAGTGTGACCAAACAGTGGAGAATGAGGAGCAGGCACATAATCACACAAGTCAGAGCCAAATAAGAAGAATCAAAATAGCGCATTAAGCTTTCAGAAGCACCAGTTTTCAAAGTGAGCCAGTAGACAGAGCAATAGCTATATTTTCAAACACAAATGTCTTCAACTTTCTAATCAGTTGCCCTGTGATAGAACATAAACTGTCATAAATCGTGACTTGGTGTCCTGTTATGTATCCCATAAACGAGGTGGGGAGGGGGGAGTATCATTAGCGCGCTTTACTTGGTGAATATGCTTTATGCAGATGCTTCATAAACAGATGAAGTAAATATATTCTACTGTGTTTTTTAATTTAATAGAAAACATTAAAAAAAAACTCGTATGTACATTGACTGGAACATGTTCTATGTGGAAACTGCATTTTTCTTGGGTTTTAAGAAGAGTGTTCCATAGCATGTCTATATTGTTACTGAAGTTCCTTAAAGATAAGGGAATGTGGTTTCATGGAATATTTCTCTAGGACTGAGTTTCTCAACCTTGGCATTACAAACATTTGGGGCCAGATACATCTTTGTTGGGACAGTCTTGTGCACCATAGAATGTTCAGCAGCATCCCCAGCTTCTACACACTAGACACCACTACCACACCCACCCTCAGCTGTGACAACCAAAACGTCCCCAAATATTGCCACATATGCTTAGCATTCTATCATCCTCAGCTGGGAACCACTGCTCTAAAGCACAAGTTAGGATCAAACTATGGTGCTTTGTTAGCAAAATTTAGAAAATAAAATCCAGCAATTAACATGGCCTTCACACAATAATTTTACTGGTATATCTTTATCTCACCTTTTCTTTAATCATTTTTTGTTTCTTAAGTGGATTACTACTATCTTGAATAGATTAATAATGTTTTTGTTTAACAAATTTGTTACGAGAGCTGAAATTTCCAACGTATCACCCCCACTCCCAGTATAATGATTATGTTCAATCAAATACGCCAAGTAGAAGCCCACAAAATTCATCAGATTAAAGTCCCACATCCTCTGGGATTTGAGAGGGGAAAAAAAGTGGAGAATATAATTTTTTGGTAAAGAAGTTGGTGGGTGTCCATTTGCCATCAAGGTTTACATGCACACTTTTAAATGTCATCAATATAATTCTGTTTAAGTCTGTGCCTATAGTATAGTCTCTAAGGATGTGACTTTTTAGTTTGTAAACCCTTTAATCCACCATAAAGTATCAAAATTTGTAGCTTGTCAAAAAAATTTGTTTTTTGACAGTTCGTTCCCTCACCCTTCTATGTGAAGAAAACAGGATTTGACAAGATGACTATAGTCAAGAGTATTGACATAAAGTCACTTTAATAGGGTTTTGTTTTGTTTTGTTTTTACTTTTGCTTTCGATTTTTCATTCAGGAAACCTATTGGTGGCTGCTAGATATTAGAAACTGCACTAAAAAGAAAATTGATGTTGTTTATAAATGCTTTTGAAAATGAACACATTTAAAATATTGCACGTGTGTGGCATTTGTCAGCAACTGCAAATATCTTTGTATTTTTTAGTACTAGACAAAAATTCCAGCATCTCTAGAAAGTGTTGAACCTGCCTACCTCCAGGAAGGAGATCTGATTCCACACTAGTGCCTGGAATATTGGCTTATCAGTGTGACAAACATATATAACAGTAAGGCAAGATGTGCATGGTAAGGGAGTATATGGAAACTCTCAATTCTTTCCTCTTAATATTTCTGTAAACCTAAAACTTCTCTTTTAAAAAAGTCTATTCAAATTTTTTTTTCTTTTTTTTTAAATTTTTTAAATTTTAAAATCTTTAATTCTTACATGCGTTCCCAAACATGAACCCCCTCCCACCCCTCCCCACAACTCTCTCTGGTCATCCCCATGCACTAGCAAGCTGCACCCTACGTCAGACATGGACTGGCGATTCAATTCTTTTTTTTTTTTTTTAATGTTTTATTTTTTATTTATTTATTTTTTTAATTTTAAAATCTTTAATTCTTACATGCGTTCCCAAACATGAACCCCCCTCCCACCTCCCTCCCCATAACATCTCTCTGGGTCATCCCCATGCACCAGCTCCAAGCATGCTGTATCCTGCATCAGACATAGACTGGCGATTCAATTCTTACATGATAGTATACATGTTAGAATGTCATTCTCCCAAATCATCCCACCCTCTTCCTCTCCCTCTGAGTCCAAAAGTCCATTATACACGTCTGTGTCTCTTTCCCTGTCTTGCATACAGGGTCGTCATTGCCATCTTCCTAAATTCCATATATATGTGTTAGTATACTGTATTGGTGTTTTTCTTTCTGGCTTACTTCACTCTGTATAATCAGCTCCAGTTTCATCCATCTCATCAGAACTGATTCAAATGAATTCTTTTTAACGGCTGAGTAATACTCCATTGTGTATATGTACCACCGCTTTCTTATCCATTCATCTGCTGATGGACATCTAGGTTGTTTCCATGTCCTAGCTATTATAAACAGTGCTGCGATGAACATTGGGGTACATGTGTCTCTTTCAATTCTGGTTTCCTCGGTGTGTATGCCCAGCAGTGGGATTGCTGGGTCATAAGGTAGTTCTATTTGCAATTTTTTAAGGAATCTCCACACTGTTCTCCATAGTGGCTGTACTAGTTTGCATTCCCACCAACAGTGTAGGAGGGTTCCCTTTTCTCCATACCCTCTCCAGCATTTATTGCTTGCAGATTTTTGGATCGCAGCCATTCTGACTGGTGTGAAGTGGTACCTCATTGTGGTTTTGATTTGCATTTCTCTAATAATGAGTGATGTTGAGCATCTTTTCATGTGTTTGTTACCCATCCGTATGTCTTCTTTGGAGAAATGTCTATTTAGTTCTTTGGCCCATTTTTTGATTGGGTCGTTTATTTTTCTAGAATTGAGCTGCAGAAGTTGTTTGTATATTTTTGAGATTAGTTGTTTGTCAGTTGCTTCATTTGCTATTATTTTCTCCCATTCAGAAGGCTGTCTTTTCACCTTGCTTATATTTTCCTTTGTTGTGCAGAAGCTTACGACTCAATTCTTACATGACAGTATACATGTTAGAATTCCCATTCTCCCAAATCATCCCACCCTCTCCCTCTCCCTCTGAGTCCAAAAGTCTGTTATACACATCTGTGTCTTTTTTCCTGTCTTGCATACAGGGTCGTCATTGCCATCTTCCTAAATTCCATATATATGTGTTAGTATACTGTATTGGTGTTTTTCTTTCTGGCTTACTTCACTCTGTATAATTGGCTCTATTCAAATTTTAAATGGCTCAGAAAAGAAAAAGGGCTTTCCTAGAGGCTCAGTTGTAAAGAATCCACCTGCCAAGCAGGAGAATCAGTTCAATACCTCGGTCAGGAAGATCCCCTAGAGAAGGAAATGGCAACCCATTTCAGTATCCTTGCCTGAGAAATCCCATGGACAGAGGAGCCTGGCAGGCTATAGTTCATAAGGTTACAAAGGGTCAGACACCACTTAGCAACTGAGGATGCAGCAGGAAAAGGAAAAAAAAACACGAATTTTTGAAAAGATAAAAAAATGAAACCTAATCAAATTGTGGTTCTTGGGTATAAGATGGAGTGATTGTCTTAAGCATTAGCTTTTTCAGTTGTGACACTTTAAAAATAAACAAACCTAGTAACAGAAAAATATTGCAGGTCTCAAGAATTTTGATTAACATAATTTTTAATACTTGATAATTTAAGTTTATGCAAATATTAAACTACATATAAATCCCTTATGTTTATAAAACTAGGAAACAGAAAACCACAAACCAGAGAGAAACAAATCTAATAAAATTATACTTACCAGCATTTGTTAATGTGCCAGATGACATATTGTTGAAACTAATCACCACTTATAATGTGAATATAGTTTTACAGCAAGCTACAAGGGAAGAATGACCATTGAAAAGGTTGTTTGGTGAGCATGGAGTTAGAGAGGTAAGTTTCAATTCATTATCATTTGGTTCAGATGGTCTGACATGCTATCCTCACAAGACGATGCGGGTTCTGTGAATGTGTGGGGACTGCCTGCCTTCTTTCAAGGTGGTGCTGGAAGTCATGAGGAGAGCCCCCGCTTCCCCTGGTAACCCCTCTACTGCACTGCACTAATGAACAATGTGTTCATGACTTATTAAAAGTCTTTTGTTCCTTTGCATTCTCTTATAGCCTGAAAGCCATTCTCATTAAGGTAACTGAAAATCTATCTACCAAACAGGACTGGTCTACTGCTTAACTCTGTTTCCTAATAGCAGCCCTGCTTCCCTGATTTTTAAGTTCTGGGGTCTGCCTCAGTGTCACCTTTATGCCTAACACACACTGCCACCCTCTCCTTCTCACTCTCAGTGGAGGTCTTTAATAAGCCAACATATATTCAGTCATTTCTCATCCCATGTCAAAAACCCAATTAAAACGTTGATTGTCTACAAACAGTAGCAACTGTGACGTGACACTATTCCAGCTGTTGGAACTGGAATAATATATGTCTTATATATGGATGTGAGAGTGGGACTGTGAAGAAGGCCGAGCACCAAGAATTGATGCTTTGAACTGTGGTGTTGGAGAAGACTTTTGAGAGTCCCTTGGACTGCAAGGAGATCCAACCAGTCCATTCTGAAGGAGATCAGCCCTGAGATTTCTTAGGAAGGACTGATGCTAAAGCTGAAACTCCAGGACTTTGGCCACCTCATGCGAAGAGTTGACTCACTGGAAAAGACTCTGATGCTGGGAGGGATTGGGGGCAGGAGGAGAAGGGGACGACAGAGGATGAGATGGCTGGATGGCATCATGGACTCGATGGACATGAGTCTGAGTGAACTCCGGGAGTTGGTGATGGACAGGGAGGCCTGGCGTGCTGCGATTCATGGGGTCACAAAGAGTCCGACACGACTGAGCGACTGAACTGAACTGAACTATGTATTAAAGCATCCGCATGTCCTATACTTTGGGGTGGTGCACCCCTGACATTCTATACAGAAACTGAGCTAAATACCTGAAACAGAAGTAAATGAACTCATCATAGAGGTAGATGCTGATTTTCCACACATCTCTGGAAAAAGTTGGTGCAATTCCTATTTCCTATGAAAAACTCTCCACCTACCCTTCTGTTTTTTCTTCCCCTTCAAAAAAGAAAAATTTTGACAAAGGTTACACACTTCTATCTCCTACCACTTCATGGACACAACAATTCCCTAGTGTTAAAATGACACTGGATCCAAATGGCATAGTCCAGCAACATTTGGAACATCTTCCTTATTCTTAAAGAATTCATTTCCTTTGGCTTTTGTGCCACCATTCTCAACTGGATTTTCTCTTATTCATCCTTCTTAATCTTTTGGCGTATCTCCTCCTCCTAACTGTTGCACTTCCTCAGTTATCCATCCTTGTTCTTTTCACTTTTAGGCCTCCCTGTTCTCCTGAGTGACAGATCGCCCACTCCCAAAGTTTCAGGTGCCAACCAACTGAGTTGAGAGATGCTGAAGGTTTATTTCCAGTCCAGACTCCTATTATAAGCTCCAGATTCTATCATGTACTCTGCACCTTCAGCTGAATCTCCCACCAGCCCCTCAGTTCTGCCTATATTATAAGTTTTTTCTCAAGGCAAGCCTGCTTCTCTCCTTAAAACGCATTATTGCCAACCCACTTGTTTAAGCCAGAAGTGTTGGCGTCATCCTTACATGTGTTTTTCTCACTCTGAGTTCTCTAATTCTTAACAACTCGAAAGTCTTGACTTTGATCTCTTCTTTTATCTTCACTGACACCATCATGCTCTGGCCTGGTGAGACAGCCTCCCTACCTGGCCCACCTGCTCCTCAAAGAGGGTCATTCTTGCCCCTCCTTGGGAGATACAGACCCAGAGGGGTTATGACAGAACTGGATAGAAATTAAACTAGCGTAGTACCCAGACTTCATAACTTCCAGCTATGCCATGTCTCTGGCTGGGGATTTTCCTCTGTTTTAGCCAGAAAAGAAGGATCTCTTCCCTACCCCCATTCATCTCTCCTTCCCCTCTTCCAGCAGGATGTCATGCTCCAACTGTCCCAACACGCTCTTAGATCCAACTTCTTGAATATCATACAGACTCCTTTCACAAGGGAAGAGAAGTTTAAAGACATTGATTATATTCACAGAAGGGACATTATATTTGGGACAGTGGGAAGATGGTCCATCTTTGGCGCAGCTAAAGTATAGGCCATACTTAAAGATTTCTCAGTTCTGAATATTCCTGAGCCAAAGCCAAGTCTGTATGTGTCTGACTGTCCCAGAAGAGTGACTTCTGCTCATACCCATGTCTCATAGCCAGTCTATCCAGCAAGTAGAATTGAATCCACACTACTTCTGAAGTTATGGGGAACTATTTAACTTAAATTGTTGGCTTTATTAATTTGGAACTGCAAATATATTAATCTTATTCTTACCTTAGTAAAAGTTTATTTCTCTTAAATGTCTACTGTAAAAAAAAAAAATCACTTAGTAGAGGAGGTATTATAGGAAGTAACAACTATTTATAGGAATTTCAAGGCAATAAAACAATAGGGTGAACTGTTCTTTACCCCTCAGCTCCTATTTTAATATTATTACATGTTTCTATTCTTAATTGGGTCACTGACCTGGAATCATTGAATATAGAATGACTAAGGAGGAAAAAACTATCGAGTTAGACCTGGAACATTCTATATGAGGTAATGTTAAGTAAAAAAGTGGAGACATGTCATTAGTTTCTGTATATTTATCAGATACTACTTGCAGAATAAAGATGTGGAATGATGGAATCTGATGAATTAATCAACCCGAATAAAGCTTTCAAAGGACACAGCAGGGGAAGGAATAATCAGAGAACAAGTTGAATTAAAAGGTATTAATTATTATGAGCCATCACCTCCTATTTTTATTGCTTTTTTTTTCAGTGTCTATAGTGAAATCAGTAAAATCTAGTTATATTCCATTATAAAACTCTCTATTCATTCTGATTTGGATTATGATTTAAATAAACTTAGATTCATCTAATTCCATTCTAAAGTCTATAATTTCTGAACATGAATGTTTCATTTTTCCAAATACTTTTGAAACATTTTTCTAAAGATAAGAAACTCATGTGTATTTCTATATTTTAAATAGCTTTTCCTTTGTTATATGTAGCAATAATCTTTACTGTAGAAAACACAAAGAATATAGATAAGCAAAAGATAAGAACATCAAATTAACCCATAATCTGCCACTCAAAGACAATTATTATTAGCATTCTAGTATTTATATTTCCAGGCTTTTTGCTGTACATGCATGCATACACACATATACACACAGGTGTTACAGCTAGCTGTAAACATATAGATCATCAATTCTCTCTGGCCAAAGACCATCAAGAGCATATCCAGAGTTAAACATTTTGAGCTTATTGCTTGTTGCAGTAACCATAGGGGAGGGAAGCTCGGGGCATCTCAGTAACAGGGAGTTTGAAGGCACTTATGATAGGATTTGGGCTTATGTTAGGTGACTTGAGGAATTTTAAGGAAATATGGTCTTGCTGTAGATTGGAGGCAAACATAAATCTATGTTTGGGTATCTTAATAAATGTTGCCTATAGGGCAAGGAATAATGAATAGAGATAGAAGCTACAAACCGGTAAAGAAGCCCCAGTCACTCATATTATCTAGGATAGATTTATGGGTCATTTCTGTGGCTTGGACAACGTTCATGCTTGTGTTCAGACAAGGTGATGGAGTGGTTTTGTTGTTGTCTTGATCCATCATGGTCCCAGAGTGTTTGTGTTAATGTTCTGTGATCTTGTTTACGTTCAACAGGAGGACACAGATTGAGCTGGGAGTGCCCAGCCAGTCTCTGGCTATCACGGCCTGCTTTCTTCTCTTTTAAACTTTAGAGTTCTGAAACTTACCGAAGGTTTTATATGTGATACTCCTTTAACCTCTAATGAGTATAGTTTCTGTAGGGTTAATTATTCTGTTTCCCTCCCTGCAGCTCCCACAAGCCGCCCATACCACAGTCTACCTACATGGATGAAAGGAGATGAAGGTTCATATGCAGTTGATAGTGCTTTTTCATTCTGGCCAAGATGAAAAGAACTTGCTAAAGATAAAACTTAACTGCTAATGCTTTAGCTTTTTATTGTGTTCTATTCTATAGAATATAGATATATTGGGGTTTTGTTTTTTGTCTTTTTTATTTTTTATGGCCTCACTGCACAACTTACGGGATCTTAGTTCACCAACTAGGGGTCAAACTCATGCCCTGTGCAGTGGAAGCAAGGAGTCTTAACCACTGGATTGCCAGGGAAGTCCCTGCTTTAGTTTTTTAAATGGGGTCATTAACATTTGCCTAAGGGGTGCAATGGTAAAGAACTGCCTGTCAATATAGGAGACTTCAGGAGACAAGGGTTCCATCCCTTGGTTGGGAAGAGCCCCTCAAGTAGGAAATGGCAACCCACTCCAGCATTCTTGCCTGGAAAATTCCGTGAACAGAAGAGCCTGGCTGGCTACAGCCCATAGGGTTGCAAAGAGTTGAACAAAACTGAGCATGCATGCATGTAACATTTAACACTAAGGTCCACAGTGAGGGTCAAAAGCTGGGAGACGTTTTGCTCCTGGTAGGGAGCCAGGGTGGTCTGTCTTCCTGACGCACTACAACCTCATTTCCTTAAAATGAATCTCAGGTTTCAGAGAAAGTCAGTCACCACATAGTCATCAATGTATTTCTCTGATAAAGCTGTTCATTCCTTCAAGAAATGGTTCATTGCATACTGCATTCGTTTGCTGTGGTGACCGTAACACAGCACCACAGACTGCATGGCTTAATGGAAATTAACTTTCTCACAGTGCTAGAGGCTACACATTTGAGATCAAGTGTCCACAGTGCTGGTTTCTTCTGAAGCCTTGCTCTTAGGCTTCTAATCTTCGTCCCAGATCTTCCCATGGTCTTTCCTCTGTGTGCGTATCTGTCTCCTCTTCTTACCGAGATACCTAATGGCCTCACCGCTACTTCATTACCTCCTGGAAGACTCCAGCTACAGTCACATTTTGAGGTACTCAGGGTAAGGATTTCATCATAGGAAGGGGAGAGGCACACAGTTCAGCTAGGAACAGATGCCCATGATATCACTGGCCCAGGCAGTGTCCCTCTCCTGTGCTGGTCAAAGTCAGGAGAGGAGCCAGGAAGTCAAGAGCAGAGGCAGAGGATGCAGTCAGTGGCTCAAGTGGTGCAAGGCATCCAAGGGCTGCTGAAGATTGACATCAAAGAAGTGATGTGAAATGTGTACTGTGTATTTGTATTATCTGGATTTTGGTGTGGAATTTAGATTGGAGGTAGACAAGAGCACTAAAGAGCTAATCCCATAGCACAGTGAGGAATAAGGTGCTGAGGACGGCAGTGGCCACAGAACTGTAAAGGTTCAGCATGTATTTAGCTGGTAGAATTAAAGGAATATATTGACCTCTCAGAAGCAGATATGAGGGAGAAAGAAGAATTGGAAACAATTCCCAGCACTCTAACTTGGGTGATTGGATAGACTGTGACATGATTAACTCAGATGGGAAAATTAAGAGGATAAATAGATTCATAAGGAGTTCAACATTGGTGATACCCAGTAGATGGTGAGATGTGAATGTGCAGTTTGTGTGGAGATGGGAGAGCCAGAGACATCATTTTGAAATCATCAAGATGTAGCTGAAGCCTTGAACGGGGATGAGTTGACACAGGAAAGCGCAAGAGTAAGAAGAGACAGAAAGTGAGAAAAATCAGCACTGAAGGAGAGGCAGGAGGAAGAATGCTCAACGAGGCAGGAGTGTGTTGCAGATTATCCAGAGAGACGGGCACCTTGGAGTCCAAGTTTGGAGAGATCCTTAGAGGAGGAAGTGCAAACGTGGATAGGTGAAATGGTGAAAGTGATGGAATGCGTGAAAACCTTAGTTCTTCATTGATAAAATGTCCTGTTAAAGAATCTGAGGCCAAAGGAAGACACAGTCTGAGAAGCAGTTCAAGGTCAGTGCTATGAACTAATTGATTTTTCAGTCACTTGACATAAATAGATTTCCTTTGAGTGGATTTTATTTGAAGTTCTATACATCATATATTACTGAACATTATAAAAATATATTATTTTTTAAAGTACTCATTGCAACCTGCCAGGGATGCATCAGGAATTAATAACTCATGACAACCAAAAATGTTACATATAAGTAAAAAATGCTCCTTGGACTTAGAAATAAGAAATGACCTAGATATTTTGACTTCAGTATCATCAGAAGAATGATGAGAAAGGCAGCTAATGAGGTGAAGAAATGAATAGGAAATGAAGAAATGGACCTAGCAATAAACTCAGATATAAATTAAATGATGAGAAAATGTATATGTGTTAACTATCAAAAGTGTACAAAATAGGGACAGATCTTCAATTAATGCAGATTGCTGTTATAGTTGGAGTGGTTACTGAAAGGAAAAAGAGATTGGCGCCCACAAGGCATTGCAGAGTCATGGGAAAGTCTGTGTCTTTATTATTTGTTAGTTTTTAAAACAAACAAGACCATAATATACTTAACAGCTAAGAGGCAGAAGCTACTAAAAAGAGATGGTTAAATGTATCATATGGATAAGCAGAGACAAAAGGGGAAGGATCCAGAATATTTGTCTAGACATGAAGAGGAAGAGGTTATTTCCCTGTGAACCTGGAGGAGCAAAGATAAGTATATGTATGTTTATGGGACAAATGTTTGGGCTTTGCCCGTGACGACAGTGTTTATAAGGGATGTCGCTTCAGCTTGTCTGTGGATATTAGAAAAGAACAACACCATTGAGAAGAGGCCTGGAGAGGGCAAGACGCAAAGCACAGCTATAGGGACAAAGTGCTGGCGTGGGAAAGGAAGGAATACCATTCAAGACCTGGTGGACAGAGGCTGTGTGGCTGAGGTGTGGAAAAGGCCTTCCAGATAATAACAGTAACCAATACACTATGCTCTGTGATGTGAGTGAAAGTGAAAGTTGCTTAGTTGTGTCTGACTCTTCGCAACCCCATGGACTGCAGCCTACCAGCTCCTCTGTCTACGGGATTTTCCAGGCAAGAGTACTGGAGTGGAGTGCCATTGCCTTCTGTGATGTGAACAAAGGCTCTTTAATGACTATGATAATGAATTAAAAACCAGCTATAAAATTTAAAAAGTAAATGAAAACTTACAAAGTGTAGTTCAGTTCAGTTCAGTCACTCAGTTGTGTCCGACTCTTTGCGACCCCATGAATCGCAGCACGCCAGGCCTCCCTGTCCATCACCAAGTCCTGGAGTTCACCCAAACTCATGTGCATCGAGTCAGTGATGCCATCCAGCCATCTCATCCTCTGTCATCCCCTTTTCCTCCTGCCCTCAGTCCCTACCAGTGTCACGGTCTTTTCTAATGAGTCAGCTCTTCGCATGAGGTGGGCAAAATATTGGAGTTTCAGCTTTAGTATCAGTCCTTCCAGTGAACACCCAGGACTGAACTCCCAGGACAGTCCATCATCCAGGATGGACTGGTTGGATCTCCTTGCAGTCCAAAGGACTCTCAAGAGATTTCTCCAGCACCACAGTTCAAAAGCATCAATTCTTCAGTGCTCAGCTTTCGTTATAGTCCAACTCTCACATCCATACATGACCAATGGAAAAACCATAGCCTTGACTAGACGGACCTTTGTTGGTAAAGTGTAGTTAATAAACAGTACAATGAAAATTCTCACTATGCAGAAGAGAGTATTCTCATTTTACAGAGAAGAAACCAAGCTTCAGTGATTAATTCAAAGTCATTCTGCTAATAACTTGCACATCCGAGATTTGAGTTGAAGTCTGTCTGCTCGAGAATCTGGGCTGTCCATCCTTTGCTCCGCTGTTATCATACATTGAGGTTGGAGTCCCTTGGGGCAGCCTCAGGGCTTAGCAAAGTAGTGCTAATGTCCTTAATGAAGGTAGAAGAATGACCTGAAAGTCTGGAGGAGAAGAGTAGAAACAGGTGGTCCAAGAACCTTAGCGTCAATGACAAAGTAGACTACGTTCATGAGTCAAAATGTAATGTGTAGAGGTGGTGAGGGGAAGCTGAGAAGACCCAGAACCCGGCTGAGTGGACACCAAGCAGCTGCTAACAGGTGAGCCCACAAGGAAAGCAGCATCCTCCAGGGAGACCCACATTTCAGGTATAGCAAGGAGGTGAGAGAGCACTCTGAAAAGACCAATTATGCAGAATGTTTACAGTGGAATGGAGGTTCCAGACAGCCATTCAAGAGAGACAGACAAAGCACCAATAGCAAAGAAAGATTTTTCCAGAAGGCTTATTTCCTACCCAACTGTCTTATTTATGTCAGCTATGGGATGATGGTCCTAACAGCTTTTTGTCATTGTTTGAATTTTCTTTGCTGTTTATAAAAGTAATTCAGGCTCCCTCTACCCAGATAACATAGCTTATGCTTCAATACACAAGGCCTCTTTGCCTCTTTTTTCCCCTGCATAGGTGTGGTTTCCCTTGTTTAGACTTCTTCAGCTTTTGGTGGCCTTCATACATAGAAAAGCAGTTTAAGTGGGTATTTTTCACAGAGAAAGTTTTTTGTTTATTATCTGTTTCGATTTTATTGACTAGATTTTATATTTTTTAATTTCACAACTGGTTTTGGATAAACTACCATGATAGTAATCAGAGGGTTTTGTTTTTTTTTCAAACAAAAGTAATAAATGCTCATGGTGAAAATACAAACACTTCAGGCAGGTGTAAAGGAAAATCTGAAAGTTTTTCATCCTTGTTTTGGGACAACTAGATTGAAGGCAGGAGGAGAAGGGGACAACAGAGGATGGTAAGGTTGGATGACATCACCAACTTGATAGACATGAGTTCTAGCAAGCTCTAGGAGTTGGTGATGGACAGGGAGGCCTGGTGTGCTACAGTCCATGGGGTTGCAAAGAGTCAGACAGGACTGAGCGACTGAACTGAACTGAGGCCCAACTATCTAAAGGAAACCGCTCTTAACAGATTTTTAGTATCGTTCCAAAAGTTTGCTATAGATTCTCATCAAACAAATATTTAATGAGCAACTTCTACCTAGTACAGCACTGGGTCAGAATTCAGGGATTTAAAAGCCAACTAAACAGATTCTGTTGCTTAAAATAAATTTACAGCATTTATAGCCCAGTGGAAGAATCAGAAGAAAATTAAAAAAACATTAAAACATACAAACAACAACAAGCAAATAAGAACTATGACTGAAATAAAGATTGCTATGGCCAAAAATAATATGCATTTTATATTACTTTGGAACTTGCTTTTCATCTACTGCCTTAGCCATCTTTGTGGGGCAATATGGTTCTAACTCACTGTCTGTAGTTGCTGGATGATGTTCTTATCATGGTTATATGATCTAGCATTCAACCATTCCGTGTTGATCGATGTTCAGGTTTTTTCCAATATTTTTCCACTTAAAACATCGCTAAACTAATCATCTTGATACTCATACCTCTACATTTTGAAGCATTTGACCCTTTACTGACACATGTATGCAAATATTTCCCTCCATCTTTGGAATTTGACTAGGATAGGTCGTGCCATCCAGTTATTTACTTGGTGACTCATTCAGGCCTCTGAGTTTCCAGTCTTGCTTAAGATAGTCTGTCCAACCTGAGAGGTTCCACAAGTATTTTTCTTTGTGTAGTTAGTTTATTATGATCTTTTCACTTTTAGATATTTAATCCGTTTGAGATTTACATTACATGGCATGAGGTGCTTTCTTCTGAACAAATATTCAATTATATCAGCACCATGGTGAACTAAACCATCATAGATTCATTCCTCAGATCTCCATGGATCTATTTCTGGATACTCTATTCTATTTAATAATTTATTTTTATATTGCTATGCCAATACCTGGCAGTTTGCTATAGTTTTATTGCAAGGTGTAATTTCTGATAAAGCAGTTTCCCTTTTCACCATTCTCCTTTTTCAAGAGCTACCAAACAGTCTACTGTATCAGTATAAAAACTCCCTATTGGCAGACATAAGTTTTCCATTTATATTTCCTATATTTACAGATTTCTAAAAGAACTGTTTTTTTTCCATCATTTAATATATTTCTATGTGGCAAAAATAGAGAACAAAAGCCACACGTTAATGTGTGTCTGACCTGCTATGGCCCACTTATTAGACACTATCATATATAGCTGTATTATAAACAATTGAAATTCACATTTTCCCAGAATTAACTGCCATGATTCTGCAGTGTTACTCACAATGTGTCAAACCCACAAATGTTAAACCTTTAATGTCATGAACCTATTCAGCCCACTGGATTTATTTTACTGGTATGCACAGCTTTCTGACCCTTAGAATTTCAAGGATCAAATGCTTAAACTGACTAATCCCTTTAATATCTTTTTCTAGTGGTAATTCCTGCTCATACCCACTGCCAAATATTAACCCCTAAAATCTGTAAACAAAAGTCTTAGAAACAGAGGTATGAGACAGACAACTTGGCTGGTTCTAATATTGACATGTGACATGGCTTCATCTTCAAAGCCCTTTTGTGTCACTAACTCATGAAAAACAATGTGTAGGGGGAACCTTTAGCCTTCTCCTACAGCAGCAGATTCTCACTCGGAGACAGAGATTTGCATTCCATGCTGACCTTCCCCAGGGTGTTTGCTTGCCTCTTATACATGTACAAAGAGAAGATCTACTCAACGTCTCTAAGGACTATTCTATGCCAATAGTCTGCAATCAAAGAGCATGATTATTGAACTGGATTTGCTTACAAAAATGTAAATGATTTGGTAAAGTAGTAATTGTTGTTAGTGCCAATGAAACAATGTGGGAAACTTTACAACAGGGAATGTGAACTGTGTTTAAAAAAATACTCTTAAAAATAATGTTAACCTGTATACTATCATGTAAGAATCGAATCGCCAGCCTATGTCCAATGCAAGATACAGCATGCTTGGGGCTGGTGCACGGGAATGACCCAGAGAGATGTTATGGGGAGGGGGGTGGGAGGGGGGTTCATGTTTGAGAACACATGTACACCCATGGTGGATTCATGTCAAGGTATGGCAAAACCAATACAGTATTGTAAAGTAAAATAAAGTAAAATTAAAAATTAAAAAAAAAAAGAATATTGAGCTCGGGCAAAAGCAAAAAAAAAAAAGAAAGAAAGAAAATTTTCCTCCAATTAAAATAAAATAAATTAATTAAAAAAAAATAATGTTAACCACTTGTCAATCAAACACACAGACAACCAGGATCCTAGCCAAAGTACTCCTAGCTTTCAGTTTCAATGCATATCAAAGGAAAACCTAATAGGTGATATTAATAGTTACCAAAGATCTTTTGAATATTATAAATCCTATTCATGGGTCAAGAGGTAGAGCCCCATTTCCATGCTTTTTTTTTTTTATACTTGCCCTATAGCTCCTCTATCCCTCATTCAGGTGCATTTAGTGAGTTATCTTTTAGTGTTATGTCCTTGACTTTCATTAAAAGCTTCTACCAAAAATATCAACTTATAAATCAGTTCCCTACATCTGCAAAAGATATATTATTAAATACTTTATGTTCTATATATCACTCAATACGCTCTCTGTAAAGTTGTACCTCATAAATTTTTAAAATTAGGCATTAAAAAAATTGCACTTCCCCAAGGAATTGGTATGCTTCCCTCTCTAGATTGAAAATCATGTCTCTTTATTCTTTAACTTTTAGGAAGCTCACCATCAAACGTGAAGATCATCTATAGTAAGTAGAGTTGCCTTGTTGGTATGTGAGCTTGTGTTCTTCTTGACATGGGTTTAGTTTTCTCCTCTGTTTTTATTTCTCTGAAAGGCATTCTTCATTTCTGTTTCTCTTTTGTCATATTTTACCTGATTTTGCTGAAATGCCTTAACTATTGGCAGGGGCGGGTGGGGGGGAGGGGTGATGAAATGTAAAGTTTCTGGCCCAAGTTATCCTCTCCATGAAGACTTCTGCTTTTATTGCTCCTTTCAGTGGCCTCCTCCATCTCTGGGCTCCTGAGCACTTAGTATCTTTATCAGTCACTTTAGGCTTTTCGCTTCCACTGTCTTTCCTTGAATTGTTACATAGCTCTCTTGTCTTTCCAATTAGTAAGAGAAGGATATTACCCTTTCCACATCCTCCAAAGTTCTTGGTATATGGAAGACCCTCAAAAATAACTTGAGAAGAAAAGATATGAGAGAGAAGAATGGAGGAAGAGAGAAGGAACAGAATAAAACTCTGAAGTCAATGTAAAAAATACATTAAGCCTGTCAGGTTAAGGAATAAGTCTATTGGAAATGGAAACAATTATCTAGTAATAAGGTAAAGGCTTGGTTGGTTTAGCTTGAAGTTGGAAGAGAAGTTTCTATTTTTTTAATTTATTTTATTAAGTATAATATAATGTGTTACTTTCTGCTGTACAGCAAAATCATTCAGTCATACATACATACTTTTCATATTCTTTTTCATTATGGTTTGTTATAGGATATTGAATATAGTTCCCTATGCTATACAGTAGGACCTGTCCTTTATCCATTCTATATATAATAGTTTGCACTTGCTAATGCCAAACTCCTGATCCATCCCTCTTCCAACCACTGTTCCCTTGGCAACCACAAGTCTGTTCTCTCTGTCTGTGAGTCTCTTTCTGTTTCATAGAAAGAGGTCATTTGTGTCATATTTCAGATTCCACATGTGATATCATATGGTATTTGTAAGAAATTTTTACTGTTGTCTCTATACAAGTAGGTTAGGTCAGAGTCAGGCAGGAAGCACGTGCAACTCTGTAGCATAACTGAAGAGAGTTGAGTCAAGGGACTATTACAAGGTATGGACAGGTTTGTGAGCACTAACCTTGGATAGTGAAGAGCCCTGGGAAAAACCCAGCTAAAAACCCATGGGAAAGGAGCAATTACCAGAAGCCAAAGAGTTTACCTGTTGGAAAGGGGTCCCCAATAAGAGCATAGTCACAAGTAGGACAAGGCCAAACTACAGCCAGACAAGGAGGGATCCAAAGGAATACATACCCCAAACTCTCCTGCCAGTACATCCTGAAGGGTTAATAGGGTAGCAGAGATGTGCCTGCAAACGGGTCTGTCTGCTCAGGCTGAATGTGCTTGCAAACGAGGCATTCTGCCAAGGAGTCTGGACACAGCCTTGAGTTTAATGGTCCCTTGCAAACGAGGGAGCATTCCCTTCTTGTGATAAGAAGGAAAAGAGGGCTTTGGACAGACTCTGCAGTAGACAGGGATTTCACTCCCCTTGCTGTATGATAACATGTATGCACCTGCACTGTACTGAAAAGGCTTATTCATGCAGTCTGGAATTCTGCCTAGGGGGCTTTATAATAATAAACAGCAAATTGTTTGCGCAGTTCTGTTCCTCCGGCCGGAGTGTGAATGGTCTGTCTCTTGTGTGTCTCGTGTGTTTTGTCTTTGTGTCATTTCGCTCGCGACACATCCCATAGGATGGAAGGAGGTAGGCAGTAGATGCAAGGCCAGCCAAAGTATATCCAGCATCCTGCCCTTTGTTTTCACAGTGAGGCTTGCTTCAGAAGGATTCTCTGTTTATAATTAGGTGAGGAAATGTGGGTGGAGGGGATGGTATCTGACTCAGAATTCAAAATAGATAGGGTAAAGCAGAGGTTAAAAAAAAATAACCTACATCTCAACAGACACACAAACACTTCAGAATTCCAAAAGAACATAAATCATCATTTAAGGCTCAAAGGGTCTCTAAAATACTTCAAAGCTCACTTTTAGCCTTGGGATAGTAGAGATGCCTTCCGGGTCATTTTTAGGTTTTTGTCTCACACAGGCTCTTTTACTTTTGAAGAATCCATCCCTTAAATATCAACCATGTTAAAAAATGAAAACTAATAGATGTTTATCCCATGCCTAAGGCTAAGAGTTCTGCCAAGAAAACGCACTGGTCATAGCAAACATCCTCTTCCAACAGCACAAGAGAAGACTCTACACATGGACATCACCAGATGGTCGACACCAAAATCAGATCGATTATATTCTTTGCAGCCAAAGATGGAGAAGCTCTATACAGTCATCAAAAACAAGACCAGGAGCTGACTGTGGCTCGGATCATGAACTCCTTATTTCCAAATTCAGACTTAAATTGAAGAAAGTAGGGAAAACCACTAGACCATTCAGGTACGACCTAAATCAAATCACTTATAACTATACATTGGGAAGTGAGAAATAGATTTAAGGGACTAGATCTGATAGAGTGCCTGATCAACTATGGATGGAGGTTCATGACATTATACAGGAGACAAGAATCAAGATCATCCCCAAGAAAAAAATGCAGAAAAACGAAATGGCTGTCTGAGGAGGCCTTAAAAATAGGTGTGAAAAGAAGGGAAGCAAAAGGCAAAGGAGAAAAGGAAAGATATACTCATTTGAATGCAGACTTCCAAAGAATAGCAAAGAGAGATAAGAAAGCCTTCCTCAGTGATCAGTGCAAAGAAATAGAGGAAAACAATAGAATGGGAAAGACTAGAGATCTCTTCAAGAAAATTAGAGATACTGAGGGAACATTTCATAGAAAGATGGGTTCAATAAAGGACAGAAATGATAGGGACCTAAGAGAAGCAGAAGATATTAAGACGAGGTAGCAAGAATACATGGAAGAACTGTACAAAAAAAAGATCTTCATGACCCAGATAATCATGATGGTGTGATCATTCACCTAGAGTCAGACATCCTGGAATGTGAAGTCAAGTTCACCTTAAGAAGCATCACTACTAACAAAGCTAGTGGAGGTGATGGAATTCCAGTTGAGCTCTTTCAAATCCTGAAAGATGACACTGTGAAAGTGCTGCACTCAATATGCCAGCAAATATGGAAAACTCAGCAGTGGCCACAGGACTGGAAAAGGTCAGTTTTCATTCCAACCCCAAAGAAAGGCAATGCCAAAGAATGCTCAAACTACCACACAATTGCACTCATCTCACATGCTAGTAAAGTAATGCTTAAAATTCTCCAAGCCAGGCTTCAGCAATACGTGAACCGTGAACTTTCAGATGTTCAAGCTGGTTTTAGAAAAGGCAGAGGAACCAGAGATCAAATTTCCAACATCTGCTGGATCATGGAAAAAGCAAGAGAGTTCCAGAAAAACATCTATTTCTGCTTTATTGACTATGCCAAAGCCTTTGACTGTATGGATCACAAGAAACTGGAAAATTCTGAAAGAGATGGGAATACCAGACCACCTCACCTGCTTCTTAAGAAACCTGTATGCAGGTCAGGAAGCAACAGTTAGAACTGGACATGGAACAACAGACTGGTTCCAAATAGGAAAAGAAGTACATCAAGGCTGTATATTGTCACCCTGGTTATTTAACGTATATGCAGAGTACATCATGAGAAACGCTGGGCTGGAAGAAGCACAAACTGGAATCAAGATTACCGGGAGAAATATCAATCACCTCAGATATGCAGATGACACCACCCTTATGGCAGAAAATGAAGAAGAACTAAAGAGCCTTTTATGAAAGTGAAAGAGGAGGGTTAAAAAGTTGGCTTAAAGCTCGACATTCAGAAAACAAAGATCATGGCATCCGGTCCCAGCACTTCATGGCAGATAGATGGGGAAACAGTGGCTGACTATTTTTCTAGGCTCCAAAATCACTGCAGATGGTGACTGCAGCCATGAAATTAAAAGACTCTTACTCCTTGGAAGGAAAGGTATGACCAACCTAGACAGCATATTAAAAAGCAGAGACATTACTTTGCGAACAAAGGTCCATCTAGTCAAGGCTATGGTTTTTCCAGTGGTCATGTATGGATGAGAGTTGGACTGTGAAGAAAGCTGAGTGCCGAAGAATTGATGCTTTTGAACTGTGGTGTTGGAAAAGACTCTTGAGAGTCCCTTGGACTGCAAGGAGATCCAACCAGTCCATCCTAAAGGAGATCAGTCCTGGGTGTTCACTGGAAGGACTGATGTTGAAGCTGAAACTCCAGTACTTTGGCCACCTGATGTGAAGAGCTGACTCATTGGAAAAGACCCTGATGCTGGGAAAGATTGAGGGCAGGAGGAGAAGGGGACGACAGAGGATGAGATGGTTGGATGGCATCACCGACTTGATGGACTTGGGTTTGGGTGGGCTCCAGGAGTTGGTGAGGCACAGGGAAGCCTGGAGTTCTGCAGTTCATGAGGTCGCAAAGAGTCGGACATGACTGAACTGAGCGACTGAACTGAGACAGCATATTAAAAAGCAGGAACATTACTTTGCCAACAAAGGTCCGTCTAGTCAAGGCTATGGTTTTTCCAGTGGTCATGTATGGATGTGAAAGTTGGACTATAAAGAAAGCTAAGTGCAGAAGGATTGATGCTTTCGAACTGTAGTGTTGGAGAAGACTCTTGAGAGTCCCTTGGACTGCTAGGAGATCCAACCAGTCCATCCTAAAGGAGATCAGTCCTGGTTCTTCATTGGAAGAACTGATGTTGAAGCTGAAACTCCAATACTTTGGCCACCTGATGCAAAGAGCTGACTCATTTGAAAAGACCCTGATGCTGGGAAAGATTTAGGGCAGGAGGAGAAGGGGACGACAGAGGATGAGATGGTTGGATGGCATCACCGACTTGATGGACATGAGTTTGGGTGGACTACGGGAGTTGGTGATGGACAGGAAGGCCTGGCGTGCTGTGGTTCATGGGGTCGCAAAGAATCAGAGATGACTGAGCAACTGAACTGAACTGATCACATGCCTACAAAAAAAGACATGTTAACTAGTAAACAGCAGAGCTAATATGTCTTTTTCGTTTTTTGTAGGCATGCGATAAACATCTATTATTTTTCATTTTTGCAAAGTTTTTTGGAACAAAACTTATTTTTCATCTCCAAAGACATTTTTGGTCCCAAAAGAGCCCTTAATCCTTAGGTCTGTGCCTGCAGTAGTTACTGGATAAAATAAGCTTATCTCTTTTTGGTGTATGTAAAGCTTATTATTTGACAATAATATCACCACCTGTGAGCATCTGCTTGTGGTTGGGTTTGATCTGGTTTAAGGTTTCCTGTGCCAAGGTCCCAGAAACCCAGCTTATTTCTTCTTTAAGATACCAGTAGTTCTTGAGTTTTGCTTTAATTCCACATATAAATGTCATGTCACCTTCTGAGGTCCTTCAGGGAAAGACATGATGTGTTTCTATGAGCTAACTTTTAGATTTTTCAAAGATTCCTTGGAGAACACTATTTTGGATATTCAGCTGATAATGGATTAAATTAATATTATCAAGCACAGAAATGATTTTCTTTTATGTCATGTTTGGCAGCAGCAAACAAACTAAATGCTTATAATCTGTCACATTCTCACTGTCCCGGACACTGTCATGTTCATTCGGTCATTTAATCTTCCCCTCAAACCCTTTGAAGTAGATATTATAATCCCCAATTTACAACTGACAAATGTGAGACTCTGAGATTCAAGTGAGTTGCCTAAGCCCACATAGGGTGAAAGTAAACTGCCACATGCCCCTGGAGTCAGGGCTCCCAAGAAACACAAGAACAACTTTTTGATCTTTCTTATTTTGATAGAAGTGTCACACGTGTGTAAAATAAACTTTTTGTATTTAAGGTGCCATTAAATGTGTGAGTGACTATTAGCATACCTGTAAACAATTGTAGAAAGCAGTTAATTCAATCTTACTCCTAAAGCAATTGTAACTGCTGCTGCTGCTGCTGCTAAGTCGCTTCAGTCGTGTCCGACTCTGTGTGACCCCAGAGACGGCAGCCCACCAGGCTCCCCCGTCCCTGGGATTCTCCAGGCAAGAACACTGGAGTGGGTTACCATTTCCTTCTCCAGTGCATGAAAGTGAAAAGTGAAAGTGAAGTCGCTCAGTCGTGTCTGACTCTTAGCGACACCATGGACTGCAGCCTACAAGGCTCCTCCGCCCATGAGATTTTCCAGGCAAGAGTACTGGAGTGGGGTGCCATTGCCCTCTCCGAAAGCAATTGTAACTAGAGGTAGTAACATGTAGGACAAAGAGAAATCTGGAATTTCAAGGAGCACTTCCTTGTTCCCATGTCTCTGCTGTAGCTTTGCATGCCTTTGTAATTCAAGGACCACAGATCTTAATCCATCAGAATGGGTTGTTTGGGTCAGCACATTCTTTCCTATGAAATTCCTGAATTTGCTTTTCTACTTCCCTATGTAAAAATAGCTCAATGATAAGCCAATATTTCAGCTTTGAAACACTTTATGAGTGGGAAGGACTTTACAGTTCTCCTGTTACTAGATTACTGCTTGCTAAAATGCAGACTCTGAGAGCAGAGATGCTGTCGCATGCATCACTATAATCACAGTGCTTGAGTTGTGTTTAATACAGTAAGAACACACACACACAAATCTAATGGATTATAAGAGACATCAATTTTACTCTTTCCTGTCAGAAATGACTCTTACATTAGCCTTAAAAACTGTACCCATTTCTCAAATAACCCCCAGGAAGTCCTTCTGTGGTCATGTATGGATGTGAGAATTGGACTGTGAAGAAGGCTGAGCGCCAAAGAATTGATGCTTTGAACTGCGGTGTTGGAGAAGACTCTTGAGAGTCCCTTGGACTGCAAGGAGATCCAACCAGTCCATTCTGAAGGAGATCAGCCCTGGGATTTCTTTGGAAGGAATGATGCTAAAGTTGAAACTCCAGTACTTTGGCCACCTCATGAGAAGAGTTGACTCATTGGAAAAGACTCTAATGCTGGGAGGGAGTGGGGGCAGGAGGAGAAGGGGACGACCGAGGATGAGATGGCTGGGTAGCATCACGGACTCGATGGACGTGAGTCTGAGTGAACTCCGGGAGTTGGTGATGGACAGGGAGGCCTGGCGTGCTGCGATTCATGGGGTCACAAAGAGTCGGACACGACTGAGCAACTGAACTGAAGTGAACTGAAGTCCTTCCTTTGGTAACTTGTCCTTTGGAGTATAAATAAAGTCTGACAACAACCACAGTTGTGTAGATGGAGATACTACCTAAGTTTTACACACATTCTAGTCTAGGTTTCAGTTGTAGAATATTAAGAATTTATTAGGAGTTTATATGGACCATAATCTCCAAAAGTACAGGAACCAGAACTGTTGGTCACCACTATTTAGCCATCGTCTAGCACAATGCCTGGCAAATAAGCAATGTTTGTTGAGTAAATAAGCAATATAGAATCCCAAATTACAATAATTTAGCACATTATTCAGCACTGAGCATACACTTAATTATTTATTGAATAACCTTGACTATAATGTTCAAAAAGAGAATCACCCCATGCATTCCAAAACTAAGTAGGCATTATATTTGAATTATCAGCTGTTTTGGATTATCTTTGGGACTCCTCTCCACTGTTAGGGTGATAAATTAAGATCTTACTGCATCAGCAAGCTCCCCCAATCTGAGTAGTATTTAGTTTCCACTGGGTTAGCTTACTATATTACAACTATGGAAGATTTAGTTTTAAAACTAACACTTACCATAATACCATGTATTGTCCACTGTTGTTCACTAATCCAATAACATGGCCTCTTGCCAGAGTAGTAAATTAGCTCTTTACCTACTGGTCTCTTCTTCCTTTCCTTTCCTTCTTTTCTTCCTTCCTTCTTAGCTCTGAATGTCATGTAAGGATGGACATGCCAAAAGGCAAGTATCTTGATAATGCTGCAAAGTCTAAAAACATCCAACAACAGTGAATAGATAAGCAGCTTTGGAGAACACTTGACCTTATGTCTATAATATATATGGTCCACCTTCCCTGCTCTTGAACTCTCAGTTTTGCACTAGGTCAAAATGACATAAGCTTCAAAATTATATTTATTCATTCACTCTAATTCCCATAAAAATTAAAGTGGTTTGATTTTGGTTCTAGCAAACCTAACAACACATTAACATGCTTAACATTAGGTCAGGTGAATCTAAGAGTGTATATACATACACAGACTCACCACACACACACGTGCACAAACACATTTTAAATAGATAACCAGCTTGGTGAACACTGCAAATCAGAAAGAGCACACGACATTTCTAGTCTTGCTTTTCTTTATGACTGGCCAGTTGCCTGTAACATAGTCTGTAATTGGGAATTATTTTTATGATATGTAACATGAAACTAGTTGTTTTTGAATAAAGCAGTCAAATAGGATTTTGGCACATAGCGTCTATAGTGGGAAAAGTAATACTGGCAATATGGATATCACCACTTAAGAAAATAAGACAAATGTTTAAATATGTCACCTTGTCTATATAACTATATTACATAAGTTGTCCAGTATATTTTAGTGCTGTTTTGTGTTAATAAGTTCAAATGTGTTAGTCACTCAGTCGTGTGCGACTCTTTGTGATCCCGTGGACTGCAGACCGCCAGGCTCCTCTCTCCATGGAATTCTCCAGATAAGAACACTGGAGTAGGTAGCCATTCCCTTCTCCAGGGGATCTTCCCAGCCCAAAGACTGAACCTGGGTCTCCTGCAATGCAGGCAGATTCTTTACTTTCTGAGCCACCAGAGAAGCCCTGTTAATGAGTTAATCACAACTCAGGAAGTTGAAAAATCTAATGCATGGCCTTCCACAGCAGGGGACATTTTAATTACAGACATAAACTTAACTTAAAATTTAAAATTTTAGTCTATTTTATTAAGAAAAATCTCTTTTTATTATCAACAAGACAATTTTCTTCCCTCTTAGTGAAGCTTTACAAATCTCTCAGCTGAACTATTATAAAGCTCTTTTCGTATGCTCTTTTGTATTTGAAATATCTCTTGCTTGAAATTAAATTCAGTCTTAAAATAGCAACTATATCATCTCCTAACTACTTCCCATTAGTAATAGCAAACTCCAGAGATTAGTAACGCAGCTTTCATGTGCCTGAAAAAGAACCCTATGGATGATTTAAACAAAACACTTGGCTACTCAGTAAGGATCAGTGCCTGTATATTTGTAAATATTAATGCCAGGGGGGAAAAAAAGGAATCTGAGAAAAGAAATCATTACACTGTACAGGCTAAGCTTAAGCCAGATTCAGATTTTGTCTTTCAACTGTTATTTCTTGCAGGGTTGTAACACAAAGCTCATTAACACTGGCCTAACTCTGCAAAGCACAAGTAGATTCTGGAGAAGATAGATAGCATAAATTAACTTTCTTCATTGCTGAGGTTTTTAGACACTGATTCTTAAAAAGAGAAAAAAGGTGAAGTCTCATGCATGAGATAAACTCCGTCATCTGTTTGTGATGATTGACAGGTCCATTTGGTTGATTGTAAGGGGGGAGGGAACAGGCATCAGACCTGACTCAGGGCAGAGCCCTCAGGTTCGTAACTGTTTTGTATAATTGCCCACAAGTGTTTTCTATTGTTAAAAATTCTCCTCAGACTCGTATTTTCAGATAGTAGCATGGGCGACAAGGGCTCTTCCCCAGGCCTCAACAGAGTTATTCTTTAAGTACGGTTGTTTCCTTGGTAAAGCCCCTTTTGAGGTGCTAAACTTAGCACTGCCAATCAGAAGAACAGGTGGTCTGCGCCACTACCAAATAGGCCCCGCTCCCATCATGCTTTCCTCGGACAGCCAATCAGCCAGCGCCCTGCGCTGAGACGTGGGGCTGTCAGCAGATCCGGCAAATAAAAGACCCGACCCGGCCCTGGCTCTTGAGCAGTCGTGCATTCCCAGCCTCGCCTCGGGTGTAGGGATTGCATAGAAAAGCAAAACTACACAGTCTTGACTGTGTAGTTTTGTTTTTAAGTTAGAGGCTCACCGATTCATGTTGGAGATGGTCGAAAAAACCAACTCTAAATAGGACGTCGTTTCAGAAGCAACCTTGGGCTTAGTCCCACCCTTTTTGGGCACTCCTGAGAAATCAGGTGAGCAGCATCTTTTCTTTCTTATCAGTAGAGTCCCGTCCTTATTAGTTTCTAGTTCCCTACTAGCTTTGTGTGCTCAATGCCTGTAAAGGCGTTTGTCGGACTATTTGGTACTGGTTCTGATCCACTCTGCTTTTTAACTTCTGTTTTAAAATATGTGAACGCTTTTCTTTAAAAAGTTCAATGTTTTAGCATATCAGCAGTTAGTGATTCAAATTGTTTAAAAGCATTTAATTCTAAAAGTATGAAAAGTTGAGGTCTGAAATGATGTAAAATGTTTGCTTCTTTTATAGACTTTTTTTTGTTGTTGAGAATGTTCAAGGTTATATTACTCAGTGATAAAGTGAGACACACCAAGAATAGCTCTGATAAAATGCATGTGGTATCAGCTACACCCTGATGACTTTTTAAGGGAATCAACTGCTGAGGTATCAGTTGCAGGACAGCGACAGAACACTTGCCTGCTGTCAGTCATCTGCTGAAGAGTTTATTTTGGGAACATGACATTTTAGATGCATGCCTTCAGCCCTAATTAGACAAAGGTCTCTCAAGACCAAGTGCTAAAGCCACCAATTTACCTAAATGATGAGAATAGAAGACCCATTTAGGCCAGTTAATTGCAATATATTTATAAATTTTGAAAACAAGCTATATAATTGTTTTCTAAACCACTTAGAATTTCATTATGTGTTTTAATTTAACTCATCAAATTATATGATATTAAATAAACGTTGATGTTAAGGGCAAGAAGTAGTGTTTTAGAGACTTATTTCAAATTATGCCTTGATTTCTCATCTTCCTGAAATTAGATGACTAACTGTAAATGCCTATAAATACATAGGTATATAAATGGTACAAGAATACAGCTATTTTTAGAAGATGCACTCACTTGGAAACAGAAAAAGTTAGCCAAAAAAAAATTGTTTTTGTGTCCTAAAGATAATATGCTACACTAAGAAATTCTTGGCAACAGTTTTTTTTTTTTTTTTAAAAAAAAAAACCTTTTGGATATTATCAGAATCTTTCAAATATAAATGCTATTGTCTCAGCATTCTAGTTTTGTTTTCTTTTTAACTTAAGTAGAAAGTTACAAGACAGTAATTATGACTAGAAAAATTATTGCTCCATAAGCTTTTAATTAATACAAAATTGTATGAACACTAGTAGTGAAACAGTTGACAGCTGAGAATCTGCTTTTTATGTCAGAATAGTGGAATAGTGACGTTGAATAAGAAGGTATTTATACATCAGAAAATGCTTCTCTTGATCTAAAACTAATAGGCAAAATACTTTCTTGCACTTAACAAAAGAACTTAACTGCCAGTTTCATGTTATTTTCTTTGATTTTTTTAATATTTGTGCTATAAAAGCATAGGTGCTTTCACTTTAGCTGCACTTTACATCAGCCTTCCATTTTTGCATTCTGGACATTTATTCTTTATTAAGAACTCAAGTCAGTATTTTTCAGATCTGTAATAAATTTTGGCCTACCCAGTTAAATTTAAACTTTGTGAATATTTACTTCAGCAGTAGCAACATTTAGTGAGCAATTACAATATGGAGAAATATTAAGAAATAAAAAGCACTGTATGCTGTCTACAGAGGGTTTGTGCTTAGTTGACAAAGCTTTCTAAAACTTTTCAAATAAGGAAAGAAATTATGAAGTTTAAACTTTTAGTTTTGGTTACGATTTTAAACATTCACCTGGATTACTTAAATTCATAATGCCTGAATCTATGTCAACTTTGTAAGTAACAGTGAGTGAAAAATACTGGGAGGAAGGACATTTTAAAATAATTCCTTCAGACATCGATGGGATGCAAAGATTCATTTCACACTTTTCACACGTTTGCTTTTATTATTTGTCATGATCCCTAGTTTCCTCCAGCTTTGTCTTTCTCCTGACTCTTTCCCAGGTTTCCCACCTTTCGTAAGACTGAATTGCTCTCTGACCACTAGCACACATGCCTTGCTCTGCTTGCTTCAGTTTTTTTCCTCCATCTCCCCTTAGACTTGCTTACTCTGTTAAGCTGCAAATCAACTCAGAAGCCAAATTCAAGCCACCAGAGAGAACACTCTGGGCCCACAGATGATCTGAGAAGCAACCTATTTGGAAATGTGTGTTTCTGCTGTCAACAGAGTAGCTGCAGAATGGCCCTCAGTTGTGACCCTCTAACTTCTTTTCTCTTCCTTTGCAGAGTGCCTGAAAAGATGACAACTCAAGCACCGACGTTTACGCAGCCGTTACAAAGCGTTGTGGTACTGGAGGGTAGTACCGCAACCTTTGAGGCTCACATTAGTGGTAAGCTCACACATTCACATGTTCCTCTGTCTTCTGTGCCTCCTCCCTGTTAACTTTTTTGGAGGACTCAACATTAAGCCTAAGTCCTGCTTTCACTTTGTGAAATTGGCCCAGCTCAATGGAAGGGTCATTAGAAGAGTATACCATTCCCAGAGTGCTGACAAAATCGGACAATATAATGGTTTGAAAATGTTTTATTCATATTTATAATTCCACAAAGCAAAATAATTAGCATTGGATTAAAACTGTTGTCAGAATCCAGCTTCTGAGTAGGACCAAATTTGGTCATTCTATATTTGGATTCAGCTGCAGAGCCAGACTGGAAGCCAAGTACTCCAGACTGATAGGGGCCGGTCATGGAGCTACTGGGCGAGTAGCCTGGTGCTGACTGTTCCGTGTGCCTGAGCCTCTGTGGTTTCACATGGAAAATCACAAGACAACTGACTCCTCTCAAAGGCAGAACTTTCAATGATGAGCTAACTCCGAAGTATTTCATTCTTTTATTCTCAATCTTTAAGTGACTCTAGTCCGTGAAAAGATTTCCCAGTCATTTTGAAATAACACTCCAAAATAATATATGCCACTCGTGTCACGTATTAAAGAGAAACAAATGCTAACCCTAGAATTATATTTAATAGAAAGTTCTTTTGTCTCATTTTTTTCCCCTTCTTTTTCTTCTTTATAACTCAGTTAGAGGATGATTTTGAAAATGGAAGATTTCTGGGACCTGTCATCATGTAACAAAATGGTGGTAGTCTATGAATCATATTGTAAATAATCTGAAAATTATTTAATCAACATTTTCTCCTTTTGTAGTATTATAATTGGTTATGTAAGATTATATGAATTAATTAAAAGTTGATGCCTGATGCACCTCCATGGTGCATGGTTCTTTTTCTTTTTTTAACTTTATGGCTTATAATAAAGATATAAAATAAGATTTCCTTTTCCTTTTTCTTTCCACATTTTGTTTTCTATTTTATGTGCCGATCTTATTCATAACTGGGTAACACTATTTTATAGTGCACAAATATCACGTGTGATATTTTGACATATCATATGATTTGACATAAATATCATAATCATTCTTCAGTTTCTATTGTATATGTATATAGAGACCCATTCAATTCTTCTCATATATGACAAACTCTGACTGACTTGCAAATAATTTACTTATTCATCTTGTACCACTCAGTAACTCTTGAGCAAGCAGATCACATATAGATAGCTTCACTGGGAAGTTCACCTGCTTGTGGACTAATGGAATCTGGCTTCCTCATAAGCTTCTTGTTCCTTCACACTTTATGCTAACAGAATTCTTAGGAAAACACCACTGAAAATATTTGACACCCATGAATTCGTCAAACTATTCACTCAGCCACAGTGGGAGACTGACTAATGTAAAGACAACAAAATAAACTTTCTCTTGCTCATCTTCACTTCCTCAGTTGAGTTAGATCACCTGCCTTCAGGCCGAAGGCAGAATAAACCATGCTCTGAATTTGCCTCATGCTTCTGAATGCAGAATTTTAGTATATTTAAAACATTCAACCGCGTACATGTAGTCCCTAGTGCCACAATCCATGGTGGGTGAAGAGCATTGTACCTTTCTACCTGCGACTCCTAGTATCCATGTTGTTCTGAAAGACTGAGTTCCGCTTCATCTCTTACTGTATGAGCATGACGTTTTTACTGAAGTGCATTTGCAAGTCGGGAGAGGTCAGGCAGACTGTGTCCCCGTAAGCACACAGTGGGTAAAGAGATGGGCGTGTCCTCTTGTGCCTGTTAGGCTGAACTTTCAGATCCCTTTGCTGCTTTTGTTCTTTATTTGTTTTTGAAGAGGACAGCAGTCCCTTTTTTTCTCACAATTTCCTTGGCTCTTCACTTTAATAAATCTCTTTTGTGATTTTAATGATGTCTATTAAATCGCCTTAGATAGACCCCTGGGCAGGAGGGCAGGTGATGGCAGTTCTAGCCCTCTGTGGGCCACTGCCCGCTGAGGGACCTTGAAAAAATTACTGAGATTTTTTTGGCCTCAGTTTCCTCCCCTGTGAAATGAAGGTGCTGGCCTCTGTGTGAACCCACAGACCTTCCTAATGGTCTGCAACTTTGTACTTTTATCACAGAGCTGTCAAATTTTCACTGTCATTGAATAGCATAACACTCTGGATAGCTTTTATGGTTTAAGATAGGGGAGTGAACATAATGGGACAGAATAGAGGGCTTGGCAGTGCCCCAAACATAAAGATGAATTCTTTGTTTCCTAGGTTTCCCAGTTCCTGAGGTGAGCTGGTTTAGGGATGGCCAGGTGATTTCTACTTCCACTCTGCCCGGCGTGCAGATCTCCTTTAGCGATGGCCGCGCTAGACTGACGATCCCCGCCGTGACAAAAGCCAACAGTGGACGATACTCCCTGAGAGCCACCAATGGATCTGGACAAGCAACTAGTACTGCTGAGCTTCTCGTGACAGGTAGGCAGGAGGGGACCTGCCCATCCCCTGAAACACGCCACCCAGAAGGCATCTCCAGGATCTGGGGTAGGGGTTGTCCACCAAGAACTAGTGAGCACGAGCAGCTGGAATCCAGAGGAGGGCTCACTGGACGCTGCATTGACAGCAAAGTTGTTTGTCTTGTCTCAAAAAGTGGCTGAGAACTACTTCCTTTATGCATGTATCAAGCACCTAAAAGTATACTAAGGAGATGTTAAAAATTGTGTTTCTGAGCAAGGAGAAAGGCTTGGAGCCTTGTGTATGCACTTGCTAAGGAAATATGACTATCTCCAAGAATTCACACTTTAACAGGCACCTATGATTCTGACGCTAGTGGTCCACAGACCACCCATTTAAGAAGTACTGCTCTAGGCTGTGATGATTAATAATTCTTCATTTACTTTTTATTTCTAAAAAAATTGCACTGTAAGCATAGAAAAGGGGCAAATTTATGATTCAAGTGCATGACACAGTTTCCCCATAAAAGTTACCACCCAGTCTTTACGGCCTCTGTCATTTTTCTCCATCCTTTACTTTGTAAGATATTAATACACAGAACATCACATTACTTTACATCTTACAGAACAATATCTTTCATGAACTGCATAACATTACATATGTCTATCCAATAAACTATGTATTTAGCACTATTTAAGTATAGGGCTCTCATTAACCAAAACAGAAGGAACATCAGGTATGAACTTTAACTTTTATCCAGGAAATTCAGAAGGGACAATGCACAAGGTTGACAGCATCTGCTATTGTTTATTACTCAAAAACATGTCAAAATTAATCCCACTCACCATTCACATTTATTTTATTAAAAACTTCCAACATAATTTTAAAAATCTGCTTTCTGTAGCATAACTAACATTAAACATTAAAGCATGTCATTATTTGGATTAACATTTTGAATGCAAGTAAATATTTGAATTATTTGAATATTGATTAAGTTGGAACCAATTTAGGATTTTATATTTAAATTAGAATGTAATGATTCTGTAAGTTATAGGTATATCCAGCAAACCCACCTACTGAAATATGTAAAGTTACCTTAACATATTAAAAAGTGCTAGATGTGAAGTTGGGAGTAACTGATGGAAAAATTCTCTAAAAATGCTATAACATGATAACATTTAAAAAATGTGGTGACCTAGAATAGCTAAACAAAACAAAGCAATAAAGTATGGTGGTGGGTGCCCTCTGCCACCTCCTGGCTCCGCTCTTGCTGTCATCTGATGGATGAGCTGGGCTCAAGGACAGTCAAGGATGTTTCAGTCAGCGAGTCATGACCTGGTTTCGGAAACAGAGCTGTGATTACTTAAAAATAGCTTGTTGGGAGTACCCCGACTGGCACTGGTCCTGACTTTCTTCCCTTCTGCTGCAGCGGAGACAGCACCACCCAACTTCACTCAACGGCTGCAGAGCATGACTGTGAGACAAGGAAGCCAAGTGCGACTCCAAGTGAGAGTGACTGGAATCCCTACACCTGTGGTGAAGTTCTACCGGGATGGAGCCGAAATCCAGAGCTCCCTTGATTTTCAAATTTCACAAGAAGGCGAACTCTACAGCTTACTGATTGCAGAAGCATACCCAGAAGACTCTGGCACCTATTCAGTAAATGCAACCAATAGCGTTGGAAGAGCTACTTCCACTGCCGAATTACTGGTTCAAGGTATGCCCTGGAGGTTGAGCAACAGGAGGCGGGAGAGGGGACACTTAGGACCGAGTGGGACCAGGGGTCCACCTGCCTTCCCTCTGAGGTCATGGAATACTGTGAGCTGAAATCAAAGCTGGCTTTTCAACACCCATAAAAAGGAGGCGTTTAGAAGCAATCTGTAATTCTTTTTAATTTTATTTTTACTTTATTTTACTTTACAATACTGTATTGGTTTTGCCATACATTGACATGAATCCACCACGGGTGTATACGAGCTCCCAATCTGTAATTTTTAACGCCACTAGAAATTGGAAAGTATTTCAATTAAGTCATCTACATTTTCAAATTATTGGCAAATAATGAATTTTTAAAAAGGATTCTAAGTAAACTCATAATAAATAATAAATATTTTCAAATAAATAATAATAAATATTTTCTTTGTTTAAACCTAATTTCTATTTATACAAAATCCAAATCTTACTGCAATTGTCCCCATTGGGATACCTAGAAAATCCTATTGACTTTGTAGACAGAATTAACATAACCCCTTTAAAACTGGATCCTTGTGCTCCCTCCTAAATACTTGTCTTTCCCTTCCTACAGGTGAAGAAGTAGTACCCGCTAAAAGGACAAAGACAATTGTTTCGACTGCTCAGATTTCAGAAACACGACAAACTCGAATTGAAAAGGTTTTCTTGAAATATATACTGTATCTACTGCCTTTTAAATTGTTGCTTCACCAACTATTTCTTCTCACCATGGTCTTTGTTTTTCTCTTTGCAGAAGATTGAGGCCCACTTTGATGCCAGATCAATTGCAGCGGTTGAGATGGTCATAGATGGTGCCGCTGGGCAACAGCTGCCGCATAAAACACCTCCCAGGATACCTCCTAAACCAAAATCAAGGTCTCCCACACCACCATCCATTGCTGCCAAAGCACAGTTGGCTCGACAGCAATCCCCATCGCCGATAAGACACTCCCCTTCCCCCGTCAGACATGTGCGGGCACCGACTCCATCTCCTGTCAGGTACAGCTTTTTAAAAGAGATCAGGTCATTATGCGTTTTAAAATTAGGTTTAATCTGATAAGAAGAGATATAAAAGGAAGGAATAAGGAATGTTGTGTGTGATAAAAAGAGTTAAACCAAAAAGATATTATGATTTTCACAAATCTTTACCGTCCATGGGTAAATTGGAAAACTTTCTGAGCTCTAATTCTACATTCTTACTTGCATGCCATTCAATATCTGCCCTCGGAGCTAAGAGAAAGCACAGTGAGATGCGAAGAGCACAGAATTTAAGGTTGGAAGCCCTGTGTTCAGTCTTCTTGACCACTGGCTAAAATGTGACTTACAGAATAGTTGTAATAATAAAATATTAGTATATATTGACCAGTTTCTCTGTCAGACATTCAGTTGCACTCTGTGTATATTATCTCCTTAAATAATCATAGCAACCTCTAAGAAGTATCACCCCTAATTTTTTAAATAGGTGACCAGAAGTTAAAGAAGTTTAAAGAAGTTAAATTGCTGAAGGTCTTAGTCATGTCATTTGTAAATTATAGAGAATCATAGTAAGAAGGATCTCAAGATGTGAGGATTCAATGAGATAATTAGTTGAAGGTATCTTCTAAATATGAGTTATACAAATGTTCTTATGCTCTGCTGCTGCTAAATCGCTTCAGTCGTGTCTGACTCTGTGCGACCCCATAGACGGCAGCCCACCAGGCTCCCCCGTCCCTGGGATTCTCCAGGCAAGAACACTGGAGTGGGTTGCCATTTCCTTCTCCAATGCATGAAAGTGAAAAGTGAAAGTGAAGTCGCTCAGATGTGTCTGACTCTTAGCGACCCCATGGACTGTAGCCTTCCAGGCTCCTCCATCCATGGGATTTTCCAGGCAAGAGTACTGGAGTGGGATGCCATTGTCTTATGCTCTAATAGTGAGTAAAACCTTCTAAATATTTTGCATGTGCTTATGTTATTTTATCTAGAATATAAGCTGGATTTCTTTGCTTAGTTAATATGGAGGTATTTTAGAAAGTAAGCATGTATCATCAGAACTCAGAAACTGTATAAGCAAGTGTAAACTATCCATAGCAAATTTGAATTTTGGGGATTTAGCTTAACATGCTGAGTTTTTTTATTTTTTTTTAATATGATAAACTAGTAGAAAGGGAAAGTTTGTGTTCTTTTTTTTAAACAGTGTTTCTTGACCAATTAAAAATTTTTTTAATGTAGAGAAAGTTCCCCTGCCAAGAAAAAGTTTAAAAGAAAAATAAGTTAATAGTTGATTCAAAAAATATTCAAACTTATTGTGACATTACTGTCATCAAAAAATGTGATATTGGTAAATAAATAGGATATACATGGGGAAGCGGAACAAAGGATCCAAAAATTAATCCAGGTACCCAGGAAATTCAATTTTTAATCCAAGTGACTTTTCAGTTCAGTGGGGAAAAGAATATTTTGTGATATGAAGAATGCTGGCCCAATCAGCTATCCACTTGGGAGAAAACAGATGTAAACCTGTATCTCTCACCATTTATAAAATAAGTTTCATATTGACCACAGAGCTAAATTTTTTAAAAATTAAAAAACAAGAAAAATGAGAAGAAAATTTGAGAAAATATTTGTTGGGCAGAGCTTTTAAAAATAGATTTACAGATTCAAATACATAAAAACAAAAATTTGAATATGGCAAAAGCAAACTCACTGCTATACCAAATAGTGCATTTGTTAAAAAAAAAAAATCTATAGGTGCCTCTTCCTCAAGATATGTCATTGCCTCTGCCATAAAATATTAAAGCAAACATACAGTGCCTGCAGTGTGAATAGTACAAGTCTAGAAACCATGCATAGCCTGTACAACTGAGCATGTTGGTGCTGGCTAAGACCCCATAAGAGACAAGCAAATACAAGCAGTAGACCTTGGCGGAAATATTTGCAACATTTCATGGCAAAGCTCTAATATACTAGATGTATCAAGAACTTCAACCCATTAATCATTAAAGAAAAAACAAGCAACACAAATGAAAAAAGTGTAAAATAACAAGTATTTCATACCAGAGGCAATGTCAATGTCCAGCAAATATATGGGAAAATGCTAGGTATTTTCCAGTCTTTATTATAGTGCCCACTTTAAAAATTAAAGATACTGATAAATACTAATATGAAACCTTGGCCTAAAAGCTCAGTTTTAAAAATGTGTCTGGCTATCAAGTTTTAAAAGTGTTCTGTTTCAGGCTAACTCCAAGTTTGCACACCACAAAATCGCAAGACAGGCCAAACGTGATTTCTGAGGGAGGTGACAACCTCACCATATATTTAATCCAAGCCCAAGAGTCATTTAGAATTACAGAGTTTCCTTGATTCTGTGGAGCACTTTGACTGTCTTAGAAGTCCTGAGAATTCATTAATAGCAATTCCAATTATTTAGCCCCCCAAATTTACTTTAAAATGATTAAGAAATTAAAATGTCAATTTCTAGAGAAAATAACAGTTATCCAGGATGGACCATTTCCTGAATCTTGATTTTTGTTGTAAAGTAAGGCAAACATAGTTCACTGAATAAGGTGCATTATATCTCGCTGTGACCAGATGATTTTTTTTTATTGTAAGAGCAGAAATAAGCACTTTCCTATAACGACTCAAATTACATTGATTTTCACAGTTACAGGCTTACCTGCAACCTGCTGCTAATCATTCATGTCATGCTAATCATGTCTTTAAGTCTATTTGAATTAGACCCATTTTACTAGGACAGCAAGAACAAGACATAGGTCGAAAATTGTAAATACATGTCACTTTGCTTTTCTTCAATTAGTGTAAACGCTACATTATTCTAAACTGGTCTTTGTTATGTTCAAAGGCAGTCACTTTCAAAATAGAGACATGTTCCCCTAGATCTCCCTTTTGTTGATTACAACTCCATTTATAAAATGTAAATTGATTTTCACCCAAAGAAACCCTTCTTCAAGAAAATGATTAAGCATTTCTTCATGAAATTGGTCAATATTGTAATGTACTGTTAATTTACTCTACAATTTAGAGTAGATACCAACTGTACCTTGAGCCTTAATTAGAATAATTGTTTTATTTATGATCGATGTAAGTTAAATACCCTATGTAATGTCAGAATACATTTATAAACATTTTTCCTGTATGCAGAAGTAATTAAATGCAATGATAAGGCAATGCTGCCACCTAGAGGGAAAAGTATATTTAAACCCTATCAATTAAAAATTAAATTATGGACAATTTCATCTTAAAATAGTTGACTGATTCCTGGAATTATTATTGTCAATTAGAAGCTGTCTTTTTTTTTTTCTTGACTGTAGATAGCTTTATTCAGTACCCAGATTCTTGAGCTGATGCTGTTGCATTTTGAACACAAAGAAAAAATGATGAAAACTGTTTTGGAAGAAACTGTCAGTTTAACCAAAAACTACATAATCCTTATTTTAGTCACTAAGTCATGTCCGACTCTATGCGACCCCATGGACTGTAGCCAGCCAGGCTCCTCTGTCTGTGGGATTTCTCAGGCATGAATACTGGAATGGGTTGCCATTTCCTTTTCCAGGGGATCTTCTCAACCCAGGGATTGAACCAGAGTCTCCTGAATTGGCAGACGGATTCTTTACCACTGAGCCACCTAGGAATTATGGAATCCTTAGGTTTCAAATTATCCACTATAAGGATATTTAAAAGAAGTTCAGAGTACAATACAATGAGGATGTGAGGGTAAACAAACACAGAAGATACTTAAAACAGCAGTGCACCACACTTGGACCAGAACAGTTTCCAAAGCACAGCTATACCCCTAGAATTCTGCAAAATGACTAATGGGAAAGCCTTGCAATTCACAGAGCATATGGGCATGATGAAGGCTGTGGGAAGTCTTACAGGAAAATGAGAAAGGTTTACCTTCTGTTAACCTCAAGTTGCACAAGCATGTTGAATACAGAAATCTTGCTTCCTTCAACACCTATTTGACATCGCCTTGCCCCCCAGAATTGGGACCACAGAGAAATTTAGAGTTATGTTACCATATTTTCAATGCCCTCTCTTTGACTGTATTTTGGGGAAATACCTTCTGGTGTCTTGACTTTTCTAAACATGAAACAGTAGGGCAGGGCAAGGGAATTCTTTAGGATTAGATCTGATTCTCATACAGAGTTACAGCAGTTGAGAATAAGACTCACTGAGATTTAAAACAAATTACTTTCAAGTAAATTACTTGTCTCTGTATAGGTTAAGATCCGTACACGGCTCAATGCAGAACCATGGATTTTAAAACCCTGCCTTAAACACTTCCAGACTTTTCTTCCTTCATTCAAATCTAATGACCCAAAGAGTAGTTCCTTGCCTTGGCACTCTTTGACCTCTGCCATTTGACTTTCAGGTCCGTGTCTCCGGCGGGGAGGATCTCCACATCCCCCATCAGATCCGTCAAGTCGCCCTTACTCGTCCGGAAGGCTCAGACACCCACCATGCCCCCAGGCCCCGAAGTGCCTCCCCCTTGGAAGCAAGAGGGCTACGTGGCTTCATCTGAGGCTGAGATGAGAGAAACCACGGTGACCAGTGCTACTCAGATCAGGACAGAGGAGAGATGGGAAGGGAGATATGGGATCCAGGAGCAAGTGACCATCAGCGGAGCTGCAGGCGCCGCCGCCAGCACTACCTTCGCAGCAGGAGCTGTCGCCGCTGCAGCTGCAGAGGTACTGCTGGAGCTTCCTCCTTCCTTTCCTGTTCTGCTTTCTCCCACCAGAATCCTGCCATGAAACACAGTCTGTATAGGTTGAAGGAAGATGCATACGAACATAAGAATGCAACAGAAAGTGAAAACCGAATTTGGCTTATGCTCCATGAAAATGCTCTGCACGCATGCATGCTAAGTCGCTTCAGTCGTGTCTGACCTTTTGCGTCCCTATGGTCTGTAGCCCGCCAGGCTCCTCTTTCTGTGGGATTATGCAGGCAAGAATACTGGAGTGGGTTAGCATGCCCTCCTCCAGGGAATCATCCCGACCCAGGGATCGAACCTAGTTCTCTTATGTCTCCTGCGTTGGCAGGCGGGCAGTTTACCACCAGGGACACCTGGGAAGCTCCACAAAAGCTGTGCTCTGTGAGATGTTTATAAATGTAGATTTTAGCAGTACATACCATATCTCTCTTAGCGGTAATAGATGCTTATGCACATGTCTGTTTTACTCTTGATGACTTCGTTTCCACTGTGTTTTGCATTTTCTACTGGGCATGTCATTTCGGAAAGTAATATGCTTGCTCATTGCCAATCCAGGTGAAACAAGAAACTGACAAGAGCGCAGCTGTTGCCACCGTTGTCGCTGCTGTTGATATGGCCAGAGTGAGAGAACCAGTTATCAGCGCTGTAGAGCAGACTGCTCAGAGGACAACCACGACTGCCGTGCACATCCAACCTGCTCACGAACAGGTGGGCGTGGGGCCGTGCAGACTGAGCTGTGTGCAGACTTCCCGGGTTGAACCAGGGTTCAGATGGTTTTGAGGGCTGAGCCCTCCATGGCCCAGACTTTTAGGACATTCTGACCTGGTGGTCTGAGACCAGAGGTGTTCAGGGTATGAACACACTGTGTCCGGTCTCTGTCAGGCAGCTCGGCAGGTAAGAGGTACCTCTCAGGAGGTCAGACAAGGAGCAATCCTGAGTTAAGACAAGTAAAGGGTGGCTGAGAAGTTAAGCTGAGCAAACAAGCACACACCTGGAGCTGTAGTTCCAAAACGGCCCATCCAGAGCTCAGTCTTTCCAGGATCCAGGCCGGGAAACCATGATTTGAGGGCTGCCATTACATTTCTCTAAGCTTTCCCTAAAGAGCTTTGCTTTTACTTTCCTCAAGACCTATGTGACATTTGATTCATAGCTGGAAGGTGTTATAAATCCAAGATAATTTCCCACCTCGTATTTGAATAGATTTTCTGTTATAGTTTAAAATCACTCTAGCTTTCCTCCTTATCCTCTTCTGTGTGACATTTATGTCTTTATCCTGATTTATCTTTGTACCTTTTTATATAAAGCACATTACAGTGTTACTTTTGTCTCCCCTATGAAAATCAGATAAGAAAGGAGGCAGAGAAGACTGCTGTAACTAAGGTGGTAGTGGCCGCCGATAAAGCCAAAGAAGAAGAATTAAAAGCCAGAACCAGAGAAGTAATTACGACAAAACAAGAGCAGGTGCACGTAACTCATGAACAGGTGAAAATGGTTTTTGATATGAAATTGTTGTTGCTGTTATCAGTGTCAACCCAGATAGTGCTGTTTACAAGGAAAGGTGTTGTTTTGTGTCCCTGGGTACTAGATACCAAAGTCTCTTAGAGTCCCCAGATACTTCCCTTGTGTAGACTAAAGGGGGCTCTGGGAACACACACTGGAAGTAGAAACAGGGGTCTCTTCTACACTGACATGGAGATGCAGCGACCACCTCTGAGACTATGAGGGAGGAGTAGATGCTGAGGCAAGAACTGGGAAGAGCAGTAAAGGACATCGAACCCACCGTGCTTTTGAAAATAGCTTCACAAGTGCTTCCTGAGTTTTTGGAAAAACATTTGAGCATGGATTTGAAATGAGGTGGAGAATCTGGCCCTCTCAGGTCAAATGACCAGAAAAAAAGTGAAGAAGACAGCCTCGTGATTGGAGGCATTCAGGAGCAGATTAGCTAAGACCACCTGATGGGGCTGTTGGCCAGCGCTGCCAGTTGTCAGTTGGCTGGTTTGGGAAGATGACTTCCAAGCCTCTTTTAACGCTGAGATCCTGAATTTCAGTGATGATGCTGAGAATGACAAAGAGGAAAATGGGGAAAACTGCCCCTCCCCCAGTACCTTCCCCTCTCATACACCTTAGCTGTCCAGATCCAAACACAGTATTTTCTGGGCTTCCCAGGTGGCACTAATGGTAAAGAACCCGCTTGCCAGTGCAGGAGGCTTAAGAGATATGTGTTTGATCCCTGGGTCAGGAAGATCCCCTGGAGAAGGAAATGGCAACACACTTCAGTATTCTTGCCTGGAAAATCCCACGGACAGAGGAACCTGGCAGGCTATAGTCCATAGAGTTGCAAAACGCTGGACACGACTGAAGCAACTTAACTCACAAGGGTTTGGAAAACATTTTATCTAGGATATGGACAAAAATGTTTTCCCCATGTCTCAGTTTTAGAAAGGTTAAGTCTTGATATTCCAAACCTTCATAATATTTAGGATGTTTTTCAAAGCAAATGCAAAAATATTGTATAAATATGGATTACAAATCATCTGTGTTTGAGTTTTCATTTATAAAATTAAAGAATCAGTATTACTTGTAAAGTCTTCTGATAGCCTGTACTTTAGGATTTCCTTTAGATGACAGAGTGGCACAGAATAATACTGCCGTATATGCATTTATAAAAATTGGAAGTCTTTTTAAAGAAGACTACACTCTCTGATTCAAAGCAAAGGGTGTTGAATCCATTTCTTTTTCTCTAAGCAGCATAACTTATGGTTTAGACAAAGAGCATGGCACTATTAATGAAAACGAGATCATTTTATTTAGTGGACTCTCTGGAAAAGGACTTCTTTGATTTCCTATTTTGTTACATTTGTTAAACATTATGTCACCTTTCATTAGAGATCAGCAGACAATAAGGTTTGTTTTTATTGTTGATTTCAGATAAGAAAAGAAACTGAAAAAGCATTTGTACCTAAAGTAGTAATTTCCGCAGCTAAAGCCAAAGAAAAAGAAACTAGAATAACGGGAGAAATTACTGCAAAACAAGAACAAAAACAAATAACTCAAGAAACAGTAAGTCCAGTTTTGTAAATGCCTTGTAATCTGTTGAGAAATATCACATCTCAGACAGCTACATGTTCCCTCTAACCAAAACCTCCAAGTGGAGGAGTCTTCTGTGTGTATTTTCTTTCTGTTGTTTCTCTATGTCTAGTATTGAAATTCTTTCATGATAGAAATTCTGCTCTCATTGCATAATTTTCCACTCAACTGATCAGTTTCAAGAAGATTATTGACTAGAATAGTTTGGGGCACGTCAATGACATTTCTAGAGCACACTTAACTAGAAGATAGTGATCACTCCAGCCTAGTTACCCACTGGTACAATCAGTTTTTCCATGCATAGCTTAAACTGTAACACACAAACTTTACATAGTATAAGATACACGTGTATGTCCGCCCCCGCCCCCATACACACATACACTAGTCATGAACACTTCAACTAAATATCAAGTGAAAGTGAGGAATTTCAACATTAGGGAAAACCAGTACTTGTGAAAAAAAGTGAATTCCTGGTTGATCAACAGTGGCCTAGAAGTGTTTGCTGGTTTTATGCCATAGAGCCAAGTTGGAACAACCTCAGTGTCACCAAAATCAACTTCTCTCCCATGTATTGAATCAAGCTTTAAAGGGTCTAGGAAGAGGCCCTTTCTTGTTCAAGTAGATTCTTTCATGTTCAAGTAGATTTCAGTGACATTGAGGTTGTTCCAACTTGGCCAGCCTCTCTTAATCTCAAGCTCTTTGTTGATCTCAGAACTACTTTTTTAAAAGGTGCAACTCAGACTTCAAAGCTGGTCAGAGGCCATTGGATGAACTTTTCTCTCCTTAAAGTGAGTGGGAGAGTTTGAATGCACAAGAACCTAAGTTGCATAATCAAGAGCATAGAAACCCTTGTTGCCATTGCAAGGCTGATAACTGACAAGTTCAATAACCATAGCTGTTTAGCCATTTGCCAGTGAGTACTCACTAAGTTCCCTAATGTGTCAATATATCTCAAAGATGAGGACTTTTCAGTTTTTAAAACAATTTACTAAGGGGCAGGTAGGCAGAAAAGAAGTCCATTTCTGGGTGTTAAACACAAATGTAGGCCCTTAAAACAGAACTGTGGTATTTCCTCTCTCACCACTAAGCATTCTATATCCTCCTGAATGTTACACAGTTAACTCGCGATTTCTCCTGTGCCTTTTGAAACTCAAACCTTTACTTTACTCTGAAAATCAGATAATACAGAAAGCTGAGACAGCTGCTGTGTCCACGGTGGTAGTTGAAACTGCCAAGCCCATACAACTAGAAACAATTCTGGGAGCCCAAGAAGAAATTGTCACACAACAAGATCAAATGCACATAACTCATGAAAAGGTGACAGTTCTTGCTGGTGTGAAATTCACTCTTGTTTCATTCCATCTACAAGCCACCTACATTTTCATCCTGGGTCTTAAAATGATCACTTTTTCACCTTCTTCTCTTCTTATAACTCACACAGGAAGCTTCACGATCTCTCAAGAACCTTTTGCTATCTGTCCAGCTTTCACCACCACTTTTCATTCCTAACTTTCGTATTTCCTTTGGATTATTACTAATATAATACTATAATTCACTTTAATATTTAACATGTTTCTATTGAGGATTCCAGTGTACAAGTCAATTGATATAATGCAAAGTTATGTGTTATTGATAGCTCTATTTGCATTTCCCATAAATTATGAGAATAATGTGGAAAATGCATCCTTTTATTGCTCATCACATTTTTTTGTTTTAGACTGAACTTACTTTGATATTGCTACTAATGAAACAATATTGATGATCAAAGCAACTCAAATGACAAAATGTCCTTGAGTAGGAAGAAATGTTCTTACTTTCTCAACTCTGACTTACCTTTTTTTTTAATTAGAGCTGAATGAAATTTAATGACCATTTTCTCACCTTTTTTTTTTTAATCATATGACCAGATATTGAAAGAAACTAGGAAAACAGTGGTACCTAAAGTCATAGTTGCCACACCCAAAGTCAAAGAACAAGATGTAGTGTCAAGAACTAGAGAAGGCATCACTACCAAAAGAGAGCAAGTTCAAGTAACTCACGAAAAGGTGAATACAGATATTCAAGATGGGAAAAGTTTATCTTTAAACTAATTCCGAGTAAACCATTAACTGCGATGTGTTATGAATTATTAATCTGTATTTTCCTTTTTGAATCCCCAACTAAAAACCACATGGTGAATGTATGACTTTTTCTCATTATCTGCACCTTTGATTTTCATTCATCTGTAACATCTGTAATTCATTTTATTCACCATTATCCTTTGCATGAAGATTAGCCTGATTTCTAGAAAGCAATATATGGAATCATCTGGAGATTTTTTTTTTTCTAGTTAACATTTCTAAGGCTTGTGATTCCCAGTCAGTGTGTGCACACACTGCCCCAGTGAAAGTTAACTTCTCTTGTGTAGTTAACCCTGAATAACTTCGTCTTGGATCCCCACTAAGAGGGGGGAAGGGTCATTCCATATTCGTCCAAAGCCCTGTGCAATTTAAACTTGATTTTACTGTGATAATCAGATGAGAAAGGAAGCTGAGAAAACTGCCTTGTCTACAATAGCAGTTGCAACTGCTAAAGCCAAAGAACAAGAAACAATACTGAGAACTAGAGAAGAAATGGCTACTAGACAAGAACAAACCCAAGTTACTCATGAAAAGGTGACTATTGCTATTCCAGTGTGAAATCCCCTATTATAATACACTGATACTAAATCTCATGTGAAATCCTCTATTATAATACTTTAATACCAAGTCTGAGAATTTCTTATGAGACTCTTATTAACCTAATTTATTTTTAGTTATACAACTGGAAAATTAAATAACAAAGTATTTATTATTGTTAATATTACTACATAATCCTTTCCTCACTGACAGCTTTACTATTATTTTCCATTTTTTATTATTAATGTCTAGAATTCTCCAGAAGTTGATGATGGAAATTGCATGCAGGCTGTATAAAATTATAGTATTTTTATCTTTAGACTTGTACACATGGATCATTCAAAACTAAAAGCAGGGGTTTCATTAAGGTAGTCAATTTATGCATATATTTTTTTCACTTTTAAATGTGTTAATTTCTTGATTTTATGGGTATGAAGTTTCAGTTACGCAAGTTGAGTAAGTTCTAGAGATCTATTGAACAACATCACGCCTAGAGTTAACAATACTATATTGTGCGTTTAAAGAGTAGACATTACGTTAAGTGTACTTACCACAATAAAACATGAAATCATGGGAAATGGGGAATAAAAGAAATTGCATGCAGGCTAATTTTAAGAAATGCCATGGACATTTAAAATATATATATATGTGTAAATAATGACTTTTACTGTCAAGAAGATAAAGATTTTGAGGGGTTCATAAGTTTGGTATCTTATGTTGTATAGTATGGGGTTATTTTAAGAAATAACCTATAATTTTCATTATGTGAAACTTTATCTTTTTTCTCTCTGCAAATATCAGATGAGAAAAGAAGCTGAGGAAATCATAGTGCCTGCTATAGTCACTCTCACTAACACTGAACAAGATGCAATATTAAAATCTTGAGAAGCAATTATCCAACCAGAATAAATACACACAAACTATGAAAATGTTGTTTGTAGCATCTATTTGTGGCTATGAAATTGCCATGAATTAACCCACTTCCTATGAATCTATGCCTTGGGTACTGAGTAAACTATTCACCTAATTTTATTCTTCATTGCTAATACAGTAACTGGATGTTAGCAACTAAAATTTTTCAGTCTCTTTAGTATCATAACATTCCTTTCTGTATTTCCCTCAGTCCTGTTCTCTACGTCTACATCTTTGGGTTTATTCCTAAGACACGATTTAGGATCAGCTGTTAAACATTACCGAAGTCTAATATTGGGCTTCCCTCATAGCTCAGTCAGTAAAGAATCTGCCTATAGTGCAGGAGACCCCAGTTTGATTCCTGGGTTGGGAAGATCTGCTGGAAAGGGAATAGGCTACCCACTCCAGTATTCTTGGGCTTTCCGGGTGGCTCAGCTGGTAAAGAATCTGCCCTGCAATGTGGGAGACCTGGGTTCAGTCCCTGGGTTTGGAAGATCCTCTGGAGAAGGGAAAGACTACTGACTCCAGTATTCTGGCCGGGAAAATTCCATGGACTGTATGTATAGTCCATGGGGTCACAAAGAGTCATCCATGACTGAGTGACTTTTACTCCACACTCAAGTCTAATCTTGAATGGCATATCAACCTTTTCAAAGTCTCATTGACATCAGAAATTCCAGTATGTAACATAATCTCATTATTTTGTTTGTTCTGAATCCCACAAATTTGACTATCTTATTTGTGTTATTTAAAATTACCTAAGAATGGACGCTAAGAAAATGTCTACACCCAAAATAATAGTTACTAGTGCAAAGTCTCCTGCATCAGCCACACTGCCAAGAACTAGAAAAGGATTTGCTATTAAATAGGAACAAATGCATCTTTCTCATAAGGAGATGAAAACTGATGCAGTGGAGGTGAAAAGCATTGTTTCATCCCATTTCATCACCAGTTCTCCTAACTTTTCATCCATCATGAGTCACTGTGCTCCTGCTGTTCCATTTAATTGCTTGACTGATCAACACAACATTAGAGACAATTAGATTCAGTCCAGTACTTTCAGTGGAACAGCATTTCTAGTTGTGAAAAGTCAGATTAAATAACACTTTTCTAATTATTCTCAGCTTAAATTGGTAGGAATTGAGCTCTCCAATTCTAGTCCAAATCTTCCTGATTATCTAGTTTAGAAAAATATGAGGGATATTAGAGTCAGAAAGAAATAAATAAAAGCGGCTATCAGCCTAGAAAACTCATTTGTGATTGTCCACCAAAATGAGGGTATGGGTCCACCAGCATATGTATATAGAGTTGATATGTGTTAACTCAGGAAAAAACATATAAATGCTTCCTTAATTTAAAATATCTTACCATAGTTAAGATTCTTTTTTTCCATAAGTTTTAAATTGAAAATGTCCACCAGCATATGTATATAGAGTTGATAGATGCTAACTCAGGAAAAAACATATAAATGCTTCCCCAATTTAAAATATCTTACCATAGTTAAGATTCTTTTTTTGCATAAGTTTTATTTTATTTATTTACTTTTAATTTAAATTTATTTTAATTGGAGACTAATTACTTTACAATATTGTATTGGTTTTGCCATACATCAACATAAATTAAGAATGACATTCATCTGTGTCAATTGGTGAGTGATGGTTTCTTTGAAACTAAGGTTTCTCATTATTAAAATAGAACAATTTATTTCATAGACTAGCTGAAAGATTCAAATGAGATATAATGTAAATGTAATCATTTTACAGGCAAAGTTATTTATTTGTATAAACAAATATAAATCTGTTGAAGATGGTGACATTTTAAAACATCTCTAAAATTAAAGTCAACTTATGGCCCATGTGGTTTAAAAAAGGAAACAACCAGATGAATTAACTTAAACCACCTAATCCTCACATGTATCTTACAATTTAAGATGCAATCTAAAGTGAAAATGGTATCTATCCTTCTTCAAGGCAGATTAGGTTGTTTGTGGCTTCCTGGATGGAGAGCTGGATGAACCCTGTGATCACGAAAGGCCCAATTTCATCTCAAAAATACCTCATTTATGTATTAAATGGTTCAGATCATTTACCAATTGAACAGATATATAGAGGCAGTACACTTGAAAAACATTTCAGATGCAATCTAGGTTCTACTCACAGCAGCAGAAAACTGGACATTAATAAAATATTCCAGCATTCTTTTAAACAGCACTGATGGACATGGTGATGTGATGTTTGCAATATGCTGTTTCCAAGAATGGCACAAAATCATAATATATGAGCCATATCAACTGGCTTGCTTTCTATAAAAGAGAAACTCCTTTGCAAACTGTGTTCCCATTTATGATAATCATATTCATGGAAATGAGAAAACAACATTTCGTTTTCCTTCTTCACTTTAACTTTCAGTGGTAATGACAGTAAATTGAACTTGGCTGCGAAAGGTTGTTTTCTTGAATCCAAATAGGATAACACTTTGATTTGCATCACAGCATCTTCATTCATGTGTTTTCAGAAAGGTGTTTTCTAATAAATTAAAAATTTCTTATCCCTAGGGAATCATAAGCAAAGTACCATGTTCCCTGTGTGTTCACAAGCTTTCTTGTTATCTCCGATTTGCATGTGGGTAGACAATGCTGCAGCGGCTGATGTTTTCTGGATGGGACTGTGACCATATTTGAGGACATTTTTGCCATCACTGTCATTGCACCTACACCAGACTGGATGATTAGCCCCAAAGTTCTGCCTTCGCAAGTGCTGTCTGTCTGCCATGGACAAAATACTGGACAAACTCAAAACTTCTTTACCATATTGTGTTGTCCTGTGTTGTGTTTGTGTGATTTAATGTCTAAGTAAGCCAGGCTTCATAGAGTGTATCTAACTAGACGTCTACACATTGTAACGATCAGTGAAACATTAAGTTCCTAAATGCAATTCTAAGTCACATTTCTGGAGATATTGACATAGTTGTGTAACATGGGCACCATCTGTCCATCACGCCTTATAGGCATTTGTCTTTTCTCAGTGACTATCCCAGGAGGAAAAGTCCCAACCTGACTTTGACATTACCGAGTGTTAATTCTGGAACCTTGTCTGCAGGTGGGCGTTGGGAAAAAGGCGGAAGCTGTAGCGACAGTGGTTGCTGCAGTCGACCAGGCCCGAGTTCGAGAGCCCAGAGAACCCGGGCATGTTGAAGAATCATACGCTCAGAAGACCACTTTGGAGTATGGATATAAGGAGCACATTTCCGCCGCAAAGGTAGCTGAGCAGCCCCCACGTCCAGCCTCAGAGCCCCACGTTGTCCCTAAAGCAGTCAAACCTGTAGTGATTCATGCTCCTTCTGAGACTCATATCACAACTACTGATCAAATGGGAATGCACATATCAACACAGGTGAGTTTGGACCCACTGCCTGTTTCTGGGAAAGCAAACATAACTGCTGTGGTCATCTGGTGAGCAAGGGTTTCACTGAGTTCCATTTCCATGCAGATCAAGAAAACTACAGATCTAACAAGCGAAAGGTTAGTCCATGTGGATAAACGCCCCCGCACAGCAAGCCCTCACTTTACTGTTTCAAAAATTTCTGTTCCTAAGACAGAACATGGATATGAGGTAAGAATTTAAAGAGCATGACAAAGAAATGTTAGGCTTAAAGGAAGAAAGTAGGTTGTGTGATATGGAGCATTTTTGGTGAAGGCAATACAGGCTAGTTTTTGGCAATGTCTGTAGACTCATGTAGACTCAGAAGCCCCTAAAATTCAATTACTGGAACTTGCCCAGCAGAGAGAGCCTAGACTATCAGATAGTTTTCTGACACCTCTGAGAAGACACAAATCCATACTGGCTTCTCTCTGTTTCGCATTCTGTAAAAGGTTCAGTTCAGTTTTCCTTATGCTGTGAGATATTTCAGAATGACATAAATGAGAATTGATACCGATACCAAAGACAGACACTGAGAAGTCATGTGTTTATATACTCAGGATAACAAGATGGAGACATGTTACTGTGTGTTGGTTGGGCTGGACTGTGGGATCACACAGGCCTGGATTAGCACCCTAACTTTGCCCCTTATTAGCTCTGTCATCAGGAACAAGTTAGTACAAGTGAAAACCTTAGTAAGTTGATCAGATCTAATAATCCTCAGTATTAGTCACAACTGTTCTTACTTTAAGGTTTCCCAAGCGGCGCTAGGGGTAAAAACCCACCTGCCAACGCAGGAGACATAAGAGACAGGGATTCAATCCCTGCGTTGGGAAGATCCCCTGGAGGAGGGCATGGCAACCCACTCCAGTATTCTGGCCTGGTGAATCCCATGAACAGAGGAGTCTGGTGGGCTACAGTCCATGGGGTCACAAAGAATCAAACATGACTGAAGTGACTTAGCAGGCACACATTCTTATGTTACACACCCGAGTCATAGAATCCAAACTATATGCTTCAGAGAATTATAAGGTATATTTAATACCTGCATTTGGGATAATCTCAAATACCCAGACAGCAACAGAATAAAAAGAGCAAGGAAACTCGTAAAATATTCTTCTAAGCTTTTTCACTTTCACCTCTCATACAGATTTGTGGCCGAAGCCTAAATGTTCTATTTTAAAGTAGTTCTTAGGAATTAACCAAGTAGTTAAAATTGTTATTATTTTTGAATTTCCCACTGTTGCATTTTCAAACACAGTTTCCTTGGCATGATTTAAGTGAAAATTCATGACCAAGTTTTAGAAGACCTTCAGTCCCTTTATGATAAGAGCATAAAATAAGTTCTAAATACAACTCTATTAGGAAGACTTTCAAATGTATTTTAGAAGCTGGCAGGAATGACAGTGAGCTTTATAACTGGCTTATCTCTGACTTTTCATTAACTATAAAAGTGATAATGAGAACATTAAAAAGGGAACCACATAGAAAATTGACTCAGACTTGCCACGAGAGTGCTGGTGGTGAAGGACTTCTGGGAGGCGACTGGGATGGCAGTTTAGTGACTGTTTTCTGACTCTGTTTTTATTTAGGCATCAATAGCCGGTACCGCTATTGCCACATTACAAAAAGAGTTGTCAGCCACACCTTCTGCTCAGAAGGTCACCAAATCTGTGAAGGCACCTACTGTGAAGCCTGCTGAGGCTAGAGTGAGAGCGGAGCCCACTCCTTCACCCCAGTTCCCCTTTGCGGACACACCAGAGACTTTTAAGAGTCAAGCTGGCATTGAGGTGAAGAAGGAGGTTGGGGTGAGCATCACTGGTGTTGCAGTCCGTGAAGAGCGCTTCGAAGCACTGCGTGAGCGTGAAACCAAGGTTGGTGGTCACTGGAGCCCCTGCTGTCTCTTAATCCATTCCCGGGGAGCAGGACCAGGCACTAGGCCAATCCGTTGTCCTGCCTTTCTCCATTGCTCAGACTTCATTTTATCGAGCATGGTGTGGGTCAGACCTCTTCTCGAATTATTTTTATAATTTTGCATGTGCTAAGAGTTTGAAACTTCCCCTAATTTCCTGAGCATTTTGTAACATCCTTTGTCAAAATTGTAGATAACAGAAACAGCAAGAGTACCTGCACCTGTTGAAATCCCTGTTACTCCACCCACTTTAGTCTCGGTGAGTAAAGTTGATAGTGTTGGATCACATGCATATCTAGTCAAATAATGTTCATACATGCAAACATCAGCTTCTCAAACTTGAAAATTCCATGAGTGCATCTGCAAGTATTTTTTTAAGACCATCTACTATTAGGCACGGAGAGGGGGAATTCTGTGTGACAGCCTCAGTCACATAGCCAGCAGATTCGATGAGTTTCTGTTATGTGTAAGGCATGATTGCAAGACTAGTCTAGCCCTCTTTGAAATCTGTCTTACTATCTGAAAAAATGTATGTAAATAAGCATAATAGAATATAAAAGGTGATAAGCACTTCAGTAGAGGGAGGGTGCAAAGGAAAGTTTGATTACTTCCAGTTGAGGATAGCATGGGACGTTTTGCTGAAGAGGCAATGTTCGCTGCTGAGCTTTCAAGCTTTGTTAGGATTTGAATATATGCAAACAACAGAGGGTACAGGGGTGCCCTATTATGTGACATCAGTACAGTTCCACCTTATGAAGTTGGAAACACCTTACATTTATTTCAAATTGGGAGTATTCCAATTTCCAAAGGAGTTTCTTGACAGATAGTTTCACAGTCTTGATGTTAAGAAAGCATTTTATGACAGTTCGAATGCACAAGGTCAAACGCCCACATTTGGTACAGCATATAGAGATGATTGATGCATCTGCACACGTATCAATACTTCCTGTTTCTTCTTTCTTTAGGGCTTAAAGAACGTGACTGTTATTGAAGGTGAATCTGTCACCTTAGAGTGCCACATCTCTGGATACCCATCCCCCAAAGTGACATGGTACAGGGAAGACTACCAGATAGAAAGTTCCATTGATTTCCAGATAACCTTCCAGAGCGGAATTGCTCGCCTTCTGATTCGTGAAGCCTTTGCAGAAGACAGCGGGCGGTTCACTTGCACTGCTGTGAATGAGGCTGGGACCGTCAGCACATCCTGCTATCTAGCTGTGCAAGGTCAGTGGTCACACCCCCATGGACCTCCCACACACTCCTCACTGCCACCTGACACTTCTTTCTACATACCTGGTAATGGAGTCCCCTTTTAGAATCAAGGGGTTAATTATGGGGTCAACTTAACTGGCATGCTAAGGAGAGGTCAGTAGTGAAGCGAACTAAACACCTGACTTTAACCAGAGAAACGTCTGTCTTCTTCTAGTGTCGGAAGAATTTGAAAAGGAAACAACAGCTGTGGCTGAGAAAATTACCACAGAAGAGAAACGGTAACACCTTCTTTTGCTAATGATTTTTCACTGTAGTACAGTTTTGCTTGGTTAGTCCCTTTCGTACTGGCAAATGGCAGTCCAGAAGCTCACATGAGGGGCATTCTCTTTCCAGCTTCGTCGAATCAAGAGATGTGGTAATGACTGAAACTAGCATCCCAGAGGAACCAGCAGGGCCGGGAGAACCTGCCGCTCCTTTCTTTATTACAAAACCAGTGGTCCAGAAACTGGTGGAAGGTGCGAGCATTGTATTTGAATGCCAGGTTGGTGGCAACCCGAAGCCCCATGTCTACTGGAAAAAGTCCGGTGTTCCTCTAACCACAGGATACAGGTATTTTCATGGTTGAATAATGGAGTTTTCTGTGATTTGTCTGATAGGTCTATGAAGCCAAGAGAGAATAGAATATACTTACCCCACCCTCAGAGGTAGGGTCTTTTGTTATAGAGCCTTCATAGTGTGCTTGGAGGTGTTTTCACACAAAGTCTTATTGAGAAACAGAGTTATGTGACCCAAGTGGATGGAAGATATATATATGATATTCTGGTTTGATTCACTTACAGTGCTGGTGAAATAGGGAAAATGCTGTGGAATTTTTACACACACAGAACATATTTTTCTACCAAGGATCTGAAACAACTTTCAATAAAAAGGCGTAATAATTAAGTCACTAAAAGATAAAAGAAAAAGGGTAATTTTTGAAGAAAGCTGGTTATATGTGGAAATCTATGCTAATAAATTTGCAATTGAATATAAAATTCAGCTTTAAATTTCCTGCAACTTAATCTGAAAATGTATCCATCATATCTTAAGAAGAAGAAATGTAGTGTACCAAAGACTTAATATTGAAATGTTTGAAGGAGTTTATTGTTTTCATTATTCATTTGATCTTCACGTAATACAGGGAACAAAATAATGAGCAAAGAGAAGTATCTTAGTATTTAAATGACCTCATCATTTGCCAACATAAACACTGAAGTCTCTTATTTCCATACAGTTGATTCTAGTAGTAGTATAGTCTATTATTTATTTTGAAGAATATATGACTATTATTTAAAATGAAATTTTTAACTTGTTTGGCCTTCATTACTCATGTGCGTGCATTTCCCTCAATTGTTAGCATTCTTATATTCTATGGTGGAGCTTAGTCCCATGTTTAGGATCATTGAATTTTATACCACAGATCCACATAAGGCTTATTTTACTCACGTAAGGGTTATTTATGAGCTCTTTCATTTGTTCATTTCCATAAAGATACAAAGTGAGTTACAACAAACAAACGGGAGAGTGCAGACTGGTGATTTCAATGACTTTTGCTGATGATGCTGGAGAATACACTATTGTTATCCGTAATAAGCATGGAGAAACTTCGGCTTCTGCCTCCTTGCTTGAAGAAGGTGAGTGCAACTCTAAGTAGTTCCATGTGCACGATAAGAATGGAAATGCAGGGACAAGCAGCCTGTGTGATTGTCAGAAGTCCTGCTGCAGCATTCCAGTTTTGATACTGGCTCTGTCCACATCCGCCCTCCTCTTGGCCTCAGCTGCATAGGAAATGTTTGAGACCACATGGCCTCAAAAACCGTACCAGTACTAAACTTCAAAGGTTCTGACAATAGTTTGGTTTTGGTGCGTTCATGTCTAAGTATATAATGACTTTGAAAATGCAGGAGGAACTTCCCCAGCAGTTCAGTGGTTAACCCTCTGCCTTCCAATGCAGGGGGTGCAGGTTCAGTCCCTAGTCAGGGAACTAAGATCCCACATGCCATGTGGTTAGGCCAAAACAATTACATTAAATTAAAAAATGAAAATGTAAGGATTCTAAATCCCGTGGCCCTCTCGATCCAGACAGATATTAGTGAGTGCAATGAAGACAGTGGAGAAATTGGAGAGTATATGCCCTGCCCCAAGGGGTCAGTAGCGCCCCACCTCCAGTATGTTGTTGCCAGGCACACACATACCAGGCTCAGTGTTGCTAGAGTTTCCAAATGTTTTTTTTTTTTTTTTTTTAAGCTAGAAATCAGGATTTTCAATATTCATAAGTAATTTGGAAAAAAAAAAAAAAGGGTAATAGCATTTAAATTAAGACGTACCTGTGGGTCTCCATTATCTTTGCCAAGATGTTCACGTTTATAGTGGACCATCCTATGTTCTGTACAAAACCCCTTAGGATTAGGATGTTGTCCCCGTTTTGCAGATGAAGCACTCAAGACCAAGGAAGATAAATGAATTGCCAGAAGTCACATGACAAATTAGGAAGACCTCTAGGGTTGATCCCAAAGGACTGACTGCTAATATAAATTTTTTTCTATAATAGTAGTGGCTGCTTTGACTTATTAATGTAAGTTTGGGTTTGAAATTCAATCTACTTAGTCTATCCTGAGCACTTTGATAGTAAAATATGGAAAATCTGGCTTTTATTTATCAACTCTCAATAGGGTAGGACTTGCTTGAATGAACAGTGGCATGAAAGCTTTTTCATAAGAACATTAAAAATTAACTCATGTTCTTAACCCCTAGCTGATTATGAGTCACTGATGAAATCCCAGCAAGAAATGCTTTACCAAACACAAGTGACTGCATTTGTGCAAGAACCTAAAGTTGGAGAAATAGCACCTGGATATGTATACCCTGAGTATGAAAAAGAGTATGAAAAAGAACAAGCCTTAATAAGGAAGAAAATGGCCAAAGATACTGTAATGGTCAGAACTTTTGTGGAAGACCAGGTAGGTAACAATAATGACCAAGTAAATCACTTCACACATTATTCTTTCCTCCTGCAGTGCCCCTGTTTTTGTTTGATATTTTCATTTTCAAGTGCTGGGCCAGGGTTATACTACTATAAGCAGATCCAGGTTCACTGCTGATGAGCTTCCTTAATCTTCATAATATTAATATGTTGCACATATGACTTTGGAAATAAAGATTACACGTAAGTAGGAAAAACAATTACTAAAACAACAAAGTTCATTACTGCCGACATTTTTTCATTGGTAGGATAGACATCACATGTATAACCCATACTCGTAGAATACCATTGTCCAAGACACCACAGCATGAACTTCCAAAGATGACTGGAAGGCAGATTAAAAAATAATGACTCATCTAATTCTCACTGAAAAACAGATAAAAAAGCAAAATTAAACGCTTCTAGATGTTTCTTCCTGTTAAAAATTGTAATCAAACCTTATTTCTGAAAACAAATACTCTTAAAGAATTTCTATCAGTCAGCAGATATCTTTTTAACAGACTGTCATCTTTTTTACTACATAGGAATTCCACATTTCTTCCTTTGAAGAGAGACTTATTAAAGAAATTGAATACAGAATAATAAAGACTACATTAGAAGAACTTCTTGAAGAAGATGGAGAAGAAAAGATGGCAGTTGACATTTCTGAATCTGAAGCTATTGAAGCAGGATTTGATTTAAGAGTCAAGAATTACAGAATTCTTGAAGGGATGGGTGTTACATTTCATTGCAAGATGTCTGGGTATCCATTACCCAAGGTAAAATATAAGCATTGACCATACCTCCATGCTACAATAAAGACGCACATAGGTTATAGTGTAACTCCTTTATGTAAATCTTATTTACGTGTGCATGATATTATTCGCAGATTGCATGGTATAAAGATGGCAAGCGCATCAAACATGGAGAGAGATACCATATGGACTTTCTACAAGATGGCAGAGCTAGTCTGCGAATACCTGTTGTCCTTCCGGAAGATGAAGGCATCTATACTGCATTTGCCAGCAATATGAAAGGAAATGCGATTTGCTCAGGGAAGTTGTATGTGGAGCCTGCGGCACCTCTCAGTGCCCCGACTTACATACCCACACCAGAGCCAGTGAGCAGAATCAGGTGAGGCTCATACTAGTTCAGGTTGATCAGTATTTAAATTGTTTAAAACACCAAATATCTCAGTAGCAAATTACTGTCATGTAGAGGGGGGTATGAAGGCTGAAAAAACCCAGAAGTCTACCGTTCTCTGTGCTGGCAATTGCCCAGGTTTTAGTTCTTACCCTGTGTAGGATGAGCAAAGCATCTTTCATCAGGTATCACATTATCTGTTTTGCCAGTACAGTGAAGGCCATAAAGAGTTGTTTGACATCTGATTTTACATGTTATCCCTAGTTTATGAAGAAGGCATGGCAGCCCGTCCACGGGGTCGCACAGAGTCGGACACGACTGAAGCGGCTTAGCATGCAAGCATGCATGCGTGGCAACCCACTCCAGTATTCTTGCCTGGAGAATCCCACGGACAGAGGAGCCTGGGGGGCTACAGTCCACAGGGTCGCAGAGAGTCGGACACGACTGAAGCGACTTAACACAAGCACACATCACTAATTTATGCGACAACCGTGCAATGGAGGGATTATTGTTGCTATTTTGAGAGTGAGAACACTAAATGTCCATGACCCTGTGAAAATTGCCTTAGTTCACCCAGCCTGTGTGGTGGTGCCAGCACTTGAAATCAATCCAAGCCAATTTGGCTACAATGTATAGGTAGAGTTTGGGACTTTTTTCAAATATCTTTTATTTGTTTTTCCTCTTCTGGGATATGTAAGTTATTTTTATTTTTCCATATTTATGTTGGTGGTATTTAACCAACCAACATTTATTGAAATATTTTGGTAGTTGAATCAGAAAGGTTCAGTAACTCACTAAACCCAGTTGGTGAGGGAGAGACAGTATTAAGGACCAGTCTAAGATTTTGAGGATGGGTTTCTGGCTGTGTTGAATAATTCCTGACTGGGATTGATGGTATATGAACAATATAGTTTTGGGAGCAATAATAATGTATTCTGTTTTGGATCCCAGTGAGTTTGAGGTACCTTTTAATACACAAAGTAAATTCTAAAATAATGTTAAGAAAGAGATTTATTGTGGTGAGTTTTCTCTATGCCTCATGAAAATACTCTTTTTTGCATTTTGTTTTTCAGATCCATCTCTCCACGTTCAGTGAGCAGATCTCCAATACGCATGTCCCCTGCTAGGATGTCCCCTGCACGGATGTCCCCTGGACGCAGGCTGGAGGAAACAGATGAGTCACAACTCGAGAGACTGTATAAGCCAGTCTTTGTGTTGAAACCTACTTCTTTCAAGTGTGTAGAAGGACAGACTGCCAGATTTGACTTAAAGGTTGTGGGTCGACCCATGCCTGAGACCTTCTGGTTTCATGATGGTAAGTGTAAGTTTTCACGAATAAATTATTAAACACAAAAATAAACTTATCTGTGTGTCTTAACAACTTTTAAAAACGACTGTTTTAACGTGATTCCTTTTTTGCTTATTTTTCTAATAGGCCAGCAAATTGTCAATGACTATACCCATAAAGTAGTCGTTAAAGAAGATGGTACCCAATCACTGCTTATTGTCCCTGCAACACCCAGTGATTCTGGGGAATGGACGGTGGTTGCCCAAAACAGGGCAGGGAAATCTTCAATTTCAGTGATTTTAACTGTGGAAGGTATTTGCTCTGAAGACTCAAAATAAATAACCTTATCACTTGGGTTTTAAACAGGTAGTTCAGCCCTACTCACTCAGAATCACAACCTTTCTCTTTCAGCTGTGGAACATCAGGTGAAACCAGTGTTTGTGGAAAAACTGAGGAATCTCAACATAAAGGAAGGTTCCCGGCTTGAAATGAAAGTCAGAGCTACGGGCAACCCCAATCCTGACATTGTATGGTTGAAAAACAGTGAAATCATTGTACCTCATAAATATCCCAAAATCAGGTAAGTTGGCTTGAAAAATAATTAAGCTCATTACCCAAATCCAGTACTCAAGGAAGTGACAACTACTTCTGTATTGATGATTTATTTTCCACTTTTTATAGGATTGAAGGAACCAAGGGAGAAGCCGCCCTTAAAATCGATTCCACTGTCAGCCAAGACTCTGCCTGGTACACTGCAACCGCTATTAATAAGGCTGGCCGAGACACGACACGATGCAAAGTAAATGTTGAAGTTGAGTTTGCAGAGCCTGAGCCAGAGAGAAGATTAGTCATCCCCCGAGGCACGTATAGAGCGAAGGAGATAGCAGCCCCAGAACTGGAGCCTCTCCATTTGCGATATGGCCAAGAGCAGTGGGAAGAAGGCGACCTCTATGACAAAGAGAAGCAACAGAAACCATTTTTCAAGAAAAAACTCACTTCCTTAAGACTCAAGCGCTTTGGGCCTGCCCACTTTGAATGCAGGCTGACACCAATTGGTGACCCAACGATGGTGGTGGAGTGGCTCCACGATGGAAAGCCACTGGAAGCTGCCAACAGGCTCCGCATGATCAATGAATTTGGATATTGTAGCCTTGATTACGCAGTGGCGTATTCCAGAGACAGTGGTATCATTACTTGCAGAGCTACTAACAAATATGGAACAGATCACACGTCTGCTACCCTTATCGTCAAAGATGAGAAGAGTCTTGTGGAGGAATCTCAACTGCCTGAGGGGAGGAAAGGCTTACAGAGAATTGAAGAATTAGAGCGAATGGCTCATGAAGGTGCCCTTACTGGTGTGACAACCGATCAGAAAGAGAAGCAAAAGCCAGACATTGTCTTGTTCCCAGAGCCAGTGAGAGTCCTGGAAGGGGAGACCGCCAGATTCCGTTGCCGGGTAACAGGCTACCCTCAGCCCAAACTCAACTGGTACCTTAATGGGCAGCTCATCCGCAAAAGCAAACGGTTCAGAGTCCGCTATGATGGCATTCATTATCTGGACATCGTGGACTGCAAGTCTTATGATACAGGGGAAGTCAAGGTCACCGCAGAAAACCCTGAAGGTGTGATAGAGCATAAAGTAAAGCTTGAGATCCAGCAGAGGGAAGATTTTAGGTCTGTCCTTAGGCGAGCCCCTGAGCCAAAGCCCGAGTTCCACGTCCATGAACCCGGAAAACTTCAGTTTGAAGTGCAAAAAGTAGACAGACCTGTTGACACCACTGAAACCAAGGAAATTGTGAGGCTGAAAAGGGCTGAAAGAATCACCCATGAAAAAGTGTCTGAAGAGTCAGAAGAGCTGCGTAGCAAGTTCAAGCGCAGGACTGAGGAGGGCTATTATGAAGCCATTACAGCTGTGGAGCTCAAGTCTCGTAAGAAGGATGAATCCTACGAAGAGCTTCTAAGGAAGACAAAGGAAGAGCTTCTCCACTGGACCAAGGAGCTGACCGAAGAGGAGAAGAAAGCCCTTGCTGAAGAAGGCAAAATCACTATTCCAACTTTTAAGCCTGACAAAATTGAATTAAGTCCTAGTATGGAGGCCCCAAAAATATTCGAAAGAATCCAAAGCCAAACAGTGGGCCAGGGCTCTGATGCACACTTCCGGGTCAGAGTGGTGGGAAAACCTGATCCTGAATGTGAGTGGTACAAAAACGGTGTGAAGATTGAGCGCTCTGACCGAATCTACTGGTATTGGCCCGAAGACAATGTTTGTGAGCTGGTCATAAGAGATGTGACTGCTGAGGACTCTGCCAGCATCATGGTGAAAGCCATCAATATTGCTGGGGAAACCTCAAGCCACGCATTCTTACTCGTCCAGGGTAATTTGGATTTCTTTCACTTGATGGATCAATTTTTATTTATCTGTGAAAATCTAATAATGTATTCTCTTAATTTTCTTTTCCATTATCCAAATTGTATATTCAATTTAATGTGCTTTATCCCCCCCTCCTTTTTCTCTTGTAGCCAAGCAATTGATCACTTTTACACAGGAATTACAAGATGTTGTTGCTAAGGAAAAAGACACCATGGCAACCTTTGAATGTGAAACCTCAGAGCCATTTGTCAAAGTGAAATGGTATAAAGATGGTGTGGAGATTCACACAGGAGATAAATATAGGATGCACTCTGACAGGAAAGTTCACTTCCTCTCCGTGCTGACGATCGACACATCTGATGCTGAAGACTATAGTTGTGTACTTGTGGAAGACGAAAACGTGAAAACAACAGCCAAACTTATCGTCGAAGGTAGTAAATAATGCTTTTGTTGTTTAGTCAAGTTTTAGAGTTACTTTCATTATGTGATAAAATTAGCTATGCAGTTTTCACCCCCTAAAAAGAATTCAGTTCAGTTCAGTCGCTCAGTGGTGTCTGACTCTTTGCGACTCCATGAACCGCAGCACAGCAGGCCTCCCTGTCCATCACCAACTCCCAGAGTTTACCCAAACTCATGTCCATTGAGTCAGTGATGCCATCCAACCAACTCATCCTCTGTCGTCCCCTTCTCGTCCTGCCCTCAATCTTTCCCAGCATCAGGGTCTTTTCCAGTGAGTCAGCTCTTCACATCAGGTGGCCAAAGTACTGGAGTTTCAGCTTAAACCTCAGTCCTTCCAATGAACACCCAGGACTGATCTCCTTTAGGATGGACTGGTTGGATCTCCTTGCAGTCCAAAGGACTTTTAAGAGTCTTCTCTAACACCACAGTTCAAAAGCATCAGTTCTTTGGCACTCAGCTTTTCTTTATAGTTCAACTCTCACATCAAACCATAGCCTTGACTAGATGGATCTTTGCTGGAGAAGAAATGTCTCTGCTTTTGAATATGCTGTCTAGGTTGGTCATAACTTTCCTTCCAAGGAGTAAGCATCTTTTAATTTCATGGCTGCAGTCACCATCTGCAGTGATTTTGGAGCCTCCAAAAATAAAGTCTGCCATTGTTTCAACTGTTTCCCCGTCTATTTGACGTGAAGTGACGGGACTGGATGCCATGATCTTAGTTTTCCGAATGTTGATCTTTAAGCCAACTTTTTCACTCTCCTCTTTCACTTTCATCAAGAGGCTCTTTCTTCTTCACTTTCTGCCATAAGGGTGGTTTCATCTGCATTACCTATGAATTAATATAAGCTTCATACCAAGAATCATGACTGTATAATACTTATTAAGAATATTGACAATTGGGATATTTTTAAAGTGAGGTTATTTTAAAGTGAGGTCTACAGTCCACGGGTCGCAGAGTCGGACACGACTGAACAACTTCACTTCACTTAACTTCATTGACAATTTATTTCTCAGTCCAGAAGTTAGATATTAAGAATATTCCTGATAGGATGGGGGAGATAAGAGATTTACAGAGAATTTAATTTTTCATCTAAGTCTAGATACGTAACTCTCCAGAGTAATTAACTTCTCCTTATCTCATAATTCAGGTGCAGTTGTTGAGTTTGTGAAAGAACTTCAGGACATAGAGGTTCCAGAATCATTTTCAGGGGAGTTAGAATGCATTATAACCCCGGAAAATATAGAAGGCAAATGGTATCATAAGGGTGTGGAGCTTAAATCCAATGGCAAGTACACAATTACATCTCGCCGTGGACGTCAGAACCTCACCGTCAAGGATGTGACCAAAGAGGACCAGGGAGAATACAGCTTTGTTGTCGACGGGAAAAAGACCACCTGTAGACTGAAGATGAAACGTAAGCCTCCCCCTCCTTTTTAGCCTATAGCAAGCATCGCTATGGTTTATTGATAATGAATCGTCATAACGTTCTTTTCTCTCCCCATATTTTCATAGCCCGCCCCATCGCTATCCTACAAGGACTCAGTGATCAAAAAGTCTGCGAGGGTGACATTGTTCAGCTTGAAGTTAAAGTCTCCTTAGAGAACGTGGAAGGTGTCTGGATGAAAGATGGCGAGGAAGTGCAGCCGGGGGACCGGGTTCACATTGTGATAGACAAGCAGTCACACATGCTGCTTATTGAAGACATGACCAAGGAGGACGCTGGCCATTACTCCTTCACCATTCCCTCCCTTGGACTGTCAACCCATGGGCGCGTCTCTGTCTACAGTGAGTGCAACTTGCACAGTCTTAGATCTATGCTGTCAAGTGAGCGTGTATTTCCAACAAAAATTTGTATTCACAAATCCGTGTGTGTGGTTTTGCAGGTGTTGATGTGATAACACCATTAAAAGATGTTAATGTGCTTGAGGGCACCAAGGCTGTGCTGGAATGTAAGGTCTCAGTCCCTGATGTGACTTCTGTTAAATGGTACTTAAATGATGAACAAATCAAGCCTGATGATCGCGTGCACGCCATTGTCAAAGGCACGAAGCAGCGACTTGTGATTAACCGGACCCATGCTTCAGATGAAGGACCTTACAAGCTGGTGGTTGGCAGAGTTGAAACCAGCTGTGATCTCTCTGTCGAAAGTAAGAATTCTTCCATCTCACTTAATAGTGTCTTAACGATTCTATTTTCCCAGTGTAATAGTAACCAAGTGATGATTATATTTTTCCCCCAGAAATTAAAATTATCAGAGGTCTTCGTGACCTTACCTGTACAGAGACCCAAAATGTGGTCTTGGAAGTTGAACTGTCCCACTCAGGAATTGATGTCTTGTGGAATTTTAAGGACAAGGAAATCAAACCCAGTTCTAAATATAAAATTGAAGCTCATGGGAAAATATATAAGTTGACCGTTCTAAATATGATGAAAGATGATGAAGGAGAATATACATTTTATGCTGGAGAAAATAGGACATCTGGAAAACTTACCGTGGCAGGTTAGTACATTTATAAATTATAAGTTCTTAAATGGAACAGTTGTTTTAACTTAAATCATTACCCGTTTCCTTCCTTATTCCCCACAGTTTCCTGCTTGTGTTGTTGTCAACCAGTAATACCTTCAACACTGTTCCTATCAGCCTAAATTCGAAATATTCTCCCAGGAAGTCATAACTCAAATGCCGTCTCCTCTGTACAACCTTCCTTGATCTTCTCATTTGTAGATCTTACTCCGCCAACCATAGTATCGCTCTGTGTGTGCTTCTTTCATGACCCATACTCATATACTTGTTTTATTCTCCATTTCTTCCTCCCGCACTTGAGCAGATACCTCCAAAGTCTGGAACTGCTTCTTTCTCATCTTCATATAATCCAATACGTTGTACATGATAGATTGATGAATACATGTTTTTTTTGTTGGATCAAACTTTATTTAAACTTTCTTACTGTAAAGATGTATTCATTTTTTTTATTGCCCTGTTTCATTCGTTTTTCTTCCCTTCACACTATTTCTGGGCCCAATGAGTATTTTAAAAATACACCTCAGTGGGTGTATCTATGTGTCTTTTTCCTATAACATGAAGTAAACCATTCTCAGCAGAAGTCACTATGTTTAAAATAAGGAATCAAAAGTCTAAACCAACTGTCAAGAAAAAACTAGAAGTCATCATTAATTTGGTGCATTACAGTTTATGTTTTGAGAAGTTGGAATATGACATTGAGATTAAATTATACAGTTCATGGCGTCTGGTATGTAAGCAAGTCAAATGGGAATAGTGTGTCTTCTTTGGTATAAAAATTGTATGGTTTATACTTTATCACATCATGATTTCCTCAGAGATTTGACCATGAAAACTTCTGAAACAAAATGTCAGATTCTGTACTTTGATACAGTTAATATAAATTACATGTTTTAAAATGTGTGAAAACAAGAAAAAAACTCTGAGCCTATATGTGATCTTACCCAACATTTTTAAAGTAACTGCCACAGGCCAGATGCTGCTAGGAACTCAGGATACAGAAATGAATAAGGCATGATATTTCTTTTGAGGAATTCACAATTCAGAGAGGGACAGATACATTAGCAACTAACTTGCTGAAAGAGTAATTATTTCTGCCAGTAGCTGACAGCATTGGAGACAATGGAGCCTCATGGAAGAGATGACAGTGACTTTCAGTATATGGGTGTTCCCAATCTGCTAGTCATTATTGATGACTATAATTTTGTTGAGCAGATTTTTTTTTTTCCAGTCAAATATTAGGCATATTTTAAGGAAATCGTCCTTAGGAGACTAAACAGAATGCTTTTGAAGAATAAACTGGGTTACAGGCCATCCATGAAGCGTGCTTCACATTGGAGTTCTCAGAATTCTGTACAAGTTAACAGTTGCTTTTCCATTTGCAAACCCTTCCTGATCCTAGTAGTTTCCCTGGGTACATACCTAGACTACATACATACTTAGAATGAGAGGTTTCTATGATATCTTCTCAGTGTGGATAAAAGTAATTTTATTAGAAATTTTAATGATGTGCAAAATTATGTTTTAAAACTTGTTATTTAATTGTGCAAAGATCTCTTTATTGTTAAAATATTTTTTAAAGACTCACACTTATATTTCTCTTGTTCCGAAGGGGGCGCCATCTCTAAGCCACTCACAGATCAGACTGTAGCTGAGTCCCAGGAAGCTGTGTTTGAGTGTGAAGTTGCCAACCCAGATTCTGAAGGCGAATGGCTGAAGGATGGCAAACACCTGCCGCTGAGTAAAACCATCAGAAGTGAATCTGATGGCCGCAAAAGGAGACTTATCATTGCTGCCACCAAACTAGATGACATTGGAGAGTACACCTACAAGGTGGCCACTTCCAAAACATCTGCCAGACTCAAAGTTGAAGGTCAGTGATATAACAATAGAGTGATCCATTTCAATCATGTTGTATTTTTGACAGTTATCCTAGAAGTCAAACAGTTTAATCATTTTGGGTGCCATAAATCCTCATTTCATAAAATCGTTATAGACTCTTGAACTTTCTGAGCCATGTACCACAGGTGCAAAATTGCTTCTGACTTTATTTGAAGAAGCCATGTCTTAGGCTCCAGCTCTATGAAACAGCAGATGCGATGCTCTGATTCTCTAGGCTTCTTTCACCCGTCTCCCATCCGTTGATTAAGTTACTGGTATACAGCTAAGTGAAGCTGCTCAGTCGTGTCCTACTCTTTGTGACCCCACGGACTGAAGCCTGCCAGGCTTCTCTGTGCATGGGATTTTCCAAGCAGGAATACTGGAGCGGGCTACCAGTTCCTTATTCAGGGGACATTCCTGACCCAGGGATTGAACCCAGGTTTCCCACACTGCAGGCAGACTCTTTACCATCAAGCCACCAGGAAGCCCAGTATACAGCTAAACAAACTTCATCTCATTCAAGTATAGCAAAATCACTGTACAATGTACTTTTCAAACTGGGTCCTAGGTTTTCCGAAGTAATCACAAAGTGTCTTTTAAAAACTCTAGAGATGCTGCTTCACTACAAAAATTGTTGATAACCATTTATTTGCAAGATGGTCAGGTAACAGTCTTATTCAGGAATTCTCTTACTTGATGGTATCATCTTTATTTCCTAAACCAATCATAAATTTGTCCTCAGCTGTCAAAATTAAGAAGACTCTGAAGAACCTCACGGTGACAGAGACACAGGATGCTGTTTTCACGGTGGAGCTCACACACCCTAACGTAAAAGGTGTCCAGTGGATCAGAAACGGGGTTGTGCTGGAGTCCAATGACAAGTACACTATCTCAGTCAAAGGAACAGTTTACTCTCTGAGAATTAAAAACTGTGCCGTGGTGGACGAATCTGTTTATGGCTTCAAGCTTGGAAAGCTGGGAGCCAGCGCCAGACTGCACGTTGAGAGTAAGTTGACTTAGAAGCAGGTTACAAGTCGCCACCTCATGGTTACCATGAAATGAAACGTATCACTAAATGGCCTCCTCTTTCCCCATCAGCCGTCAAGATCATTAAGAAGCCAAAGGACGTGACTGCCTTGGAAAATGCCACCGTTTCCTTTGAAGTTAGCGTTTCCCACGACACAGTGCCGGTTAAATGGTTCCACAAGAATGTGGAGATTAAGCCGAGTGACAAACACAGGCTGGTCTCAGAAAGGAAGGTCCACAAGCTGATGTTGCAGCATATTTCCCCCTCGGATGCTGGGGAATACACAGCTGTGGTGGGGCAGCTGGAATGCAAAGCAAAACTGTTCGTGGAGAGTAAGTATGAGACAGCCCTGGCGGCATTGCTAGGTGGTCTTATTTGTTTGCTTCATCTTAAAAAAAAAATTATATATATATGTATATATAAACCAGAGTGCTCTCTGATTTTTCCCAAGCATTACATATTACAAAAACCATGAAAAACATCGAGGTGCCCGAGACCAAAACTGCCTCCTTTGAGTGTGAGGTCTCCCACTTCAATGTACCTTCCATGTGGCTGAAGAATGGCGTGGAGATTGAGATGAGTGAAAAGTTCAAGATTGTGGTGCAGGGAAAGCTCCACCAGCTAGTCATCATGAACACCAGCACGGAGGACTCAGCGGAATACACGTTTGTCTGTGGCAATGACCAAGTCAGCGCCACCCTCAAAGTGACCCGTAAGTAAATACACATGTATATAGAATACCCAGTAGACCCATCGCCCCATAGCCTACACGTTTTCTTCCTCATCTGCTGTGTTCACACTGAGTTAGGTATCTGGATAAAAGTTTTGATTAGAATAGCATTCAAAGACTGTCTATGAAGATGTTCCAGTGTCTATCGCTTGCTTTTTCTGTTCCCCCGCCACTTGGCATAATCCTATAGAGCAGTACCTCTCTGAACTGTGATCACTTAAACAGATATATTCAAGACATTCCAAGGTTTTGCTCTGTGCCTGTTATATAACCCATGTCACACTGACACGAAATCTCCTTGGGTATATTTGCTTCCCCTTTTGCAGCAATCATGATCACATCCATGCTGAAGGACATCAATGCTGAAGAAAAAGACACCATTACCTTTGAGGTGACAGTGAACTATGAAGGCATCTCTTACAAATGGTTAAAGAATGGTGTGGAAATCAAATCAACTGACAGGTGCCAGATGAGAACCAAAAAGCTCACCCACTCACTGAACATCAGGAATGTCCACTTTGGGGATGCCGCTGAGTACACCTTTGTGGCTGGAAAAGCTACCTCAACAGCCACTCTTTATGTGGAAGGTATGGTTTCATAAATGTCATATCCATAAAAAGAAATGTCAAACACACTACATAAAATGTTAGTGCCTCAGCTAATGAATGAATAAAGTATATCTATGCAATGAAATATTACTTAGTAATAAGGACGTACTGATAAGTATTACAACAAGGATGAACCTTAACCTTATACCAAGTGAAAGAAGCTAGTTATAAAGAACCACATATTATATGAATCCAGTTACAGGAAAAGTTCAGAATGTGCAAATCAATAGAGACATAGATTTGTGCCTAAGTCTCTAGGAAGAACAGTGCATAGGGTCTGGAAGGTTATGGCTAAGGGTTAAGTGGTTTCTTTTGGGGGTAATGAGAATGCCTTGAAATTGATTATGGTGATGGCTATACAATTCTAAATATACTGAAAGCCCCTGACGTTGTATGCTTTCAGTGAGTGAACTGTATAGTATGTAATCATATCTTGGCAAAGCTGTTAGAAAGGTTAATTCTTTTACATGCTATTCTCCAGCTCGTCATATAGAATTTAGGAAACACATTAAGGACATTAAGGTTCTCGAGAAGAAGCGAGCCATGTTTGAATGTGAAGTTTCTGAACCTGACATCGCCGTGCAGTGGATGAAAGATGGCCAGGAGCTGCCTCTAGTGGACAGGTCCGTTGGTGTGTTTTGCCACCCCAGTGACTCCCAGTTTCTTTGAGTCATCATACGTTAAAGCCCAATTTCCATTTCCGCCACAGAATAAAGATACAGAAGGAGAAGTACGTCCATCGCCTGCTGATCCCGTCCACGCGGATGTCTGATGCCGGGAAGTACACAGTGGTGGCTGGGGGCAACATGTCCAGTGCCAACCTCTTTGTCGAGGGCAGAGATGTTCGCATCCGAAGCATCAAAAGGGAGGTTCAGGTAATTGTCCACGTGCTGAGTTTTTAGAGGTATCATCAATAGCACCTAATCTATCATTTTGTCAAACTTTTTGACTTTAAAATTTTCCAACCACTGTCTTCTAAAAAAAAAATGAAATCAGCTTATCCCTACTGGCTTAACGCTTTTATACTGATATCAACTTAGTCACAGTTTCCTCTCACTTAGGGGATAAGTGTGTCCTTCATAGCTGTCCAAATACTTTAATGAAAGCAGCTGCAGAATCTTCACTGTCTAATAAGTGGCCACTTGCCAAGCAGCACCAACTCGAAAAGAACTGAAATTTAAATTGTGGTGTTTGCACAGCAACTGGAATTTAGGGACTTCAGAACAAGGTGGCTTTTTCTAGAAGCCTTCTACTGTGGGAAAGGCAGCTGTTTAGGGACTTGGCTGGGAACACACCCTCTGAGCAAAGCTGGATTCCTAGCAGGGATGCTGAGAAAACACCTTCGCTCTCGACTGCATGTGTAGAGCTTGTCCTCAGGGGTGCCAGTCTTCCGACATGGTATAATGTGGGTAATATGTGAAGAGAAGCAGTACTTAAGTTCACATTTATGATACTGCTCATCCATTAAGAGCCAGGCATTACAGGCCTTAGTCCATAGTGAAAAAGCCTTCAGTGAAGACTCAGATGACCTAGATATGTCCATCCTCATCTGCTGTCGCACTCTGAGCCTTATTTCCTCACTTGAAAAAATGAGGATAATAGTTCCTGCCTAAGTCACAAGATCATTGTTTACATCATATGAAATCAAATTGAGTAGTAACTTAAAAGGGCTTTGTCAGTGATAATAGCCCTCGGATGTAAAGTGTCATCATTTCTGTTATGATAAACTAGGAAGCGAACATTTAAGGATAAAATCATTGTCTCTGTGAAGGCATAAGCACAATTCTCTGCAAAAGAAGTGTGGGCTCCATTTGTCCAAGGACAGGGAGGGAAAATTTGAGAGGGTGCTGTAACAAAGTCAGCTTCCTATATCATCATGTGCGGGCTTGGCATGCTCTTCAAATGAGCTGCTTTAGAAACAGGTTAAAACCACAAGGAAACCAGGGCTTCAGTGTTCTTTCTCTGTTGCTCCATCCAAAGGTTATTGAGAAACAGCGTGCTGTTGTTGAGTTTGAAGTCAATGAAGATGACGTTGATGCCCACTGGTATAAAGATGGCATCGAAATCAATTTCGAAGTTCAGGAACGGCACCAGTATGTGGTGGAGAGAAGAATCCACCGGATGTTTATCTCTGAGACCAGGCACAGTGATGCCGGTGAATACACCTTCGTAGCAGGAAGGAACAGGAGTTCCGTTACTCTCTATGTCAATGGTAGGTAGAGATGTTAATATGTCTGTTCATCCATCTGTAGTGATCACCCTACTTCAATTTACTAAACTTCTGATAGTTCCTGGGCAATTTCTCAAGAATCCATGGTGCTCATGTGCTTGGAGCTACATGTGTTTTCATGTTATGCCTGTGGGAAAGGGATGGCAGCTTTAAAACGGACTGAAATGTCATTTCTAGAAAGCACCTAATGGCTAGATTCTTGTTCGGTCAGTCAACACTGTCAATCCTGCTCTGCATGTCAGTTATTCTAGACCCCGAGTGGGTCTCTCAGTAGAGCAATCAGTGTTCTGGTTCTCTGCCCCTGGCCCTAACTACTTGAGCACTTGTAGCACTACCAAGCAGTGAGGCATTTCCACCTCTAGTAGGGCGTGCCAGGGAGAATCTAGAGAGCCACAGCGGAGTTCCAGGGGCTCTGACTTTAGAGGGGAATTTCACACGCTGCCAAATCAGAGGAGCACCATTAAACCACCGACTTTTCTTAGGAGGAAACTTTGAGCTGAATGAGGAGGGTCTAGTTCTGAGGCTAGCCTCCATACACAGAGAAAAGTTCCTCTGTTCCTGTCCTGACCATGAGTCCTATCTGTCTGAACAAATACTCCTGAGACAGTTGAAGGAACACTAAGAGAAATTTCAAGTTTCGTAAAAATGAACCATACTGCCAACATTCCCTCGGGCCCTGGAGGACCAAACAGTCATGATTCGGTTATTACTATTTCTGTATTAGTGGTAGAGAATCTGAGCACAGGGTAATAAAGGTCTTCCCACATGACTGTGTCAGAAACCAGCCTCACAGAAGTCATTTCTTGGTTCATGAGCCTCTCAGTTTCCCTCAGTCATCATGACACCAAGAATATGTTCTGATTAGCCCAACAGGAAAACTGATTTTTAAAAAAATTACCTATTGCCTTTAGATCTAAAATGACATTCATTCACTCATAAAGATTGCACTTCATTGGCATCAATATCTTAAAAATGACTATGACACGTACACAAATACTTTCAAAACAGACCTGAATGGGATAAGCTAGCTCACCATGGATTTGCCCAGTGACTGTTAAAAATAGGTAGCGTGTGGAAGTGTTCCAGTATTCTTTAGGGGACTGTCCACTGCTCCTCCCCCTCAATTCAGACCCCAGCCAGGAAAGGCAGGGTGATATTATGTTGAGAAACAGCACTTGAAGCACCTACCTACCTATCCCTCAAATATCAAAAGTATTTTTCTAAAGCTATTCCCTGTATTTATGGACAGAATTCCTTTTTTTTTTTTTCTTCTCCTCCTTAGCATGAAGAATATTCTAAGATTCTGAGACAATTAAAGATACCACAATCCCAAACTTCTGTTTCAGGGTACATAACCACGTGGCAGTGAACTAATGTGGATTTTCCAGTGCTTTCCCATGTTTTCATGGGCTATCTGTCTGCTTTTCTCCCCAGCCCCAGAGCCACCCCAGATTCTGCAGGAACTCCAGCCTGTAACCGTGCAGTCTGGCAAGCCTGCCCGCTTCTGCGCTGTGATATCCGGCAGACCGCAGCCCAAAATTTCCTGGTATAAGGAAGAGCAGCTGCTTTCCACTGGTTTCAAGTGCAAATTCCTTCACGATGGGCAAGAATATACACTTTTGCTCATTGAAGCCTTCCCAGAGGACGCGGCCGTCTACACCTGTGAGGCCAGGAATGACTACGGAGTTGCCACCACCTCAGCGTCCCTCTCTGTGGAAGGTAGAAATGCCTTGCTACTTCTCAGCTCAAACTGAAACCTACGAAACTCGTTTTTGCATTCTCCCAGTAAATGTTAAGAAATACAGCTTCGGGGTCCTAAAAGTAGATTGCTATACAACTTAGAAACTTTGAGAGGGCTCCACGGCCAGATAAATTAAGAGAAATTGGCATGCTTCATTCCGGGAGGTCAGTAGGGTGACTTAGTCCTGACGAGTCTTGTGGTCCCTTTCTTTAGTTCCGGAAGTTGTGTCTCCTGATCAGGAAATGCCAGTTTATCCTCCTGCTATCGTCAGCCCACTTCAGGACGCTGTCACTTCTGAGGGACGGCCAGCCCACTTTCAATGCAGAGTTTCTGGAACAGGTAGGTTTACCAGGAAGGGCAGAGCTGCTAATATTTAAAAAGAAGGATGTAAGTGAAGAAAAGGTTTTCTCACCCCTTCCTCCCTTACAAACAGTTCTCATTGATAATTTGAAGTTTTATGGCCATCTTGCAGAACATTTACTTGAATTACTGAATTAAGAATTAGATCGGTGTTTTCCACTACTATTTTTAGGACTATACACCTGACAATAGTGAAGATGGTAAATTGCATGCTATGTGTTTAAAAGAAAAATTCAGTGTTTCAAACTTACAAAAATGTCATATTTTCTTTATGGTTGTAGTTAGACTTTTGTTATCTCTTGAAAAAATACAACAAAACCTACAATCATTATTAAATAATTATAATAGCATCTACATGTGTTTTAAAAGAAGAGTCTATCTATGTGTAAGACGTTCAATCTCTGGACAGTGCTTGTGGGAAAAGGCACATCCATTTAGACGGCAGCGTCTGGTACTGGACAAAAGTGGGGGCCTGATGATCGGAGAGGTTGAATTTGAATCTTAGCTCCACTGTGTGACCTTCGGCAAAGACATGATTCCTCTGGTTCTCTTTCCCTCATGAATAAAGTGAGGATAATATTGCCGTCATAAAATCTACATTTCATGAGAGCAGGGATTCTTAGTATCGAAAACCTGGTGCCTGAAAAGCAGTAGGTACTAGAAGGAAAGCTCTGTGAGAGCAAGGGCAGATCCTTGTCCTAGGATAGCTCTGGATGTTAGTCGGTGCTCAGTAATTGTTGACTGGACAACAGCGTGCTTGTTAAACGGCTGGTATCCACTGCTTCAGATCACTCCTCATGACTGTGTTAGATAACCCACATTAGCACGTAGCACAGTGCCCATCCAAAAGTAATGCCTCAGTCTGTTAGCTGTTATGAGTTTTTAATTGCTGCATGTTTCCCAAAGACCATCAGTCCCTCCCGTTCCCCCAGGAGTCTGACCTCAGTAGAGTAGGACAGAATGTTTGGAGCCATTTTTACCCAGTGACGATTTTAGACTGACAGGGTAAGCCAGCTTTATCCCAGATGAAAATCCTTCTCTCATTTCCTTGCTCCTATATGCCACCACAAAGGGAAACTCTCCCAGCGTGGGCATCTCAGAGAACTCCTAGCGAGTTAGCTCTGTTTACAGTGCTCTTCCCGTTAGTTTATGACCCAGTCTCTACCTTGCCAGAAGCCATTTTCCTGAGCAAGTTAGTATTTCTACCATGCTTCCATCACCTAGTGATGTCCTCCTCCGATTTGGAGATGCTGATCTAGAAACCAAATAGACCCATTTGATTTTATGAGCATGATTAAAGGATACAAAGTATATAAAGCACTTATAGGCATGACGTGGCTGACAAGTAGCTGGTACTCAATATATTAATTTTATTACAACCACTGGAAGGAATTATAGAAACATAAAAATCTGGTAATGGGGGACCAACATAGAAAAATACTACAGACTGTATTACTTCAGAACATAGTGTTTGAGAAACCCTAAATATTAAGAAATGAGAATTGAGTGGGTAATATCTTACTAACACAAGAAAGAAACAATAATTTTAATTTTAAATTCACCAAAGTCACACTAAATAATTTATCTATTTTTTGAATTTTTAGAGGAATATTTTGATTATATGTAAATATGGATTATCTAAAGTAGTAGTCTTAGATATGTTTATATAGTGCTTTTTTAGGTAAGTCATTTTATAGTTTGCCTTTAGGATGTTGTAAAAATACAGTCTAATCTTTACCAGACCTCAATTGGGATAGCAAAAGAAAAATATCTTTTCTATATGGGCAATGTCTTTAAATGTTTGAACGGACTTTATAAATTCATGTGATCGTAACTCTCTCTGTGTGGTAATATTTAGATATACACAGAGGTTTTAGCATCCTGTCATAAATGTATTTTCTATGTAACAAAAAATAAATTCATTTAAAAAATGCCTTTTTAAAATAAAAGCTTACTGAATCACGTTGTTTTGTGGCACTCGGACTGAAAATATTTACACAGCTTGCCTTAAGAAAGTAAATGCAGCTCTACTTTCTACAAACTGGGGGGAAAAAAAGGTAGGCAGAAGCCCCAGTCTCATGTTATGGGAAATCAATACTTAGCAAAGCACAGAATGTGGTCTGAGGAATCTGGTGGTGCTTTTGAGTGAAAATGTTGTCTACTGAAGGTCTCTGGTGCCACCTACTGGTAGCAGAAAAATTTGGAAAAGAATTTTAAAACATAATAAATCTAGCTTTTTGCTACTGTTCATTCTGTAATGAGTCAGTATCATGTGGAGGCTTACAGTGTGGCAACTAGCTAAGTGAAATGATAAATACTTAGTTAGGCAGTGAGGAATGCCCATCACTCATTTAAACATCTCTTTTGTTTTATTCCACCAATATTTGTGTCCTGCTGTTGAGACATCATGCTAGGTTCTAGGGCTGCCGCACCTGTCCCTGGCTTCCTGGAGCTCAGTGTGTAGGTGAGGCGATGCACGGCTAGATTCCAAGGTTGTGAGTGCTGTAACAGCCCACCTACTCAGTGCTGTCTGGGGGACAGCTGGGGAAAGATGCATGGATGGCACACTGAAGAATTAATAGGCTTATTGAGCACAGTGGTGCTTCAGACAGAAAACAGCATTTGCAGAGTCATGAAGGTTTGCCAGAACATTTTATGCTGGCAACAAGTGGTTTAAATATGGTCTTGTAATGAGGGAGCTGGGAGGCTAGAAAAGAAGGCAAGGGTCAGATACCAATAAAGTATTGGTATTCTATGGTTAGTTAGGACTCCTGTTTCCTTTGAAGAATCACTGAGAGATTTTTAAACCCCTCAGTAACATGATCAGGTTTGCATTTTAGAAGAAACACTTTCGTTTAGATAACGAAAGGAGGAATGGACAGTTGTGGGAGATGAGACTGGAGGGGAGGACCCAGCGGGGAGGCTGGTATCCTTTCATTTCATAAGGCTTGGCTTGGAAAGTGTTGCCAATGAGGGGAGTCAGAAGAAAGAAGGGGTACATTGTGCAAGAGTTCAGGAGGTAGAATGGGTGAGACCCAGGGACCAAATACAGCGGTGTCGCGGGGGTTGTACTCTGTAGGAGCAGAAACAGCGGTGTAGCGGGGGTTGTACTCTGTAGGAGCAGAAACAGCGGTGTAGCGGGGGTTGTACTCTGTAGGAGCAGAGGTTGTGGGGCAGCCTCACAGGAGCCGGAAGCCAGCGGCTGACGCAGGTAGTGGAAGTCCAGCAAGAAGCGCCAAGTCCACCAGCAAGACAAATCTCGCCCTTTAGCTCATTTCTTACAGGCAGCCCATGCCTGTCCTGCTTCATTCAGTTCACCAAAGGAAGAAGCTGTCAGGCAGTAATAAGCCCTCTTGTGAAGACTAATGCTCTCTACCCTTCCCTTTCTGTTGAGGACTAAACAAACCAGTGTTTGTAGGATGACTTTTACGTCCTGTGTGATAATATTACTTTTGTATCCTGTGACCCTGTTTTTTTGGCAAGTTGTTGAAGGCATTGCTGACCCCTTGTGAGGTTAGCTATTCTTGCTTTAATGACTGACTGCGCCTATTGTTTATAAAGCCCTTTCCTCTGTGTGTCATGGAATTCACACAGCAGTTTTATAGCCTATGGATTGTTATGCTTCTTATTTTACAAATGAGAAGACTTATTCAAAGAGATTAGCTTACATGTCTAAGGTCACATGGCTGATAAATTGTATTGTCAGGATTCCATTTCCTATCTTGCTACCTAAGGAAGTGGAAAGATTTGTTTCTTTAAAAGGGGCACTTGTTTATAAACAGCTACCATAGTGGGAAGTGGGGGAACCATCATCAACTAGTAGTTAGGCAAAAATGCAAGCAAACACTAAATGATTGGACTGTTGGAAGATCCCCATGGATCGTATTGAGATAAAGAAGTAACATAATGACCTCATTGCAGAAAGAAGATGCTTTTGATTTTGGCTTTTAAAACAAGTAACTGAATTTGAATCTACGTTTGACTTACAGGGTTATTAATGAAAGGATACTAATTTTAAAAGTACACATCACCTTAAACTATAACAGCATATACTCTTTTATCCTTGGTTGGGTTTTTATTTTCTATCATTTTAAGATGGTTCAAATCCTTGTGTGGAAATAGCTAGTTATATTATTATTTATTATTACTGCTACTTTGAAAAAAAAGCCAAATTTATCTAAGATGCCCAAATTTCATGAATCTTTCTTTCAGTTTTAAAAATTATTTTCTGATGTGCTGAGACCTTCCAGTGCTTGCCCATTAGTAACAAAGTAGTAGAGGTTTTTTCCTTCAGCCTTCAGTGGTATCTCTTTAGACTTTATGGAGTGTTGATCGTTTCAGCTCTAATTTTGATGGATCTTTCTCCCTAAGCAGATTTTCCTCATTTCCTGTCTGAGTAGGCAACCACAGTCTCGGTCACCTTGAGAGGTCACTATTTCTCAGGACAGGCTTTCTCTCAAAGTCACCGAATGTGTAAAAATCTCATCTTTGCTTCCATCGCACGACATGCAAATGATTACAAAGAATATAACTAAAATTGTAAACTTTCAAACATTCTAACCCATCTATAAGCTGGGTTTCTCTAAAATCATGTTTCCTTCTTAAAAATGACAAGAAATCATGTAAGATCAGATGTGGCATGCCCATGAGAAAATATCATATTATTTAGATAAATATAACATTAGTCAGCTATACAGTCCATTTTGTGTTTGCAGGTAAATAAAAATACCCACTTTGGGTAATGTAAAGATCCTTTTCCTTTTGTATTACAGATCTAAAAGTGTCTTGGTACAGCAAAGACAAGAAAATCAAGCCATCTCGGTTCTTTAAAATGACTCAGTTTGAAGACACTTACCAATTGGAAATTGCTGAAGCTTTTCCAGAAGATGAAGGAATTTATACTTTTGTTGCCAGCAATGCTGTAGGTCAAGTGTCAAGCACAGCCACTCTGAGACTGGAAGGTATGGCAAAACAGTTTTAAGAGCCACATTTAAACACAGACCTCATCTTACAACGTGGGTAACAATCACTAAGGATTTCGTGTAAATCATCGTTGGTCCTCCTTTTCTCTTAATGCAACTAATTATTTCCATGTTACATGCAATGTTCCCCGCTTTTCAGTTACCCCCTCTCATTATGAATCACAGAGCTTATCATTTTTTATTTTGCCCTGCTTTGTCTCCATAGTATTTTGTAATGTATTGCTCTCATTACCAGCCTTCATGCTTCCTGAGTAGCGTGTATCAGAATGGGGAGAAACATATGCTAAAGAATTAGGTAGATTTGCTTTCTCATCTGGTTAGCATGAAAATTTTTTAAAAGAATTTTTTCAGTGTAAGAGTGTTCCTATTCCACCATGGTATTGATGAAATTCTGATTTCCCAGAAGCTACTGTGGATGATTTCAGGTCTGTACATCAGCTGGATCTGTCTTGCCAGCATTCAAAGAATGCTTGAGGATTGAGAGGCTCAGTTGTGAGATGGTTTAACATTCTTCTATTACTTGGAGCTCTTAAATTGCATTCAGAAACACTTCCTCAGTATCAGGGCAAGGGAGGGCGCTTTGATTCAAAATGAGATAGTATTTTTATACAGTCAGACTATTTTTCCTGAGCAATTTAGTCTCTAATATTTTTAAAATGTATTTGTTTTTGGCTGCATTGGGTCTTAGCTGTGGCTCTCTGGATCTTTGTTGAGGCATGAGGGCTTCTCTCTAGTTGTGGCGCTTCAGCCCTGCGGTTGTGACATGTGGCCTTAGTTGCCCCACAGCATGTGGGACCTTAGTTCCCCGACCAGGGATTAAAGCCAGGTCCCCTGCACTGGAAGGAGGACTCCTAACCACTGGGCCACCAGGAGAGTCCTTAGTCTCTGTAATAGTTAACATATACAAATACATGAAGAGTTAGGGCAGCTCTCACTTTTTTCCTTAATTTTAAAAACTTCATTTTGATAGCCAGAGGTTTTCTTAGTAATCAGTGTAATGTGGTTTACCAAAAAATAAAAGCTGGTCTTACAACCGGAAGGGAGAAAAATAACAGAAAACAAGAATATGTAACCTGAATTGCACACTCTGCTACTGCCTTCATGAGCAATGTATGAAACCCCTTAGACTATTTATGCCCCAGCGTGTCTGGAGAATGGAAGGGAACTTGTGTGATTTTGAATCAATAGTGGCATATGTTGACAAGGCATCAAGATTGGATTGGATTCTAGTCCCCACTGAAATTTGCGCCCTAATGAGTTCTGGTTTCAATGCAGGGTACGCACGACATTAAAGGCTGGCATGCTTCTTTTCAGGATTTAGCACACTTGAAGAAGTCACATCCAACTCTCAATGGCATATCTCTTCATCAGTTTCATTTAAGAAGGAGCCCCTTGGCCAAAAGCCCATCTTCATCCAGCCTCTATCCAGCCTCAGGGTGCACAGCGGGGAGACAGTCAGATTTCATGCCAGGGTTTCTGGCATTCCCAAGCCAGAAATCCAGTGGTTTCATAACCAACAATCAATTCTGCCAACAAAAGATGTAGTTTTCTACTTTGAGGAGTCCACAGGCTTGGCTTTAATGCTTATAGTTGATGCTTACTCAGAGCATGCCGGGCAATACTGTTGCAAAGCAGCCAATTGCGCTGGGGAAGCCACTTGTGCAGCTACACTCGCAGTGACTCCAAAAGGTAAAGGAAGCCCAGCTTGCTTCAAAGACTTTGCCCTGCTGCACCCCTGCTCCCCCCACTGTTACTAATGAGAGTCTCTGCTGTGTGTCTCAGTGCCTATGGTGGCTGGTCCATCATTTACTAACAGTTCCCCCTAAGTCCTCAGCTATGGTTTAACCAGTATACTTGAAATCTCACTGAAGTATGTGTTCAGGGCATTACACTAGTTATTTTTTGGGAAGATCCCCTGGAGGAGGGCATGGCAACCCAATCCAGTATTCTTGCCTGGAGAATCCCATGGACTAAGGAGCCTGGTGGGCTGCAGTGCACAGGGTCACACAGAGTTGGACACGACTGAAGCTGTTTAGCATGCAGGCATCAACTTTGCCTGACATTTTTACTTTTCTAAGCAACATCTCATCATTGCATCATTAATGAGCTATTTGCTACCTGTTGTTGATAAAGTATATGGGGGAGGGAGGACAAATGATATCCCAAATGGAGTCAAGAAAAAAGAGTGGTTCTATCACTCTGGGAAGCTGCAATGGCAACCGAAGGAAGGAAGCAGATACTTCACGGCATCCGCATGAGCCTCCATCATCCGTTCATCACTGCATCACTGGGAATGAACTCTCTTTTGTGTAATCCTGACACCCTGGAGCACACTGCATCTGGCAGCCTGCTTCTGAGCGACAGTGATGTCTTTCATCTTCATCTTCCACGTCATTTTATTTTATTAACCTAGCCAAGTGACAAAGCTTAGATCTTAATATCCTTTTCTTTTTCTTGTCACTTAGCATACAGTGCAAGCCCTAGCTAGGCAAAGTTCTGGGAGAGATGTAAGTGTCCACCAAGTCCCAGGCAGTGGCAGAGTCCTCTTTCACAAAGCAGGACTGGCAGAATATTGCAGAGCGAAATGAAGTCATTTCAAGGATCATCATATGCATATGAATTGCAGGTTTTTGAAAGTGTATCTCAAAGTTCCACCCACACAGCTGTATCCTTTGAAGATGTACAGTTGCACCAGGCTGCATTCCTTTCACAAATTGCAGAAAGCACTGAGTTATCTGAGAAAAGTGCTGAAGAGACGATGGGTGAAGTGCCAAAGATTCTCCTGCATCTTCAGGACCTCTCTGTAAAGTGCAGTGATGCAACTCGACTCCTCTGTGTTTTAGAAGATGAGTCTTCTGTTGATATAACCTGGATTTATGAAGGTGTAAAGCTAGAGGGATATAAGAGAGTGAAGCAGTCACAAAATGGACATATTCAGTCTCTTACCACGTGTAATGTTCTGCTGGTAGACCAAGGATTATATAGCTGCATTGTACACAATGAGTATGGAGAGAAGACAATGTCAGCAGTGCTAAGACTAGAAGGTGGTTATTGGATTTTTAGCTCTGACTTGCTTCATTTCATCCTCTTCACTTTATGCAGCTTTTCCATCATGCAAATTCTATCAATGAATGTATTAATTAAAACATTCTTAAATTAGCACTCTATTCATAAATGACTCATGAAAGTCAACCAGTTCACTGGCTAAACTTACGAACATGTAACGTTCCACTCTAGATTCACAGAAGCTTAACTTTCAAATCAGAGTTCAGGAAGTTAAGGTTTGTTTCATATATGCCATTTTTTTCTGATGTTTACCAAACATACCACCTAGGAAGTGTACCAAAGTAGTTTAAGGTGTTACAGATCATTGAGTTTTTATTAGTATTTATTATTGTGCCTGGCATTGTCTGGACCAAAATGAGTAGTCTTTAGACATTTCTCAACCAATGTTGCTGCTTTACAGTCTCAGCTCCTTGCAGAATTGTAGAATTATCTCATAGCAAGACACTATTTTTGGTGTTACTGTCCTTGACTCACCACTGTGTCTAGAAGGACATGAATGTATTTATCTGGGCAGAGGATAATGTCTTCCTTTCATCCTTGGATTGTCTTCTTCACTATTAATGAAGTGAAAAAAGTATTCTTCATGTACTCGAATCCTGTGCTGTGTGTCTGCAGGCAAAGGACCTTCACTGAATCCCATGGTGGGGAGGCGGGAGGAAGAAGTTTGGGCATCTCCAGGAGTCTGTGGAGCTGTGCCCTTAGTTCTTCCCCGATCCAGCCACGCTATTTGTGAGGGTTAGAAATGAACAGAGGGCAACACAGCGCCACGTGCATGGCCATCTTTGCACTGCATTTTGAAACAGATTAATTAACTCACTTAAAGTATCTGCAATCCTCACTCATCAGAAGGAGGATTTTTTTCTTAATCTGACAGTGTTGGTCTACAGCTGTTTCTGATTAATTTTCAAAGCCTAAGAAAAGAATAGGTCAAGAACTGTGGTCTTAATTATGCAAATTAAGTGAAAATTAGGTGGAAAATTCCACCATCCTGAAAGTTAACCCTCAGTTTCACCATGGCTGCTAGCTAGCACAGTCATCAGACAGATAACTATCTACCGGGATGTGTTGTCTATAACCCATGTAGGTGACAACTGGGACCATTCCTACAGTAAAATAATTGAGAGCTGGTTGTGTTTTGGAGATGTGAGCAATGTAGGCCTTTCAACTTACTTCCTAAAGAACTTAGTGCCCTAGGACAGTGCTTGATCACCATGTTCCCTGAGTGGATTTGAACTGGACATTTTTGCCTTGGAATTTCCAATTCACTCAGTTCCAGCGGATTATATTCTTAAAACGTTCTTGGCACATGAGCATTTTTTTTTCCCCTTGACAAGTCCAGACTGCCTTATTTAAGAAAATTAAGAGATAAGCCACTTTAAGTGTATGAAGAATAAAGGATCAGGCACAGTTATCTAATTATCTAATATGAGCCAGTGTTTATCTGGTCCTCTTCTGTTTTGCCCTAATGACTTTACGTAGGCTACTGAGTTAGCCACAAAATTCAGGTAGGAATGTGGACCCCCGTAAGTCTGTTTGGGTAGAGTTCTCATGTGCATAGTAAGCATAGGTAAATATCAGTTTTGAGACTAACATGCTGCTTTCTCTCTCGTCCTGATGACGTTCGATCTCCTCTAAAGTCTGCATACATTTTACAAACACAGCTAATTTATTCCTTTCCCAAACTTTATTCTTACCTAGCAAAAGTATTGCAAGTCCAAGCATTTACAAAATTACCCTTGGTTCAGATACTAAAAGTATTAAAACACTCAAAGAGTCCCAAATTAAAACAACCCATGAAGTAAAGAGAGCGTCATCAAAGAAAACATCAAGTTTGTCAGTAACTTCATGCCAGAGTCCTCAAGGAACTGAGACACCCGGGCGGCGGAGCCGCTGACTTGTGTCACGCAGAGAGGAGAATGAGAGTGGCACCTGGACATCTGCTTCCTGCAGAAGCCACCCCGAGATGATTGTGTCTAAAGGCTGTGACTTTTCCTTATATAATAAAAGCAACTTTGAGCTGACAACTCTCTGTTTTGCTCTTTAACATGTAATCGGACCTTTTGCATAATGTTTTAAAGGTGGTTTCAAATCAAAAGAGTTTTTACTAGCAGGAAACACTTAATTCTTTAGGGAAAGCTGAGTTAAAAGTGGCAAGTTAGAAAATGCATGTTTCTTCTAAATGTGATTTTTGTCTCTTAGCAAGTATTCAGTCAATAAGACAATTAAAAGAAATATTCCTGTAGTTTATGGACTGCTTTTCTCAATGCATGTAAAAGGCATGGGGAATTGTGGAACTAAAAGTGGAAATTTCACCAGAGAACCTAAAATAAAAATGCTTTAAAATCTTTCTGTCATCATCATGTACCTTACCAGCTCATTGATTTGTTTGGCATGGATTTTGAGGGGTGCATTTGGGGTATGTAGTTTTCTATTATTATAATAAAGAGAAAATTGTAATTATATGAATCATGAATTGAGGCAGAAAGTATATGGAATTAATCATGAAAATCTCCTGTTTTTCCATTCTAGCTCCTGAATCAATGTTGCATGAGCAGATTGAGATGGAGATGAAAGGTATTGTTACATTGAATGTGAGATATGAATAGAAATTCTGAAGGATTAATAAAATCCTTGAGCTTCATTCTGTTAGTATTATTGAGGAAAAATGACATAGATGTACAAATATATCTCTTAGAGTATATATTACTATGTCGCATGCCTGGTTTAATATGCTGATGGTTACATGCATTTCACAGTCATTTGTTTTATGGTAATTTAAACTTTTGTATTTAAAATTTATCAGCCATATTCAACTTCTTGTTTGCAGACATTTTCAAAAGCGTGTATTAGAAAAGGTTTTCATCTTAATGCATGAAATCATAAGTAGAAGTTTGTTTTCAAAATCACAATGAATTAAATTGAACAATAGACAGTAACCTAGCTGTCATTCTCAGAATGCAATGTCATGAATGAATCATAATTGAAATGCTTTTTTGTTTAGGATGTGTGAAAATGTTACATCCCCATTCTGGTTCACACTTCATGCACATACATCATTTTAACATTGATATGTCTCTTACACTGGCTTGCAGATAGCTGCCTTACGTGATCCTTATTGCCTGCTTTTCTTTGCATAACATCGTGACTTTATGGCTGTATTAGTTCGAATAAACGCCTTCTCATTTTATTTTATTTTAGCTAATTATTTATGGTCGTAGTTCTCATATATATTTCTTAAATAGTTAATTCTCCAAAAATATAATAATTTAATCTATAATCAAAAGGATCAGAAAGGGCGTTTATTCCACTCTCTGCAAGTCAGGTAAGATTTTCCTCTTAGCCATCAAAAGAACAAAGTTTTCCTGCTCTCAAAACAAATATGTACAGGAACATGTTATTTTGAAATGCATTTTTGCTTGTTCAAGAAGAAATTTCAGCAGTTTGAAGAAAAGACCAGACAACGAACGATTTTCGTGTCAGAATCTTTTAAACAGAGCATGGTGTTGCGTTTATTCGAACAAATATGGTGAGTGAATTTTTTTTTACGGATTTGTGAGAATCTGTAGCATGCACTTTATTTCATTTTCTATTTCGCAATTTCATTTATTTTCAACTTTTTCAAATACTATGGAAAATAGTAAAATGCTTTCTAATTGAACTTTTTTTTTAGAGTCATCCTCTGAGGAAGAATCTGAGCGTTCAGAAAGAGAGACCCGAGATGCCTTCTCGGATTCTGAAGACATAGACCACAGCTCCATGGCTGCGAAAAGATATGCAAGTAGAATATCATCAACAAGCTCCTGGCCAGAATATTTCAAGCCTTCTTTTACCCAAAAACTTACATTTAAATACGTTTTTGAGGGTGAACCTGTTGTTTTTACGTGTAAATTAATTGCCTGTCCAACTCCAAAAATGACTTGGTTTCAAAACAATCGACCTATTGCAACAGGGCTTCGACGGGTCATAAAAACAGAGAGTGATTTACATCATCACTCTTCCAGCTTAGAGGTTAAAAGTGTTCAAGACCGAGATTCTGGAAGTTACAGATTATTAGCAATTAATAGTGAAGGCTCTGCTGAATCAACTGCATCATTGCTCGTAATTCAGAAAGGGCAAGATGAGAAATATTTAGAATTTCTGAAAAAGGTAGAACAGACGCATGGAAATGTGGCAGCTTTAGCTGAAAGGAGAGAAGGGAGGTTGAAGGTTGACCTGAGGTTTACTGGTTCTCCCTTTAATAAGAAGCAGGACGTGGAACAACAGGGAATGATGCGAACTATACACTTTAAAACAGTGTGCCCTGGCAGGAAAACAGATTTAATGTATGAGGAAGAATATTTAGAAAGTAAATCTGACATAAGGGGATGGCTTAACGTAGGCGAAAGTTTCTTGGACGAGGAGACCAAAATGAAGTTGCACCGTTTACGGGAGGCTAGAAGAATGTTGATGGAGAAAAAGAAATTATCTCTGTTAGACACGTCATCTGAAATAAGTTCAAGAACTCTGAGAAGTGAAGATAGTGATAAGGGTGTTCTGTTCTCTAGAGAGGAAATAAAAAGCAGTTCTCTGCCTGCTCTAGCTGACGATAGGGAAGAGGTAGATAATTCAACCGAGGGCATTGTCCAGGATCTGCAGGTCCTTCCTAATTTAATGGATCAAAATGTGGAATCTGGAGAAGCTCCCACAACCTTGCACACTGTTGTCAATGAGGAAATTCTCCAGACTGAAATGAGGATGAGCCAAGAGGCATTTCTGAGAGAAAGTCTATCAAGAGACCAATTATACAGTAAGAGTATAATAAATGAGACTACCCAAGCAGGAGAACAACTTGCAGCCATTATGACCCAAACCAAAATTGTCGAGTCATCTGAAGATACCATGAATGTAAGTAAGAATGAGGAAATATTTGAGACCCCTGAAAAGGTGTCTCAAGTTACTACACCGTACACCAGTGAATCTTTTGGCTCGATTGTAAATATCCAAGAAAGGGAAGCATTAGATACTGAAATTAGAAAAGATGATGTGAGAGAGCTACAACACTCCACCTCTGTTAAAGGTGATGAATTTGAAACTGAACAGGAAGAAAAAGCCGCAAGATATTTTGAAAATCCTTTCCAAAAATGTCTGCAACGTTGCCCACCTTCATTTCTTCAGGAAATAGAATCTCAAGAAGTTGATGAAGGTGACAGCTGTGAATTTGTGTGTCGTTTTCAAGGGTACCCTCAACCCATAGTGACTTGGTATAACAATGATCTACCAATCCCACATAATCGAGGCTTTATCACTCAGACCTTTGAAAACTATTCAATATTAACCTTTTCTTCTGTTCTTCCTCAAAATGAAGGTTCCATCACCTGTGTGCTGTTTAACCAATACGGAACAGTAAAAACAACGAGTGTACTTAAAGTGAAGTCAAAACAAAGGCACGCTCTGGAAGCATATAGGGTCCCAGTGTTGCAAGACTATACCGATGAGGAAGAGGAGCTGATGTTGGTGTTTGACCAAGCAAAAGGCATACCTCCTCTAAGACGAGAGGGCCAAACAAACCTCCACATGTTAAAAACTAACCCACCAGTTCCTCCCTCTGCAGACACAGAATTGCTTTCCTTTCCTGTAGAAATTCAGATAACAGCAGCTACTCCTACCCCAGAACAGGATAGAGAGTCAAGAGACTTGTTTCAACTGGAGGAGTTGGAACCTAAGGCAGTGCCTCAGGATGAGGCAACTCGCTCACCAAAACACAAGTTCGTATTCTCTTCTGACATTACTAACGAGCCACCAGAAGTGTTACAGGAAATGCCACAACATGCCAGGTGTAGAGAAGGGGATTCCATAGTCCTTGAATGTTTACTCTCTGGAGAGCCTAAACCAGCTGTGACATGGTTCCACAATGGAGTCCTGTTAAGGCAGAACCAGAAGTTCCAGTTTGAAGAAATTAATTGTTGCCACAGGCTATATATTAATGATCTTAATTCTCAAGATTCTGGGAAATATAGATGCGTTGCTGAAAACAATTCAGGCGCAGTTGAGAGTGTTTCAGACCTAACAGTGGAACCTGTCACTGACAGGGAATATAGTCAATTAGAAAATATGGGTGGAATTTATGCCAGATATTCCAAAGATCAACACATCCAGGGAGAAGCTGTAAGGGCACATTTTTATGATTATCCAACTGGTTCTTTTACTCCCCAATCCAATATAAAAGAATATTTTGTAAGAGAGTATTTTCAAAGCCCTGAGACAGTTGAACAGATAGAGCAGAAAGCCCACGTTTCTTGTACATCTTCTAGAGAAAAAGTGCCCAGATTTATGCAGTGCACTTCTAGATCCTTAAGAATCAACAAGCCTCTCCGAGCTGAACTCATACAATGGCAAGATGAAGGGAAAGAGGAACATGTAAATGAAAAATCAAAGCCACACCGAGCAGAGGGAACTGTTTATCCATTTGGTGATGATTTCAGTGAAGTTAAAAATAGAAAAGGGGTAAGAAATGATTTCGAAAAATTCAGTGGACCAGAGAGGGAAAATGTGCAAGAGTATGCCCAGACTGACTATTTACCAAATATCCGCTCTGAAAGAACTTCTGATAGTTACGATACAAAAGAATCGTCCATCATTGTATGTGAAGAACCCTTTGGTGAAGAGAGATACTACCCAGGAAAAAAGGTGAGGCATAGAGTCATCGCATTTGAAAAGTTACAGCAGGTAGAAAAAGGTGTTCTAGAAAAAAGATCTACAAAGAAATCTTTTGTGAACCCTCCTCAAAAGAAGCTTGATGACAAAGACTTTCCATTAAGACAAAGAAAATCAAGACCAAGTAACCTACACACAAATGTGCATGAGGAAATGTCTCCAAACACTGAACAGGATTCGTCTAACGTTGTAATGAATTTAAAGCTACTTTCTTCTCAAACTCATAAGGAGTCTGAATTACAAGAAAGGGGGCAACAGAAGGAAATAGCTCTTACAGATCAATCTGCATCTTCTGAAAGGGCTGAATATGAAGCACCTGTTACATTTGACCTAAAGCAATTTCATGCTCAAATAGAAACTGCAGATGTAAAATTTCAAGAAGTTAGATTACATGGTGATCAACCAGAAGAAACTTATTTTCAAACCCAGCATCCTGCTTCTGAAGCAGCTGATGCTGAGAACCTTGTATTTGATCTGAGACAAATATATTCTCATTTAGGAGACACAGCTAAGGAGTTTCAAGAGCAAAAACCTAGTCAAGAGCAGGCAACACCATATAAAGAGGGAATTCCTAGCCCTGAAACCATACAATCTGATACACAGGATACCTCTCAAAGCATGCAAAGTAACATGCTTGCAAATCCAGAGATTTCTTCCAGTAAGGAGTTTTCAGATAGGACTCTGAGGGAGAAAAGTGGCAGTGATGCAAATGCCTTTTATTTGGAAAAACATACGCAGGAACAAAATTTAGAAATTTTAAATACTGAGGTTTCTCGTAAAACTTTTTCTGAAGAGAGCTATAGTGAATCATGTGCCCTACCTCAGAGCTCATCTGCTGATTCAGGAGAAACTGATATATCTGAGAAAAATGGAGATGGGAGTTTCATCTCACATCTGAAAAAAGCTGCAAGTGAGGAAAAGCTTTTAGAGATCTGTAAAAGGGAGGAAGGACATACCTTGGAACCAGAGTTGACATCATTTCAAAAGCAAGATGGAGGGACGGAGGCCTATGCCACTGGAATTCTGGGAGACCACATAGGTGGTGTTCAGGAAGCAGACACACTGCACAGGAAAATGCCCTTAAGTCAGTGCTTTCCCTTCCTGGTGACTGAGGAACAACAGCATCCACACAAACAAGTGAGGGAAAAAACGGATGCCCCTGAGAAAGAAAAATGTGATGAAGAAATTCAAGTACAGGATGAAACTTCTTTCTCCACCACTGAAAGACAAAAGGTAGAAACTTGTTTTTCTGAAAACCCTCCTAAGTTGGATGAGGCACATAGCACAGAGGTGACGGAATCCGAGACTTCCCTGACACAGTACTTACTTGCTGCTGGAAAACATGAAGTTCCTGAGACTAAAGACACCAGGCACAAGGCAGAACGTGTTCAGACTGACTCAGTCACATCAATGGAGGTGGAAGAAGTAACTTTCAACACAGTGTATGAGTATTACAGCCAACAACAGGAGTCCCTGGGACGCCCATTTTCTCCTGAATCTGATATTTCCATTGATGTGGGAAGTATCAGCAGTGAAGAAATCTCTGAGCTAGATCAGTTTTATACCCCACCATCCTCTGTTGAACATTTTGAAACTCCAAAGTCTCCTGATTTGTATTTTCCTCCTTTAGATACAACTAAAAAATCCTCAAGAGATTTAGAGGATAAGACTACTGGTAGAACCACAGCTCTAGAGGAAGCTACTGACAGGTACTCAACACCTTCTGAAGGCGAGGTAGCAGAAGGATATTCTACACCCCCAGGAGAGACACTAGAGAGATATTCCACACCTCCTGGGGAGGCCTTAGAGAGGTACTCCACACCCCCAGGAGAGACCCTAGAAAGATACTCCACACCCCCAGGAGAGACCCTAGAGAGATATTCCACACCCCCAGGAGAGACCCTAGAGAGATACTCCACACCCCCAGGAGAGACCCTAGAGAGATACTCCACCCCTTTAGGAGGGAAAACAGCTGAACAATACTCTATTCCTACTGGAGGACCAAACCCCACTGAAAACTTTAAAAGGCACCCATCCGAGCTAGGTAGGGAGGACAGTCTGTCAAGTGAACATTTCCACACACCTACAGAAGACAGAAGCTCAGCCTGTGAATTACGGCGTTCTGATTCCTTTGGCACACCCAGTGAAGCCATTGAACCCAAAGACAATGAAATGCCTCCATCTTTTATTGAACCGCTGACCAAAAGGAAGATCTATGAAAACACAACCTTGGGCTTCATTGTTGAAGTTGAGGGCCTTCCAGTTCCCGGTGTGAAATGGTATCGAAATAAATCTTTGCTGGAGCCAGATGAAAGAATCAAAATAGAAAGGGTGGGTAATGTGTGCTCTTTGGAAATTGCTAGCATTCAACACGGAGATGCGGGAGAGTACATGTGCCATGCTGTGAACATCATAGGGGAAGCAAAGAGCTTTGCACACGTGGACATTGTGCCCCAGCAAAAGAGAGCAGTGGCACTCCCGCCTCCAGTAACACACCAGCATGTCATGGAATTTGATCTGGAAAGCACTGCGTCAAGGACCCCTTCTCCTCAGGAGATTGTCCTGGAAGTTGAATTAAGTGAAAAAGATGTGAAAGAATTTGAGAAGCAAGTGAAAATAGTCACAGTTCCTGAATTTACTCCTGATCATAAAAGCATGGTTGTGAGCCTAGATGTTCTCCCATTGAATTTAGCAGATCCAAGTATGGCTTCCAGGGAGGCAGAGGACAAAGATTTAAAAATCGACTTAGAAGTATTCGAAATGCCTCCTCGTTTTGTAATGCCTATTTGTGATTTTAGGATTCCAGAAAACTCAGATGCTGTGTTCAAATGTTCAGTCATAGGCGTCCCAACTCCCGAAGTAAAATGGTATAAAGAATACACGTGTATTGAGCCAGATGACCTTAAATATGTGATTAGTGAGGAGAAGGGAAGTCACACGCTGAAGATTCGCAACGTTTGTCTTTCTGACAGCGCGACATACAGGTGCAGAGCTGTGAACAGTGTAGGGGAGGCAATCTGTCGGGGATTCCTCACCATGGGAGACTCCGAAATGTCGGCTCTGATGTCACAGAGAAGCAAAGTGACGTTAAGCAGTGTGAGGGAAGAGTTAGTCTTAAAGAGCAAATATGCAGACAGCTTTTTTGAATTTCAGGTGGTAGAAGGGCCTCCCAGGTTTATCAAAGGTATTTCTGACTGTTCTGCACCGTTAGGTACAGCAGCTTATTTCCAGTGTTTAGTCCGTGGCTCTCCAAGGCCCATGGTTTACTGGTACAAGGATGGGAAGTTAGTGCAAGGAGCAAGGTTCAGTGCCGAGGAAAGTGGCATAGGATTCCACAACCTGTTCATAACAAGCTTAGCGAAAGAGGACGAAGGTGAGTACAGGTGTGTAGCTACGAACAGATCGGGCATGGCTGAGGCCCGCGCTGTGCTCACCCTCATTTAAAGTTCTCCATGCGATCTGTTAGTGCCTCCATGAAGATGAGAGCTAATGAGTGCTTTCACTTTTTCCAAATTATGTAGATCTGATAAGTTTCCAAATACATCTGCTCTATTTGAGCACATTGCTTTGAAAAAGCCCTGGGGAAACACTTTCTCTATGTGGAAATCTCTTGTTTGTAACTCGTGTAAATATTCTGTTATCTAAACTGTGGGATCATCACCTGTGTCAATTCTGCTGTGAAGCATCAGCACTATTAAACATCTCCTTGGCTACCTACTTGTTGCCACTTCTGCTTTACCTCTCTTCCTCCTCCATAAAGTGTCAGCAGCACGCATTCTCTTTTAGCAGATAAGCTGTCTATGTAAACTGTGAATTGGAAGACCGTGTCAAATGACCACACAGACAAAGGGTAAGGTAAAATCTCTCTGCTCAGAGTAGAAGTCGTTTTTGAGATAATAACCCCTTTTCATCCAAATTCATGCTTATTTACTCAGACTTAGAATAAACCAAACAGCAATAGAAACCAGCTTTGCCCAGTTGGTAACTAATTCTATAATTTGTTTTACCTTGTAGTCTTAATATTTACTTTGAGCTCTTTAAAAAAATTTTCCTTATTAATATCCCTCCTCTTAAGCATGTTAACTCTTACTGGTGTTGAAGGGACCAATGGTGTTCTCTTGGTGGGTAAAATTCACCTAGACATTTGCAGAATATGCAAATATCTTTCCACTTTTGAAACTGCTTCATTTTCTCAAATTTTGAGATAACATTAAGTATAAAAGTGAAGTCGCTCAGTCGTGTCTGACTCTTTGCGACCCCGTGGACTGTAGCCAACCAGGCTCCTCTGTCCATGGGATTCTCCAGGCAAGAATCCTGGAGTGGGTTGCCATTTGCTTCTCCAGGGGAACTTCCCAACCCAGGGATTGAACCCGGGTCTCCTGCATTGCAGGCAGATGCTTTAACCTCTAAGCTACCAGAGAAGCCTAAGTATAAAAATGCAACATTAATTTGATACTTGCCTGGGATGAGGAAAGGACTACTGTATCTCATTTACATACAAATTTTAAGCTGTAGTACAATTTCAGAATCTTTAAAATTAGAAAAAGAAGGTGGGATACTTTTAATATTGAGGCAGTATGGTAATTTGTATTTCAGATTATATACAAATAGTAAGATAATTAGCTTTCCTGTCATTTTCCTGAATTTTATTTTTAAAGCTAACTAGCAATGAATAAGCATTCAAATTTAAGATATAGCAACATATATGTTTCTAAAGTGACTCTTTTGGTTTTTCAAAATTATAATTATAATAAATTCACAAAATCCTTAACGTACCTAGGTGCCACTGTGAACTAAATTTTCTCTCATGTAAGATATAATAAATACAAAGAAATTTAGTTTTCCTGTATAAAAACAAAGGGTTAGCCCAAAAGACCTCAGAGGCTATCATTAAACTCTGATTGTGTGTCATTCTAGTCAGTAGTAACTTCTCTTAATATGATTCAGAATGCATTTTAGCTTTGCCACAGTTGACAAGAGGAATAATAGAATATAGCAATTAGATTGTGAAACTTTTCTTCTTCCAGCTCTGTAAATTACTCACTATTATCTTATGGCGGTTTTCCACCCTGAGTTGAGCAATGTTTACATACCATGATCATATTAAATATACTAATTTTAATTGAATTGTAAAACAGTCATTTAAATTTTCAAAAGAATCCATATATCCAGTCATGTTTATTATGTTTCTTTCATTTGTCACATTTTTTATTCCCACAGTGGGAATTCCTTAAAAGCCTTTCAAATTAAATAAGAAACCTGGGAGTATATATAGGGTCTAGACAGAGCAGTCAGGCTTATACTCCACCCTTCTCACTGCCCCGCAGAAGAACATTGGCTTTGCTTGCTTAGAGTCACCCATAACTTATCAATATAGATACACTGTTGTGGAACTATCATTTCTGTTTCAACCAATGAGCACACAATATCTGTGGTCGTAATTATAGAGATGATGTAATATATCATAAATCTCTGAAATACAAGTAATTCTACAGTTTAGAGACTTGGGGATTTATTCTAGTCTTAATCACACAATGGATGTTTAAATAAGTTACAAATTCAAGTTATGACAAACAAGCACACTTTACCCGAACGTTATACAGCATCACAATAATTCAAACTTGTTCTTAAAAAAGAAGAAGAAAAGTTTTATTGCCTTTTTGGATTGCAGAAAGAGATGAAAACTATACTTTTATGCTTATAAAAAGGTGGGCTTTATTTGATTTGCTCATTAGAATTCTGTTAGTCTCCAGAGCATTGAACTTGAGGATATTCAAAATAGAAATGACTGAGTAAAGAAAAATAAGCCTTGCCCACACTTGGCTTACTTATTGTTACAGATAATTAAATGGAGTTTTTTATTTTCCAGCTCAATGGCATATAACTTAAAAGCCTGAGATATTAATTTCTCTTATGCTAGATATAAAATTCATTGTACTATGCATAGTAGAATCTAGACATAATTATTAGCTGTTACTATTGCATGTATTTTTAACTACACCTTTCATGTTGCAGCACTCTTGAATTTCATTTAGTATCTTTTTATGGTTACTATACCACGTTTAGAAGAAAGGGAAAACACTAAAAATATTTCAACATGTTAGTGAGTAAGGGTATTTTCACTCTATTGACATTCATTCCCTTTACAGATATTTTGGGAGTATAAATGAAGGGAAAGCTGACATGAGTGATAACATTATAGATTAAATGTGAAGTTAAGTGGTCATTAGAATGTGAAATTAATCAATGTTTTTACAACTTACTAATTGAAATGATAAATGAGTATTTAGATATAAGTTTTATCAATATATTTATAGCCAACAGACACTGGAGTCTTGCTCTTTACTGCTTATACATTTGTGTTAAGACATAAGACTGTTCCCTGTAATGCAAGTGGAGTGAACTAATACACTAGTCAAACTACTTTTAGGTAAAGTAATAAAACTGTTATTAACAGAGTTGTTCTACATACCAAACAAATTCAATGAAAAGCTAATCTCTTGTTATCAAATTACATTTCTTTCATTCTGTTGATGAACCTTTAAAGAATATCTGTTATTCCTTGCTGGTTTTTCTGTTCAATAAGACTGTATAGGTATTTCTCGTGCAATAAAATATAATCAAATTCTTAATGCTGGAGTTTTCTCTCATTTCTGATTCTCCCATTTTCTTAGCGTAAGCCCCATTATAAAAGCTTTGCTGAAGTGATGTGGCAATTTACCCAGGCCAAAGAAGCCCTGCATTTCTAGTAACTGAAAACAGTGGTTCTCTTACAAATTCAGATCAACCGTTTTCTGTAGCCACTTATTTTTAATAATGGCTTCCGTTTATAAGCAGTAACTACCACTAGATGTTTTATTTTGGAAATAAACAGTCTTAATTTGACAATGAAGATCATTCTTAAACTCAAGAAAATTCTAAATGTAAGAAATAATTATGGATCTTTTTAGCTATTTATTTAAATAGTCCTCAATTCTTTTTTATTTAATATTTAAGTAATATTAAATGATATTAGTTACTTAATATTTATTGGAATTTTTAGGTAAAGAAATTTTAGTTAAAGAAAAATATTTGGATCCAGAATTCTTTTATTATAAATATTTAGCCAGCAGTTTTGCAAACTTTAGAACTGAGACTATCACAAAGAAAAACTCATAAGAACATCTTTAAAATTTATAGACTCTAACACAAATGAAATGGATTAAAAGTTGCATCAGTACAATATTTACAATCATGTGATATGATAAGCTAAGGTTAAAATTTTAGAAATGTGCTTTTTGATAAATTAATCTCATGATAATTAACAATTTCAGGAATAAAGCAGAAGAAGGCTGTCAATTGGTGTGTAATTCTTTGACTTCTTCGTTTATTTAAGTAAAATTGATAGTAAAATAATCGTTTTTTCCCATACAGAGTTTTCTATTTCTCTTCTGTCTGCCGAAGAAGAAGGACCTCAAACCTCTAGCTGTGACCTTCAGTTATCTAATAGAAATGAAACACTCGAACCTTTGTCTGAACCTTCAGTTTATTCACCTAAATTTGATTCCAAAAAGGAGGGCAGTGCCCCAGTTTTCATCAGAGAAGTGTCAAATGCTGAAATAAGCATAGGGGATGTGGCGAAGCTGTTTGTTTCTGTCATTGGCATTCCCACACCCCAGATACAGTGGTTCTTTAATGGAGCAATGTTAACCCCTTCCGCTGATTACAAATTTCTGTTTGACGGTAATGATCACAGCTTAATCATTCTGTTCACCAAACTGGAGGATGAGGGAGAATATACATGTATTGCCAGTAATGAATATGGGCAGGCAATGTGTAGCGCGTATCTGAAAATAAATTCTGAAGCCGAGGGCCATGAAGAACCAGAGTCGGCAGAGGAGAAGTCTCTGGAAAAGCTCCAAGGTCCTTGTCCTCCTTCCTTCCTTAAGGAGTTAAAACCAGTGCACTGTGTGCCGGGCCTCCCTGCCATCTTTGAATACATGGTACTCGGAGAGCCTGCACCCACTGTTCTATGGTTCAAAGAAAACAAGCAACTTTGTACCAATGTTTATTACACTATCATTCACAATCCTGATGGTTCCGGGACATTCATCGTCAACGATCCTCAGAAAGAAGATGGTGGTCTCTATGTCTGTAAAGCGGAGAATGTGTGGGGTGAGTCCGCCTGTGCAGCAGAGCTGTTTGTGCTTCCGGAAGACACAGACACGACTGATGCTGCCTGCAAAGCAGCGCCCACACCAGAGGCTCTGGAAGGTTTTCCGCACACATCGTTAAAGGACCCTGCACTTGAGACGGTTGACTCAGAGCAGGAAGTTGTAACTTTCGTAAAAGATGCCATTTTGAAAGCTTCTTTAATTGCAGAAGAAAAACAACAGTTTTCGTATGAGCATGTGGTTAAAACCAATGAACTAAGCAGTCAAGTTACTTTAAAAGCTGAGCAACTGCAATCCACAGTCATGTTGGAACACCATATGCCCACTCCTGAAAGCACCAGAGCACTTTCCATCAGTGGCACTATTCATGTCCAGCCTATCAAGGAACTACCTCCCAATTTACAGCTGCAGATTACCCAGTCCCAGGACACCCTCCCCAGAGAAGATACTCTGATGTGTCAAGAGCCTGAGTCACAGGTAGTTCTATCAGATACGGAAAAAATCTTCCCAAGTGCCATGTCCATAGAGGAAATTAGTTTGTCAACAGTTGAGTCTCTGCAAACTTTATTAGCTGAACCTGAAGAGAGTTATCCACAGCCATCAATAAAAGAAATACCAGCCCATTCATATCCAACCTCTGTGGCTGAGGAAGTACTTTTATCAAAAGAGAAGACAGTGTCTGCAGTGGAAAGAAAGCAAAGAGAGACTTCTCAAAAGCAAGAGTCACAAAATGCTGTCTTCCTGAATCAGAGCTTAGCTGAGGGACATGCACAAAGTTTCCAGGGTCCTGACATCACAGTCTCCAGGGTCCCTTCAGAACACACGTGCACAGAAAGTGAAATTTTGATGGAAAGTGTGGATCAACTGGATAGTGCAGGGCAAGATTTTGCAGCCAGGATTGAGGAAGGCCAGTCCTTAAGGTTTCCATTAGCATGTGAAGAAAAGCAGATACTGCTCAAGGAAGAGCATTCTGACACCTTGGCATTGCCCCTGAACCAAACCACGGAGTATAAAAAGGAGCCTATGGCAGTAAATGGTGTGCAGGAGGTGCAGGGAAGTGATTTTCTTTTTAAGGAAAGTTTGCTTTCTGGTATTCCAGAAGAGCAGCGATTAAACCTGAAAACTCAGATCCGCAGTGCTTTGCAAGCAGCAGTGGCCAGCGAGCAACTGAGTCTTTTCTCCGAATGGTTAAGAAACATTGAACAGGTGGAGGTCAAGGCCGTAGACTTTACCCAAGAGCCCAACTGCATTATGTGCACCTATCTGATTACCTCAGTGAAATCTCTGACAGAAGAATTAACCCTCACTATTAAAGGCATTGATCCTCAAATGGCTGACTTGAAAACTGAACTGAAGGAGGCGTTGTGCTCTATATGTGAGGAAATGAACATTTTAACAGCTGAGGAGCCTGGAATTGAGAAAGGAGCCACAGTAGTCTTGCAGGAAGATGTTTCTTTTTCCAGTTCACAGAAGCTTGAAGCAATCACTGAACCAGAAGTTGAATCTAAGTATCTTGTCGCGAAGGAAGAGATCAGTTATTTTAAGGTGGAGAGTCAGGTCAAAGCTGTGGGTACCACAACTGCTTCTGCTGCTGTTTATGATGAAAAACAGGATGAGATACCAAAACCATCAGAGGAAGAAGAGAAAGTCTCTGAAGGTGGTACTGAAGAGGTTGGTACAGTAGAGATACAGGAAGCTGAGGATGAGGAAGACAGGAAGCTCGGAGAGGATGCTCCTATTATACAGACGCCCTTGGTGGACACAACTGCCGAGGAAGGTGACATCATAAGCCTCACGTCATCCATAACAAACGCCAAAGAGGTGAATTGGTATTTTGAGAGTAAACGGGTCCCTTCAGATGAAAAGTTCAAGTGTTTACAGGATCAAAATACATATACGCTGGTAATCGACAAGGTAGATAGAGAAGAACATCAAGGGAAATACACGTGTGAGGCCTTGAATAACGGAGGAAAAGCAACAACTTCAGCAAAACTCACTGTAGTCAAAAGAGGTTGGATTTTTAAGGATTCAGTGGATCAAGCTCTAACATTCACTGGGTTGTAGTGATTTAGGTTTCATCACTGAATTTTCACTTACCTGCCATTGCCAGAATTTATTTAGAGTAAAAATGAAATCACAGACTTAATCATGGTTATTAACTCTTCTCCTTTTCCCTTACTGCCTTACTGGGTGGTACGTTATAGTTATACTGCTATTTATTTTAAAAGAATAAATGTATTTTCATATATTTCATAAAACTGATAAATGTTTTCAGTTTAATGATATGTAATCAAAAGCTGTCAGTGAACACCTAGTTACCCTGAAATCATCAGGCTCATTCTTAAATTCAAAATAACCATGATTAATTGTCTCTTTGTGTTTCTCACTTTGGCGTCTTTTTTTTTTTTTTTGCTATTGTTTCACAACATCACTTTATTTAGTAGATCATGTTTCTTTCACGTTATTCTGAGTTTTCCTAGTCGGCATGGTATATTAAACAAATGTATCATGTTGCTATGCATGTAAGCCAAAGCATCACATTTTTTTTCTGTTTTATAAAGCATCACATTTTTCACAATTCACTGGAAAATAACATGTGAATATGTCGAAAGCTGCTCATTGTCTTCTTTTGCCTTCAATGATCTTTCTCATTTTCCAGTCACTTGTCTTAAACTGCTGCAATCCATCTCACCAGTTTCAACTGTTCTGCTCCATTAACAGCAACAAAAGTTAGAAGGAAAAGAAAAATGTGAGGTGCCTAGTAAGGAGGCTTGCTAACAGCCTCTGCTTCCCTTTGCAGCTGCTCCAGTGATCAGGAGGAGAATTGAGCCCCTGGAAGTAGCCCTGGGCCACCTCGCCAAATTTACCTGTGAGATCCACAGCGCCCCCAATGTCCGCTTCCAGTGGTTCAAAGCTGGACGAGAAATCTATGAAAGTGACAAGTGTTCTATTCGGTCTGCAAATTATGTCACCACCCTGGAAATCCTGAGAACCCAGGTTGTTGACTGTGGCGAGTACACCTGCAAAGCTTCCAACGAGTATGGCAGTGTCAGCTGCACAGCCACACTGACTGTGACAGGTAAATGCCATACGCTGACACAGATGTCGTTCCATTTCATATTATTGCCTATTTTACTTTCTTATAGGTGCAGGAAGTGTGTGTTCTACCAACTGGAGAGACCAATATCCAACGTGGTAACACAGTGGCTCCTGCAGAGCCTATGAGAGATGAGAAATTCTTGTTTACAGTCCTATTTCTGACAACAGTTAAAGAAAAAAAATAGCTTTTTATTTCAAGAGGATGTCAAGGAATCGTACAAGCAGTGACTCCTGATAGTTTGGTTTGGGTTTTTGTTTTGTTCTCTTTCTTTTCTTTAAATAGTCTGGCTTGTCCCTTAGTAGAAAAAATTTTCAGGACACTTTGGTGCTGCTAAAAAATAAATGATGTCCCAATATATTTCATAACTTGGAATCAATTAACCAATTAAGAACAGGAAACAAAAGGGCAGAGCATAAGACTAAAGTTAAACAAATCCTAGTAAGTCCTAGTAAGAGACAGGGAGGTATTATAGGACTCCAAGCTAGGATTCTCACCCTAGGCTTTATTACTAACTCAGAAATAAGAATAACTACACAAATATTCTGTTCGTAGTTTCCTAATGACATACAGAATGACTGTCAAGTAGGTTACACTCAAGTGTCTGAATTCCCTTATTAGCAAAAAAAGATTAGTAGCGCTTTCCTTTCTCTCCCTTCCTTGCCTCTCTGTCTCTCTTGCTTTCTCTCTACCATGGGAAAATGTGACTATGAGCTTATGAATTATGGTTTGGGATCAGGGGTAGCCATGACTTGCGCTGTTGACAGAAGCCATGCACTAAACGCCCGGGTGGGCCTGTCCTTTGCTCTTCTTTTTCTTTTTGAAGTTTAGTTGATTGCCATATTACCTTGATCTTCTTTTCCAATGAGAGCATGGAGGGGAAAGACAGATGCCGCACCTGTCATTGACTTGAAAAAGACGGGGTTACCCATAGCTTCCTCTCATCCACAACTCTTCCATGTCGGAACTCCACACCCCAGGCCCACAGTGACCCATTCAGTGGCTTTTGCTTTGTGATCAGAGAATATCTATGCTACCAAGTGCACGGCATTATTCTTAAAGACACTTTGGGAAATTTCTTTATCCAAAATAGGCCTGCTCAGTAATGGAACTAACACTTGAGCTTCAAGTCACAGAGGAAAGAAGAAAGAGGAGTATTTTTTTTTAACCAAAAAGAGAGATTCCTAAAGGCTTTCTTCCAAATGCGGAATGGACATAGAAAATTACTGCCACATATATTTTTACAAGTTTGAAATGGTTTAGCAGATGCATTTATAGTTGAAACGTGAGGGTTAGACTTTACAAAACTATTCAGACTTTTTCTATTACTCATTTAATATCCATGCTCTTCAGAAAAATCAAGATTTTCTTTATATTCCTTATACAATCTTCTGATTTACAGAATTAAAGTACCAGTTGAATTGCTTATCAGATAGTTCAAACAATTAATTAGCTAATAAAATGGACAGGTCTTTAGCAATTTTAAGTTAATGTTGTGAAATAAAAGAAGAACAAATCTTCTTATATTTAAAGTTTAAAGTGCTGTCTTGCTCTGCTATAAAAAAAACATTCTCGTCCATTTCCTTTGATGCATCTTTTCATCTTCTTAATACATTACCCTACTTTAAATAATGTCTCATGTCTATCTAAGGCTATAACTCTTCTCTTTCTTGGAATATGTAATTATAGCAGTAGCTTTGTGGGGACAAAATATAACACTGAAAACATTTCTCTTACAGAGGCGTATCCACCAACCTTCTTCTCCAGACCTAAGTCCATAACGACTTTTGTGGGTAAGGCAGCCAAGTTTCTCTGCACAGTGACAGGCACTCCCGTGATTGAAACCATTTGGCAGAAAGATGGCATGGCCCTCTCACCATCCCCTACCTGCAAGATTTCAGATGTAGACAACAAACACATTTTAGAGCTCTCAAATCTTACAGTTCACGATAGAGGAGTTTACTCCTGTAAGGCTTCTAACAAGTTTGGAGCCGACACCTGCCAAGCTGAGTTGGACATAATTGACAAACCACATTTCATTAAAGAACTGGAGCCTGTACAATCAGCTATCAATAAGAAGATCCACCTTGAGGGCCAAGTAGATGAAGACAGAAAAGTCACAATTACATGGAGCAAAAATGGGCAGAAGCTCCCCCCTGGGAAAGATTATAAGATCTATTTTGAAGATAAAATAGCATCACTTGAGATCCCTCTGGCCAAACTCAAAGATTCAGGAACCTATGTTTGTACAGCTTCCAATGAGGCTGGAAGCAGCTCCACTTCAGCGACAGTAACTATCAGAGGTAAGAAGTGTGTGAACAATGTTTCACTCCCTTCTCTGCAGGGATGCCTCAGTAGACAAACTGTTGACACACTGCAGTCGGCGCATTTTATGATGAAAATGATTTCATCTCAGCAATTGTTTTGGTTTGGGAAAATCCTGAAATTGTTTGATTTTATTTTTTTAGTCTTTTCCAGAATTCACTTACTCCTGTTTGTTTCAAGCTGTCTGCCATTAACATAGCTTGCTTAAAACTACTTCTAAGAACTTTGAGTGTCTAGGCAGTCCTTGAATCTCTTCTTTCATAAAATTGCTCTTTGTCTAAGTAGAATTTGTTTAGTTTTGTTTTTGTTTGTTTATTTTTTAAATCAAAAGTCTGGGAAAACATTTTGGAATCTTAGAAATGTGGAAAGCTATTAAGTACACCACAACCTGTTCAGGAATTTCATGAAGACATTTTGTGTGTGTGTTGTGTGTCTTTTTATTGTGTGATGTCTACTTTGTGTGTGCTTTATGCTTCAGATATCTTTTCCTTTTCTTTTTTGTCAACTTCATATAGAGCCACCATCCTTTGTGAAGAAGGTGGATCCTTCTTACTTAATGCTCCCAGGTGAATCAGCACGCCTCCACTGCAAGCTGAAAGGCTCACCTGTGATCCAGGTTACTTGGTTTAAAAATAACAAAGAACTTACTGAGAGTAACACAATCAGAATGTCTTTTGTCAACTCTGAGGCTGTCCTTGATATTACGGATGTAAAAGTGGAAGACAGCGGGACTTACTCGTGTGAAGCCGTGAATGACGTTGGCGGTGACAGTTGCAGTGCTGAAATAGTTATCAAAGGTTTGTTGCCTTGGTCCTAGTCCGTTGGTTTTTGAGAAAAGATTTTCTTTTTAACTGTTTGTAACACATAACTTATACAATACTTTCATGCTTTTGTAGAACCTCCTTCTTTCATCAAAACTCTTGAGCCTGCAGACATAGTGAGAGGAACAAATGCCCTCCTTCAGTGTGAAATCGCAGGCACTGGACCATTTGAAATTAGCTGGTTCAAGGATAAGAAGCAAATTCGAAGTAGTAAAAAGTACAGGTTGTTTTCTCAGAAGTCCACTGTGTCCCTGGAGATCTTTTCTTTTAATAGTGCGGACGTTGGTGACTATGAGTGTGTGGTTGCTAATGAAGTTGGGAAGTGTGGCTGTGTTGCAACCCACTTACTAAAAGGTTAGTGCTTGAAAATTTAATAACTCTTTAATAAACTGTCGAAATAGCTTTCTTAGCTCAAGGAAGTAAAATGGGTACACTCTCCTCTTCTCCTAATTTTTGAAAATACGTTTTGCCTTCGGTTTGACCTAGGACCCTGGGGACAATGCAGTCTTTGTCTTGAGGCCAGTGTAAATATTGAGTCTCTCGTGGTGGTGGTGGTTTAGTTGCTAAGTTGTATCCAATTCTTGCGACCCCATGGACTGTCGCCCACGAGGCTCCTCTGTCCAGGGGATTTTCCAGGCAAGAATACTGGAGTGGGTTGCCGTTTCCTTCTCCAGGGGATCTTTCAGACCCAGGAATTGAACCCGGGTCTACAAAAGTGAATGATGCAATAAGCGATTTTGTCAGCTGATAGCCGTGTATCTTTGCATCTTCTTCTTGCATGGAACTGTAATACCTCTTAAACTGGATTTCTTTTTCTAATCAACCAACACTATGGACTAGATAAATGTAATCGAGATAAAATTCTTGAATGCACATGGTGTCAAAGTGTTTGGAAATGATCAATTTTGTGTGCTGTCTTTCTTTAACTAGAACCACCAACCTTTGTAAAGAAGGTAGATGATTTTACTGCACTGGCAGGACAAACGGTTACCTTACAAGCTGCCGTAAGAGGGTCAGAACCCATTTCTGTCACATGGATGAAAGGACAGGAGATCATTAAAGAAGATGGAAAGATCAAAATGAGCTTTGTCAATGGTGTGGCAGTCTTGATAATCCCTGATGTGCAGATTAGTTTTGGTGATAAATACACATGCCTGGCTGAAAATGAAGCCGGAAGCCAAACATCTGTTGGGGAATTAATAGTTAAAGGTTCGTGGAGAAACGTTGTGAATTGATATTTCCTTTAAAAATGAAACCTTAATCAACACTGCAGAATTCTAACTATTTAATACCATTGTAGAACCTGCTAAAATCATTGAGAGAGCAGAACTGATCCAAGTGACCGCAGGAGACCCAGCCACGCTGGAGTACACAGTCACAGGCACCCCAGAACTCAAGCCAAAATGGTACAAAGATGGGAGACCATTGGTTGCCAGTAAAAAGTATAGGATAAGTTTCAAAAACAATGTTGCCCAACTCAAATTTTATTCAGCTGAACTGCACGATAGTGGCCAGTACACGTTTGAGATTTCCAATGAAGTGGGCAGCAGCTCCTGTGAGACAACCTTCACTGTCTTAGGTTAGTATCCGTAGAAACCTGTGCTCCCATATTCCTGAAAGCCAACTGACAACCAACACTAAAATTACTGTGCCATTTTCCACATTGTTCTTTCTTCTCTTCTTGTGCCATGAACAGATCGAGACATTGCTCCATTCTTCACCAAACCCCTTCGAAACGTGGACAGTGTGGTTAGTGGCACCTGCAGGCTGGACTGCAAAATTGCTGGCTCCCTCCCCATGAGGGTGTCCTGGTTTAAGGATGGTAAAGAAATAGCCTCCTCTGACAGATACAGAATAGCCTTTGTGGAAGGCACAGCCTCTTTGGAAATAAGCAGAGTAGACATGAGTGATGCCGGGAATTTCACCTGTCGAGCCACAAATTCCGTGGGAAGCAAAGACTGCAGCGGAGCCCTGATTGTGCAAGGTTGGCTGGAGACTGTGCCTTTCACTCTTATGTAAATGATGTTCAAATTAAGGTATCTTCCTTTCAATGGTGCCTCTTAACTCTTTGAAATTCTTTCTTTATACTCCTTTAGAACCACCCAGTTTTGTAACTAAACCTGCATCAAAGGATGTCCTGCCTGGCTCGGTTGTGTGCCTGAAGAGCACCTTCCAAGGGTCTACCCCTTTCACAATCAGATGGTTTAAGGGTGACAAAGAGCTGGTTTCTGGTGGAAGCTGCTATATCAACAAAGAAGCTTTAGAAAGTTCCCTGGAACTATATGCAGTAAAAACCACCGATTCAGGCACATATACCTGTAAAGTCAGCAACGTGGCTGGAGCTGTGGAGTGCAGTGCAACCTTATTTGTAAAAGGTTTGCAGAATTTCCTTGACATCTTTGAGCTCCCCTTGTTAGTCCTTGCCTCTTTCTCACGTCTCTGAATGACTTCCTTCCACAGAACCTGCCACATTTGTTGAAAGGTTAGAGCCATCCCAGCTGTTAAAGAAGGGAGACACCACCCAGCTAGCCTGCAAAGTCACGGGCACCCCTCCAATTAAAATAACGTGGTTTGCAAATGATAGAGAAATTAAGGAGAGCAGCAAACACAAAATGTCTTTTGTGGAGTCCACTGCGGTTCTAAGACTTACAGATATTGCTGTCGAAGACAGTGGTGAATATATGTGTGAGGCTCAAAATGAAGCTGGTAGCGACCACTGCAGTAGCATTCTGATCGTGAAAGGTTTGTGTTCACATTGTCCCTTGTGTTACCAAAGTTATGGCCCGGGGCACAGACTCCACTCCCACTAACTCAAAATAATTCCTTTCCACTGTAGAGTCACCTTACTTTACCAAGGAATTTAAGCCCATTGAAGTGTTGAAGGAATATGATGTCATGTTGCTGGCTGAGGTGGCAGGCACGCCTCCCTTTGAGATCACTTGGTTCAAAGGTAACACCGTACTACGAAGTGGCAGGAAGTACAAAACCTTCATTCAGGATCAGCTGGTTAGCCTGCAGATCCTCAAGTTTGTAGCTGCGGACGCGGGTGAATACCACTGTCGGGTCACCAATGAGGTGGGCAGCAGCACCTGCAGTGCCAGGGTGACTTTAAGAGGTTAGTGGCAGTGCTGATGACGGACTGGCTTTTCTTTGGAGTTGATGCTTTTTGTTAAGCTGGTTTTGCTCTAGAGTCAGTATTGATTGAGAATTCGTTCTTCCACTAGAACCCCCAACCTTTGTAAAGAAGATCGAGAGCACCAGCTCCCTTAGAGGAGGCACCGCTGCCTTCCAGGCCACGCTGAAGGGCTCCCTGCCCATCACGGTAACTTGGCTAAAAGACAACGAGGAAATCACTGAAGACAATAACATAAGAATGACCTTTGAGAACAATGTGGCAAGTCTGTACCTCAGTGGCATTGAAGTCAAGCATGATGGGAAATATGTTTGCCAGGCCAAAAACGATGCAGGAATACAAAGGTGTTCCGCAGTACTCTCAGTAAAAGGTTGGTTCAGAAAGCTCACTGTGGGTTCTAGGGAAAAAAATGCAGGTATAAGCCTTTAACCGGAGCCATTCACAACCCACACCTGTCCCTTTGTTTTCCATAGAACCTGCAACAATCATTGAGGAGGCTGTGTCTATAGATGTCACCCAAGGAGACCCTGCCACTTTGCAGGTTAAATTTTCAGGGACTAAGGAGATTACAGCCAAATGGTTTAAAGATGGCCAAGAACTGGCCCTGGGCCAAAAATATAAAATCAGTGTCACTGACACTGTCTCTATACTGAAGATTATTTCTACCGAAAAGAGAGATAGTGGTGAATATACTTTTGAAGTCCAAAATGACGTCGGGAGGAGCAGCTGCAAGGCTAGCATTAACGTCTTAGGTTGGTACAGCTCTTTTATGGCGAGGAACTGGGCATTTCTATGCTCTTTCATCTCTTTCAATTTTAGGAAAAAAAGTATAAATCAGTAGATTGACTTTTTTTTAATTTATTTTTCATTGCATAGATCTTATCATACCTCCATCATTCACCAAAAAGCTGAAGAAAATGGACAGCATTAAAGGGTCTTCCATTGACTTAGAATGTATAGTGGCCGGGTCGCATCCAATAAGCATCCAGTGGTTCAAAGATGACCAAGAAATAACAGCTAGTGAAAAATACAAGTTCTCTTTTCATGACAACACTGCCTTCTTGGAAATCAGTCAGCTGGAAGGTTCAGACAGCGGCACCTACACTTGTTCTGCCACTAACAAGGCAGGGCACAACCAGTGCAGCGGCCATCTGACAGTCAAAGGTTGGCAAATTTTGTCTCTGCCTCTCGAGAACTCACTGCTCTCTCATTTCTTAATTCTTTCCTTGACTTATCAGTTCTAAAATAAACCTTCCTTTCCCCTTTCGCTTCTTCTTCTTTCACCCCAGAACCCCCTTACTTCCTGGAAAAGCCACAGTCTCAAGATGTCAATCCCAATACAAGGGTTCAGTTAAAGGCACTTGTGGGTGGCACTGCACCCATGACTATAAAGTGGTTTAAAGATAACAAAGAGTTGCACTCGGGAGCGGCTCGCTCAGTCTGGAAGGATGACACCTCCACCATCCTGGAGCTCTTTTCAGCCAAAGCTGCCGATTCGGGGACCTACATTTGCCAACTGAGCAATGATGTTGGCACAGCAACCACTAAAGCCTCTCTCTTTGTGAAAGGTCTGGTCTCTGTATCTTCTCACTGTCTTGCTTACCTAGATTTTCTTCAGGGGAGCGGGCTTGAGAAAACAGTTTTGCTCGTTGCTCTTTAGTATAAAAAATGTTCACCATCACATGTTTTTCCCCATCTTTAGAACCTCCTCAATTCATTAAGAAGCCCAGCCCAGTGCTAGTGCTGAGGAATGGACAATCCACGACATTTGAATGCCAGATAACAGGCACGCCTGAAATCAGAGTTTCTTGGTATCTGGATGGGAACGAAATAACAGCTGTTGAGAAACATGGCATTTCCTTCATTGATGGTTTAGCCACTTTCCAGATATCCAGGGCCAGGGTGGAAAATAGTGGGACTTACGTCTGTGAAGCTCAAAACGATGCAGGGACTGCAAGCTGCAGCGTTGAGTTAAAAGTGAAAGGTGTGTTACTGCTTCCCCTTTCCACTCTGGCTATGCTCCTGGCTGGTCCTTGGGTCTTCCTGGAGTAAGCGGTTCTCTGTCTCCTTTTTGAATCTTTAGAACCTCCCACCTTTATCAGAGAGCTGAAACCTGTGGAGGTAGTCAAAGACAGTGATGTGGAGCTGGAGTGTGAAGTTATGGGAACATCTCCATTCCAAGTCACTTGGCTGAGGAATAACAGGGAAATTCGGAGCAGCAAAAAATATACCTTGACTGACAGAGTGTCAGTGTTTAATCTCAACATAAACAGATGTGACCCTTCAGACACTGGTGATTACCAGTGCATCGTATCCAATGAAGGCGGCAGCTGCTCTTGCAGCGCTCGAGTATCTCTGAAAGGTCAGTTGGATGCAAGGGAGCTGGCTGCCCAATACAAATTCTGTAAAGTTTTCTTGTGATGATGGGTAGGAGTTAGATAAACCTCCTCTTCTCATACTGTCTACTTTAATCACAGAGCCACCCTCGTTCATAAAGAAGATAGAAAACATCACTACTGTTTTGAAAAGTTCTGCCACCTTTCAGAGCACTGTGGCAGGCTCTCCTCCCATTTATGTCACCTGGCTCAAGGATGATCAGATTCTGGATGAAGATGATAATGTTCACATCTCCTTTGTGAACAACGTAGCCACACTTCAAATCAGATCTGTGGATAATGGACACAGTGGGAGGTACACGTGTCAAGCCAAGAATGAGTCAGGAGTTGAGAGGTGCTATGCCTTCCTTTTAGTACAAGGTGTGTAAGCCCCTCTCAGTTCTTCTCTGGAGACAATTTCACAAGCAATACCTTTCTTCCATGGAATTATGAGTATGACTCATCCATGTTTTCATTCTTACTACAGAACCCGCTCAGATCATAGAGAAAGCTAAATCTGTCGATGTCACTGAGAAAGACCCAGTGACCTTGGAGTGTGTTGTGGCCGGAACGCCAGAACTCAAAGTCAAGTGGCTTAAAGATGGGAAACAGATTGTGCCTAGTAGATATTTTTCGATGAGTTTTGAAAACAACGTGGCCAGTTTTAGGATTCAGTCAGTAATGAAGCAAGACAGCGGCGAGTATACTTTCAAGGTGGAAAATGACTTTGGAAGCAGTAGCTGTGATGCCTACCTGAGAGTACTAGGTTTGTACTCTTGGCCCCCGTCAGTCTCCCTTATGTATATATGTCCTTGGTAAACAAGTGGCAACAATTAATGGATGTGTTTTGTTGTTTGCATTGGACAGATCAAAATATTCCTCCATCATTCACCAAAAAGTTAACCAAAATGGATAAAGTTCTAGGCTCTTCCATTCACATGGAGTGCAAAGTTTCTGGCTCACTTCCTATTAGTGCTCAGTGGTTTAAGGATGGAAAAGAAATATCTACAAGTGCAAAATACAGACTCATCTGTCATGAGAACACTGTGTCACTGGCTGTTAACAATCTGGAGTTAGAAGACACTGCGAATTACACATGCCGAGTGTCCAACGTAGCAGGGGATGCGGCGTGCAGCGGCATCTTGACTGTAAAAGGTTAGAATTTCTTAACCTCTTCCTGGCTCTTCTCTCTGGTTGCTTTTAAATGTAACACTCTTTCCTGGTGTCCTTTAAAACTAAAAATCACCATAATTCTGTTTCTTTCGATACATCTATATTGAGTTCAAGAAATATTCAGTCATTACCTCTTTTCAGTAATGTTTTCTTACATGTCCTTAAAACTGTTGAAATAACCCAACTACAAGGCATTTAATCATATGCATTTCTCTTAAAATCTGTAGAACCTCCAAGCTTCTTAGTGAAACCTGAGCGACAACAAGCCATACCTGACTCTACGGTGGAATTTAAAGCTGTGCTAAAAGGAACACCACCGTTTAAAATCAAGTGGTTTAAGGATGATGTGGAACTTGCCTCTGGACCTAAATGTTTCATTGGCTTGGAAGGGTCAACTAGCTTCTTAAATCTCTACTCAGTGGATGCTTCCAAGACTGGACAATATACTTGCCAAGTTACCAATGATGTTGGTAGCGACTCTTGCACCACAGTGTTGCTTGTGACAGGTGTGCAAGTTTGATTGTCTTATGTTTCTGTCTGACCTGTGGCTCTGGTCCTTTCTCTAATGTTTTACAATTCATCTACCCAGTCAAGAAAATACCCTCCTATTTGCCGGGCATTGTTCATGTTTCATGTTTTTCTCTTTCTTGTACTACATAATTGAACTTGTGTTATTTATATCTGTTATGTTCCCTCATAATCGCCTCTTTTCTTCGCTCTCTAGAACCACCAAAGTTTGTAAAGAAACTGGAAGCAACCAAAATAGTGAGAGCAGGTGACTCAGCACGACTTGAATGCAAGATAACTGGGTCCCCAGACATCAGAGTTGTGTGGTACAGAAATGAACATGAACTCCCAGCCAGCGATAAATACAGAATGGCTTTCATCGACTCAGTGGCCGTCTTACAGATGAATAATCTTGGTACCGAGGACACTGGGGACTTCATTTGTGAGGCTCAGAATCTTGCTGGCAGCACAAGCTGTAGTACCAAGGTTATTGTAAAAGGTAGAAGCCTCTTCTCTTCCTCATTACCCGAAGCCCACCTTCTTCTCTTCTGGCTATCAGAGCTCTTCATGGGTTTACTGTCATTTTTAGCTTCCATTTGAGATCACAGGACATTTTTCCAAATAGTATCATTTCTGTTTTTACATGTTTTTCTTAAGATTCGCTTACATATAGATAATCATTCTGAGATATTTTTCTTGTCATGCCAATGCCATAATTGTAATCACCTCAACATATTAGCCAAGCAGTTCAAATTTGATGTTTCAAACACTCAAGAAAGGAAGGCATTTTAAAATTAACTTTTGCCTTCAGTCAACTTATAAATATATCATCATCCTCAGCATGATCTTTATCTTTTATTTAAAACAAAATCTATTTACTACATATATCCCAAGGTTCAAGCAATAGAGGTTTTAACCTTACATTTACAACAGGATAATTATATATATTTTTTCTCCCTCCAAAACTAGTTTCTAGTTTTTAAAATAAGATCACTATACCTTGTTGTAAATAGTATTAGTATTTTCCACAGTATTTGTCACAGAATCTAAATTTGTCATATTGTGAGGCAGTTATTGCAAAAACCATTTGTTGATGTAGAAGACTTAGAGCACAGATGTTGTGATAACTTCCAAGTATCCCAACAGTAAAGCACATACAAAAAAATTTCATCCCTGAAGTCAGGACCCCATACCTCATGCAGATCATATTAATCCTTACACTTGGGTTTAGACGTGTGTTTGGTTTTTGTTTTGTTTTACAATTTCACATCAATCTTTACTAAATTAGTAAAGTGGTGTAGATAGAATGTTGAGCTGCTCAGTAAGGTTGTCTGGGGTCTAGTCTGGGTCCTCAGCCAGTGAAGCCAAGTGATTCTATAAAGGCCCTATTGCTTCTCTGAAGCTATTATTCTTCAACACTAAAGTGATAGTGCCAAACCTGTGTTAGTATTTTGACTCTTTCTTCCAATTTTTAAACAAAGAAATAAAATCATTATATGGAGTTACGTAGCCTAGTTCATGAGGAATTCTTGTGTTTTACAGAACCACCTGTTTTTAGCAGCTTCCCTCCTGTGGTAGAAACCCTTAAAAATGCTGAAGTTAGTATTGAGTGTGAACTTTCGGGAACACCACCATTCGAGGTGGTTTGGTACAAAGATAAGCGACAACTCCGAAGTAGCAAGAAATACAAGATTGCATCCAAAAATTTCCATGCAAGTATTCACATCCTCAATGTTGACACTTCAGACATTGGTGAATACCACTGCAAAGCACAGAACGAAGTGGGAAGTGATACTTGCATTTGTATTGTAAAGCTAAAAGGTAAGCCTTATTTCCTGCACGTGGCAGGAATGGCAGGAAACTGCAAAATGGTTATTTGTCTTCTCTTTTTCATTATCTGGACAATCTTTCCAACAATCTCCATCCATCTTTCCCTGTTCAGAACCACCAAGATTTGTCTCCAAGCTGAACAGCCTCACTGTTGTAGCTGGTGAGCCTGCTGAGTTACAAGCATCCATAGAAGGCACCCAGCCTATTTCTGTCCAGTGGCTTAAAGAGAAGGAAGAAGTGGTTAGAGAAAGTGAAAACATCAGAATTACATTTGTGGAAAATGTTGCCACTCTGCAGTTTTCAAAAGCAGAACCAGCCAATGCTGGGAAGTATATCTGCCAAATCAAGAATGACGGTGGAATGAGGGAAAACATGGCCACGTTGACTGTTTTAGGTTGGTACAATATGGTGCAGCAGTTCTCTGATATAAGGAGGTACCAAACACTGAGATGACTTAAAAAGAGATAGTGGTAGAATTTCCCTTTTTTAATTTCAGAACTACATCGATCCTCACCTATTTCAGAGGTTTATGGAAAAGGACCTTTCAAGCACTCTTTTCTGTGTCTGTGATCCTAACAAAAATTAACCATTTTTATTGTTTTCTTGATGAATTAGCAGAGAAAATCATGACTGTCTTTTGTTTAACCATGAAAAAAATGAGAGTCCAATGTATGCTGCAAGGAGATTTTTTTTTCTCAAGTATTAGTGTTTAAGCTGACAGATACTCCAAAGATCAAAGTTTGATAAGAATGACTCACACTTTCATCTTTGGGCATATTCGTTTTTAATTTTGCAGTTGTTTGAATAACAACTTTCAAAAAGCTGTCTTTAGCATCTTAACGTAGAGCAGCAATACTGAGCAATTCATAGGAACATGTGGGCTTTGTTCTAGAGAGGGTCAAGTACAAATCAGTATATGACATTGAATTATTTCAGAAGTTGAATAATGTGAAAACATATTTCTTAATAATTCCATAATTTCATGACAGCATGTAATTATGGATTCTCATTTTAAGGTCTAGAGAAAGAGGGCCTGAAGTTATCCATATCATTGAAAGAAACAGTGTTAATGAATTTGATAGTAGAGACAAGGTGAAGCTAACAGGGTTTAACAGATGGCTATCACGTTTTATTTCAGAACCTGCGGTCATTGTCGAGAAAGCAGGTTCGATGACGGTCACTGTAGGAGAAACGTGCACTCTGGAGTGTAAGGTGGCTGGCACTCCCGAACTCTCAGTTGAATGGTACAAGGATGGAAAGCTGTTGACCAGCAGCCAAAAACACAAATTTAGTTTCTACAACAAAATCTCTTCCTTAAAGATTCTCGCTGTTGAAAAACAGGATGCAGGCACATACACTTTCCAGGTTCAAAATAATGTTGGAAAAAGCAGCTGCACAGCCGTGGTCGATGTTTCAGGTTAGTTGCGACGTGTTCTTCCCATTGCTCAGCAAAGTCCTTTCACAAGCTTTCTTCCCTCGAGTCTCTTCTACTCTTTCAAACCTCAAGTCTCTTACCTCTCTTCACGCAGACCGAATGGTTCCTCCCTCTTTCACACGAAGACTGAGAGATACCATTGGAGTGCTGGGTACATCTTGCATCTTGGAGTGCAAAGTAGCCGGATCATCACCAATCTCTGTTGCCTGGTTTCATGAGAAAACCAAGATTGTCAGTGGAGCGAAGTACCAAACTACCTTTTCAGATAACGTCTGCACGTTGCAGCTCAATTCTCTGGACTCATCAGATATGGGCAGTTACACATGTGTGGCTGCTAATGTCGCTGGGTCTGATGAGTGCCGTGCAGTGTTGGCTGTACAAGGTCAGTGTCAGACACTCACATCCTTTCTTGCAAGTTCTTCTTTGGGTGGCCATCCCTGCTGACACATTCAAAAGGTGTCTTCTTTTTGATAAAAGTTGCAACTAAATCTGAAACTGACAGGATCTTTTCATTGTCCTCCTTGCTCGTATAGAACCACCCTCTTTTGTGAAGGAACCTGAACCTTTGGAAGTACTACCAGGCAAAAACATCACCTTCACAAGTGTTATTAGAGGAACCCCTCCATTTAAGGTCGGCTGGTTCAGAGGCGCCAGGGAACTGGTGAAAGGAGACAGGTGCAACATCTATTTTGAAGACACTGTGGCGGAACTGGAATTATTTAATGTCGACATCTCTCACAGTGGGGAATACACCTGCGTGGTTTCTAACAACGCTGGCCAAACGTCCTGCACTACCCGTCTCTTTGTGAAAGGTTTGCTCCCGTGCATTCTGCTTCCTGCTTTTTAAGTGGCATCTTCGTTCGTGTTTTCACTGTGTTTAACGGCTATGCTTTGTCACTCCCCAGAACCAGCTGTGTTTGTGAAGAAACTGAGCGATCACTTTGTAGAACCAGGGAAATCCATCATTTTGGAAAGCACCTACATGGGAACACTCCCCATTTCCGTTACGTGGAAAAAGGATGGTTTCACCATAACACCCTCTGAAAAATGCAGCATAGTCACAACAGAGAAGACCTGCATCCTGGAAATTCTGAACAGCACGAAACGAGATGCAGGACAGTATTCCTGCGAGATTGAAAACGAGGCGGGAAGGGACGTTTGTGAAGCTCTGGTGTCTACATTAGGTGTGTTATTCTCAGATGACTGGCATTTGTCTAATGTGAGGCATGGTTTGTGTGGTTTTCTCTAATCCCAGTTGCTGATCATGAACCTTTCCTCTTTAGAACCACCTTATTTTGTTACGGAACTGGAGCCTCTGGAGGCATCAGTGGGAGATTCAGTTTCTTTACAATGCCAAGTTGCTGGGACCCCAGAAATTACAGTGTCTTGGTACAAAGGCGATACCAAGTTACGGCCGACTCCTGAATACAGGACTTACTTTACAAACAATGTGGCCACACTTGTTTTTAATAAAGTGAACATCAATGACAGTGGAGAGTACACATGTAAAGCAGAAAACAGTATTGGAACTGCCTCTTCTAAGACTGTCTTCAGAATCCAAGGTGATGATTTTATTTTACAAATTAAGGAATTTCTTCTTCCTTATCTTCACACTTGACTTTATGGGGAAACTTTTGTTTCACGTACTAATGCCTCAAGTATTACTTGTCTTCCTGCAGAGCGCCAGCTCCCACCTTCCTTTGCAAGACAATTAAAGGACATTGAACAAACTGTTGGGTTACCAGTTACCCTCACTTGTCGACTGAATGGCTCCGCACCCATCCAAGTGAGCTGGTACAGAGATGGGGTACTTTTACGAGATGATGAAAATCTACAGACATCGTTTGTAGATAATGTGGCAACTTTAAAAATTTTGCAAACAGACTTGAGTCACTCTGGCCAGTACTCTTGTTCAGCTTCTAATCCACTTGGGACAGCGTCTTCCAGTGCTAGACTGACAGCAAGAGGTTTGTTCCCATGTTACTCTTTTTCTCTTTGCAAACCATGACTTCCTATTCATTGTCAAAGTAGAAGTAGCCAGTAAAGAACAACAGCAAAAAGTATGTTGATTTTTCTTCTCATCTTCCAGAACCTAAGAAATCTCCCTTCTTTGACATCAAGCCTGTATCTATAGATGTTATTGCTGGGGAAAGTGCTGACTTTGAATGTCATGTTACTGGTGCTCAACCAATGCGAATTACTTGGTCAAAAGATAATAAAGAGATCCGTCCTGGAGGAAACTACACAATTACATGTGTGGGAAACACTCCCCATTTGAGAATTCTTAAAGTAGGCAAAGGAGACTCTGGTCAATATACTTGCCAAGCAACCAATGATGTTGGCAAAGACATGTGCTCAGCTCAACTCAGTGTAAAAGGTATCTCTACATGGCACTGACCGATACTTGTTCTCTCCCATGTTGCATAATTTTCTTCAGAAAAGTTTCTTTATTTTTTAAATATTTGGGATGAACTAACTGGATCGTATTAGAATTTGTATATTAGTGTTGGCAACATTAATCAAAGTTCTATTTTCCTTTTTATTTTGTTTTTTAAATTAGTGTATCTCTAAGTATAATCTTATCAGAGTGTTGTTTATGTGAAATTTGTTAAATGTCATTTCCTCTCCCTTTTTCATTCTTTTCCTGTCATATGGCATTCTGAATTATCATTTTGATCAAATACTTCTATAATACCTTAACTTACATGTTTTAGTTTCTATATCCAGACTACGAGATTAACTTGTCAAGTAAATTCTCTATTAAAAATAGTAAAAGCTTAAAAGAAAAACATAAATATTTTATCATGAAATTCTCAGAAAGTACATATATTCTTAATAATAAACAAGATTAAATTAGGTATTTATAAAATCTTAAGCTACAAACATAAGATGTTTCTTCCTTTGACTTACTAGAACCTCCAAAGTTTGTTAAGAAATTAGAAGCTTCAAAAGTTGCAAAGCAGGGAGAATCCATCCACCTGGAATGCAAAATAAGTGGTTCTCCAGAAATCAAAGTTTCATGGTTCCGAAATGACAGTGAACTTCATGAGAGCTGGAAGTACAACATGTCCTTTGTGGACTCGGTGGCAGTGCTCACCATCAATGAAGCCAGCACAGAGGACAGTGGGGACTACATCTGTGAAGCCCATAACGGTGTTGGGGACGCCAGCTGCAGCACAGCCCTGACCGTCAAAGGTTAGATACACTAAGTCCCTTGCGTTCTTCCTTCTCCTCTGATCTGGATTCTTTCTCAGCAGTGTTCTGAGCTCCAAAACAAAAAGGCCAGTGAATGGGAATTTGCTTGCAATTCTTAAACTAGCTTTTATGACTTGTCCTTTCTTATGTTCGTGTACTGTCATACGGTCACACCAGGCACTGAATGATTCAGACTCTAACATATTTTTCCCTTGTCTTAGGCAACTGCTCTCATTGTTTATCTTCTTTTCTTCTGGTAGCACCTCCTGTTTTCACCCAGAAGCCTTCTCCAATAGGAGCCCTTAAAGGTTCTGATGTTGTCTTCCAATGTGAAATTTCGGGAACTCCCCCATTTGAAGTGGTGTGGGTTAAAGATCGAAAGCAAGTTCGAAGCAGCAAGAAGTTTAAAATCACCTCAAAAAATTTTGATGCAAGTCTTCATATCCTTAACCTGGAAGCCGCCGATGTAGGAGAATATCACTGCAAAGCTACTAATGAGGTGGGAAGTGACGCATGTGTTTGCACTGTCAAGTTCAAAGGTTTGTATCCATGGGCCCAAAAACATATGCCTCTTGCTTTCATCCTTTCTTGCTTGACCAGTAATGTATTTGGCTGTGATTCTCATCTTTCTTCTCTAACCTCAAATTTCTTTCATTAGAACCCCCACGATTTGTGAAAAAGCTCAGTGACACCTCAACCCTTGTTGGGCATGCTGTTGAGTTGCAGGCTGTAGTGGAAGGCTTCCAGCCCATTTCTGTCGTCTGGTTGAAAGATAAAGGTGAAGTCATCAGAGAGAGTGAAAACACTAGGATTTCATTTGTTGATAATGTTGCAACCCTCCAACTTGGGAGCCCAGAGGCGTCTAACTCTGGAAAATATGTGTGTCAAATCAAAAATGATGCCGGAATGAGAGAGTGCTCAGCAATCTTGACTGTCCTAGGTTAGTAACAGAGTGCAGACTGAGGGGGAAAATGTCCATTTGATTGACCTATGACATCGCCTGCAAATATTATTCTTACCCAGTAATATACTGAGTATACTCTTGGTTTGAAAGATGACTTTGTGTTCAATGCAATATACTTCTTCTTTTAGAACCAGCCAGAATCATTGAGAAACCAGAACCCATGACTGTCACTACTGGAAATCCTTTCGCATTAGAGTGTGTAGTGACTGGAACACCAGAACTTTCAGCCAAGTGGTTCAAAGATGGGAGAGAAATAGCTGCAGACAGCAAACATCACATCACATTCGTCAACAAAGTGGCTTCCCTTAAAATCCCTTGTGCAGAAATGAGTGACAAGGGGTTATACAGCTTTGAAGTGAAGAACAGTGTTGGTAAAAGTAACTGCACTGTTTCTGTCCACGTTTCTGGTGAGTAGTATGAGGTTTTCGTGAATATATCATTTTCCCTGGGGCAAAAAAATAAAGCTTCTCTTTCAATGGAAAACTCCGCTTCTCCATCCACATAGATCGGGTTGTGGCTCCTTCCTTCATCCGCAAGCTGAAGGACATCAACACCATCGTCGGGGCTTCAGTGGTTTTGGAGTGCAGGGTCTCCGGCTCCGCCCCCATCTCCGTGGGCTGGTTTCAGGATGGCAATGAGATCGTCAGTGGGCCTAAATGCCAGTCCAGCTTTTCGGAAAACGTTTGCACTTTGAATCTGAGCTTCTTGGAGCCCTCTGACACAGGCACATACACGTGTGTGGCCGCCAACATAGCTGGATCAGATGAATGCTCGGCGGTCCTGACTGTCCAAGGTCAGTGTTCAGGGTCCAGACCGCTGCTTCTCCAGCGCCTCCACCACGTGGCTTAGTGCCTGCCTTGTGGGGGATTTCTGTATTTTGTCTTCGTGCGTAGTCTTAGTTGCTTTTTCTTCAGGTAGCGAAAAGCACTGCTTACTTGGATTCCTTTTTTCTCTCGATCCTTCCCCTCCTCTGGGGTCTCTAGAACCACCTTCTTTTGAACAAACCCCTGACTCTGTGGAAGTGCTCCCTGGAACGAGCCTCACATTCACCAGTGTCATCAGAGGCACCCCGCCTTTCAAGGTCAAATGGTTTAAAGGCAGCAGGGAGCTGGTGTCTGGGGAGTCGTGCAGCATCTCTCTGGAAGACTTCATCACGGAACTGGAGTTATTTGAGGTGGAGCCCTTGCAAAGCGGGGATTACTCCTGCCTCGTGACTAACGATGCTGGCAGTGCTTCCTGTACGGCGCATCTTTTTGTGAAAGGTTTGCGCTTTCCTCCTAAAGCACGTATCTTTAACATTTTTTCTGATTCTTTACTTGAAGATGTCAATGCTGCCTCTGTGTTTTCTCCTCATAGAACCGGCCACCTTTGTGAAAAGATTGGCCGATTTCAGTGTCGAGACAGGAAATCCCATCGTTCTTGAGGCCACGTTTACGGGTACACCTCCCATCTCAGTGAGCTGGATGAAGAATGAGTTTGCCCTTACACAGTCTCAGAATTGTAGTATCACTATGACAGAAAAATCTACCATCCTGGAAATCCTCGAGAGCACGATAGAGGATTATGCACAATACAGTTGCCTAATAGAAAATGAGGCCGGTCAAGATATTTGTGATGCTGTGGTGTCTGTCTTAGGTGTGTTGACAGTTACCTCCTCTTATTGCTCTCTTTTCTTTCTTTCCAAACATCCTCTTTAGTTAGAGTGACTGATTATCATCCTTTCTACCTCAGAACCGCCTTATTTCATTGAGCCTCTGGAACACGTGGAAGCAGTCATCGGAGAACCTATAACTTTACAGTGTAAAGTGGATGGAACCCCAGAAATCAGAATTTCTTGGTATAAAGAACACACAAAGCTACGATCAGCTCCTGCATATAAAATGCAATTCAAAAATAACGTTGCCTCCTTGGTGATCAACAAAGTGGATCACAGTGACGTGGGAGAATATACCTGCAAGGCAGAAAACATTGTGGGAGCAGTGGCTTCTTCATCCGTGCTTGTTATCAAAGGTGATGATGGTTTTCTCTACAAGCCTCACTGTGTGTTGACAGATCCATTTTCTTAAAAACCTCACAATGTTAATGGGTTGAAATACGCCATGGTTGTTTTCTCTCTTGTAAATAAGGATTGTCTATAACTTCTTTACAGAGCGCAAACTTCCACCTTCCTTTGCAAGAAAACTGAAGGATGTTCAGGAGACTCTTGGCTTCCCAGTTGCATTTGAATGCCGCATCAATGGCTCAGAACCTCTCCAAGTGTCTTGGTACAAGGACGGGGTACTTTTGAAAGATGATGCTAATCTGCAAACATCTTTTGTTCACAATGTAGCAACTCTTCAGATTTTGCAAACTGACCAGAGCCATGTTGGTCAGTACAATTGCTCGGCTTCGAATCCCCTTGGGACTGCCTCATCCAGTGCGAAGCTCATCCTCTTAGGTGAGTAACTCATCACATGACCTCTTCATTATAAAGCAGTTTCACTGCACCCAACCAGCAAGGACTGGTGCGACTTGGTGTCTGCTCCACGTCTGAGAGCATGAAAACTGGAGTCACCGTGTTGCTCTTCATTCTTTCCAGAGCATGAAGTACCTCCTTTCTTTGACCTCAAGCCTGTGTCAGTAGACCTGGCTCTTGGAGAAAGTGGTTCTTTCAAATGTCACGTAACTGGAACTGCACCAATCAAAATCACTTGGGCTAAAGATAACCGAGAGATTCGTCCTGGAGGCAACTACAAGATGACTTTGGTTGAAAATACTGCCACTCTGACGGTTCTCAAAATAGGCAAAGGCGATGCTGGGCAGTACACCTGCTATGCAAGCAATGTCGCCGGAAAAGACTCTTGTTCTGCTCATCTGGGTGTGCAAGGTACTTGTTGGAGCGAAGTAGCGAGGGCTCATTTCAACTTCTGACATGATAGCAGGAAGTGTGTACTTGAAAGATGTGTTTAGGACTAGGGTTTGGGAATTGGAAGTGATTCAGCAAATCTAGGGTCTTCTAGATGGGAGCAAGTTTTTAATTAAAAAATTATATATATATATATATATTTAAAAAACTGGTCAAACATGGACTGAGGGCCCATGTACAATGGCTGAAAATAGAGACTAGAGAGAGAACAGGAACTTTTCACAGAATTGTAAGATAATCGAAGTTTGAAAGAAACTATCTTTGGACAATAAAAGGAAGTTGTCTCGAATGATATATTTTTCCACAGTAGTTTGTAAATTAATGGTTTTGTTCCTCACCTCAAACTATAGAGCCCTTCAAGAAGAGTCAGATTGTGTCAAATTCTTCTCTTCTGTTAGCCTCACTTAAATAATAGTGGAAGTCAGGGGACTGGAGAGTACATTAATATCTTACATCATGGAAGGCAACCATGTCTCAATGTAGCAAAAACAATTCCTGTTTGCTGTGGTCAGAAATTAACTCAGTGAGCTGCTGGTCTAACTCATGAGAGCATTTTTAAAGACTTTTTGTGGTGATAGTTTATAAATAACTTGAAATTTAAATAGAGTTATATTCAGCAGCCCATGTGCCCTGTGACATATTGCTAATTATTTTATCTCCCCTAAACTTGAATTTGCTGATTCAGTTAATGAAGAAAGTATTGCTCTCCCCACTTCAAAGGGCTGTCATAGAGGTTGAAGAAATATCTATTAAAGTCCTATAGGAGAAAATAGCACTTTAAAATATTAAGATATCTGAGCCAGTTTTGCTACTCTGACTCTTCCTGGCACGTAACTGATATCTCTGCAGCCATAGGAAATGACAGACCTGTACTGGTTCACATACAAGAAAGTAATCAGATGCTCTTAATCCCTGTAAACCATAGAATGCTTTCACCAACAGATACACACTCTGCCTCTGATCTTGCACAAAGAAGTGATTCTTTTGCTGGTAGGAGGATTGCACAAGGATTAATGTCTCTTCTTCCTTCCTTTTGCAATAATATTTGATGTGGGTCCTTACAAAAGTAAACGCATTTTACTTGAGGATTTAGATTTCACCTACCTATTCTTTCTTGAACTGTAGCAAGTAAATATGTTTTCCAGCGCTAAAGACCTCTCTGTTTGAGTTTTCCCTTCATCCTGAATTATACGTGTCTTTCCCATCTCTTCCCTTGTGTTTTCTTTCTTGCTTCCATAGAACCGCCCAGGTTCATTAAGAAGCTAGAACCTTCAAGAATCGTGAAACAAGATGAATCTACAAGATACGAATGTAAAATAGGAGGGTCTCCAGAAATCAAAGTTTTATGGTACAAGGGCGAGACTGAAATTCAAGAGAGCAGTAAATTCCGAATGTCGTTCGTGGACTCAGTGGCAGTGTTGGAAATGCACGGGCTTAGTGTGGAAGACAGCGGAGATTACACCTGTGAGGCCTCCAATGCCGCCGGCAGTGCAAGCAGCACCACCTCCTTGAAAGTTAAAGGTCAGCTCTTATCTCTCTGTCTTGTAAATTGAGATATAATTGCTTTACAATGTCGTGTTTGTTTCTGCTGCACAACAGTGTGAATCAGCTATAAGTATACAAATATCCCCTCCTTCTTGAGCCCCATTCCCCATCCCACCCCTCTAGGTCATCCCAGAGCACCTAGTTGAGTTCCCTGTGCTATACAGCAGCTTCCCACTAGCTATCTGGGACAAACTGGGAGAGTAGCATTTACCCATCTTTTATGTCTTGCACATCCTAGCTGTCCTCTCAATTCCCTGTTGGACTCTCCATCGAGGTTCTAAAAGTTTTAAAGGATATAATAGAAAATTAGATGTGATACTGTCTCTCTATGTTGGAATAGACAACTGATTTTTACTTGTAAATACATACTTAGAGAATACAGCCTAATTTCCCTTTCTTTCTAACTTGATTTTCTTCCAACTTTAGAACCACCCATTTTCCGCAAAAAGCCTCATCCCATTGAAACACTGAAAGGAGCTGATGTTCACCTTGAATGTGAGCTTCAGGGCACTCCCCCATTCCAAGTTTCATGGCATAAAGACAAGAGAGAACTTAGAAGTGGCAAGAAGTACAAGATCATGTCTGAGAACTTCCTGACGAGTATTCACATTCTGAGCGTCGATGCTGCGGACATTGGGGAGTATCAGTGTAAAGCCACGAATGATGTGGGGAGTGACACCTGTGTTGGTTCCATCACTCTGAAAGGTTAGAGTCACTTCAGCCTCTTGTGCTTACTGGTATTTTCCTTCTAACTTTAATACTCTGTTGACCCCTCAGCTCTTGCTCCATCCTTTTCCTCTAGTGTATCTTCTACTTTCCCCCTTTCTCATTTCCTAAATCTTTTTATGTTTAGTGTGCATTTCAAATCCTACTAAGTACCCTTTTAAACAGTTTTCCCAATAGATTTTGATTGGATTAGAAAGCTAGACAGACGAAGGTGTTCAACTCCTTCTGCTTAACACAAATTCTAGGAGGGTTCCCTGGTGGTCTAGTGGTTAGGACACGACACTTTCACTTGGTGGCCCAGGATTCAGTCCCTGGTCTGGAGATTGAGATCCCACAAGCCTTGTGGCAAGGCCAGAAAAGTACAAAATTCTGATGCATTCTTGCTCCCACTCACCAGAAATGCCTCTTTAAGAAATGGAAAGAGTGCGTGATCACTAGTTTGATTCCTGGCATTGATGGCTTTGAGGGAAATACTCTTAGCCCCACACCTTTTAAATCTTTTTTTTTTTTTTGCCCCCTTTTCATCAGCACCACCAAGGTTTGTGACAAAGCCCAGTGATGTTTCTACCATCGTTGGTGAAGAAGTTCAGCTTCAGGCTACTCTTGAAGGCGCTGAGCCCATTTCCGTGGTGTGGTTCAAAGACAAGGGGGAGATCGTCAGAGAAAGTGACAACATATGGATCTCTTATTCAGAAAACACTGCAACCCTACAGTTTTCAAGAGCAGAAACAGCCAACGCTGGGAAATACACCTGTCAGATCAAAAACGATGCCGGAATGCAAGAGTGTTTTGCCACGGTGTCCATCCTCGGTTAGTGCTGAGAGAATGTCATCATGAATACACTTACCAGTACCTGGGTCTTCTTTAGCTTTTCCATGGGATTTTAACACTTGAATGCAATTCATATCTCATTCCAGAGCCTGCAGCAATTGTGGAAAAGCCGGGATCCATAAAAGTGACCACAGGAGACACGTGCACTTTGGAGTGCTTGGTCACCGGCACACCCGAGCTCACGACCAGGTGGTTTAAGGATGGAAAAGAGCTGACAAGTGACAACAAATACAAAATAAGCTTCTTCAACAAAGTGTCTGGCCTTAAGATCATCAATGCGGCCCCCAGTGACAGTGGGGTGTACAGTTTTGAGGTGCAGAACCCTGTGGGCAAAGACAGCTGCACGGCCTCAGTGCAAGTTTCAGGTTGGTTGGTTGGGTTTTTGTTTCAGTGTTAGCATAGTATAGTTCCTGCTTTACATATATGTGTATGAGACGCTCCATATTCTACTGTGTGACATGAGTCTCACATTCTGTGACAGCGAAATTAGAGGTAATGTGCCTATTCTGTTGTTGTTCAGTTGCTGAGCCATGTCTGACTCTTTGCAGCCCCATGGAGTGTAGCATGCCCGGCTTCCCTGTCATTCACTATCTCCTGCATGCCAGGCTTCCCTGTCATTCACTATCTCCCAGAGCTTCCTCAAACTCATGTCTATTGAATCAACGATGCCATCCAGCCATCTCATTATAGAGATAGGAGAAAAGCAAGCCCAAAAGTTCTGTTCCTGTCTCTTGGAGGAATTACCATGATTCAGGGTGGTAGGAATAAAACTTAATTCTCGAGTAAGGAATAAGGATGCTGTGGTTTTCTACTGTCAGTTATGGTGGAATAATTCTCCACATAATGATACACAGCAAAGAGAGACCAAAATTCCGAAGTCAACTAGTACATCTTGCCCATTGATTCTCAAAGCTTTCCATTGTGTGAAGCCTCAGGCAGTTCTTTGATACCCCCAGAAAAGACCCAGATGGATCTAGGGATATTCCATCAAAAAGACAATAATTCTCTCTTCAAATCATTTTATAACTGAGGTCCCTTGTTTGTTTGATTTTTATCACATTCAGACCGAACTGTTCCTCCTTCGTTCACAAGAAGATTGAAAGAGACAAATGGTCTGTCTGGTTCCTCGGTGGTAATGGAGTGTAAAGTCTATGGATCACCTCCAATCTCTGTCTCCTGGTTCCATGAAGGAAACGAGATTAGCACTGGAAGGAAATACCAGACCACCCTGACGGATAACACATGTGCTTTAACTGTGAACATGCTGGAAGAATCAGATGCTGGCAACTACACGTGTATAGCTACTAATGTGGCCGGTTCTGATGAGTGTAGTGCTCCTTTGACTGTGAGAGGTCAGTCAAAAATACAGTAAAATATAATTACATTTCATTATGCATTGAACATTTTTATAATCAAAATTCAAAATTGTTAACCTTTTTCTGATATGTGCTTTTTTGTTTAGAACCACCATCTTTTGTTCAGAAACCTGACCCCATGGATGTTTTAACTGGAACCAACGTAACCTTCACAAGCATTGTAAAAGGAACACCCCCTTTCAGTGTTAGCTGGTTCAAGGGCAGCACTGAACTAGTACCAGGGGACAGATGTAATGTGTCTTTGGAGGATTCAGTTGCTGAACTGGAGTTGTTTGATGTAGATACATCACAGAGCGGGGAGTATACCTGCATCGTTACTAATGAAGCTGGCAAAGTTTCTTGTACAACGCATCTCTACGTAAAAGGTTTGTTTGACTGCTATTCTGCATTTTTACAGTTAACATGGGTGAAGTACTAGATATCCCCATATCTATGTGTATATGTGTTTGATATCATATTTTCTATTTGTCTGCTACAGCCCCAGCCAGATTTGTAAAGAAGCTCAATGATTACAGCATAGAGAAAGGAAAACCTCTGATCCTAGAGGGTACATTCACTGGAACTCCTCCCATTTCCGTGACATGGAAGAAAAATGGCATAAACGTAACTCCATCTCAGAGGTGTAACATAACCACAACTGAAAAATCTGCGATCCTGGAAATCCCAAGCAGCACAGTGGAGGACGCAGGACAGTACAACTGTTACATTGAGAACACTTCTGGAAAAGACTCCTGTTCAGCACAGATCCTGATACTAGGTTCGTTGTGATTGCACTTTCCCATCTTTGCATACATGTAGCCATCCTGGCATGCGTCCTTCATGACTGATTCTCTCTCTTGGCTGTAGAACCACCATATTTTGTCAAGCAGTTGGAGCCTGTGAAGGTGACTGTTGGAGATTCTGCCTCTTTACAATGCCAGCTTGGTGGGACCCCTGAAATTGCAGTGTCCTGGTTTAAAGGAGATACAAAATTGAGACCTACTGCTACCTACAAGATGCATTTTAGGAACAACGTTGCTACACTGGTTTTCAACCAGGTTGATAGTAATGACAGCGGAGAATATATCTGCAGAGCTGAAAACAGTGTGGGAGAAGTTTCTTCATCAACTTTCCTGACTGTTCAAGGTGATTGCAATATTTTTAAAGTGAATGAATGTGTTTCTTTTAAAATATCTGGTGAGGGTTTTCTTTTTGGGAAAATCTTTCTAAATGCAAAGTTTTCTGCTTAAGTAGTTCTACCTACAAATCAGCAGATTATCTTTTTCGATCACCTTTACAGAGAGAAATAAAATGACTAAATCTTCAGTTAGAAGGATCATGCCATCATTTGCCTCTATAATTAAATCTTTAAGAAAAACAAATAACCATATTTTTAAATCCCTACTCCCTGAGTGTCTCATTCAGATTGCTGGAAGGCAGTCTTAAAAAGGAAGAGAATCTGCTACATGCCAGAAATATACCTTAAACTAATCAGTTTTTCTGTTGGCTTACATATTTTTATACCTGCCATGCATCAGTGTCAGTCACTCAGTCGTGTCCGACTCTGCAACCCCACGAGCTGTAGTCCACCAGGCTCCTCTGTCCCTGGGATTCTCCAGGCAAGAATACTGGAGTGGGTTGCCATTCCCTTCTCCGTACCATGCATGAGCATGCCATCAAATTAAAACTTTTGCTCCAAAAATTTCCCTGCTTTTCCCTGAATCCAAGTCAATTCAAGAGTTGTGAATACCTCCTGATATCCTGATATTTTTATAGAAATTCCATTATCTAGGTAACAATAATTGCGAGAAGAATATTCAGTAAATTCAAAATGTCCAGAAGTATTCATTACTTTAATTCTCTTCCTACAGAGCAAAAGCTTCCACCAGCATTTTCTCGACAGTTGCGAGACATTCAGGAAACAGTTGGGCTGCCAGTTGTTTTTGAGTGCGCCGTCAGTGGATCAGAACCTATCTCAGTGTCTTGGTTTAAAGATGGCAGGCCGGTGAAAGACAGCCCCAACGTACAAGCATCATTTTTAGATAATGTGGCCACTCTAAACATTTTTCAAACCGATCGGAGTTTTGCAGGCCAATATTCTTGCACAGCTACAAATCCTATAGGATCGGCTTCTTCCAGTGCCAGACTCATTCTCACAGGTGCGTGAATTCCTAAGCTTCTATTTTTGTAAGTTAAAATTGTTAGAACCAAATTTGAAATTAGAGGAGGATGATCTGCATGACCTAGGATGGTCAGGTATGGAGCCTGAAACCTTGTCTTTCTGCTGTCCTCCCAGAGGGGAAGAACCCCCCCTTCTTTGACATCCCTCTGGCCCCTGTGGATGCTGTGGTGGGAGAGAGTGCAGACTTTGAGTGCCACGTGACTGGGACACAGCCGATAAAGGTCGCCTGGGCTAAAGACAACAGAGAGATCCGAAGTGGTGGAAACTACCAGATTAGTTATGTGGAAAACAGTGCCCACCTGACCATCCTAAAAGTGGACAAAGGAGACTCTGGACAGTACACCTGCTATGCTGTCAATGAAGTGGGGAGGGACTCCTCTACAGCTCAGCTCAATATAAAAGGTATCTTTGCATATCATAGCCTAAGTGTGCAGTTATGTTAGAACAGATAATATTTAGGATTTCTTTTTCATTTAGGACATTTTTGAACCACTGACATTAAAAAAAAAAGATGTTTCAGAAGAAATAAGTTTCTCTAGAGAAAAAAATAATCTTTTAAAATCTGCATTTCTCTAAAGTTTCTCTCCCTCTCCTTTTACTTTTTACAAATATCTGGTTCTGTAACTGGCCATAAGTTATTGTTATCATCCATCCCATAAATCAGAGAACAGTTTAAAATAAACTTGTTAAAACTGAAACATACAACATTGTTAATCTGCTATATTCTGATATAACATAAATTTTTTTAATTTAAAAATAAATACAATAAACTTGTGGAGGGAGGCAAAATATTTAGGAACATTACACTAATATGCTGTATTTAGTTGGTCAGCATTGATTTTGAACTTAAAATATGGCTTCTCTCTCTTGAAAAGCCTCCTATTAATAACCTACTTCTGGATGCTACTTCATATGGTCCTTGAACTTTCTTACAGAGCGGCTGATCCCACCAAGTTTCACGAAAAAACTCTCAGAGACAGTAGAAGAAACAGAAGGGAATTCTTTCAAACTTGAGGGCCGTGTTGCTGGTTCCCAACCCATCTCTGTTGCTTGGTACAAAAATAACATAGAGATCCATCCAACGTCTAACTGTGAAATCACATTCAAGAACAACACACTTCTGCTGCAAATCAAGAGGGCAGGCATGGACGACGCCGGTTTGTACACGTGCAAAGTGTCGAATGATGCAGGCTCTGCTCTGTGTACATCTTCGATCATCATCAAAGGTGAGTCTCCTTGACTGCCCCAGCGTGATGCGTGTTTCCTTACTGCCCATTAGACAGCCATGTGTGTTTCTTCTGACATCTCAACCTACTTGGGGATTCCAGATATATATTATTTAATTGGCTTGCTACAATCTCACTTATGTTTACTAAGATATATATATATATATATATGTATTGTTTGTAATTTAATTAGATGGCCCAGCAAAGTAGGTGTCATATTATAGACTATATATCTTAGCTTGTAAATCACATCCCAAAATGTTGTCAGGTAGTTAGAAGTCTAAGGCTACTTTGAAATTCATGCATAAGTGACATACAAATTTTTATGAAGCACACTTGTTTTTACATTTTGAAAAATTTTCATCATTGAATACTGTATTAGCTTTGCTTATTATGAAGTCTATCACATTCTGAAGCATTCTCTTTCCTAAGGATATTTCTAAAGCATTATGTCTAACATATATTGCCCAAAGCTTTTATCCTGTAAATGAATATTAATCTCATGCAAAAGGATGCAATTTACTCTAAGAGAAAAAATGGGTAGAAAGATGTATATCATTACAAATATACAGTCATAGCTTGAGGCAAAGAAATGGACTGTATTGTTTAAGGAGATTGTTTCAATCTGATCTTCTAACTGTAATGGCTTCATCCAGATGATTATGAGGCAGTTCATCAAAATCACTTTGCAATCTAACTTCATTGAACAGCTGGGAGTTAATTACCAACTCTGACCATCTAGCTGGTCATTTCAGGGTGCCCAGACAATAGGCTAATGTCATCAATAGATTAATATTACTAATAAGGTAATATCATTGATTAACTTGTAATTCAGATTTTATCATTCACTTAATAGGACTTAAAGGCATTTAAACACATTTAGTAAGATGAAGAATATGTGCTTAGTGGTGGCTTTTATTCATGATTTACATTCATGATGGTTTTGCCACTGAGTAGATAGATAAATACTTTCTATAGAATTCTGAGGCTTTTTAATACATTGAATTTTAAAGAGTAAGGCATCGGAAGTTTTCATCTGTGCAGTCATAAATGTTGCCTTATTCTTCTTAAATGTAGGTCTCAGAACCGTTCAGTAAAATCATTACATAGCACTGAGCTGTACAAAGCCTTCCTATCATGTTACTGATGTCGTCTTCATTGGTTTTCACTTGAGCACTGAGCTTCAACTCCTCACTCCTTTGGGCAAAGATTGGGTTTTAAATGCTACTGTAGCTACATATGATAACTAAATCTGAACATCAAGGAAAATCACATATCAATATGTGGGTTCATGGATTACTCAAGTGTTGGCATTCTTTCCCAAAAGATGGCAAGCATTACATATCATGAGCAGAATTCTCCAACAGGCTCTTAGATTTTAGGGTTCAGTGAAAATACAGCGGCACGCAAGTTTGAGAGAATCAGTAGCAGACTATGTGACACCGAAGTTTATAGTAACTGCCCGTGCGGTGTTCGTAGTTCTTAATCAGGACACAGTCACTTGGGTAATTCATGGGCAGCATGGCATCTGTTCTTTGCTTGTTTTTAAACCTTTTTCTGTTTTTAAAATCCAACACGTGTAACCAGTGTTTTCAGAAATAAAGGCACATGATTCAATTCTACTATAGCAATCAGTGCTACCTGTTAGAGGCAAAACATTCTTTTCTGGAATTTAATACTGTTTTGTTTTTATGTTCCTCATGAAAATACCTTTTTTAATTCTAGAACCTAAGAAGCCACCCGTGTTTGATCAGCACCTTACCCCAGTAACAGCAAGTGAAGGAGAATTTGTACAACTCAGCTGCCATGTCTGGGGATCAGAACCCATCAGGATCCAGTGGTTGAAGGCTGGCAGAGAAATAAAGCCCTCGGACAGATGCAGCTTCAGCTTTGCTAATGGGACTGCGGTGCTGGAACTGAAGGATGTGACTAAAGCAGATGCAGGAGATTACGTGTGCAAAGCTTCCAATGTGGCTGGAAGTGACACTTCCAAATCAAAAGTGACCATTAAAGGTACAGATTTCTTGACACTACTGTTCAGAGCAACTGCTTATGTTTGCCGATTACAATTCAAGAATGAAATTAGATTTTTAGAAACATCAGTTATTGCTCATTTGCATTTATAGCCTCTTCCCTGTAGTTGAAATACTAGATCATGTCATGACAGTAATTTCCATATGAATTTTCTGAAAGTACCCAAGCTCACCATCACATTTCTTGACACTTTTTTCCACCATATCCAAAAACATAACTAAATGGAGTTCCAGAAATGATCCTGTTTAATAATGTGACATAAGGTAGCCTGACTTGTTGTTGTTATTTTTAAGTCATTAAGTCATGTCCAACTCTTTGCAACTCCACGGACTGCTGCACACCAGGCTGCTTTGTCTTCCACTGTCTCCCAGAGTTTGTTCAAATTCATGTCAAGTTGCAATGCTAACTAATAATGTCAGATAGCCTGATAGTATATCCCTAAAGGAAATCTGTGTAATGAAACCAAGTCTAGAGGTATAAAACTTAATGCTGTTGATGTGATTGTAGTTCAGTCTGCTTGCAGTAGCTGTAACTGGTTATAAATGTCTGTGAAATTGCATTATCTTCTGCAGTCCACGAGTTCGTAATATTTGTGACATTGCCAACCTCTTAAAGTCTGCTTTTCAAAGAAAATTATTTATTGCAATTTTAAGGTAATTGTGATAACAAAACATGTTCATGTGTTTTTTTTAGACAAACCAGCTGCCGTCCCAGCAGCTAAGAAAGCAGCAGTAGATGGAAAACTCTTCTTTGTATCAGAACCTCAAAGTATCAGAGTTGTAGAAAGTAAGTACTTCGTGAAAAGTACATCTTCATCTATCTTGTACATTTTACTACCGATTTAATTTCAGAAAAACTGGTTTTGGAAGATTAAATTTTTATTGAATTGTTTTCATTGTTCCTTAGAAACCACTGCAACATTCATTGCAAAAGTGGGAGGTGACCCAATTCCAAATGTTAAGTGGACAAAAGGCAAATGGAGACAGCTGAACCAAGGAGGTCGAATACTGATCCACCAAAAAGGCGATGAAGCAAAACTGGAAATTAGAGACACCACAAAAACCGATTCTGGCTTATACCGATGTGTTGCATTTAATAAGCATGGTGAAATTGAAAGTAATGTTAATCTACAGGTGGATGAAAGGAAGAAACAAGAGAAAATTGAAGGAGATCTTAGAGCAATGCTGAAAAAGTAAGTTCCGTGAAACATCGGTTTTGGTAATATTCCCTTCGTGGACTGTCCCCTCCAAGATTCAAATTGGGAAAGAAAATAAGCACATAGACGTTTTAACAGATAAGGAAATATAAAGAATTTGAGTGGAAGTTAGTGGTACCTTAATGTCAGTTTCTAAATAATCATCAGAAAGTTTTGAGAATGAAGTAAATTTTTACTAAAACTTTGAACAAAGGAAATGGCATATAGATAAATCTGTGTCTAGACATAAAATTTTTGGTTCTACGTGTAATTTTCCTTACTCTGAATGGCTTTCTAGATCAACTGTTTTAAACATTTTTCATAATTACCAGTAATATCAATACCAATTATGTTTCATCATGATTAATCAATAAACATTTAATTTCTACACATTTCCCATGATATATATGTGTTCTGTATTAATATTTTCCATGATTGTTATCATTTTTCCTTATTCTTTCAGTAGCCTCTTTTGTTGTAAAATTTACAAAAATACTTGTTTTCTTTCCTTTCTTAAATTCTTTGATCAGTCCCTGTACTTGGCACTATGGTCCAATCTTAATCCTCTCCATCTCCAAACCCATATTTTTTGTTTGTTTGTTTCACAGTTTTGTTTGTTTGTTTAACATGGTAAAACTAGTAGTTATTAAATAAAGAACACAGAACTATAACTTTGTGAAAAAAATTTAATTATATTTATAATCTTTGAATGATGATAGACAATTCAGAATAAGTAGAAGAGAGGTAATTCATGTTTATTTCTTATTTCATTTAGGACTCCAGTCTTAAAGAAAGGAGCTGGGGAAGAAGAGGAAATTGATATCATGGAACTTCTCAAAAATGTTGATCCAAAAGAATATGAAAAATATGCCCGCATGTATGGAATCACTGATTTCCGGGGTCTTCTTCAAGCATTTGAACTGCTAAAGGAAAGTCAAGGAGAAGAGACACACAGATTGGTATGCTCTTTTGTGTATAGTATAAACTCTAAAAATTCACACTGGAAACATCTAGCTTACACCTTTTGAATTTCCAGACCCTACAGTTGTATAATATCCTAATATAACCTAAGCACCATCAAGAATGGAAGCTGAATATAATCATCCATCTTCTAATTCAAAATCTTTTCCATATGTAATAATTCTACTTTTTTTCTCCTTAGGAAATTGAAGAAATCGAGAAGTCAGAGAAGGAAGAGAAGGAATTTGAGGAACTTGTATCATTTATTCAGCAAAGGCTGTCACAGACAGAGGTAAAATGAATCACGCTGATTACAAAATGAACAAAATATTGGAAATTACAAGGGAAGGAGTGACTAATGCATTTTAATTTTTTATTCTCCTAGCCTGTCACTCTGATCAAGGACATTGAAAATCAGACAGTTTTGAAAGATAATGATGCTGTGTTTGAAATTGACATTAAGATTAATTATCCAGAAATCAAGCTTTCATGGTACAAAGGGACTGAAAAACTGGAACCCAGTGATAAGTTTGAAATAAGCATTGATGGTGATCGACATACACTCAGAGTCAAAAACTGTCAACTTAAAGATCAGGGCAATTACAGATTGGTGTGTGGTCCACACATTGCTAGTGCTAAACTAACTGTAATTGGTAAGTAAAAAGAATTTTATTATTTAAAAAAAAAAACTTATGAGATGAATCTACTTTTGAATACATCACATGTGATATCAAACGAAATATGTACTGTATTATACCCACAGAGCCTGCCTGGGAACGGCACCTTCAGGATGTAACTTTGAAAGAAGGCCAGACTTGTACCATGACCTGCCAGTTTTCAGTGCCAAACGTAAAATCTGAATGGTTCAGAAATGGCAGAATCCTTAAACCCCAAGGTAGATACAAAACGGAAGTGGAGCACAAAGTCCATAAGCTGACCATTGCAGATGTTCGAGCAGAGGACCAGGGTCGATACACCTGCAAACACGAAGACCTCGAAACTTCAGCAGAGCTCAGAATTGAAGGTGGGTGAAAGAGTATGGCTGGAGTTATCACAGCGTCAGTCAGAGGCAAATACTATGCACAACCCCTGCACCCTTGCCTTTGCATGTATCGAAAGTGCTTGTGCGATCTCATTTCCCAACACACTCATAGCAGTCCATTCACTCATGTCTCAAAATCTATACAAAATCAAAAGGGAAGTGTTGCCATAAGTGCTGATTCATTTTTATAGTTCTTTTGACCAGTAGATTTCAATCTAAACTATGATATGCCTTTCTAACAGTGATTTCTGATAAATTTCATGATTTCTTCTAAGTGCAATAATTTTTTGCAATTCTACTAAATGCCATAAATCTCACATCTCTGATTTTGAATCCTAGAAATAAATCTTAGAGAAAGGACCAGATTTCATGGGTATATGTCTTGGCTAGGAGATGACATTTTGTTTATAGAAATCAGTTTGACTGTATCTGTATGAAATTGTATAGAGAGAATTAATAATATATGTGATATGTGATTAGCACCTATTTTTCAAAAACAGTTATTTCATATGAAGATCACATTCCAACCTTCTGAATCTCTGAAATGAAATGGAATGTCAAGATTTAGAAGCAACGTTTTTTTTCCTAAAGACCTACACCTTTGGACTGTATTCAGCAACATTTGGCTCTAATGATGGGCTCTACTTCCAGGCATTGCTACCCATTTATAGCTGCTGAAATAACAACTTATGTGCCTTCTTATTTATATAAGCATTTCAAAATCTCTGACTTGCTCTACAATTGATATCAAGGTCTGGTTGTATTTTAAAATCCAGAAATTTTTAATAGTTTTCAATTTAAAGGATCCAGTTGAAACCACTTATTTTTTAAATAATTGCCTATTTTTTATATGCTCCTTAAAAAAAAAAAAACAAAAAAGCTCACTAGACTATGTATGATATCTAAGCTGCTCACAATGCTGTGACACATTGAATTCTAGATGAAATTTTGCAGGAGGATCTCCACTCCAGCCCCGTCTCCTCCTGTACACCTTGCCATTTGCCAGGGGTGGACTCCATGCCTGCCCACTGGTGCTTGCAAAGCAGGTTTCAGAACTCTTCAAAATGAATCCTGTGTAATTTAGAAGAGCAGATTTCCTATTGAGTTTAAAATAATTTCACAAGAAAAGTTATAAAGGTCACATAATAAACAGTTCTAGAACGTGAAAGGCAGAATTATTTTACAGAGGAAAGAATTTCAAAAGGGAATAAAGTATATAGTAAGGTGAGGTTTATGTTCCCTTTCTTTTGAAGCCCCCATTTCACTAACATTTTTAAAGTTTAAGTTTTATTCTGGATGATAAGTACCTTGACTATTTTCTTCATGTGAATATTATAAGGACTTGCAGGATTTCTTGAAAGTTTTCCACATTAATCTTGCAGGAGTACACTTAAGTATTGAGATAATTTTTTGGTACTGATGCGAACAAGTGTACTTTCTTCTTGTTTAATATTTTCAGCCCTTTTCTGCTATTCTCCAATCAGATAAAAAGATAGAGACTTTGAACATCTGAGGGAAAGGCACAGTGAAAGAAATCCCTCCCATACAAACTAAATGTGGACTCTTTTTGTATTTAAACAGCTGAACCAATTCAGTTTACAAGGCGCATACAGAACATTGTTGTGAGTGAGCACCAGTCTGCCACCTTCGAATGTGAAGTCTCCTTTGATGACGCCATTGTAACTTGGTACAAAGGCCCAACAGAACTGACCGAGAGCCAGAAATACAACTTTAGGAACGATGGTCGCTGCCATTATATGACCATCCACAACGTGACCCCAGATGATGAAGGTACCTTAATGGACAATGTCCCTGTGAATATATAATTTAAGCTTTCCCTGTTTTATGTATGTATTCTCTAGTTTATGCTTATACTCTATGACTCTATCTAGGTTAGTTTCCCAGGAAAGAAAAATGTAAATGAATACTATGTTTAAATAAAGAAGTGTTGTTTTCAAGCATATCAGAACGCAGAGGTTTCATGATCTTTTTCCCTTAGGTGTCTATTCAGTAATTGCTCGACTGGAGCCCAGAGGTGAAGCGAGAAGCACCGCAGAGCTGTACTTGACAACCAAAGGTCAGAAAACACCCCATTCAAATCACACTGCAATTCTGGCTACAAAGTAACCTGCCAAGATAATTCTATTAAATTTTTAAAAATATCATTGTTTTTTATTTTGCAGAAATCAAACTTGAGATGAAGCCTCCTGGTAAGTTAAAAATAATAATCAATCCTTGCTTACAATACATTCAGTGTAATTTGTAAGTGATAGAAGCCAAACTAATATAAAATATTATTCAGTAAAATTATCATCAGGAAAATAATACCAATGTTAGGCTTTATGAGTTTAGGAAATGAGAGGTAATGAGGTCACATTCAGCTGACTTTTAGGATCAGGTCAAACAGTGTGGCCATAGAATAAAACAGATTGTCACAGGGAATGAATTGGCCTGTGTGGCTGCTTACAGAAGAATCTTCATATCCTTGTATCTATATTTTAGATTCTGCCGTTGAAAATGCCTAACAACCAAACACATCTTAGTAGTCTAATAAATATCTGAGCTTTTAGTCTTTCAGTGCTTGTCATTATTAAATGTCTCTTTTCAGATATTCCTGACTCCAGAGTTCCAATTCCAACCATGCCAATCAGAGCAATACCACCAGAAGGTAAGAAAGGCCCAGCACCACCACCACCGCCCCAGCCCCGGTCTTGAATATGGTAGCAGCAATATGCGACCCCCGGGCTTCCCTGTGGCTCAGCGGAATCCGCCTGCAATGCAGGAGATGCAGGTTTGATCCCTGGGTTGGGAATATTCCCCGGAGGAGAGAATGGCAATCCATCCCAGTATTCTTGCCTGGAGAATCGCATGAAGAGAGGAGCCTGGCGGGCTACAGTCCACAGGGCCCCAACAGTCAGACACGACTTAGCAAGAGACAAACAAAAAACAAGCAATATACTACCTACCACTAGGAAGTTACCAGTGCCAAACCATAGTATCCTCCCACTTTATCTTCTTCACGGTGTAATTAAAAATCAAAGCAAAAGAGTAGTTGCAATTATAAATAGATGCTATTTTTATGTGGTCTGACTATTGATCTGCTACTATACCACCTTTGAAGAACTGAAAGAAATGCATGAGACTTTTCATTGTATTTCACACAAAATGAGAAACCAAACCATGTTGCTTATGACGGCATTTATGTTTTTTAGAAATTCCCCCTACGGCTGTTCCTCCCATCCCTCTTTTGCTACCATTACCTGAAGAAAAGAAACCACCAGCAAAACGTGTTGAAGGTATTATATGTTAGCTACCTAAATGCCAAAATATAGGATTTAATAATTGAGTATACAGACCTGGAAAATGTTGTTTAGTGCAACATGTTGGCCCTCTAGTGGTCAGCAGGTTGAATTGCCTTTCAAAATGTAAGTTACATGATTTTAGTATTAATTAAATGTGTTGGACATGTGCCTAAAAGTCTGAAAATCATTAGAAAAAAAAATATTTTAAAAAATCACTTAAGCATTAATAACAAGCTGAGTCAGACACAACTGAGCGATTTCACTTCACTTCCATATAGCAATAAAATAATAAAATCAAATCCTAGTGAAACTTATAGAAATAAAAAATGCTAGTGTATAGTCAGGTTTAAAATTGTAGTTTGTGTTTTTTCTCAACTACAGTTAACTACTCCTTAAAATTCACTATTTCATTATAAAAATATGAGTTAGACTATCTTTGATTTTTTTTTTTTTTCTAAAGCTAAGGAAAGAGCTCGCCAATAAACTTTTGAGTGTGTCAGGGAACTGTCCCTCTTAAATAGTTCAGTAGATAAGTTGTACTGTTTGTGCCCGGAACCTTCTCAACTAATTAATCAACAGACTGCCTGGACTTTTCTAGAGTCCTGGGGAGTTTAGAACTGTTATCAGAAATTCTCCCAGCAACATCAGGAAAAAATTCTGCATGTCAAGGTCACATTTTCCCAAAGCCAAGCCACCATTACAGTAGCAGCCTCCAGGCTAATCCCCTAATAGCCATTAAGATTGGTGTCTAAAGCTTGAGAAAATTTTCAGCTAGCCTTAGGGGAAATCTAGTAAAAGACAAAAAAATAAAAAAAACTTCTAGTTTTATGATTAAACTATCTCAGTAACAAAGATAAGTATTTTTATAACTTACATAAACATAGTTAACTATATTTCATCTACTTCTGATAGTAAAAATCAAGAGCAAGAATCAAATACCAAAAAATAGATTTCTGCTTATATTTGTTGTCAGGAATAATAATTCATCTTAATGAGTGATTTATGCTTTGAGCACTACTGTCAACATGACTAAGTACTCACTGGGAAACTTGAGAAATTAAATCACATTTAAAAAATTTTAAACACTGTCATTATTCATGAATACTAGAAGGCATAATCAAGTTATGATCTGGGGCCAGGATCAAGGTATACGTTAGCATTAACAAAAGAACATTTCCACAATATAGCACAGGTGGAACTTTAATTTTACTAATTCACTTGTTATTCTTATTCCTGACAAATTTAAAGCAGTCTTACCTAAGTGAAACAAAGATGAAATAGTGTACCTTTTCTATACATGATATCACATGGGTTTGCCCTGGATGTTTCAAAAACTTGAAGCAGGCATAAAATCAGTGTGGGCTTCCCTGGTGGCTCAAATGGTAAAGAATCTGCCTGCAATGCAGGAGACCCAGGTTCAGTCCCCGGGCTGGGAAGATCTTCAGGGGGAAGATCCCCCGGAGAAGGAATTGGCAACCCACTCGATTACTCTTGCCTGGAGTATTCCATGGACAGAAAAGCCTGGTGGGCTACAGTTCATGGGTTCACAATCAGACATGACTTTCACTTTCATTTACATATTCTTTCTCCTTCCCCCCAAATTTTTCTACTTTCTAGTCCAAGATCTTTCTGAAACAGGCATCTTACAATAATGTACAGAGTCTCTTGTTATCATTCAAACCACATGGAAAAAATGAATTTCAATATACCTCCCAGTTTCCTGAAAACATTTTAGTAAAATTTACATCTGACATCTTATTTTTTAGTGACCAAAAAAGCTGTGAAGAAAGATGCTAAAAAGGTTGTCGCAAAGCCCAAGGAAGAGGCAGCACCTAAAGGTATTATGATTTATCAAAATTCCAAGAATCCCCTGGCAGTCCAGTAGTTAGTGCTTGGCACTTTCACTGCTGTGGGCCAGGTTCAACCCCTGGTCAAGAAAGTAAGATCCTGCTGGCTGCACAGCACCACCCAACCCCACCCGCAAAAATCAATCTTACTGCTTTTCTCTTAGTTAAAAGAATTTAAATCCAGACAGGGAAGGACAGAGGAAGACTGAGAGTGTGACTTTATAAGACTACCTCTTCATTTACTCACTCTCGCTCTGTTCCTTGACTCAGTCCTCACTTTCTCTTTCTCAGCTTTATTTTCCCACTTTTTTCCTCCCCTGTCCTCCTTTGCCTGTGTCTGCCCATGACACCCAATGGCCACACCAAAGAGTTCTTATTATCTCTGAATGGTGATTTAAAGAAGGCACTGCCCTCTGGTCCAACTTATGGTCTTAAATCTAGTCACTCAAATAGAATGTTTTAAAGGGCTGGTGCTAGTTTTGGGTGGTTGCTCCAGCCCAGTTCAGCATCTTTCCGGGTTCAGCTGAGCTAAATGTCAATACCCACAGAAGAAAAATACTTTTTACCGGGGCATCAGTTTACCTACTTTAAGTTTTTGTGGTTAACTTGGGAAATTTTTAGAAAGAAAAATAGATAGCTAAATTTAAGCAAACGGTTTTATCCATCTGGCTAAGATTAGATTACAGCAAGCTCCTAAAAAGAAGGAAAATTCAGGAGCACAGGGTACCCCTTCACTGAGACTTTTTTCTGAGTGGTCAAGTGTTATAGAATAAGGAGAAGCTCAAAAGCCATGGATAGTTCCTGAACTTTATCATTAATCCCTGAAAAAAATTATTTTCTTTTAGCATTATGTTTTAGCATCAGACATACTGAAGATTCTCTTTATGTTTCATACTAATAGAAATTGTTTTAAATCAACCTAAGCTAGAAAAAAAGTTTTACCCTTTCCAAAGTTTCATTTGCATGGCACTGCAGAGCATTTCTGGTGAGCAAATTTGCATCTCATAAAAGCATTTGGTATACAAATAGTATTCACAGATCATACAAATGACTAACAAGGGTATATAGGATTAGTAAGCATTAAAAATGCATAATCTAAAAATAAACTTGCATTTTATGTTTTCAAAGTTATAGAGGTTCCCAAGAAGCCACCACGTCCTACTGCCTTAATTCCAGCAGAAGGTAAATGAAATTATTAAATATCCTATTTCTTGCTGAGATTTTTTTCCCCCGCATTGTTTTCTTATGTACTAGGCTTCCAACTTATTATAAAATTGCAGTCTCCTCTGCTACAGTAAAATTAGCGGTAGAAATAATGGCTACTTTATATTGGTCAAATTCCAGGAAAGAAACCTAGGCAGATGTTTATGTAGCCTCTCTGCAGTGGACACAGGGAAAGAAATGGCTAGGGCTAGAAAGGAGGAATCACCTCTTATTATTTCAGCTGCAGCTAACACGGATGTTAAGGATCATATGAATAATGTTAGCCTTAGTATTTTTAAAGTTGTCGTACAGAAGCAACTAATTGATTTAGTTACAAAATTTCAAATATTATCTTTATTCAACTGACTAAAGAGTTATATTTGATATTAAAAACTGTAGCTTTAAAATTAGTACTGTTTTTGAAAGAAGAATTGGAATTGTAAGTAGCTGCAGAAATATTAAATATAAATTCCATATAATGATCAAATATTAAGGTATTCCATGGGGAAAAAAGCTAAGAGTTTTACAAATTGGTGCTCCCACAAAACAATGGAAGATGTGTTCATTTAAGAATATTTACTGAATGCCATTTTGTACACATGGGAAGAATCCTCAGATTCAGAGTAGACTGTCTCTTGTCCCTCCTGATTGTGTTCCATAATCAACAAAAATTTAAGCAGAACCACAACACAAAGAAAACATAAATAATCAAATTGATGCTAAAATCTGAGATGCTGATATTGCTAGATGACATCGACTTTTGCTTAGTGAAGTAATTGTGTGGATATAATTAATATGCTAATCTTTTCTTTTTTAATTTATTTTAGCACCTGAAATTATTGATGTATCCTCCAAGGCTGAAGAAGTGAAAATAACGACCATAACCAGAAAGAAAGAGGTTCAGAAAGAAAAAGAAGCTGTGTATGAGAGAAAGCAAGCAGTCTACGAGGAGAAGAAAGTTTACATAGAATCTGTGGAAGAACCTTACGATGAGCTAGAGGTGGAACCGTATGCGGAGCCATATGAAGAACCTTATTACGAGGAACCAGAGGAAGAGTACGAAGAGGCCCAGGTAGAAGCTAAGAGGGAAGTTCACGAGGAATGGGAAGAAGATTTTGAAGAAGGGCAAGAATACTATGAAAGGGAAGAAGGTTATGATGAAGGAGAGGAAGAGTGGGAGGAGACTTACCGAGAGAGAGAAGTCGTCCAAGTTCAGGAGGTTTATGAAGGTATGTATTAGTTGGGTGATTTTTTTTCTCTTGTCCTCATTGTTGCTCAATTCTATTTTCAAGGTTATTAACCTGATTCGTAATGAATATGAAATAGATGAAAAGACCGTTTCCATTTTTTAAGTTAGAAATCTTTAGTATCTTGAAAAGAATTCTTTTCTTCAGAGCTACTTCCATGCTTTGTTATTGTAAATTGAATCATTTAGTCCTGTTACTAAGACTGAATTCCAAGTGCTCTTTTCTAAAGCGGAAGTTCAAGTTTTAGTTTTACTACCTTGCTATCTCTGCTTCATCTTGCTTCTAAATCGGGCTTGAGTAATCCTGTTAGCCATAAAGATCCCAAATACTGTAATTTACACAGTTGCATATTATTCTTAATTTACATCATTTGCAAACTGATACAAGAATTTACGTATTCAACCACTCCTTTTCATTACTGTTTTTGTTAAAGAATCACGTGAGAGGAAAATTCCAGCAAAAGTACCTGAAAAGAAAGAAGTACCACCTCCTAAAGGTATGTAATTGGAATTATTTAAATAGATCACATCATCAACAACATGATCATGGCTTGCTGGGCAAAGATGTATGAATCACAAGTTTAATCCAATAGACACAACTTCTTCTCGAAGCTTCATTGTATCAATGATTTTTTTTCTAAGAATATCTACCTACTTCATTTAATGTAAACATAAAAAAGATGATAAAAAGTGTTCTGGTAAGCATAAAATAAAGCCAAAATACTTGAAGTACAGAAGCTTGTACTTGAAGTTCAGTGCAACAAACTTATCTCTCTCTTTAAAAAGTGAAAGAAAAAGAGAGAGACTATTTTAATAGAAATTCTAAAAGTACTGCAATTTTTTTAAAATGCTTACAGTTGTAAAGAAGCCTGTAGTTGAAAAAATTGAAAAGACTTCTCGAAGAATGGAGGAAGAAAAAGTTCAAGTCACCAAAGGTATTATTATTTAAAACATTTCATGCTTCTGGGTAGTAGCTGAATTGGTGATTTTTTTTTCCCACCACATTATATTTTTTATACCTTCCAAATATTCCATTGTTGTTGTTCAGTCGCTAAGTCATGTCCGACTCTTTGTGAACCCATGAACTGCAACACACCAGGCTTCCCTGTCCTTCACTATCTCCTGGAGTTTGCTCAGATTCATGTCCATTGAGTTGATGATGCCATCCAACCACTTAATCCTCTCTTGCCCCCTTCTGCTTTTGCCTTCAATCTTTCCCAGCATCAGGGTCTTTTCCACTGAGTCGGCTCTTTGCATCAGGTGGCCAAAAGTATTGAAGCTTCAGTTTCAGCATCAATCCTTTCAATGAATATCCATTATGTACATCTATTTTTCAAAAAAAAACTTTCTCTGTCAATTGGGAGGAATCTGATTTCAAAAAACTGATAATAAAACATTTCAAGTACCATGTACACAAGTAATTGTTTACTAATATATAGTCACATGTTAGTTATTTATGTAGTCATCTAAATTAACATTTTTAAAATTTTGTGCAAAACAATATTCTTCACAATACAAATATATTTGTACATATTTTTTAAGTACCTGAAGTTTCAAAGAAGATTGTTCCACAAAAACCTTCTCGGACTCCAGTGCAGGAAGAAATTATTGAAGTGAAAGGTATACATCTTTGTCTTTCAGCTACAAGTTTTAAACATTTCTATTTACGTGTATGGATATGTGTACATATATTACTGAACAATACACAAATATGAAATCACCAAAATAAAGACATATTATATATTATATAATATACATTTTATGTTGCACATTTATATAATTTATGTAAATAATAACTTTGTTTTTAGTTTCACTCAAATTGCATAATTTTTTAATTAAGGACGGATTTGTGTTTAATCAGTAGTTCTCTAACTTTCCTTTGCAGTGTTTTCTATTACATATAATATTCCCATCCTCTCACTTATGTAAATAAGCCCTAATGGATTTGGGAAAACACCGCATCACATGTGAAGAAGTTGTCTCTATTTGATTCCAATTTAATAATATTTGATAAAGGCTGCATGGGTTGTTTGTCCCTGTAGATCAAAACACGATTTATTTCCTTGTCAGTACTGAATTTGTTCTTAAGCTATCACATTAACCCACTCATTCTGCAACTAAAAACTTAAATACAGTGTACACGCCATGTATTTGATATCTTTTCCTGGAAAAAGAAATACTAACGTGAAATACTCTCTTTCAAGTACCTGCTGTCCATACAAAGAAGATGGTTATTTCAGAAGAAAAGATGTTCTTTGCTACTCACACAGAGGAGGAGGAGGAGGTGTCAGTCACAGGTACAAGGCAAATTTGAATATGGGGCTCAATTGGAAGGGCTTCAGATGGATTTTTATCTCTCTTCTTATCTAATTTGTGTTCCTGTAGCTATCTCTGTCTCTTTGTGAATCTTTGTCATCTTTTCATTTTACAGTTGTCTGTTTTAATTCGTATTTCAATATTCTTTGTAAATTGCAATATCACCTACAGTACGGCATACCAGGAACTAAAATGTACATTTTTTTTAAAGTCCCTGAGGTACAAAAGAAAACTGTTACCGAAGAGAAAATTCATGTTGCTGTTTCCAAAAAGATTGAACCTCCACCCAAAGGTATTAGTGATTTATTCCAAGTTTAAAATCCTTTAAAAGTGTCAAAATAACATTTTTTAAAAGTTCCAAATATCTGAATCTGTTACTATTAAATAATAGATTTAGTCACAGTCCACAGACCTCCAGCCACTATATACAAAGGAAATCATAGGCAGGTGAGAAGACCTATGAGGAGGATACTGGAGAAAAGAATGACAATTCCCAGCAGCTCTGTTTCCCGCTTCACTGAGCTTACGATCCAGTGACCAGCCATTTAGAAACAAATACAGCGTCCTGGAGCGAGCTCCTACCAGCTCACGAGAGCTGATGTTAAGTTTTCAGGAATTTGCTACCCAGCATTAAAGATTTTAAAATTTAAAAAAAAATTAAAAAAAATAAAAAAATAAAAAATAAAATAAAAATTATATAAAATTTAATAAATAAATTAAGACTATGGTAATAAATGCTCAAAACTCATTAGTTCCCCCTTTTACTATGACTGTGTTTCCGAGGTTATGTGGACTGCCTCTGAGTTGTGAAAATACTGGATCATTTTGCACGACTTCCTGTCCCTTCCAAACTCCCTGACAGTGACATCATGATCGGTAGCCAGGATGCATGTATTTGCACCACCATAGAAATTGGAACTTGGAAACTGATAGAGACGACAAATTAGGGCTCCCGTCCCCCCACCACTGACCCTCTCCTATGCCCAGGCGAGATGTTAAACATTTAGGATACAAACATTAGTTAAGATATTTGAATGCAATTGTTCCAGTGCAGTGACTATAAAAGTGAAGTTTCTAAAACTGGTGTCTGAGAAACAGGCACTCGTACCTCTGAGGAAGGGGCATTCCAACCTGTTTCTGGGAAAGTAGAGATTCCACAGGTAAAAATGAGCGACAGGCACATTTTCTAACTGGCCGCTAGCCCATTGCCCCAACCCTTGATTATAACACCTAATTTTGTTGCCTTCAATTGGTGTAAAACCAGAAAATATTTTTCTTTAAGTCTTACAACAATATATGCCTTGTCAAAATGCACAGTTTCTCAAAAACAACCCATTTTTTTTGAAGTCCCTGAGCCACCCAAGAAACCGGAAGAAGTGGTCCCCGTTCCCGTTCCTAAAAAGGTGGAGCCCCCACCAGCCAAAGGTAGAATCATATTTTTGAAAAATATTTGTAGTGTCTGTCTTCTTGTACTTTTTTCTGTTGGATCTGTGTGTTAATGAGATAGCATCTGTAAACCAGTTGTAATATAGGTTAATCCTGTGTATATTGATTTCATTAATTTGTGGTAATATGTTATACAAATGTCAGTAACACTTTTAGACTCCAGACCATGCTAATTTGGTCTTTGTCAGCTCCATGTAATATGCGTAATGTCTCTACAGTATTGTACTTGGCGTGTATTTTCATCACGGGTAGAGAGTATTAAATTACTTCCTAAATTCTTTCACTCTTACTGAGGATTTACGATTTAACGTAATCTTAAGTGTCTCAGAAGGAGACTAGAGTTCTCAATATTGTTTCAACAATGGTGTCTTTAAAGTTCCTGAAGTTCCCAAGAAACCTGTGCCAGAGGAGAAAAAGCCAGTTCCTGTGCCCAAGAAGGAGCCTGCTGCTCCCCCAAAAGGTACACCAGACCTGATCACGGGCTGCCCCTTTGCTCCAAACGCCACTGCTTTGTTTTACACAGTCTTTGTACTCACTTTGCTGTCTATCTTGTGTCTTTTATGTCCCTAGTGTTTTTCATTTGTTTTTCAGCTTTGGGGCTCTACTCTTGACATACATTATTTATGATACTGAACAATAGAAGTCACTTTTAAAAAGTAACTATATCAAACTGCTATCTTAAATTTTTAATATCTTCCCTTAGAGAAAGAAAAAGCATTTGTGAAATTCATTTTCTACAGGGCATGTTTCTAGGAAACCTTCTTTCACTCCTCAACTATGTGACCATTTCTTAATTTAAAAAAACAACACTTTCATGAGTTATGACAAGATAAAGATTAATAGGAGGGAGTTTGGTAGAACTGAATGTTAACTAGGTAAAGATGTTGCTGTGTTACTGGTAACAGCCACTCTTCTGAAAAGTCAATGAGGCCTACTCTTAAATAATTGGAAGCAGCAACTTTTGGCAGTGACTTTCACCATATTTCTCTAGACATTAACTGAGCATAGGCACTTGCCACAGATGTTGCAGTTATCTGATTAGTGAGTGAAGGGATCTGGCATACAGGTGTGTTTGGATTCAAAAGTGTTCATTCTGGCTTTGATTTTGGATTTGGTTGATTTGGGGGGTTTTAGTGATAGCAAGACACTACTTTATGGAGGTGATGAAGCAACAAAACTGCACACATCTGGTCAGTTATGGAGATCCAGTGCCATCCAGCTTGGAAGAAAGCAGGCTCATACATTTTATGTAGTGTTCTCTTTCGCCTGACTTCTCAATTTTCCATTTCCATCCTGAATCAAGTCTGCTTCTGTTTCTCAAACTCTCGGCTGTTTCAGAATCCCGGGGGGAGGGGAGGTATTCTTTTTTTTTTAATTGAAGTATAGTTGATGCACAATACTCTATACCTTACAGGTATACTATATAGTGGTTCACAACGCTTAAAGGTTATACTCCATTTATAATTGTTTTGGAATATTGGCTGTATTCCCTGGGTTGTGCACTGTATCCTTGTAGCTTATTTTATATATAATAGTCTGTATCTCTTAATCCCTACCCCTGTATTGCCCCTCCCTTCTTCCCTCGGCCCACCGGTAACCACTAACTTGTTCTCTATATCTGTGAGTCTGTCTCTTTTTCGTTATGTTCACTATTTTGTTATTTATTTATTTATTTTTAAATTTAAATTTATTTATTTTAATTAGAGGCTAATTACTTTACAGTATTGTATTGGTTTTGCCATACATCAACATGAATCTGCCACGGTGTACACGTGTTCCCCATCCTGAACCCCCCTCCCACCTCCCTCCCCATACCATCCCTCTGGGTCATCCCAGTGCACCAGCCCCAAGCATCCTGTATCCTTCATAAGACTCTACATATAAGTGGTATCATACAGTACTTGTTGCTCTCTGACGTTTCATTTGGCATAATACCCTCCAAGTTCATCCAAGCTTTTAAATGGCAACATTTCATTCTTTCTTTTATGGCTGAGTAGCATTCCATTCTTGAAAATATACCACATCTTTATTCATTCATCTACAGATGGACACTTAAATTGTTTTGATATCTTAGCATTATAAATAATTCTGCTATAAACATTGAGGTGCATGTATCTTTTCAAGTTAGTATGTTTGTTTCTTTATAGTCTTTTCTTTTTAAACCAAATGAACACTTCAATGTCATATTGAGAGGACTAGCCTAGCACAAGAGTGTTTCCTGAGTTTTGTAAACACTGCAGGGGCACAAGCAAACAAAAAAAAAACCCAGAAGAGAAATAGAAAAAAATAATAATGATATATATACAACCATTCTAATGACTTATTGATCTAAGATGTGAAAATGTTAGTCACTCAGTCTTGTAACCCCATGGACTGGAACCTGCCAGGGTCCTCTGTCTGTGGAATTCTCCAGGCAAGAATGTTGGAGTGGTTTGCCATGCCCTTCTCCAAGTCTAAGATAGTCTTGGGTAAAATATACCCAAAATATATATGTTGTTACAGATTCCTGTTCTCGATACAAAGCATACAGAGATTTTCCTGTATACTGTATCCATACTCTACACTGTTTCTGTAATTACTGATTTTTATCAAAAGTATAGCAGTAGCAGCAGCAAATTGTGTATACATACTTCTGTGTATATAACTCTCCTTTTTAGTTGCCTAAATGTCTCTGCAATATCACATAAGACATTACCATGGCCTTTGGAACACTGTATCGTGGCCCTTAGAACACTGTATTTTAATTTTTTGCATTATTTTGCCTATACATAAAAAAATCTATAACAGCATTAATGAACTACATAAAGATTTGTGTTCATGCTTATATCCATTCATGAAAGTGATATAAATCTGAACTAACATTGTATTTTAACACCTTTAAGTTCCAGAGGTGCCCAAAAAACCTGTTCCTGAAGAAAAGGTTCCTGTTCCTGTTCCCGTTCCAAAGAAGAAGGAAGCTCCACCAGCTAAAGGTACGGTGACTTACTTAGTAAGGAAGCCCTATCTTTATGTCTTGAGTATAAAACATTTTTGTGTTTAATTATCTGTTAATTTAGTTTAATTCAAAATGAATGTTTTATGGTGTAAGAATTCAACAAAATTGTCTGTCTACCTGCCTACTTTCTTACAAAATAACTGTGCATAAGCTACTTTGGAAAATGCAGAAGGCAATGCTAAAAATTCATGTCTTTTCAAGTTCCTGAAGTACAGAAGAGGGTTGTCACAGAAGAAAAAATAACCATTGTCACCGAAAGAGAGGAATCTCCACCACCAGCAGGTACCTCATCCATCTCCATGAAATAAACGTGTCTTCTCTTCAGGCTTCTTTAGTTGCATGTCTTCTTTAGTGGGCCTGCCAGTTCTATGTTGCTCATTTCCTTTGCCTTTCTGAGGATTTTAAAATCAAATACTATCCTTTAAGTGCCAGAAATACCAAAGAAGAAACTTCCTGAAGAAAAAAGACCTGTCCCTCGGAAAGAAGAAGAAGTCCCACCACCAAAAGGTATTGTCTCTCTCTCTCCAAGACCCCTCTTTACAATTTTATGTTCCAAGGCAAATGATGATTTTGTGAGTTCTGTGATATGTGTGTATCTGTGTTTGGTGCTGAGCTTCAGTGAAATAACACTGAAGTTCTGAAAGTGGACCATGTTTTTAAAGTACCAGCGGTGCCTAAGAAACCTGTCCCGGAGGAGAAAGTTCCCGTGCCAGTTCCAGTCGCTAAGAAAGCCCCTCCTCCTCGAGGTAGGATTTGTTTCATGCCTCTGACAAAAATCTTTGAGCCAGTGAATTCTTTTTCCTACCTGATGTCTTCTTGTACTGACCCCTTGTCTCTCTTTGGATAGAATTTCTGTGTGCGTGTACTTGTGATATGTAACTTGTTTTCCACTTTGTTAGGGAGAGTGGTATACTGGGCAAATCTTCCCCTAACTTTAGGGAGACTCTTGATTAAGACTCTTGCTTTTTAAGCTTTAATTTTAATGCTTTCTTAAAGCCGAAGTTTCTAAGAAAATGGTCATGGAAGAAAAAAGATTTGCTGCCGAAGAAAAAGTATCCGTCACAGTTCCTCAGAGAGTGGAGGTCATGCGACACGAAGGTATATAATCAGGCGTGAGGGGAGAAATGAGTTTGCGTGTGTTCCCTGCGAGTCTTTTCTTCTTGCCGCATCGTTTACTTTAGAAGTCATGCTCAGTATTGTCTGTCTACTGTAGTCTCTGAGACTGAGTGTTTTGTGTCTGCATTGGTCCTGAATCATTCTAAGAGGGTGAATAGGATGGTGAATGTGGGATAAACGTGGACGGGGCCACACTTGGGCATAAGTTGAATATTCTTCTTGGTTGTGGGCTCTACCATCCCCTCTTCCGAAACCAGCTCTCTTCCTGGTTGCAATGAGGAAGTCCTATGAAGCTCCAGCCCTAAGCAGATAGAAGGACATTATCCTCCCGTAGGGAACACATGGCTATTATCCGAACTTCAACGGACTCTTCAGGTGGAATTTAAATTAAATCTCATCTTTTAAAATATCTGCAGAGAAGGGATGGAGTTATTCAGAAGAAGAGGAAAGAATATCCGTGTCAGTTTATAGAGAAGAGGAAAGAGAGGAGGAGGAAGAAGTGGAGGTTACAGAATATGAAGGTAAAAAATGCAAATAAAGCTAGTGGTGACCTGGAGTCTTGATAAGCTGTTTTCCTCCCCAGATTGTGTACTCAGATTAATGAAAGTGATACAAATTCAGCGAACATCTCCTGGCCTTATTTGATGTGTCTTTTGATCAAACCACAAGATTCAGGAGCATTAATTAAACATCCAGTGTATTTATTGTCTACCCCCTCTTAACTTGGCTGTATAGGAGACAGGGCTTCATATTTAACTAAACAGGTAACTAAAGGTGCCGATATCTTCATATACAGTTACCCTTTCGGTAGATGGGACTTGGTTTCAGTATGGTGAGCTGAATGTAGTCTGATGTCACAAAACAGTGTTGATAGCACAACTCAATAATGTAGCCTGACTCACATATTTTAAATGAACAAGGAATTAGATTACCTTATTGGCCGGGCTTGAGAGTGAAGCCCTGAGCACGTAGGCCTTTCCGGTGTTCCATGTATAGAGAGAGCAATCGTGAAATATCTTTTATTAGATCAGCCTGTTATTCAGATGTTCACGTGCCTATAATGTTAGTTCTCTATGGTTTAAGGACTGAGCAACAAGGTTTATTTCAACCTTTTTAATGAATTAAGACAGCCCTAGGTTTGCTGCTAAAGTTCAGCATTGTGCCAAAGCAGTATATCTGAAACAACTTTACTAAGAAAGTTTTAATGTACCTCTGCTTTAAAGATTAATCAGTAAGTTTCTTAATAAATGTACTGTCTTCCTGATGAAGCAGTGAATAGAACTGTACAGTCAGATGCCCTTGAAATATATGTCTCTGGCTAATAAAAAGGGTCCTGACTCTTCCCCACTTGGAAGGAGACACCATGTGAAATCCAGATGTGCAATCTTGATGGAAAGCCTTAGAACAGAGAAGACTTGACTCCCTGGAGGAAGCCTTCCAATTCTGTTGTGCTTCCTGGGAAAGGCCGAAATGTCAGGCACAAGTCAGGAATCTGATGGATCCCAAGGGTCCTATCCCTTCTAGAAATGTTTGGGAAAGCTTAACATGTACACAAGGAAAGTTCTCATTGCATAAATCTAATTTCAGCCTTTGACAGTATGCATTATAAATTTCTTTTAATACTATAGACTCTAATTAAAAGGAAAGACACTGCAGGATATTCTTATGCTTTCAGGAAGTCCAAAAGATTTAAGGAAAAGATAGGTAGCCTGTTAAGTTTACTCCTAATGTTCATAACTAGATCTCTCTATTCTATAATTAACCTTATACACACAGACTCAAAAATCACAGGAAAACTGTTAACCTTGTTCACCATACCTACTCTTGTAAATCTGGGGCAGTGGGGAGTCCTGATTCCAAGTTCTCAGCAGGTTTTCCCTATGTAATACAGGTCTTTTCTTTCTTATAAACCTACTTACAATTCTTCAAGTATATATTTCTGCCCTGCGCCTTCAAATCTTATTTTTAATACTTGTCTTCAAATTCCTGTATTCTTGTTAATTTAGCCACTAAAATTGTTCTTATGTCTTGTGCTTGTCCTGTTCTTCCTGTGAATACAAGCATTGTCATCTTTATGATACACTTAAAAATTAAGTTACTGAAACAGTTTCTGTACTCTTTATTAAGGCATATGCTTTGATGAAAGTCTTATTCTTTGGGTATTATAAATGAGAGCAACCAGGGATTTGGCAGGTGTTTAACATTCACTATTTTACTTATTCTTTGACTTAATAAAGTACAGCTAAATTTGAACATGAAAAACACTACAGGCTTATCTTATTTAAAATTGTTATCTTTAAAGTGATGGAGGAGCCTGAGGAATACATTGTAGAAGAAGAGGAGCACTTTATTTCTGAGGAAGTGGAAGTTGAACCAGCTGAAGGTAGACCAACTCTTAGATAAACTCTAGCCCCTGTGTGTGTTGGACTTGTCCCATTCTAAATGTTCTCTTATAGCTAATTCATTGCCTGTATTGCAAACGTCAGTAAATATGTTTAATTTAAAAGTTCCTTAAATTTTTATTAAAAAGAAATCTGGACATTTCTACAAATATATTTTATAATCTTTTCAAGTGCCTGAGAAGAAAATCGTACCCAAACCGAAAATTCCTGCTAAAGTAGAGGAGCCTCCACCAGCTAAAGGTACAATTCTGTCTCAGAGAAATGAGATGCATTTGTCTTCATAGCTATGATAATGCTTTTAGTTTGAGTAACTGCCTCAGTTTTGCCAACTTATGTGTAAACATTTTAACTGACTGTAGTCATTAATGTTTGTGTAAATGTGTGATCTTTCATAAAGTGAGCTCTTTGCCCCAAAAGAATGGCACTTCTTCTGCAATGCAGACTAATATTCTTAAACCTCATATTTCTAAAGTTCCTGAAGCACCGAAGAAAATTGTGCCAGAAAAGAAAATTCCTGCTGCAGTTCCCAAAAAGGAAAAGGTGCCGCCCGCCAAAGGTATATTGGGTTTTCGTTTATTCTTAAATAATGCCTGTGTTTAAATCTTAAATCGATACATTCTTCAAATTTTTTTGACATTAGCAAGAAATAAGTGTGCCTGTGTTTAGTGTTTTTCACACTTGTGTTGTGTCTGACCGTGTCGTGCAATGTCTTTTAAGTGCCAGAAGAACCAAAGAAACCAGTTCCTGAAAAAAGGGCTCCTCCCAAAGTGGCAAAGATAGAAGAACCTCCTCCCACCAAAGGTAAATGAAGTCCCCAGCACAGCGACTAGAAACATGTCTTGTCTTTCGTCCTCTCACTGCTGTCCTCTGGTCTCACCTTCTATATGGAGGTTATTGGTGTATGTTGGCCACAATGATTGATGTATTATTGCCTTGTCTATGGTGGATTATTACTCACTTGTTGTGAAGCTTATTTGTGTGTATCTTGTAAAATTATATTCTAAAATCACATAAGCCTCTGGCAAATATACTTAATATCACTGATGCTGAAGCTGAAACTCCAGTACTTTGGCCACCTGATGCGAAGAACTGATGCATTTGAAAAGACCCTGATGCTGGGAAAGATTGAAGGTGGGAGGAGAAGGGAACGACAGAGGATGAGATGGTTGGATGGCATCACTGACTCAATGGACATGAGTTTGAGTAAACTCTGGGAGTTGGTGATGGACAGGGAGGCCTGGCGTCCTGTAGTCCGTGGGGTCACAAACAGTCAGACCTGACTGAGCGACTGAACTGAGCTGAATATACTTAATACACTTTTTAAAATTCCACTTTAAGTAATACAACTCCATAATCCTAAAATTATCTTTCAAGTGACTGAGAGGCACATGCAAATTACCCAGGAAGAAAAAGTTCATGTTGCTGTTACTAAAAAAGTGGAGCCTCCAAGACCAAAAGGTACACGGGGTCTTTTGATACCCAGAATGTTCTGCTTACCCTCTTCTCTTTACCAAATACACTAGTTATGGGTGTTGGTTTTTTGTTGTCATTGTTATCATTGTTTTCTGTTTGAAATCATGAAAATGTCAAGTCTTTTATGTTTGAATTGCTGTTATACAACTACCATTTTGTGGTTTGAATGAGGAAAACAATTCTTTAAAGTGAAATCTGTCTTTAAAGTGCCTGAGGAACCCAAGAGAGCTGTTCCAGAAGAGAAATTTCCAAAACTCAAGCCTAGAAAAGAGGAGGAGCCACCAGCAAAAGGTACACCAACTTTTCCAAAAGTCAAAATAAGCTTATAAGCATTGAAACTCACCTAGTGGAACTGAAATCCCTAGACAAAATAATTTATGTATTGCCAAGTAATTAATATACATATGCTACTCCATATCATTTCAAAACTAAACATTTCTGATACCAGAAAATGTACTCAAATCTCTCTCTCCTCAAAAAAAAACAGAAACAAAAAATGAAACCTCACCCACACATGTGTAGATACTTTCCCTTAAAATGTACTTGTCTTTTAATGTTTTTTTGTCTATATACTGATTTCCTTTGCTGAAATGCTTGTTTTGTGTGGCAACGTTGGATGAAATTTTTAAAAAATTTAAATCCTCGATCTTCTACATTGTGGTGGTAGAAGTTATGGAAATACCTCAGAATTAAAATGAAGAAACCATTCATGTAACATAAGTTTCTGTCTAATGGTTGCTTGATATCATTGTTTATGCTGTCCAGTTATCTGTTTTTAGTTCTCTTAGAATTACTGCTTGATCTTCCTAAAGTTATTCAAAGTCTTTTAATTAAGTAGCTTAGAAAAAAGCATTCATATATATGTTAGACCATGTTTATTTCTTAGGCCATAGAGTTTTCTTACCGCTTAAATGAAACATTTAAACAAGGAACATGGTTATGTTTATCTTTGCCATGGGATTGTGCACATACAAGTTCTCTTAACACGCATTATTTTGAATCTTGTGATTCACTTTCAATAATTCCTCTTTTTAAAGTGACTGAACTCAGGAAAAGAGCTGTTAAAGAAGAAAAAGTATCCATTGAAGTTGCAAAAAGAGAACCTCCGGCTGCTAAAGGTATATTGTGCTTTGACTAAATAATAAAATGAAGCATGGCTATACAGCTCTTTGCCTGTTCGTTTCTAATTTGAGTCTCATCCTTCTGGTTGTTGACTAAAGGCAGGGAATCTAACATTTGAATTTGTAAATAGCAACTGTACACTCTGTAATACCTTGGCCAGTGAAGGACAGTCAAGGTCTCCTATAACTAGTGCATGAGACCGTTACCAGGAAATGAAATCACAGCACATTGTCACTATGGTCCCTGTGGGCTTCAAGTAAAATGCTGCTGTTGTCAATATTGTTCCAGAAGTTACTGTAACAGCAGAGAAAGAATGGGCTTACACCAAGGAGGAAGAAACTGTTTCAGTAGAACGGGAAGAAGAATATGAGGAATATGAAGAATACGATTATAAAGAATTTGAGGAGTATGAACCAACAGAAGAATATGATCAGTATGAAGAGTATGAGGAACGTGAATTCGAACATTACGAAGAGTATAAAGAACGTGAAGCGTATGTCACAGGTATGAGCAGAACTCTATACCTGACACCACATTAAATATATGCAAATGACATTAGGACAGGATAAAGTTTTGAATACCCAAAGAAATTTGAAAAGAACTTTGTTTTGTTTGGGAAACTCAGAATTTTCTTTCTTGGATAACTTTTAGGAAAAAAAATTCTCTATAACCTGTCAAGTTACTGTTAGAGTTTGGTTCTGGGCATAATCTGTTTTCCCTCTCCTTTTTGCTTTTACTAATATCAAACAAATGAAACTAAATTTCCTCCTCCAAAAGGCTGAGTCTGTCTGCAAATACCCTTGATCGTTCCAATACATGACCAAAAATTTCTGAACTTCTTTCATCCTGAAGCTTGTTATTATCAAACAGGATAGCCTATTGAGAAAACATCCTACCCTTGGAGTTCCCTTCATTAAATATAACAAAGATTGCTTCAAAAATAAAGACAGGAAAGTCCAACACAAACTATTGTGTTTTATCATTGTACAGATCAAATTTGTAGGAATAAGATTCTATTGGATTTCAGAATGCATCAATATTATTTCATTTATTCAATTTTTGGTGTTTCATAGCCTAACTTTGAGAATGTTCTATATAGTTTTGCAAATAGAATTAAAAACAAATATTATATGGGAAGGAGTTTAACCATGATGTTGTCTACCTCAAGTGAAATGATAATATGTAAAAGAGTCACAGTTACTTAGTTGAAGTAAATTAAATTAGCAAGGAAGAAATAGCGATAAAAGCTTGTTTAAGTCTCTTATACCTTATTCTACCTGAACCTCTAATTCTTACTCACCTCTCAAGGCTATGGCTATGCTGTAGATAAGATATATTATTTTAATTCTTTGTGTCCATTGAAGAAATATCATTTTTTATGTCCTAACATAAAAATGTCTAACATTAAATACCCTGTATATATTTTTTAAAGAACCCGAGAAGCCCGTCCCAGTAAAGCCTATCCAGGAAGAACCAGTTCCCACAAAACCAAAGGCTCCACCAGCTAAAGGTAGAGTCAGAAAAACATTATTAGTGATGAGACCTGTGGTTCTTCCATGTCTGTCCAGCTACAAATCCGTGTTGAAGTGGCAGTGTGCCAGTCGTGTGTGTGTGTGTAGGATCCCTATGTTGCACGTCGTATTTCTTTATTTTTTTTCTTACTGCTCTTAAAAAGTCTGGATCGGGTTTTTAAATCTGTTAATGTTGATATTTTCAAGTGCCGAAGAAAGTGGTCCCTGAAGAAAAAGCGCCAGTGCTCATTCCTAAGAAACTCAAACCTCCACCTCCCAAAGGTACATGGCTGCAGAATAACTACCAGAAACATCTTCGTCACTTACAGTCTATAAACATGTCTTACTACCTTGTCTGATGTTCTTTGTTTTTACTGAGTGTATTGTTTGGTGCTGATTCTTACCTTTCTCCATGTTTCATGAATTTTTATTTACATGATATTCGTGTGGGTTGGTTTTAATGGTCTTTAATGATTAATATCTTTAAAGCACCTGAAGAAGCAAAGAAAGTTGTTGAGGAAAAAATACACATTTCAGTTACCAAACGTGAAAAAGAGCAGGTGACTGAACCAGCTGCTAAAGGTATAATTTCCTTCCTCAATTGTGGCCTTTTATCATGTCTCTCTTAAAACTTAAGCAGCTATGTTTTCCTTTTTTCCCTCACTGTTTTGTATCTTTTATATTAATTGTTAGATGGATATTGGATAGAAAAATCTATAAATGCAGAATAAAAAGATAATGTTATCTTAAAAGGAAAAGTTATCGCAGAATATATCCATAACTCCTTATGCAATGGCTGTCCTAACACACAGCTACAATGAATATAAAATACAATGTTTGGATTTAAAATCAGTGGCCATTTGGCACATTCCTGACTTATCTAAATTGATGTAATGATATAACAATATACACCACCGTTTAAGATCTGTTTGTTGACCCTAAAGTCATTTTGAAGGTTGAAGAAGGAGTTAACTCAGTATCTAACCATTTCCCCCTGCTTTTCACTAAGCAGCTCCTCTGCAGTTTCAGGCAGTATACTTACCCAGGAGTAAATTTAGCTTTTCGGTAAAGGATGTTTCATACAAGAAGAGATATCAGACACTAAGCGCTACTTCACAATCTTGGGGTTACCCCAGACCTCCTTGAGTACTTTTGTAAGTTTTTATTCCAGTGAGGTTCAGAATCTGTTCCATGGAAAATATAAAGTTCCTTTAGTTGAACAATCATATATCTACTATAGGAGAAACACTAGCAAAATCATTGTATATCCTTAAAGTACAGTAGAGCAAGCATTAATTGGATGACCTGTTTCTGAAAATAAAATTTCCTTATACTTACTGTTTCAAGTGCCCATGAAGCCCAAGAGGGTTGTCACAGAAGAAAAAGTACCTGTTCCTAAAAAAGAAGTAACAGCACCTGTTAGAGGTACCTATATGTACTCTTCTTAATGTGTCGTTTGTCTTTTTTGGTATGAAATTCATGTTCAGTTCTATGTGTAAAGTTCTGTGGGAAAGAGGAAGCCTATTCCTTCTTCTATTACAAATGGCCATGTTCCTAATGTATCTTCATTTTATCAAGTAATTGGGAAAATATCCAACCTAAAAATAATGTCTTTAAAGTGCCTGAAGTACCTAAAAGAGAAGAACCAGAAGAGATTGCCTTTGAAGAGGAAGTTGTAACCCACGTAGAGGAATATTATGAAGAAGGAGAAGAAGAAGAGTATGTTCATGAAGAAGAGTACATTCATGAGGAAGAGGAACTCATAACTGAAGAAGAAGTGGTGCCAGTCAAAGGTAGATTATATCTCCTACCAAGGGATAAGCAGCAACATCTTTAGTGTCCAGTTTGGTTAAATTCTGGGGTATATTAGCACCAATGAGCAATTCTGCTTGTTATTAGGAAAAGACACTTATAGGGGCTGAAGCATGATTTCTGCAATTGCTTTTCACATTTTATATCTTTTTCTGCAACATTTCCAAAATTCTTCATAATATCTTTAAAGTGCCTGAGGTACCAAAGAAACCTGTTCCGGAAGAGAAGAAACCTGTTCCTGTTCCCAAAAAGAAGGAAGCCCCACCAGCAAAAGGTACACCACCACTCATACCATGAGTGTATAAAAAAACTTAGTTGCTCGGTCATGTTCAACTCTTGGCAACCCAGTAGACTGTAGCCTGCCAGGCTCCTCTGTCCATCGAATTCTCCAGGCAAGAATACTGGAGTGGGTTGCCATTCCTTTCTCCAGGGGATCTTCCTAACCCAGGAATCGAACCCTAGTCTCCCGCATTACAGGCGGATTCTTTCCCAGCTTAATCTGCATCTAGATAGCTATCTTCTGAGTTTAAAACTTTTGAGTTGTTACTCTCTGTTGTTTGAAACTGTCCTGTTGTTTGTTCACTGTCCTTTGTGTGGATATGTTGTTACTGGTAGCAAGAACTTATCAATAAACAATATCTTTAAAGTGCCTGAGATTCCTAAGAAGCCTGAGGAGAAGGTTCCTGTGCCCATTCCTAAGAAAGAGAAGGCTCCACCAGCTAAAGGTACATCTCTTTGTAATACATCGGTGGAATAATGTAATAATTTACCCATGTAGTATCACTTGGTGAGCCACATCTGTTCTTACCCCATGATGATATTTAACAGTATTAATGCCAAGACAAAGACCCCCCCCAGCTGGTAACTGGAGCAGTTTATTGTGTATTCATCTCTGAATTTTACCATCAAAGCATACTGGTGATTGATGTTTGACTCTTCCTCTTTAGTGTCAAGTTCTTAGAATAAAATACATTTTTATTGTAATATGAAGATGGGAAAAATCATCATTTACCAGACATTGTGTGTTGTCTTTAATAGCAGTCTACATTTATTCAGTGTTCTTTATCTTAATTTTTGTGCATTTCCAGGCCTTTGTTTTGTGGCTATTATAATTATTATTTTCAATCTTCAAGTGAAATTGTTCAAATATCTATGATACTTCAATAGACCAGAAATCGCTAAATTCTTACCTATGGGTGAAAAATGTAACACTAACCCTATTTTATGTCTTTAAAGTTCCTGAAGTACCCAAGAAACCTGTGCCAGAGGAGAAAGTGCCAGTACCAGAGGAGAAAGTGCCAGTACCAGTTCCCAAAAAGGTGGAAGCTCCGCCTGCCAAAGGTACATGAACTTGCAATGTCACTTCAAATTTTCACGAGTAAATAATTAAACTCTGTGTTACTTGGAGATGCAATGCTTTAGTATTCCTTCATGGAAAAGAAAAGATTTTATTTTAAAAGTAAAATGCTTCCTGAAACAATGTGGTCATACTCTTATGACCTTGTCATAGTCTTTTTGAGAGTATGCTTGGATTCAAAGTTCTAGGTTGGATCAACTATTTCTCTAATCATTTCTTTAAAGTGCCGGAAGTGCCCAAGAAACCTGTGCCTGAGAAGAAGGTGCCGGTTCCTGCTCCTAAGAAAGTAGAGGCTCCACCAGCAAAAGGTACATCACTTCATCATGTAAAGTCCTTGGGGGGAAAAAAAAAAAAACCTTACATTTACATATGCATGCATGCATGCTCAGTCACTTTAGGTATGTCCGACTCTTTGCGACCCCATAGACTAAAGCCCGCCAGGCTCCTCTGTCCATGGGGATTCTCCTGGCAAGAATGCTGGAGTGGGTTGTCGTGCCCTCCTCCATGGAATCTTCCCAACCCAGAGATTGAACCCAAGTCTCCTGCATTGCAGGCGAATTCTTTACCATGTGCCACTGGGGAAGTCCGACATTTATATATATTCGTATATAAATTCTCCCATAACATTATGTGGTTTAAACAATTGTCTGTCTTGTTAGAAATATTTAAGTCAGATATTTTGTGATTCTTTTTTATGTCTATTGCTCTAAGACATGTAAATGAACACATTCTTAAAGAAAAATAATATCTTTAAAGTGCCAGAGGTGCCCAAAAAGGTCCTCCCAGAAGAAAAGAAGCCAACACCTATTCCGAAAAAAGTGGAGGCTCCCCCACCCAAAGGTACATTAATCTCTAACAAACCCAAAACCAAAAGGCTAACTAACTGCCATTCTACAGCCTTACTAATTATAATGACTTACGTTGGTAACAGTTGATGCTTTTTGACTACAGAATATTAGCTTTTCATGTTGTCCCACTGTTTTGAATATTGTACATAAAAGTGATGCTTGTCCGATTGACAAATATCTTTAAAGTGCCGAAGAAACGTGAGCCAGTTCCAGTTCCAGTTCCTGTAGCTCTGCTCCGGGAAGAGAAAGTTGTACATAAAGAAGAAATTGTTCTTGAAGAGGAATTTCTCCATGAGGAAGAAGTTATCCTTGAGGAAGAAGTTCCGCCAGAGGAAGAGGAAATTTCACCTGAGGAAGAAGTTCCGCTAGAGGAGGAGGAGATTCTTCCAGAGGAAGAGGAAGTTCCTCCTGAAGAAGAGGAAGTTCCTCCTGAGGAGGAAGAATTTGTACCTGAGGAAGAAGAAGTTCTTCCAGAAATTAAGCCTAAAGTGCCAGTACCTGCACGAGGTATAGCAGCTCTTCTTGAAGTCCTCAGGCCTCTTTTGTGTTGAATTCTGCCTTTCTACCCTGTTGTTCACCTCTAATTTTATCTATGACGCTATACTCTTTATGTTTCCTACCATCTAAATCTTAGAGAACATTCCAGACATGTGTGCTCTTATTATTTTGTGTCTGTCTTATGTGTCTCTGTTTATTGTAAGTAATCTGAATGTCTGTTCAGATTTCATGGCATGGAATGTTATCTTGTCGTTTGTGGTCCTATTCTCATGTGTCTTTTCATTGCATATCCAGTACTGTACATGTGATTTTTTAATGTTTTAAAATGAATGTTTTAAAGTGCCTGAAGTGCCAAAGAAACCTGTACCAGAGAAGAAAGTCCCTGTTCCAGCTCCTAAAAAAGTGGAACCTCCACCACCTAAAGGTACACCTCCCCCAAGTACATATGCATTCTTTATCCATAGTTTCGCCAGAAAAATGATAGCAGAACTGGGATTTAGGAAACTTTATATTTATAAACTAGTCATATTAACTGCTGAAAATGTTCAAGCACTCTGATATCCACTTTTCACTGGCTATAAAGCAGTATTCAGAAACAAAGATGAAGAGAAGTGTTAAAATTTCCCCCAAAGTTCTACCCAATTCCCTATAATTTTATTAAACATCATAATTTCCATATAGATATTTTACAAGGCTAAATTATCAATGCAAAAAGCACCTGAAAAATGTGATGATCTAATCTTCCTAAACATCATCCTTCAATCATTTATATAAAGTGTCTTTAGAGCATCAAGATGAAAAGATAAAAGATTAATACATTTGTGAAAACACTGATTAATAGCATATGTCTTCTGATACATACATATAAATGGTAGCCCAGCAGGTTTTGGTTTTAGCCTTGAATATGTATCTTGCGTGTTAGCCTGAGCAAGTCCTTTAGCTGATGTAAGCCTAAAAAGTGAGGAAACTAATATCAGTCCTAGTGGGCTCAGATATTACTGTGCGGATAAAAGAAAGTATGGTATATAGATGGACTCTATGATTGAATGAATAGTATCCAGATTTATCATATTCAATCAGTGCATAGTATGGGACAATATATATTTATGCCTTAAAGCTCAATATCCTCTGCAAAATTTATGACATTGCTATTTAAAATAAGCATGACCTTTCCACTAGGTTAAATAGTCTTTTTTTTTTTTACTATAACTTTATTATTTTTTTTAACCCCCTCTCCCACCTCCCTCCCCATAACATCTCTCTGGGTCAACTAAATAGTCTTATAATCAGCAAAACAGTAAAGCTGGTCCTTTATTGGATTGTAAGAATTTAGAAGTATTTTATAGATAATGATTTAATAAATTTCTAGTGAAATTTAAGTGGATGAAATGATAGCATCTATCCTCTGGTATTCAAATAGGTTGCTGCTCCCTTCCTCTAAGACACCTAATTCTATCCTTACCTGTGGGCTCCCGACTTACACTACATCCCTGTCCCGAGCGACTGTTGCATGTTAGTCTCTCTCTGTGTGAACTTCTTGTGTTCCCTCTTTTTTGTCCTTTACAATAAATTCTTATCGTTAAATGATGTCTTTAAAGTGCCTGAGGTTAAGAAGAAAGTGCCAGAGAAGAAAGTGATCATTCCCAAGAAAGAGGAGGTTCCTCCTGCCAAAGGTACTGCTCTTCCCAAGCAAATTAGACACTGCCATCTCTTTCTTCACCTGTAAATGCCAGAATGGCCCGTTTCCCAGTGTTGGTTAACATAACTTACAATATTGTGGTGTCCGTTGTCTCTGTGTTCATGAAACTGAACTTACAAAATAATATCTTTGAAGTGCCCGTGGTGCCTAAGAAACCTGAACCAGAAAAGAAGGTGCCTCCACCCGGTCTTAAGAAAGCAGCGCCTCCTCCTGCCAAAGGTACATCACTCCCAACAGGGGTGTGTGCGCTGCCCTCCGCTGTGGAACTGTGACGCTCTTCACGGAGGGGCGGATGTTCCACGTGAGCGTCTGCACTGTGGGCTCTGTTGTGTAGCCATCCCTTGAAAGTCTGCTGCACCGTATTTGTTCTATGTCATTCTTCTGCTCTGTGTTTGTGTATTTTATGTTGATCTATGTATGTTGTTTGTAAAAAAATAGAATAAAAATACTTAACTTATATATCTTTAAAGAGCCTGAGATAACTAAGAAACCAGTCCCTGAAGTACCCATTGCTCTTCCTAAAAATAGTAGGGGCTCCAGCAGTAAAAGATAGAATGGTGTTTATCTTGAACCACCAACCTTTGATTTTTGTCTCATTAACGATGCTGTGAAACGTCAGTGTTTCCTCTGGTGCATGTGTATTCTGTTATTAGTACTCTTGTGTTGAAAAATGGGGAACTTAGGTCTTTATGTGCTCCTCCTGGTTCTTGCATTCTAAGTGCCTAAAACAATCAATATCTTTTAAGTTCCTGAGGTGCCTAAGAAGGTGGAAGAAAAACGCATCATTGTCCCTGAAGAAGAGGAAGTTCCACCAGTTGAAGGTAGATGACTTTCTAAGAAAACAGCATTTTCAAAAGCATTACTATCTTATTTTGTCTAATATTTTCAAGAGGTATATGCATACTTCATTCCAGAAAATAAACATACTCAGAGTCTACAAGAAAATATTCTTTACCTAGTAGAAACTGGATAGGCAAAACAAAACCATTTGAATCTCTTTTCTTACATGTGTGGTTGTTCATTGTTTGTTTGTTTTACTTTAATGAGGATCTTTGAAGGGAAACTGTGTTTGCCATGAGAAACTTTTCATCACATGACTTGGTTGGTAATTGTGGGATTAGCTTCTTCAAGGGGAGTTCTTAGTTAAACCTGAGTAACTGGTACAGAAAGTCTGACTTTGACTCCTAAGTGAATGCTTGACTTCAAAAAAATCCATCTCCATTAAAAATAATAATTTAAATTGAATTCTTTCTGAAGTCCTTTCCAGTTGTAAAATTCTAGGAAGGGCCTAATGTATTTTGAAGACTCAGTAAGGCCTTTTTCAAGGATGAGTGAGTTTTCACACGTATTTAGAAGGCTGAGTTACCTGTGCTGATCACACAACCTCAGTTTTCAGATGTATCATTTTAGTCTAATATCCAAATGTATTATAAAAATAATTTACAAAGTAATAATCTTTTTAAAGTGTTTGAGGAGCCTGAAGAGCCTATTCCAGAAGAGGAGATCCCAGAGGAACCACCTATCGTAGAGGAGGTTGAGGAGGTGGCGCCACCTAGAGGTACAGCTGATTTTATGGATTGGCCATTCATTCGATATCTTTCCCAGAAGTCACCTAAACCTAATATTCACCAGTATACTTTACTTACATCATATCAGTGATAAATTGAAGATTATTTATGATAAGCACCTGAAACTTTGTGTCCCTTTTCTTTACCCAACTTGTTCCACTGCATTTGCAGTACAATTAGAATGAGAGAGAGAATTTTATGTTATTGACACCTTGATTTTTTCTGGTCAGCTGCTATTGTAATACTTTCTCCTCGTTTTCAATCCTTAGTATTTTTCTTCGGTAGGAAAGTGGGGAAAACCTATTTCTATGGTGTTCGCCCTTGAGAATAATTCTTATGCTTTCGTTGCTAAAGACTATGACAGTCTTTTGCATAGTTTATGCAAACCTTTGTTTGCTTATAGGATTTCCAAGTAATATTCCTCTCACCTTTAGAGTCAGTACTTCATATGTGTAATTACCATTTAGGTTGCTAATATCTTTTGTAAAATAAATCAATGTTTTGTGTTTGGATTTTTTTTTGTTTATGGTAGTTCTGTTTATTGTATGTCATTTTTCAAAACGTCTGTTAAATATCTTTTAAGTGCCTGAAGTGGTTAAGAAAGCAGTACCTGAAGCACCTACTCCTGTTCCTAAAAAAGTGGAGGCACCACCAGCTAAAGGTATAGCAGATCCTTTTACTAAAGATAATATTTTTAAATTCTTATCCATCTTCTTTTAAAAAACAAAAGTATCTTCTTTCACTGCATTCTTAGAGTCATTTAAATAGAGAGCTTATGAAATTAATTAAAAACCTGTAAAAATATAATTCATTCGATTGTTTTAGCATTTTGGAATGTTAATGAATGATTATATGTATGTATGTGTGTGTGTGTGAATTATTCCAGAAGATTCTTATTTTAAATAGCTGGGAATTTTAATGTTAATAGTACATCTCTCTATACTTGGACACATTACAGGGGATCTTTATTCTCAACATTCCATTCCTAGATTTTATTACATTATATAAGTAGAATTTTCAATTATAATTATTACAGTAATTATATCTGCTGTATTTTTTATGGGGGATATCTATCCTAATACTTAGATAATAATTATTTTAAAGAGCCTGGTGTTCCTTCTGTGATATCTGACCAGAGTATTCAAGGTTATTACAAAGCATCTCTTTCTGTTTGCTTCCTAATTAGGCTAATGCTTCAGTAGCCTCCTAATTGTTTAGGCTATGCTGTCTCTACCACAGTAGATAGCCTCAGCAGACATGATAGTGCCCAGCAGAATGTGACACCTGTATTGAGGCTTAAGTACTTCATGAGGATAACCACTTGAAAAAAAGCCTTCATGAAATTAAAAATAGTAGAATCGGGCTCAATATTGATAATCCCTGCTATTAAAAACAAAAAGATGGCACAGGTTTCTTATGGACATACCTTCTTCTAAGGTATGAATAGCACAAATGAGTGAAGATATCTTTATTGCCTATAAAATTTGTGTCCAATTTTACAGTACAGAGTGACTTCTTAAACTTTGATTATTATAATATTGATGCTATTTCTGATGTTTCTATTTCACATTTATCATTGAGTATTGTCGGCTAACTGACATGCCTAATATCTTTAAAGTGCCGAAGAAAGTTCCTGAGGAAAAACCACCAGTTCCTGTTCAGAAAAAAGAGGTCCCTCCAGCTAAAGGTACATCTTTTCTTTTTAACCTCAACTTTCTTATAATCTCTTTTTCATTAACAGTTTTATGTTTTGTGTCAACGTGTCTTGATTGTATTTGATGTCTTTTGCTTATGAAAGCTTGCTCTTCACAGTCTTAAATATTAAAACTATGTCTTTAAAGTGCCCGAAGTACCAAAGAAAGTCCCAGAAAAGAAAATCCCAGAAAAGAAAGTCCCTGTGCCTAAAAAAGAAGCTGTTCCCGCAGCTAAAGGTACTTTGGGGCAGATCTTTGATGTTTTTATATTGTTGCATGAAAGCTCTTCTCGGTTGTTGTTCTTTATATTTTGAATTTACATCTTCATTTTTCCTGTGCTTAAAAAGATAAGTCTCTTAAAATAGATGCTCTTTCAGGGAGAGCTGTCCGTGAAGAAAAAGTATCTGTTGCTTTCCACAAAGAGGAAGTAGTAAAAGAGAGAACAGAATTAGACTTAGTGGAAGCACAAGTGGAAGAGGCTCTTGAAGAAGAGTACCATGAGGTTGAAGAGTATTTTGAAGAAGAAGAGTTCCATGAGGTAGAACAATTCCTCAAAGCAGAAGAGTATAGAGCAGAAGAAGAAGCCCACAGAGCTGAAGAAGTCCATAGGGTAATAGAAGTTTTAGAGGCTGAAGAAGAGGAAGTATATGAAAAACCCAAAGCTCCACCTAAAGGTATCAAGAATTGTACAGATACTACAAATTGTTATATGTCGCCCTAACTTCTTTTTTTTTTTTTTTTTAAGTAAATGTCATGTTCAGTTTGGACATTAGAAGTTCACTTATTTTCCTTGATAAAATCATGAAATAACTTGAAGTATGAGTTTACTTGATAGCAATGATTGATACAGAGTAAAGATTAACCAGAGTATAGTTTTAGGCAATTAGATACTAATATCTGATCTCTACTTGCCTGAAGAGATAAGAAAATTCACTGTATGAATTTGTGGATTCTTTTTAAATTCCAAGAAAGAATGTTACATGATTGTTACAGGTTCCAAAATAACTAGCCAGTGTCATCCGTTGAATAAAAAGAAACTCCTCAGTGCACTGAGGAATTTATAGTCGAGGCAAAACAACCATTGCTTTGTTAGCAATTGAACCAGCTATTCACACACGGATAATTACTTATCCAAAGCTTCCACCATTTTATGATATTTTCAAGAGAAACCACATTAAGAAAGGTAGCAGCACCTGCATCCTAGTATATTCTGAGAATAAACTTACAAATACTTGTTCTACAAGACCATTCCAGTTCTTGAGCAAGTTAATAATATGTGTGTAATAGGAAGGAGGGGCTTCCCTTGTGACTCAGCTGGTAAATGTGGGACTCCTAGCAATGCAGGAGACCTAGGTTTGACCCCTAGGTTGGGAAGATCCTCTGGAGAAAGGAGCGGCTACCCACTCCAGTATTCTGACCTGGAGAATTCCATGGACTGTATAGTCCTTGGGACCATCAAGAGTCGGACATGGCTGAGCAACTTTCACTTTCAATAGGAAGGAATGTGTATGTGCTTAGTATACATAGTAAATTTACAACCTAGATGAAAGTTAGCAAAATCAAGTCTTTTTTGGAAGTAGGTCTGGTGTAAATTTTAAAAATATGAGCAGAGAAAGCATCTTATGAGCCCTCATTGTACTAACTTTGGTCATTGAGCACAATTACACTTCAGAAGTTGGTTCTAAACCAAAACACTAATATCTTTAAAGGGCCTGAGATATCTGAGAAAGTCATCCCTCCAAAAAAACCACCCACTAAAGTTGTTCCTCGAAAAGAGCCACCAGCTAAAGGTATTTTATTGGTGAAAAAGTACTTACCTAATTTTATGTGCAGTAGCACCTTGGCAGCTTTACAAGTTTGCATTCTACTTGATGTTTTTCTTCTGTGTTTTGTGTGTTTGGAATGTCTAAAACAAACTAATATCTTTAAAGCGGGTGAGGGGTTAAAGGAAGTTCTATCAAAAAACAGTCACTGTTAAGAATACTCAAAATGAATATCACTACTAACCAAATAGTGAACCCAGTTTTCCTCCTTTGGTGCTCTTTGATCTTATATTCACTAATATGCGTATTGATAAATCCCTGTTTTTCTGTTGATTATTAATTTTAATGACCTACTAGATACAAATATATCATGACTTTGTGTTTGATGTCCTTGCTTTGTTCATGTTTTTAAACTTCTTGAATTTTACAACATAAATAAGAAACAGTATTTTAAAAATAATATATACTTACATCTTTAAAGTCTCTGAAGCATTTAAGAATGTTATCACTGAAAATGCCAATTGTTCCAACAAAACAGGCGAAAAAGCAGAGAAGGTGTCTTACTCATTTTTCTTGTCAAGTTCTTATGACTCTTACATGAGAAATTCCCTTGGATTTTTTTATTATTGTATATGTTATCAAAATTCAACTCATATTAATTACTGTAATGTATCTGATAAAGCAATGTCTGTATTTTATGTTGTGGCTGTCGTTCTGTTCTGTGTTTGCATTTCTCCTGTGCTCTACTTGTTAAAAATCTTTATGAATGTTCAAAATAAATTATTGCTATATCTTTAAAGTACCTGAAGTACCCAAGAAAATCGTGGTAGAAGAAAAAGTACATGTTCCTGAAGAGCCCAAAGTTGCACCAGCTAAAGGTATCTATCTGCCTTTGCTGATTCACTGCTAACACGAAACTCCTTTTATTCACTTACTGCAATGAAGAATGAGAGAGATCATTCTCCCCTCACCACCACAAAATGGCTGAATGATGTAAATTTCAATTTATGTCCCATAACGTAATCCTACCTTTTGTAACAGCCTTCAGGGAACATAGACCCAAGCCTAAATGTTGTTATTATCTGTACTGAACCTCTTCTTAAGCAGTATTTAAATGTTGACCCCTCAACCTCTTTTTCAAAAATAATTCATGGTAGAAGTTATTGTCAAGTAGCTTTAGAAACAAACGTGTTCTGAATGACAATAGAAAATGATGCTATATTCAAAGGGCGAAGTCTTTCTAATATGACAAATCAAGGATTCATCGACAAGGCAATCTAGAAAGATGTTTGGATGACTCCTAATTTGGGGATTTTTTACATTCTCCTTCTTAGATGACCCTTTTTGTCTTGATATTTTATACCCAATGATGCAATTCTTAAAAATAAAACAAACACATATCTTTAAAGCTCCTGAAGTACCCAAGAAAATTGTTCCAGAAGAAAAAGTTCGTGAAGCTGTTCCTAAAAAGCCTGAAGTTCCACCAGCTAAAGGTATACATTGATGCTAATCACAACAGGAAATAACACTATGTCTAATTATTCATGGTTTACAGTGAGTGTGAGTGATATTTGTATTTTGTGTCTTTATATTCTTGCTATATTAGTTATTTATTACAATTAATATACTAATATCTTTGAAGTTCCTGAGGTACCCAAGGAAAGTATTCAAGAAGAAATATCACGCATAGTTCTTTCTGAAGATGCAACAACTTACAGTGAGTGTAGAAAAATTGGTGGTTCTCTTTGGTTTGTCTGAGTCTGTCTTCATAGCTTTTAAAAGTAAATGTACTAATATCTTGAAAAAGCCCAACATGCCCAAAATATTGGCTCAAATTAAATAGTTTGAATGACTGTTTGCCTCAGACAAGGTATATTTCCTTGCCCATTTAAAAAACAAATAGTCAAAAAAAAAATAGTCCTTTATGTATACCATTGCCCATTTTTAGAAAGTCATTTGTCTTGTTGAATTTATCATTGTCTTGTTAATGTGGTCTCTGTAAAAACGTCTTCTGTTTTTAAGCAATTCATTTTCTCAGACCGTAAGGTAACTTTCCTTAACTTCTTAATAATATTTTACTTAGATATGGTAGAATCAAAATACTTCACCGTTATTATTTTTTACTTTTTGCGATAACTGTTGGAAACATTTTGCCAGCGCTGCTCAAATACCCATAGATTTATAAGGCCTATTATAATTGCAAAAGAATCCTCAAGTCATTTTTGGTTTTGCTTTTAGGCAAAATTATGATTAAACAGTAAAATAATATGAGTAATAAAATGTTCTAAGTAGAATGATATTTAATAATCTGAAAAGTGAAAATGCCAGCTTCCACTTACTTGAATCTAAAATTTATATCCCATTTTTGTCACCTAGGTTGGGATAAAAATATATGACGACTCCCTTGTTTGAATACCCTTGGTGTACTTGAATTTGATTATTATTATCAGCTAGTCTTACTTTCTAAAAGCTGGAGAAATCTTTATTTCTTTAGTTGCCTAATTTTTCCAAATATTTAATCATTTTTATTTTTATTTTCTTCTAATCCCTAAATGGTTTTCACATTCATATTAAATATGAAGCCATAAACTAGATTAGGTTTATATTTTTTAAATATAAGTAACTAGGTTCCTGGCACAGGAAGGGACTTAGATGAGTTTCCAGTAGGTCAAATATTCTAGAATTCTTGATGTGCAACTCAACATCAATCCCATTCTTTAAGAAAAAAAATCCATAAAAATTAACAGGGAAAATTTACCAGTAGCTTTCTGCAGACAAAGTAGAAGAATCATATACTAGTCCCTGGCCAGTGAATTCCTCAATTTTACCATCATGCTTATAAAGAGGTGGCGACAGTCCTATACCATGAAACTGGAAAAGAGAGTTTTTCCAGGCCAGTGTGTTATTGCCACTAATTTGGGTCTATGCACTACTGTAATTTGAGTTATGAGTGTGTATTATGTAACATATTTTTCTTAATGGTATTCTTCATCCACTTGGAAATGCCTCTAATTATATATTTACTAATATCTTTAAAGTTTATGAAGTATCTGAAGAATCATTTCTGGAAGAAAAAGTACTTGTGACTCATCCTCAAAAAACAAAACCCAAACCAGCAAAAGGTATATAATACCAATAACCCAGTGAAGAAAATTTACTTTTGGCTCATTTTAAAAACTCAGTACTTTCCTTCACTGTTAATAAACATAACTGTACTCATATCTTTTAAGTACCTGAACCACCCAAGAAAGTTGCTCCAGAGGAAAAAATATATGTGACTATTCCCAAAAAGAGAGAAACACCAGCAACTAAAGGTACATTTCAACAACATCAAACTTGGATGAATATCTTTGACTTGAAGACTCAAATATTGCATGTTACATAATTTACTGTTTTTACAACTTCTAAGTGTAAACCTACTGATATCTTTAAAGAACCTGATACAACCAGAGAAGTGTTTCCAGAGGTGGAGTTACCTGAGGCTATTCCCCAAATTCCAGAGCATCCTCCAACCGAAGGTATAATTCTTAGCTATGAAAATCTAAATAAGAAAATCTTTCCTCATCAGTCTGTAAAATATGTTCACTGTTTTATGTCGATTTTCACAATCTTGAATGCTAAAATACTAATATCTTTAGAGTCCCTAATGTACCCAAGACAAGGAACTGTCTATGGTTTGCCCCTAAAAAGTCAAATCCCATTCATACAACAAATAATGATAAACTATTAGAACAAAAAAAAATCTAATTTAAAGTTATAATGTCTGTTAATATACCTAACTTTCTTTGTAAGTCATGTCTTCCTGTCTTTGCCTTTTCTCAATTAAAAAATACTAATATCTTTAAAGAGGTGGAAGTCTCCGAGGAAGGTGTTCCAGAGAGACGAGCTCCTGTTACCAGAAGAACAATACCGCCACCAGAAGGTACAAGCAAGAAGAAAGTCGGCCTTCTTATCTCCTGATTGTTGTTGTACTTAACACGTGTGAAAGTACTAATATCTTAAAAGCTCTAGTTGCTACCAGGGAGGCCACTTCAAAGTGGGTCCCCCAAAGTAGCGGCTTGACTGGGTATTATACATGTGCCCCTGAGTCATAAGGGGGAAAAGTCCATACCTTTATACGCAGGGAGATGCTTGGGCTATAAATTTTATCTGTGAGGCCTCTAGGAAAAATATATATCCATATGATATGCAGATGTGACCCAGGTAGTCTCTTCACTAGGAAATAGCTTTTGCTGTTGCCTTAAAAAGTAAAATTCAGAGTACTAGAAAAAAATCTGTATGAGAGATCACCTGTAACATTTATATCCCTGAAGCTGGACTGAATAGTCTAACCCCACCCCTCTTTAAAGTGAAAATCAGTGTTGTCAAATGACAGAGGTTCTTGGCTGTAACTGTGAGTCAGTAAATCAAATGCTCCGTGGGATTGAAATTCCAGGATATGATACAACTACCTATTGGAATTGCTTTTCTATTAAATTTACCACCAAAAACAAGCACAGGAATTTGAAACAATTGATATCCTCTAGGATTTAAATATCAGAAATACTTTCAGAAAACCACGACCTAAAGAAAAAAAATATTAAATTCACTGTGGAACTGTTCAGTGTGTAACATCCTCTCTGAAACTATCTGAAACCAGGGCAGTTAAAACCAAAACCAGTTAAAGTTAGAATTCTGCCCTGAATAATTTATTTGCTCCTCTCCTTGTCTATTATTTCTAAAGAGTCTTAAGTTTTCCCATTTGGAACATTTTCAGATTAATTAAAACATGAAAATGTTTTAAAACATCCAAAATGACAAATTCTTCAAAATGCCCACGATATTCTATAATTTGAAGAATATCTGAGCACTTTGACACTATTTTTTCAGTCTAAAATTTTTAGTTGTTCTCCTGAAAACAATTACCCTTTTAAAGTACCTAATGTGAGGGTACAACATAAAGCCAGTTCAGATAAGAAAGGAGCTTTTTTATTTTCCCAAACTAATAGCAAAAGGTACATTGTTAATTATTCAAAATTCAGAGTTTTTTCACCTAAAGGTAAATTTTTATTATCTAATTTTCTATACGCCTACCATTCAAAGAAATGAAATTACTAGCATTGATAGTGTCTGAGGTGACTAAGAAAACAGCTCCTGATAATCAAACATTCATACTATTACCAAAGAATCAGATTCAGGGAGCAAGTAGGTCACCCAGTCTGGAACATTCCTGTAGGTGGGTTATGAGTAAAAGTCTTCACTCCTCTTCATCACTCTGAAGTACAATGCATTAATATCTTTAAAGTGCCTGCATCTCCTGAAGAAGTTGTCCCTATAAAGGAAATACTCATGGCTGGTCCTCCTGAAATTGAAACACCATCCCCTAAAGGTATCATTTATTCTGTCATCCTTCCTTCATTTATTTAACATATGCCCACCATGTGTATGGTGGTAGGGAGATGGGAAATAACAAAGAAAAGATTTCACTCCTTTTTTCAGGACTTTATACCTCATCCAGTTCTTGAAGGAGGCACCCTTGTAGTCATAAAGTCACTTTGGTTAATGTCATTAATGTCCCCACTGATCCCTTAACCTCTAAGTATAATACTAACATCTTCAAAGTAGCTGAAGCTGTGAAAGACGTTGCTCCTGAAATGAAAGTATCTAAGGATGTTCCTAAAGAGCCAGAATGTCCACCTATGAAAGGTACACATCACCTCTGAACAGATACTGAGGAAATTGTCCACCCTCAGTTCTTAAAACTGTTTTTCTAATGTTCTTCCTAACTCCTAAGTGTAAACATACCATCTTTAAAGCACTCGAAGCTCCACAAGAAGTTCCCTCTCAGAAGAAAATGTGTGTGACCATTCCTATCAAAACAGGAGATGCTTTTACTAAAAATATTCATTGAACAAATATTTCATAAGGAGGGTCTAGTGTCGTAGCACCTCGACTAGTTGCTAGAGAAGGGTGAGCCCATCTTCTCAAGGACGCTATTAGTACTAATCCCATTCAACTTAGATGCTTGGTGGGGCAAGGGGAGAATAGGCAGAGAAGAGATGTCTAGAAAACTACGTTTGCTAACTTAGTGTGATTACTGTTTTCATTAGTCATTTTAACTCCTAAATGTGAAATACTAATATCTTTAAAGTGCCTGAAGCTGCTCAAGAAGGTGTTCCTGCAAAAAGAGTGCCTTCCAAAAAAAGAGAGCCTCCGTCAGTTAAAGGTACAAGTTTCCACACTCTCAAATTCAAGAAGAAATAGCACTTGTAGTCTTGAAAATATTTTGCTGTTCCTATTGATCTTTGAAACACTAAATGTTAAAATACTGATTTCTTAAAGTGCCCAAGACTCTCCAAGAAATTGTCCCTGAAAAGAAAACATATGTGGTTCGTCATGAAAAGGCTGAAGTCCTTGCTGATGAAGGTATATGTTCCCGGAAGCTTAGATGTTTGGGGAAAATGTCCCAAACATCTTCTATATAAATGTGTTTCCTATATAAATGTGTTTATATAGGAAATGTGTGTCCTATATAAATGTGTTTCCTGTTTGCATTGATTCTTGTGACTCCTAAATGTGAAAATATTAATATCTTTGAAGTGCCTGAGGTGCCCATAGAAGTTGTCTGGGAAAAAGTCCATCCTCTCCAAAAGCCTGAAGTCTTATCTGTCAAAGGTACAGCCTAACACCCCCACAGGAGGGAATAGGGAGGGCTGTGGAAAGAACTGCCTTGCTAGCCTCTAAAGTGCGTTGCTGTGTAAACGTGATTCTTGTCTGTGTTGATCCTTGTGACTCAAATGTAAATTTACTAATATCTTCAAAGTGCCTGAGGCTCCCAAAGAGGTTTTCCCTGAAAAGAAAGTGCCTGTGGCACCTCCTAAAAAGCCAGAAGCTCCACCAGTTACAGGTACTTGTCCTGGATCTTAGGTTTAAGAAGATAAAACTCATCTGCTCTTGAAAATATTTTGTTCTAGTGGTCCTATAACTCCTAAATATAAATTTACTAATCTCTTTAAAGTGCCTGAGGCTCCAAAGGAAGTTGTCCCTGAAAAGAAGCCACCGGTGACACCTCCTAAAAAGCCAGAAGTCCCACCTGCTAAAGGTATTTGTCACTGATCTTAAAAAGACATAATGCTTCTGCTCTGGAAAATATCTGTTCCAGTGAACCGCATAGCTCCTAAATATAATTTTACTAATATCATTTAAGTGCCTGAAGCTCCCAAGGAAGTTGTCCCTGCAAAGAAAGCACCAGTTACAAGTACTTGTAACTCTTCTGTTCTTGAAAATAATTTGTTCCACTGCTGTCATAACTCCTAAATGTAATTTTACTAATATCTTTCAAGTGCCTGAGGCTCCCAAGGAAGTCGTCCCTGAGAAGAAAGTGCCCGTGACACCTCCTAAAAAGCCAGAAGTCCCACCTGCCAAAGGTAGCTGCCTACATGTTGCTGTGTTTGACAATGTCTGTTTGTCTTCACTCAGTCTAATGCTGAAAATACTAATCTCTTTAAAGTACCCGAGGTGCCAAAGGCAGCTGTGCCAGAAAAGAAGGTGCCTGAAGCTATTCCTCCCAAACCGGAAAGTCCTCCCCCTGCAGGTAATGGCAATACTATATATACCGGGAAGGAAATAACTGGTCTTTTAGCTAGAAGAAATTATGTGTATATATCCCACTACATAAAGGTAATAAAATTCTAAAGAAAAAAGGGGTTTGGCAGTTATCCAAAATATCTTGGTGTATAATTGCATGATATAGTCATTCATTATTTCCACCTTTCTAAACACAAATTACAAATATTTTTTAAGTGCCTGAGGTGCCGCTGGAAGTCATCCCTGAAAAGAAAGTCCCTGTGGCTCCTCCTAAAAAGCCAGAAGCTCCACCAGCTAAAGGTATTTATCCTTCCATGTTGTTGTTGGTCACCTGTTTTGGGGGCTGGGGAAAGGGCGTTTAGAAGTGTCCATCAGTTTTATAAATGGTATTTGCTTGGGCAAGTGTGTTGTCAGTATTCCCATTTCATAGTTTCTAACTAATAGATACTAATATCTTCAAAGTTCCTGAAGGTCCTAAAGAAGTTGTGCCTGAAAAGAAAGTGGCTGTGCCCAAAAAACCAGAAGTCCTACCTGCTAAAGCTATTTATTCCCACTGCTGTGTTAAGAATGTATATTGTCTTGTCTCTTCATAATCATTGTAACATATGCCTTCAAAGTTCCCAAATTCTTAAACTACGAATATCTTTCAAGTGCCTGAGGTGCCCCAAGAAGTTGTCCCAGAAAAGAAAGTTCCCAAGGCACCACCCAAAACACCGGAACCCCCACCTGTGACAGGTACATGTTAGCTCTGACCTCATTCTTCAGAAGAAATGGCTCTTCAGATTTTGAGAATGACTTAAGCCCATTGCTCATCATTAACCTAACCGTAAAACTACTAATATCTTTCAAGTGCCCGAGGTTACCAAGGAAGTTGTCCCAGAAAAGAAAGTTCCCAAGGCACCAGCCAAAAAACCGGAAGTCCCACCTGTCTCAGGTACATGTTGACCCAGATATCATTCTGAAGAAGAAATGTTTCTTCAATTTTTGAGGATGATTTTAGTCCATTGCTCTTCATTAACCTAACCATAAAACTACTAATATCTTTCAAGTGCCTGAAGTTCCCCAAGAAGTTGTTCCAGCAAAGAAAGTTCCCAAGGCACCATCCAAAAAACCGGAAGTCCCACCTGTCACAGGTACATGTTGGTTCAGACAATATTCTGAAGAAGAAATGTCTCTTCAGTTTTTGAGGATGATTTTAGTCCATTGCTCTTCATTAACCTAACCATAAAATTACTAATATCTTTCAAGTGCCTGAAGTTCCCCAAGAAGTTGTTCCAGAAAAGAAAGTCCCTAAGGTACCACCCAAAAAACTGGAAGTCCCACCTGTCACAGGTACATGTTGACCCAGACAACATTCTGAAGAAGAAATGTTTCTTCAATTTTTGAGGATGATTTTATTCCATTGCTCTTCATTAACATAACCATAAAATACTAATATCTTTCAAGTGCCTGAAGCTCCTCAAGAAGTTATCCCAGAAAAGAAAGTTCTCAAGGTGCCCAAAACACCAGAAGTCCCACCTCTCACAGGTACATGTTGGCTCTGATCTCATTCTTCAGAAGAAATGTCTCTTCAGGATTTGAGTATGATTTAAGCCCAGTGCTATTCATTAACCTAATCATAAAACTACTAATATTTTTCAAGTGCCTGAAGTTACCGAAGTTGTCCCAGAAAAGAAAGTTCCCAAGGTACCATCCAAAAAACCGGAAGTCCCACCTGTCTCAGGTACATGTTGACCCACAACATTCTGCAGAAGAAATGTCTTTTCAATTTTTGAGGATGATTTTAGTCCATTGCTCTTCATTAACCTAACTGTAAAACTACTAATATCTTTCAAGTGCCTGAAGTTCCCCAAGAAGTTGTCCCAGAAAAGAAAGTCCCCAAGGCACCAGCCAAAACACCGGAAGCCCCACCTATCACAGGTACAATCTAGCTCTGACCTCATTCTTCAGAAGAAATGTGTCTTCAGTTTTTGAGGATGATTTTAGTCCATTGCTCTTCATTAACCTAACCATAAAACTACTAATATCTTTCAAGTTCCTGAAGTTCCCCAAGAAGTTGTCCCAGTAAAGAAAGTCCCCAAGGTACCAGCCAAAAAACCAGAAGTTCCACCTGTCACAGGTACATGTTGGTTCTGACCTCATTCTGCAGAGGAAATGTCTCTTCAGTTCTTGAGAATGATTCAAGTCCTTTGCTCTTCATTAACCTAACCATAAAATACTAATATCTTTCAAGTGCCTGAAGTTCCCCAAGAAGTTGTCCCAGAAAAGATAGTTCTCAAGGAGCCACCCAAAACACCAGAAGTCCCACCTCTCACAGGTACATGTTGGCTCTGATCTCATTCTTCAGAAGAAATGTCTCTTCAGGATTTGAGCATGATTTAAGCCCAGTGCTATTCATTAACCTAATCATAAAACTACTAATATCTTTCAAGTGCCTGAAGTTACCGAAGTTGTCCCAGAAAAGAAAGTTCCCAAGGCACCACCCAAAAAACCGGAAGTCCCACCTGTCTCAGGTACATGTTGACCCACAACATTCTGCAGAAGAAATGTCTCTTCAATTTTTGAGGATGATTTTAGTCCATTGCTCTTCATTAACCTAACCGTAAAACTACTAATATCTTTCAAGTGCCTGAAGTTCCCCAAGACATTGTTCCAGAAAAGAAAGTCCCCAAGGCACCAGCCAAAACACCAGAAGTTCCACCTGTCACAGGTACATGTTGGTTCTGACCTCATTCTGCAGAAGAAATGTCTCTTCAGTTCTTGAGAATGATTCAAGTCTTTGCTCTTCATTAACCTAACCATAAAATACTAATATCTTTCAAGTGCCTGAAGTTCCCCAAGACGTTGTTCCAGAAAAGAAAATTCCCAAGGCACCACCCAAAATGCCAGAAGCCCCAGCTGTCACAGGTATAATTTAGCTTTGACCTCATTCTTCAGAAGAAATGTGTCTTCAGTTTTTGAGGATGATTTTAGTCCATTGCTCTTCATTAACCTAACCATAAAACTACTAATATCTTTCAAGTTCCTGAAGTTCCCCAAGAAGTTGTTCCAGAAAGGAAAGTCCCCAAGGCACCAGCCAAAAAACCAGAAGTTCCATCTGTCACAGGTACATGTTGGTTCTGACCTCATTCTGCAGAAGGAATGTCTCTTCAGTTCTTGAGAATGATTCAAGTCTTTACTCTTCATTAACCTAACCATAAAATACTAATATCTTTCAAGTGCCTGAAGTTCCCCAAGACGTTGTTCCAGAAAAGAAAGTTCCCAAGGCACCACCCAAAAAACTCGAAGTCCCACCAGTTTCAGGTATTTTTCACCCCAGTACTTTTTCTGTAGAAGAAACACCTCCTCTGCTCTTGGAAGTACTTTTAATTCATTGACCTCTTTAACCTAAGCATAAAACTACTATCTTTTAAGTGCCTGAAGTTCCGCAAGAAATTGTCCCTGAAAAGAAAGCACCAATGGCACCTGCTAAAAAGCCAGAGGCCCCACCTATTACAGGTACCTGTCATTCACCTTCAATTTAAGAAGATAAAACTCTTCTGCCCTTGAAAATATTTTGCTCTGGTGGTCATATAACTACTAAACATAAATTTACTAATATCTTTTAAGTGCCTGAGGCTCCAAAAGAAGTTGTCCCTGAAAAGAAAGTACCTGTGATGCCTCCTAAAAAGCCAGAAGTCCCACCTGCTAAAGGTATTTGTCATGAAACTTAGGCTTTAAAGCACATAACTCTTCTGTTCTTGAAAATATTTGCTCCATTGGTCTCATACTACTAAATGTAATTTTACTAATATCTTTTAAGTGCCTGAGGTGCCAAAAGAAGTTGTCCCTGAAAAGAAAGTACCTGTGACGCCTCCTAAAAAGCCAGAAGTCCCACCTGTTACAGGTAGCTGTTACTCACCTTAGATTTAAGGAGATAAAACTCTTCTGCTCTCAAAAACATTTTGCTCTAGTGCTCCCACAACTTCTAAATGTAATTTTACTAATATCTTTTAAGTGCCAGAGGCTCCCAAGGAAGTCGTCCCTGAGAAGAAAGTGCCCGTAACACCTCCTAAAAAGCCAGAAGTCCCACCTGCTAAAGGTATTTGTCACTGATCTTAGGCTTAAAAAACATAACTCCTCTGCTCTTGAAAATAATTTGTTTCAATGATCTCATAACTCCTAAATGTAATTTTACTAATATCTTTCAAGTGCCTGAGGCTCCCAAGGAAGTCGTCCCTGAGAAGAAAGTGCCCGTGACACCTCCTAAAAAGCCAGAAGCCCCACCAGCCAAAGGTAGCTGCCTACATGTTGCTGTGTTTGACAATGTCTGTTTGTCTCCACTCAGTCTAATCCTGAAAATACTAATCTCTTTAAAGTACCCGAGGTGCCAAAGGCAGCTGTGCCAGAAAAGAAGGTGCCTGAAGCTATTCCTCCCAAACCGGAAAGTCCTCCCCCTGCAGGTAATGATGAAACTCTCCAAACTAGTATTTTTGAAAAGAAAAACTCTCTTCTGAGTGTTGTAAAAATGATTTTATAAAATGTTTTGTATGTTTAAGTCAGTTCTAGCATTCAAACAAGCTTGTGTCTTTAAAGTGTATGAGGAGCCTGAGGAAATGGCCCCAGAGGAGCCTCCAGTTGAAGTCGAAGAGCCAGAACCTGCTCCTGCTCCTCCTCCAAAAGGTACTGGCCAGCTGCCGTGCAGCCTTAGCCAATCCTGGCCCTTCTTGTCCCCCAGATTCTAGGTGTTATGACTTTTCTTGTTTCTCACTCTTCTTCACTGATTCTAAAACATAAATCGTAATATCTTTAGTGACCGTCCCACCTAAGAAACCTGTCCCAGAAAAGAAACCACCTGCTGTCGTTGCCAAGAAACCTGAACCACCACCAGTGAAAGGTATTCCCCACTGCCTCTGCTTCCTACAGAAAAGTGTCTGTCTCTAAAATGCTATGTTTCGCTGCTCAGCTTAATGATTTCCGTATGTCATGGAAATGATGAGCTAAATACTAATATCTTTTTAAGTGCCTGAGGTGCCCAAGGAAGTTGTTCCTGAAAAGAAAGTGCCTCCGGTGGTTCCCAAGAAACCAGAAGTCCCACCGGCTAAAGGTACTTGTAACTGTCTACTGTCTAAAGAGGTGGATACAACCTTTAGCTCTTGAAAAGTATTTTGTACTATGTAAATGTGGTAAATGTTTACAAGTGATTCTTCATAATGTTAAAATACTAATATCTTTAAAGTGCCTGAAGTTCCAAAAGAAGTCGTTCCAGAAAAGAAAGTAGCTGTTCCCAAAAAGCCCGAAGTCCCACCAGCTAAAGGTACATGTCACTAACCAGTAGATAAGCACTCACTCTTGGTTTCGAAAGTCACTTCCAATAGGAAAGCCTTTTGTTTGTCAAACATCTTATATTAACAACTACAAACCTACTATACTGGATGTTTAGGGTTTTAAATGTTTTTAAATAGCATCATTGATTGAAAATTTAAAAAAAAAAAAAAGACTGGTACGTCTGTTGTAAGTATTGAAAGAGTTTTCTAACATGGTTTTGTTAATGTTACTAGGCTTCGTTTTCTTCCTACCATGTGGATCCAAGAGCAGATCACTGGCCTCATTGTGAATTTTGTTCATGGATCTGTCCCTGGGTTATTTGAACTAGATATGGTATAAATTTCATGTACTTCTCAACTACCCAGAAGTAAAACTAACTCTTTCTTTTAAGTGCCAGAGGTACCAAAGAAACCTGTCTTGGAGGAGAAACCAGCCATCCCTATTCCTGAGAAAGTAGAGTCTCCTCCTCCAGAAGGTACACATAATGCTGTTTATGAGCTTACCACTTTTGACTGTTTTAAATGTAAGCCTTGTTCCTCTTCGAATTCAGTATCTCTTGGTCATTTTCTGCCCTTTAATTATTTGTCTTACTTCACTGTTCTTAATTAGCTCCAATCTTAAATCTATTTGAGGTCCATAGTCAGCAACTACACTGGCCATCATAAGCTGTGTTACACAAAGTTTCTCTAATGTACAGGTGAACTAATGACTATAAATGACATTATTAAACACCAAAGGGGTTTTTCAAACATTCAAAGCAATAGAAACAGAAATCGGTCAAACAAGATGGATTTCATCTTAATAAAAGTGATGATATTAATAGAAACAAGGGAAGAAGTCAAGACTATTTATTGTGTTTCACATTTGTGCATTTTAGAATATTGTTCGACACATTCAATTAAAATTAACTATATCTTTAAAGTTTATGAAGAACCTGTGGAAATTGTTCCTGAAGAGGAAGAGCCCGTTCCCATTGTAGAAGAGGAAGAGCCAGTTCCTGTTGTTGAAGAGGAAGAGCCTGTTCCTGTTGTAGAAGAGGTGGAACCAGAAGCCCCACCACCAGCAGGTACAAGACAAGATTCACTGAATGGAAGAATAGACCATTTAATTTTTTATGTCTATTATTTATCTTGCTTAAGGCAAACATCTCAGTCTTCTATTTCCTTCTTTAACATTTAACCTTATTGGCAACAACGAGAGTCAGTTGCACACATAAAGCTTTTGTCCTACAGACACAATGCAGCATAGCCAAGTGTGATCTTTTTTTATTCATTCATAGCGTTAATCTTTTCATTGTAATCATTTGACTCTAAAAGAAATCCCTGTCTTTCAAGTGCCTGAAGAGCCCAAGAAGATTGTTCCAGAGAAGAAAGTTCCTGTCATCAAAAAACCAGAGCCTCCACCTCCTAAAGGTACCTACAGTAAAATAAATATTTACTTCTTTTTTGTGTGTTGTCAGAAATTTGGCACTCTTTCCTTGTTTTATATTGTGCTGTATCATGAACTGTCGTCTGTATGTTACAGTTCTGAGCAGACTTGTCAAATTAATGTGTACATATTGCATCTTGCAATTTTATATTATTAAATGCTACTAATATCTTTAAAGTACCTGCGATGCCAAAGAAAGTTGTCCCAGTGAAGAAAGTCCCAACTGTTAAGAAGCCAGAAACACCAGAAATTAAAGGTATTAACATCATCATTGACATTATAATTTTTTTTTAAGTATTCTGATATCTTCAAGTGGAATCCAATAAGTTGTCTTCAGTGTTAGGGACAAAAATGTCCTTATTTTGCTTTCATTAATTTTAATGCTGCTCTTTAATTATAAGTTCTTTATTCTTAACACTTTTTCCAATGTCTTTAAATACTCTTTCTAAAATAAAACTAATATCTTCCAAGTGTCTGAGCTGCCCAAGAGACTTGTTCCAGTAAAGAAAGAACCTGTGCCTGTTACCAAAAAACCAGAAATCCAGCGAGTAAAAGGTATCTACCATGAAGAAAGAAAGAATGTATTTCTCTGAATGCTAAGCATCTTAATAGTAGTTCTTATAACAAAAATATGAAGTATAAGTTTATGCAAGAACAGATTTTACAGAAAATCAGAGGGAAATAATGAAGGCAAAGAGAAAATAAGACAGACAAACAGGAGAAACCTAGCTTATCCTGAAAGATAAGGCTGGATGTAATGATGCCAGTCATATTTTGGAGTTCTTTGAATGCTAATATAAGGCATGTACTTTAGTCTGTGGGCAATAGAAAGCTTCAGTGGTGTATAAATTAACAGGAGTCAAGCTTCAGATAACTGGCAGCAGGTCAAATTCTTAGAAGAAGACAATAATAGAAAAGAGCTGTTGCAGTTTTTAAAGTCTTCAAAAATTGAGTGACAGAAATGGAAAGGACTAGATTTAAGAGAAGTGGAGATTAAGTGGGTGTCTATTCTCAAAGTAATGAGGGAAATAGATGAGCCCAAAATGATTATAAGAGTTGGAGCTAGGCCATGAGAATGGTTCACTGAACCCCCAAACTAATATTAGAAAGAAGGCAGTGAATATATCTTTTACATTTCAAGTACGGAATTTGAGAACATGCATCTGGAACTTAGGAAAGATATTGGGGCCAGAGATGTTGATCCATAAGTCATTACCAGGGAAATAAGAGTTGAGAGTGCAGGAGTGATTGCTCAAAAAATGTAGATTCAGTTTTTAAAATCATCAAAGTTAGACCAGTGGAAAACCTCTATGTTCAAAGGCACACAGAGGATGAGAAATAAATGAAGAAGGCTGCAAGCACTCATTTATTAAATTAGGATGTCCAAAAGGGTGCCTTGCCTCTAAAGCTATTTTCCCCACAGAGTCTTATAAGATGAAGCACCCTACCCATGTATTCTTTGTCTGCTCTTTGCTCTTGTACATCTTCTAAATTTTTAATAGTAAACAAAATCAATATCTTTAAAGTGCCTGAAGTTCCCAAGGAAATCATCACAGAACAGAAAGTGTCAGTTCCTGTCCCTGAAGAACCAGAAGCTCCACCTGTACAAGGTACCTGGCTGCACTCTGAATCTTGGAAAGACGGTAGTCATCTCATCATCTTGCTTTGGTTGTAGATGGATCTTTTGTGTTTATCTGTCGCCTGTCTTATGTAGTAAAGTTATTGGTATTTTGAAATCTTCTGAAGAATATGTTATAGTGTGTAACTAAGTTGATACGTTGAAACTTAGCGGTTGCAGTATTCTACTCTGAATTCAGTCTAAAATAAAACACTGTGTTTTTTAAGTTGAAGAGTCGCCTGAGGAAATAATATATGAAGAAAGAGCAACCATAACCATTGGTAGAAAAGTGACTCCCCCTGTTGAAGGTATATATATGTATAAATACAAAATTTTTAATCTCTTGAAAACTCCTATTAGAAATAAAAAAGTATTTATAGGCTAACATTCCTTCTTGAAATTACATGCAAAAGCATTTTAGCATATGTTTGACTTCTTCATTTTTCAAATCATTATACTTCTTTTGAAGTATAATCTTTGATTATTCTTGATTGTAATTATAAATTCCAAAAGATACAGTTTACTGAGGCAAAACTGGAATCATTGCATTGGATCTTCCAATGATAACCCAACATCAGATTTTAAAAATCATTTCATTTGCCATCAACATACATCAAACAGTAGAAAGCTTGAATATAAGAAAATTGAAATATTAACCCCTTTTTCTATGTAAGTGAATACGTATATTTTTGTTTTTGCGACTGTCATCTTTGCATCTATATGAAATTTGTATGAGTCTTGTGAAGAACTTTACATTACAACCTCTTATCCTTTGTCAACATTCTCTAAAGAACGTGAAATTGAAAAGTATGTTAAGCCTGAAGAACCCGAAGAACCTGAACCACAGCCAGAAGAAACACCAGTACAAGGTATTCAGTTAATTGGACTTAAATCTTCATCACCGTCTTCTTCCTCTTGATATATATGTATATGTTTTACGTTGTTTAATGTGTACAGTATGTCTCTCTTCACCTGTATGTAAGGTATTCTGTTTTAAATGTGCATCTCGTCTGTATTCATGTCGTTTGTACTATTTATCTCGCATCGGTGTGGCTTATATGGATGCTTCCTTCGTCATTTTCATTAGTGCTTGTGCTGGACTTGTTATCTATGTACAGTGTTGACATTCTTATGTTTTATGTTGAACGTTTTTATGTTTTATGTTGGATACCAATATTATGTATCCAAAAAAGCAAACTTCTTACTTGAATATGCTTCTTACTTCTTACATAAATATCCTCATATTTCTGCTGAATATACTGTAAGTCCACATACCAGTCGTTGTATTCATATACTAATACTCCTGAAATACTCTTTTAAGAACCTGAACCTGAAAAGAAGGTTATTGAGAAACCAAAACTCAAACCAAGGCCCCCAGCTCCTCCTCCTGCTCCACCTAAAGAAGATGTCAAGGAGAAAATATTCCAGCTTAAAGGTATAAAATGATACTTCCAAAGTTTTATTAACCTGCTCCAAACTTCCATCCAAACATCTGAAGTGGTGCTTGCAAAAAATGTATTTTTAAAATGTGTTCTTCTGGGCTTGATCGTGCTGGAGAATTTCATAGAGACTTGTGTTTTATGCTGCCCTGGGGGCGTTGTGAGGCCACGCTTGCTGCCCAAAGTGTCAGAAAGTGTGCCATGGTTAGCTTCATCCTGACCATCTGGGTGCAGGGGCTATCCAACTCACTTTCTAATGCAGAGTGGGGTGAAAGGGTTTTCTGATTTCAAAGTGTGGTTGCCGTGCATGTCTTTGGGATCTTGTGCGTGTGAAATGTAGAAGAAAACTTAGCAGGATATTTTTAATATTGCAGTAATGAATTTATACAAATGCCAAAACTTTGTCCTTAAAGAATGACATATGCTTTAAAATATACTATAGGCTTTATGTTTATGGGGTCCAATAGCTGATGTGTTCATATACCATGAAAAGAAGGTATATGAACAACTTGTCACTGCTTCCCCACTTTTTTTTTTTAACAACCCGATAAAAACCCAACTGTGCTCTGTGGTTGTTCCCCTTGTTAAACTTTCTTTCATTCTCTTTGCATTTAGATTTTTCTTTGAATTCAGTTTTCTTGGGCTTTCCTTGTGGCTCAGCTGGTAAAGAATCTGCCTGCAATGCGGGAGACCTGGGTTCTATCCCTGGGTTGGGAAGATCCCCTGGAAAAGGGAAAGGCTACCCACTCCAGTATTCTGGCCTAGAGAATGCCATGGGCTATAGTCCATGGGGTCGCAAAGTGTCGGACATGACTGAGTGACTTTCACTTTTACTTTGAATTTATTCAATATTATTTAATTCTTAAAATAACATCTTTAAAAGCTGGAAAATTAGCAAAATTGTATTATTCTTTCTATTTTAACAAAATGTTGTCTTATTGGTGGTGTCATGAGATTTCCCAATCTAAAATAATCTAGATACAATCTTAGGTGAGCACTTTTCCCTTACCTACACATGTACACAAAATCAGAGTTTTCCGTAGGAAAGCTTGTTTCTTGCCTCTCTACAACACTCCTGGCCTGTAGGGAGGGTCTTTGGCATTTTAAATCGGACATAGAAAAAGCAAACACTTATGAAAAGATTACCCATCTGTTGATTGACATTTTATGAAGACACACTTAAATATGTTTCTCTTCTTGTAAAATCTATATGCAAAGGAAGATTTCTTACCCCTGCAAAGAGTAAAACTTATCTTTCGTCTCAGCTAGGCTTTAACTTACTACTCCACTTTGGAGTAAAACTTGAATCTGTTTTCATGGTTTGAACGCTTCCTGTATGTTCTTCAGTGGCTGTTCTTGGCTGTTACTAATGCTTTTGGGTATAGACAATAAAGCAGGGATTTCATAATTTGCTTCAGATCAGTCTCAATAAACAAATAATAAAAGTAAGATCATCTTCTTTAAAGCTGTTTCGAAGAAGAAAGTTCCTGAGAAACCTGTGGTTCCAGAAAAAGTGGAGCTTACACCTCTGAAAGGTATTTCAACAGTCTAGAAAATGCTCATATTCAGTATCCCTTTGTCTAACTCCTTGCTCTTCCTGCTTTCTACAAAGTTCTTCTTTCTCTTCTTCTTTTTTCCTTTTTTTTAAAAAATAATAATCAGGGTAGTCTCACTGATTTCTTGTGTTTTTGTAGCTTTTATAGTCCTGGTTCTTAAGTGTTGCTTTCATTGTCTCTCATCAATTTCATGCATTCATGGATAGATGTTGTTTTCTTTGTCTCATCTACATATATCTTCTTACATTTTCCTAAACTGAAAAACAGCAAATTTCACTGGTTAGCTGACATTAATATCAGGACACATCTTAGATTAAAATGCTGAGAGCTAGCAATAGAAAGCTTTGCGATTTCACTTGAACAACAGTATTTTAGCCAGTGGTATAAGCACCAAAAATAAGTCCTGTCTCCTTCTATACCATTAATATGATTCATAGGGATTTCCTTATGGCTTTCCTATCACTCTCTTCTCAGGGACTCCAAAACATTCTTTTGGGTATACAGATCTCATGTTGTAGGGAAGTTTCTTTCTCACTGCAGGTCATTTTTTCAAAACATATTTCTCTTTAAACAGTATTTTTCCTTATCTAAGCTTGGGATATATAAATGAATAATAAAGGTTTATAAAACATCTATTGAAAATAAAATTGTTAATTTTTCCAGTGAGCATAGTAGGGAACAGTGTTCTATTTAAGTAATTAACACATCCAGACTCATAAGTTGAATCTATTCCTGATTCACTCTGGGATTTTGGAAAAATCACCCATCTGAATATATATTTCCTCATTTATAAAACAGAGATTACAAATTAGTGTTGCTGTGGATGTTAGCTGTGGATGCAGAAGATGTAATAATCCTCTACAAAGCCACTCAAACATTAAATGACATATTAATATGTCAAACATGCAATGAGATATTAATATATAATGACTTTAAAAACAACTGCAATGGTGTGTTCTATACCTGAGTCGCATATGTAAGATCTTAGAAATGAAATAATAATATGGAAAAGCAGATACAAAGATACATTTTCACTATATTCATTAGATAAGTAAATGATATTACTGATGGAAATTAAATGCATAGGCGTCTCTCCAGCTTGATCAATGAAAATGGTTTACATTACAAATATTGGTAACTCTAAAATAATTACCATGGATAAAATATTTAATATTTGTGAAATTTTACTTAAAATACTTGACAGAAAAAATATTTAAAATGAAATATTTACATATTTGCTCTGTATGTTTGAAATTTCAAGTAAGAGTTAAGCACATCTATCTTTATCACATAACATGAAAGTTATTTAATAAGTTGCAAATGTCTTATTTAAAACACCAAATGTGAAGTTTTATAGAAATATCTAAAAATTCAGATTGTTTAAGTATTTCTCCTTTCCCCAAATCAAGTTCATAATCCATATTATTTGGCTTTCTTCTCTTGTTAGTGGAGATCTGAATAATGTCACTCACACCTACTATAATTAATGGTTAGGGGAATATCAGTGTAGGTTTGAACAATCTACAATTGCATATTGGGCAAAGATGCTGTCAAGAACCTTGTACTGAATGAAAAATTCATAAAGTCAATATAGAATAACATCTTCTACACCCTTTTAAGGTGAATGAATGTATTTGCCTGAAGTTAATGCGATTGAATTTCATCACAAGGTTATATAGATCTATGCAGAGGAAACAACTTGAAGTGTGTTCTTGCTTTTAAATTCTGTGATGTTTATATGCAACAAGAATTATTACTTATGCATCATGGTTAACTAGTTTTGAAAGAGACAGTTTCTTGTTGAAATTTACTTTTTATATGAATTTACTTCAAAATTTAAAATCATATTTTTTTAAGTGGCTGGAGGTGAAAAGAAAGTTCGCAAATTACTTCCTGAACCTAAACCTCAACCAAGGGAAGAAGTTGTTCTCAAAAGCGGTATAGTATTTTTCAAACATTGTATCAGCTTCAAATAACAAAAAAGAACTTGAAAGCTTACAAAATATTTCTGTTCCTTGGTTTTCTCTTAATTAGATTCCTAATTTATCAAAATTCATTTCTAGTTGCATTGAAAATTAAATATAATCACTTCCATATCTTTTTAAAAAGACAGAAATTTTGTGAGCATTCAGAGTATCTTGAAATTTACAACATTAATAGACATGACTAAGTTGATAATATTCTAAACTAATCAGAATGACTATAGCTGCCATTTTCATAATCAAATTATGTAGTAAAATACACTAAGCCTATTAAATACTCTAAATTACACCAAATGATTTAAGCCTGAACTCAAAATTCAGTTTTAAAGTGTGACACAGGATTACCACAACTAATAAATAACACTTTCTAAAACCTGAGTATTTCTTTCTACTAATAAAATATTAAAGAATTAGAAACAAGATATTTGAATGAAGACTCAAATTCTGACTTTCCCTCCACATAGAATTACTTATTTCTTGGCTACATTTCTTTGGCCATCTCCACTTCTGTTAACTTTGTACTAATTTAAATTCTTCTTTTCTCATTAAATTATAACATTGAATTATTAGAATTTTTTGCTCTTCAGGTTATTCATTTTGTGTTTGGATATTTCTGCCATGGATTTGTCTCTGAACAGCCTATCTATATAAAGTGACTCTGAGTGCTATTTTAATTACCTTAACAACACTTGATCTTTTTCTTAAAAGCATTTTTAGTGTAAAAGCCAGTTTCCGGTACACTTGAGCTCATGCTGTTCACTTTCCTTGCTTTGTACATTATTTGCATTCATTAAGCTTATTCAGCATCTTCATTTGTTTGTCTTGGTTTACATATAAACCTTTTTGTCTTTTAAGTTCTAAGAAAGAGACCTGAAGAAGAAGAACCTAAAGTAGAACCTAAAAAAGTAGAAAAAATTAAAAAACCTACAGGTAGGAATCTCAGTAAAAATTTGTGAAATTATCTTTTAACAAAATTGAGATTTAACAAAAGGTTTATCTTGTAAACATAAATGGAGTTAAATATAAATGTAGCTTCATATTTCATCTGTCTATGTTTTCCATTGTCTGCTTTCTGTTTAAACATTTTTATAGTATTAATAGTTCTCAAATCCATTCATGCATTTCCATGCACTTCATCATCATTGTTGTTATTATTATTTCTGAAATAATCAAGTTGGCTGCAAAATAATTTCATGGGAAGGTGTCGGAAATGTTTCATAAAATTTGGGGCTTTTAGTGGGCTGATTTTTATCTATTCTCAAACAGTATATTTGCTATTTCAGAAGTGATTTAGAAAGGGAGAGCTCACCAACGGGGCTGGGAGGCAAGTAGGTGAAATAAGAGAAAGAAAAATAAATTGAAGCAGAGTCAAGAAGAGAAAACAGAAATTAATTGATAGAATATAAGGGTTTTCTTTCTAAAGTCAACAACAGAGCTTCAGAAAATAGTTTGATCTAATTATTTCAGATTAGCTGATTTCTAAGGATTCAAATCCTAAAATAACACTAGAAAATTATCCTATTATCTTAAAGTGCCAGAACCACCTCCAAAAGCTGTGGAAGAGGTTGAAGCTCCTCCAGCTGTTACCAAAAAGGAAAGGAAAATTCCAGAACCAGTAAAAGGTACAAACTTCCAGTTGTCTCTAAAAATACAAATATGCATCAATTAAAATATCATTACACTGGCATTAAGATTTGAACACCTGACCTCTACTCATCTCATCCAGCTTAATTTTCTTTACAATTCACTCTCACGTGCAGTTGCCTCATGCCCACCCATTTGTTAAATACATTACTAAGTTTTAAAAACTAACAAAATTGTATTACGGGCAGTGAGATGAATAATAACATTAGAAAATCAATAAAACTGACTTGCTGTATTTTCTAAGTACTTTGTTTAAATGTAAGAATAAACTTGGATCAAGTATTTCACTTAGTGACTGTTTGTGTATAAATTCTAGTATCTTCCAAGATACATTAAACCTGTCCAATTTTGGTTTGACTTTGTGAAAAACTTCAGAAACACTGTGATAACCTGCTTATTACTATGAATTGTTTTAGTGCCTGAAATTAAGCCAGCAATACCTCTCCCTGCCCCTGAACCAAAACCAAAGCCTGAACCAGGTAAGCAAGCTTATCCTCAATATCAACAGCATATACCTTCATGTTTCACACAAACAATGTATAGTTAGTAAGAAAAGAGGAGTGAAAGTGTGCATGCATCAAGTGATTTCTAACATCCCAATGTCTTAGATTATACTGTTATATTTTAATACAATATCACATATGTGCAAATATAGTATTGTATATAGATTTTATTATAATTAGAATATATTGTTCTTTGAAAAACAGTTTATTAGATTTTAAAATTCACCAGGGGAGGCAAATAGGCAAATGGGCTTTAGGAAGTGACAAAGGATACATTAATGCAATGAACATCTTTTTGCAGAAGTGAAAATAATCAAACCACCTCCTGTGGAGCCCCCACCAGCTCCCATTGCTGCCCCAGTGACGGTGCCAGTAGTTGGAAAGAAAGCAGGTAATTATTCTGTTGTTTTCTTTCTGCTTGTTTGTTTTGGTGGCTTAATGAAAACTTCGTTAAAAATTAGGCTTTCTTTTTGTTGAAACACAGCATCGTTTCAGTTGTGGGAGCTTATAAATTCATGATTAAATTTTCTTTATCTGCTCCCCTGTACCAACCTACTTTCTCATCCATGGGTGCATATTGTGCAATTGAAATGTGCAATTTTGATTGAAATGTGCATTTCTGCAAAACATCGTTTATTTATATGCTTTTGAGATTAACTAATGAGTATGTTCAAAGTTAAGACATATAGATACTCTCTAAGGACATACATATAGGAATCCCATGGAGATGCAAATTTCCCACGTGCCCTGTAAAAATAATTTCTCACTTTTTAAAAAGACTGCATTTTAGAATAAAGAAAAAGTTCTGGAAATTGATGGTTGCATAATATTGTGAAGTATTTAATGCAACTGAATTGTACACCTAAAAATGGTTAAACTGGTCAGTTTTATGTTAGGTATATTTTACCACAATGAAAAGGAAAAAAAAAGGACTGCATAGTTCTGCTTTTAAATCTATATAAGAGTTTAGATCAATAATAATTTTCTTCAGTGTACTAACTCAGTGGTATAGGTATCTTAGGTACAAACTTAAAATACATATTAGTTGCTAAGTTGCTTCAGTCGTGTCCGACTCTGTGTGACCCCATAGACGGCAGCCCACCAGGCTCCCCCGTCCCTGGGATTCTCCAGGCAAGAACACTGGAGTGGGTTGCCATTTCCTTCTCCAGTGCATGAAAGTGAAAAGTGAAAGTGAAGTCGTTCAGTCGTGTCCGACTCTTAGCGACCCCATGGACTGCAGCCTACCAGGCTCCTCCATTCATGGGATTTTCCAGGCAAGAGTACTGGAGTGGGGTGCCATTGCCTTCTCTACATATTAGTTGAACTATTATTCATCACTTAGGTGATAATCTCAAAACCAAAATGATTTGACATGTATAGATCATTGATAAACACATGTCCTAACTGTTTGATCTTTGTCTACTTCTTTAATTTCTTTCCTAGTCTGTAAAATCAGAATATTTAATAACTACTTATTAAAACTATTATGAGGATTAACTATACGCAAAACTTTTAGCACAGTGCTTGGTACATAACAAGAAATATTTGGATTTTTATTATGTTTAATAACATGAGAATATACTGTGTTCTTTCATCTATGGTTTAATTTTAATATTATACAACATATGTTGTCACTGATACAGTTTAGGCATTATTCTTTTAAACTTTTATGATTTTTATGTGATACTTTTATTAGTTCAGAAAAAGACAAGAACTGACATTGAGATAATTAAGTATGTGTAAAAGTACAGCTTTTCTCACATCCCCAGGTCTGACACTAAAGAACTGGTTCTACAATTTATACTGCCCCATATTAATTGAATTAAACTCTTAAGTGTGGGAACTGTCTTGGTTTTGCCTTAGTTCATTATTTAATTAAGGGAGATCTTCAAAGAATTCGTACGTTTGTTGTACATAGACCCTTTCTTTTTCTGGAGTCTTCCCTGGATTTATTTGCCCAGCTTAATAAAGAAAGAATTTTGGTAACTTCTGGGTTATTTCCCTTTAGCCTACATTGATTCCTTGTTGATAAAAAAAGGTATTTCCTTGATTCACATAACCAGCATACACATTAACATACAAAATATTTTACACAGCTAGGTAAGCGTAAAACTCTTCCTCACAAGGTAAGAGTAAGCCTTCCAGAAATGGGAGAAAAATTACTTGCTGAAGGTAATTTTTTAATCCTAGAAACATTGGCAATTTAGCTTGGTCATAACATTCAGAATATGTCTTGCTGGAAATATCCAGATAGTCTCAGTAAAAGTCACATTAAAAAATCCAATTTTTCTTCATGCATTCATATTTATAATAAAGAGCATGATTCAGCCCACATGGTTTACTACTAAGCATGAAATAAGTCTGAAAATTGTTTAAATGCTGGGTTTTATTTTTATTTCAGAAGCCAAAGCACCGAAAGAAGAGGCTGCCAAGCCAAAAGGTCCCATCAAAGGTAAGATTCATTTCCCTGTACCTGAGTTGTAAAACCTTTCACTCTGGAAACTTTACTTTCAAGGGCAGTTTTCTGTTCAAGGGGGAAGATTTCAAAATTTATATCTTTATGATTTCTAATTGATTCTGCGAACACTAGTATGTCTTTTAATATCACAATGAATACACCTCTAATATTACTCAATTGGATATTACATATGTAACATATACACTTTAGGATAATGAACCCTACAGGCTCCAAGCTTCATTCTCCATATACATGGTATTTATACATCATAGATGAAATAATGAGACATTAATCTGGACATTATACATTTGGCTTTCAAACTTGAGAAAATGCAGAGTGTTTATTATCCGTGGATTCCTTTTGCCTCCTCATTTTCTTTCTGAAAGAATGCAGGATAAATTCAATTGATAGTTGCCTCATCTTTAATTTTCCCCTCTTGTCTCGTGGTCACACTATCACTGGCTTTACCCAGCAGACAGCCAGGTATGCACTTACTGACCCATATGGAAATGCCAATTCAACTTTTAATTTTATTTTGAATTAGGTGTAGCCAAAAAGACTCCTTCACCAATAGAAGCTGAAAGGAAAAAGTTAAGACCAGGAAGTGGTGGAGAGAAGCCGCCTGACGAAGCCCCGTTCACCTACCAGCTGAAGGCTGTGCCATTGAAGTTTGTGAAAGAAATCAAAGACATTGTCTTGACTGAAGCAGAGTCAGTTGGCTCTTCTGCAATCTTTGAGTGTTTAATTTCCCCGTCCACTGCAGTTACAACCTGGATGAAAGATGGTAGCAATATCCGTGAGAGCCCAAAGTACAGATTCATCGCTGATGGCAAAGACAGAAAGCTGCATATCATTGATGTTCAACTTTCTGATGCTGGCGAATACACCTGTGTTCTACGTCTGGGAAATAAGGAGAAGACCTCCACGGCTAAACTGATTGTTGAAGGTAATTTCCAGTCTTCTGAATATGGCCCCCATGGAACGTTAACACAACGTTAACGTAGCAATTTTTATTGTCCCTTAAACAAAATTTCTTCCCAAGTTTTATCTCATTGAAAATATTGTATGTATTGAAAAGTCTCTGCCACTTTTTAATATTGCAATTCTCCATAGAACTTCCTGTGCGTTTTGTAAAAACGCTTGAAGAGGAAGTCACAGTGGTCAGAGGACAGCCGCTGTACTTAAGCTGTGAGTTAAACAAAGAGCGTGACGTGGTCTGGAGGAAGGATGGCAAGATTGTCGTGGAGAAACCCGGCAAAATTGTGCCCGGCGTCATTGGCTTGTTGCGGGCGCTGACCATCAACGATGCAGATGACTCCGATGCTGGGACGTACACAGTGACTGTGGAAAATGCCAACAACCTGGAGTGCTCATCCTGCGTGAAAGTAGTAGGTCAGTGCTTCGCTGGGAAATTAGTTCTACTTACTGTTCAGAAAAGAGAAGAGAGATCTTCAGTTTCCAGTATCAGAATATCAACAGTCTTACACCTTACTTATCAGGGAGAATATCAAATCAGAGCAGATTAATTATGTCCAGTTTTGAGGATTTTTCGCTGTTTCTGAAATTCGCTAAGGAAGGTTTTGTACTGCTTATTCAGATGCTAATTATCTTTTCTGACCTGTTTTATCATACAGAAGTCATCAGAGACTGGCTGGTGAAACCCATACGAGATCAGCACGTGAAACCCAAAGGGACGGCTGTCTTCACCTGTGTCATAGCCAAGGACACTCCAAACATTAAGTGGTACAAAGGATATGATGAGATCCCCTGGGAACCAACTGATAAGACTGAGATAGTAAGAGAAGGAAATCATATACACCTCAAAGTTAAGAATGCTATGCCAGAAGATATTGATGAATATGCAGTGGAAATTGAAGGGAAAAGATACCCTGCCAAGCTGACACTTGGAGGTATAAAAACCTTACCATTTATTCTTAAGTTGTGTATGTGCCTAAGGCAAAATAATATGCACAGGTACACTCACAAAAGTGTCACTGTTTAACGCCTGATGGGTTTTCATCCTTTACCAATACAGACCGTGAAGTTGAATTGCTTAAGCCAATAGAGGATGTTACCATTTATGAGAAAGAAAGTGCAAGCTTTGATGCAGAAATCTCGGAAGCAGATATTCCTGGACAATGGAAACTGAAGGGAGAACTTCTAAGACCCTCACCTGTGAGTAATTTCTTCAAGTTGTTAATCATATACGCAAATGAACCTGTCCACAAAACAGAGACAGACTCGCAGACATAGAGACGAGACGAGTGGTTGTCAAGGGAGAGAGGGGGTGTGGGAGTTGAGGGTTAGCAGACACAAACTATTATGTATAAAATGAGTCAACCACAGACCCTACTATACAGCACAGGGAACTATATTCAACGTCCTGTGATAAACACTACTTTGTAAGTCAACTATACATCAACAAAAAATAGAATAAGTTGTTAGTCATATTCTGTATGACCACATTCTATAACTGATTCTGACACTCAGATTTGGTTCAGTAAAGATGGAATTATTTCTGGCTTCCAAAGTCTCAAAGAGGAGAAGAAATTTGATGCACTATTTGTAGACAGCTCAGCAATTGAAAAAAAAAATTTATGACAATATTCTTTATTTTTATTAGTAGTATTACAGTTATTTTATGGCTCTATAGACATCTGTATCTGAAACAATCTATCTCATTCAAATGCTAACTAAACCTATCCTTTTTCAGACATGTGAGATCAAGGCAGAAGGTGGAAAACGCTTCTTGACTTTGCATAAAGTCAAACTGGACCAAGCTGGTGAAGTTCTTTACCAGGCACTGAATGCAGTTACGACTGCCATTCTGACAGTGAAAGGTATGGGCCTTTAGGACTCATGGAGTGGGCTCAACTTCATCTGACAGCCCCCTGCATTCTGAAAAGCCTCATTCTTCATGTTTGCTTTCCAGAAATCGAACTTGACTTTGCTGTGCCCCTGAAGGATGTCACAGTCCCAGAAAAGCGACAGGCTCGATTTGAATGTGTCCTCACTCGAGAAGCAAATGTTATATGGTCTAAAGGACCTGATATAATCAAGTCATCTGACAAGTTTGATATCATTACTGATGGAAAGAAACACATTCTTGTCATCAATAATTCTCAATTTGATGACGAAGGAGTCTATACTGCTGAAGTGGAGGGCAAGAAGACCTCAGCACGATTATTTGTTACAGGTAAGAGCTGGTGAGCTCTGACTCTACCATCCTGTAGTTAGGCACATGAATATCTGACTTCACATACAGATCATCAGGAAAAAAAGGAACATCAAGTTTTAATAGCTGTAAGTGACCATTAGCCCCACAACTTTATTTTCACATTGCCATCAAAACAATCCCCTTAATTTTTTTTTTAATGGAGGATAGATCCTTTTGAAAAGGTGACTCAATAAATGCCATGTGAAAGATTCTTTTTGCCAGGCAGAGTGGACTATTTCTGAAGGTAAATTGTATTTCTGAGCATATTACCTTGTATTTGCAGGTATAAGACTGAAATTCATATCACCTCTTGAAGATCAGACAGTGAAAGAAGGTGAAACAGCAACTTTTGTCTGTGAACTTTCTCATGAAAAAATGCACGTGGTCTGGTTCAAAAATGATGCCAAACTCCACACGAGCAGGACTGTACTCATCTCCTCAGAGGGCAAGACTCACAAGCTGGAAATGAGAGAAGTGACAATGGATGATATTTCCCAGATCAAAGCCCAGGTTAAGGACCTCAGCTCCACAGCAAACCTGAAGGTCTTAGGTAAATGTGACCAGCTATAACCAGAGAGCTGACTTTTGGATGGTGGGAGTGGGTAACAGTTAAACATTTTGCAATGTGTAACTCTTTAATTTCGCTTTGACGTTCTCTGATTATCTGCCAAATGTCCCTTATAGAGGCCGATCCCTACTTCACTGTGAAATTGCATGACAAGACAGGAGTCGAGAAGGACGAGATTGTTCTCAAGTGTGAAGTGAGCAAAGATGTGCCAGTGAAATGGTTCAAAGATGGGGAAGAGCTTCTACCTTCACCGAAACACTCCATCAAGGCAGATGGCCTGCACCGCATCTTAAAAATCAAAAAGGCAGATCTGAAAGACAAAGGCGAATATGTGTGTGACTGCGGCACGGATACGACAAAAGCAAACGTCACTGTTGAGGGTGAGCCACACAGAATTTCTAAAGGTGCCCCATCTGAATCTGCGATTGCTTTGTCCAGTCATTCTTACAAAACTTTGTGTAAATTTCAGCCCGACTAATAAAAGTGGAGAAGCCTCTGTATGGAGTAGAAGTGTTTGTGGGTGAAACAGCTCGCTTTGAAATTGAACTTTCTGAACCAGATGTCCATGGCCAGTGGAAGCTAAAAGGAGAGCCTTTAACTGCCTCCCCTGTAAGTTGCAATGATCTGATCACATAGGTAGGGGTGGGGCGCTTGCTTGCTCAGTGGTGAAAGATGGTACATTTCTGGTACAAAATCTCTTGATTATTTGTAGGAATAACCAGTTATGAAAATGATGTTTTTCTTTCTCTTTCCTCCTCACCTCACTCCAAACAGGACTGTGAGATCATTGAAGATGGGAAGAAGCATATTCTGGTCCTTTATAACTGCCAGCTGGATATGACAGGCAAGGTCTCCTTCCAAGCTGCCAATGCTAAATCCGCAGCCAATCTGAAAGTGAAAGGTACGTTCTGCTTGCCAGCCACCCTTTTGTGTTTTCTTTGCAAGGCTTCCTTTTGAGACCCAGAACTGATGCCTGGAAGCATATTCTGGCTTCATCCACACCCTTTTCTTTTTTTCAGAATTGCCACTTATCTTCATCACACCTCTCAGTGACATTAAAGTCTTTGAGAAAGACGAAGCTAAGTTTGAATGTGAAGTATCCAGGGAGCCCAAAACATACCGTTGGCTGAAAGGAACCCAGGAAATCACAGGTGATGACAAAATTGAGCTTATCAAGGATGGTACTAAGCATTCACTGGTGATCAAATCTGCCGCTTTTGAAGATGAAGCCAAATACATATTTGAAGCTGAAGATAAGCATACAAGTGGCAAACTGATCATTGAAGGTAAGCATTCTTATCAGATAGGCTACCTTTAAATGCTTTTATTTATATTTTTCCTTTTATATATCCTCCTTTAAGGATCAGTATTAGTAAATTGCTGTTGTTGTTTTTTCCTGATAGGAATCCGACTTAAATTCCTCACCCCACTCAAGGATGTAACAGCCAAAGAGAGGGAAAGTGCTGTGTTTACTGTGGAGCTGTCCCATGACAACATCCGCGTTCGCTGGTTCAAGAATGACCAGCGCCTGCACACCAGCAAGTGGGTCTCAATGGATGATGAAGGGAAGACCCATTCCATCACATTCAGAAACCTCTCTATTGACGATACCTCTCAAATTAAAGTGGAAGCTATGGGGTTAAGTTCAGAAGCCAAACTCACTGTGCTTGGTAGGTGCTTTTTTTTTTAATTTAATTTTATTGCATTCAATTCATCAGAAATTTATATAGTATCTACTATGTAAAATCTTTCAAGTGTTATATTACATGAAAGCAATTCCTGCCCTTAAGAAATGACCACATACATTATTAGAGCTGAGTCTGAATTATTTTTACCAAAAAATATAAGAGGATTTTAAAGGAATAAAGATTCAGGCTCACAAAATAGCCAGTTTAAATCAGAATTAAAACTCACTTAATTATGGAGCCTTGTCATATTTAAAATTAGGAATATAAATACTTCCTCTCTTCACTTTATCAAAATTATTTCAGAAAAATGTTTCTCAAGTCCCTAAGAAACACAGAACTTACATTAATAAAGCTCATTGTTTTTCCTGGGCTGCTAGTATCAGGCAGATTATATACGAAGTCTAATATGTATAGTGACCATTAAAGGCGAACTATTAATTGATAGAAGAAAAACTAATAATGTGAACTGGAAAGCTTACAGGTAAACTGGTCATAAGAGATTTGCTAAGAAATTCAAAATTTAGCTGAATGATGGAGGACCACATAATTATTTGAAGCTAAATTTCATTGTGTCTTTCATACTACTGTTAATGAAATACTTCAAAATATAATATAGATAGATTAGATCTTGATAAATCCCAGGCATCAATTCCTTTTCTAACTTTTAGAGAACTTTTGAACATACATGTTAAATGAGTAAAGCATGGTACACTTTCTAAATACACCCAGACTTCTATGAGCTGCCCCTTAAACTTTCCAAGAGATTTTTTATCTCCTTAGGTGGTTAATGAATTTTTTTCACTTATACTTTACTTGCAGAGGGAGATCCATACTTTACAGGAAAGCTTCAAGATTACACTGGCGTAGAGAAAGATGAAGTGATTCTACAGTGTGAAATTAGCAAAGCAGATGCACCGGTGAAATGGTTTAAGGATGGACAGGAAATAAAACCATCTAAAAATGCTGTTATTAAGGCAGATGGCAAGAAGCGCATGCTAATCCTAAAGAAAGCCTTGAAGTCAGATATTGGACAGTACACCTGTGACTGTGGGACAGATAAGACCTCAGGAAAGCTTGACATTGAGGGTAAGGAAATTTCCACAAGCTTTACTCTTGAAGCTGTTGGAGTTATTTCTGCCAGAGGCTAATGACACATGCTGACCCTGCACTTTTCTAGATCGGGAAATTAAACTGGTGCGGCCCCTGTACAGTGTGGAGGTGATGGAGACTGAGACGGCTCGCTTTGAAACTGAAATCTCGGAAGAAGATATCCACGCCAACTGGAAGCTCAAGGGAGAGGCCCTGCTCCAAACACCTGTAAGGCTATTTCTGAACTTGTCAATGCCCAGAGGAGCTGTGTGAAATAGGAAAAGGACAGGAGAAAAGTCAGAGTGCACACAAGGCATTTAAAGCATGATATCAAGTTCATCAGAACTCAAGCCAGTGAGAGCTATTAGGGTCTATGAATGGGCTCAGACGGGCACACTTGCATTATTTTTGATCCAGCATCGGTACAAGGTTCTAGATATTCTGTAAATGCTGCTGGTTGGTTTAGAATGAAGCAGCTCAAGTAAATATTGCCATCATGAATAATATTTGTTAGCTTTCTTTCACAAAACTCAAAATTATATAGTCACCTCAAGAGTTTTCCTCATAAATTCCTTTAATTAAGGAATTTTATCCTCAGAACAAAATACCAAAGATGACTTCCTATGGAATCTTTCCTCTCTTTTGACACAGGAATGTGAGATCAAGGAAGAAGGCAAAACACACTTCCTTATTTTGCACAACTGCCGCCTGGACCAGACTGGGGGGGTGGATTTCCAAGCTGCCAATGTTAAATCTAGCGCCCACCTCCGAGTAAAACGTGAGTATTATGTCTTTCTGCTGAAAGTGAATGGTAAACTCCTGCAGCAACTGGATGTGAGTGAAATTAGATTTATTTAGTTAATTAGAAAACATTATCTAAGTATAGAAACTAGCTTTCTGGTATTTACTTCTTTGTCATCCTCATACACCTGTGGTTCAAATTCTAAAGTTTGGAAATTTCATCAACCATTCTGTTTGAACCAAAGAAAATTAAGTCTCACACTCCCCCACTCCCTAATTCTTTCAAAGTAGAATATTCATAGAAAAAGAGTCTTAACTCAGAACTCTTAAAGACCCTTAAAGAAAATTTTCAAGTGGCTATACAACTTTCACACAAAAAAGAAAAACTCTGCTGTGTGGGCATTTCAGATTCAAGAAGGGAGGTGGGAAGCACCAGGCTAACAGTTTTGGAAGGCGCAGAAGTGTTTATGGATTGGACAGGCTGTGTGGTTGAGGGGCCCTTGTCCTCTCCCAATCAGAGTCTTAGTTATTTTGGAAGTCACATACCTTATGTAGCAAGAGGAACTCGATGCCTGGCAGAACAACAGATGCAGCACAAACTTCTCGCTGACCTTGCAAATCAGAACGAAAGGGCCCCTACAGATAGATACCCGCTCCCTGGCCACCTGCTCTCCCCTTCTCGGCACCAAGGGGCCATGTTCACATGGGAGTGAGAACAGCGGGCAGCCCTGTGGCTCTTTCCTCCTCGAGGAAAGCAACCTTGACGATCAATAACTAAATGTGTATTTATCCTTTTGGAATTACAAAATGAGTCACCGGGAGCTGTTTCCTTCCCCTCGCACAGCCCGCGTCATTGGTCTCCTGAGGCCTCTGAAGGATGTCACGGTGACTGCGGGGGAGACCGCCACTTTCGACTGCGAGCTGTCCTACGAGGACATCCCAGTGGAATGGTACCTCAGAGGGAAGAAACTGGAGCCCAGTGACAAGGTCAGAGGCAGACGGGTGGTGGCCTTGCCTGCACTTCTTTCTCCCTCAGCTCTTTCATCTTCACATGCATGCTCCTCCTTCTTTCTTACTGTCCCTTGTCTCCCCTTCCTTTTCCCCACTCAAGCGTGATTTCTGTTGACGTTGTAAAGCAGGTTCTTCTCATTTTTGTGGGGTTTAACCTGATGATATTTCTGTTGAAATGGAAATTAAAATTTTAAGTACGATCAAGTTTTAGGACTTTGCAGAAAAGGCAAACATTAATTAATGATCAGTGATAGTTTAATTCATTGAAGACAGGAGGGATCAAAAAGGCTTTCTGATTTGCTGTGCGGTACAAGGGTACAGATTAGGTTTCATGGAGAATTCTCTCCATGCTATTTCGTGTTCTGCATATAAGGGGATTAAGAGGAGAGGATGGAAATTCCATTTCAGGCAGTTGATCAAGTAGTTGAGATAACTTCTGGGTGGATCTGCTCTTCAAGCATTTCTCCAAAGCTATTTTTAACCCTCAAGTGCTTTGAGCTGTGCAAATTCTGGAATGCAAATGGACTATTTAAAATGCAGCCGATGGTGGTGGCAGGAAAGAAGGGCTCCATGATTATCCACATGTATGAACAAATATACTTTAAGAAGTTTTAGGAAGTAACTAGCTTGTGGTGGGTATTGAGTAACTAGCTCAATACCCAAATTGAACTATGTATTTTGCTCCCTAAGACAACATGTGTTTAAATTATCTTGATAACTCACCATTAATTTTGAATTCTTGAAATAAAATATATAGAAAACATCCAACATGTGTTGGAAATAAGCACAGGCCATTATGTCCTTTTTTTTTCCTTCGGTATTTTTAGATATTTGATATTTATAGAATCAAATGTGGCATCAAGTCTTCAATATAAATCAAACTGTTAAGAATTATAGGAATATAAAATTAAAAAGGGATTCGGTTTAATTAAGAGCCACAAAGTTGATTAAAGTATTAGAAGGAAAATGCCATTGAACAACTATTCTTGAACAAAAGTAGTAGGATTTTAATAAAGGAATTAAAGGGTAATCAGTTAATATTCATCTGGGAGATAAAATCTGCCTGCTATACAGACAGTAATGACGAGTTGATCTCCTTTGTTACCAAGGATAGAAAAGTCATACATTCCATTTGCAGCAAGAGAATTAAGTTAAATGAGGAAACTGTCCTCACTGTGAGGTTTTCTGCATATACTGAACTGGGTAATGGAGGCATCTCCACCTTCACGTTTGCTTTTTCAAAATACACATTTGTCCAGTTAAGTGTGGTTTAATTGTTTCATGTCTAAAGGCAGAGCACTGGTTGATTTTTCAAGACCCTTTCATGATTTGAATAAAGGAACACTGAAAATGTTAGTCCCTTCAGCTGTGTCTGACTCTTTGAAACCCCATGAACTATAGTCAGCCAGGCTCCTCTGTCCATAGAATAGTTCAGGCAAGAATATCGGACTGAGTAGCCATTCCCTTCTCCAGGGGATCTTCCTGACCCAGGGATTAAAACCTGGTCTCCTGCACTGCAGGCGGATTCTTTACTGTCTGAGCCGCAAGGGACGTCCCAAAGGAACATTGCTTAAGGACAAATGATATTACTCTTTTGCTACTATATATCTTTAGCTCAAATTAAGAGCTTTTAATTAAAAGATTAGTCTTATTAGTTCTAATGTAAAAACTAGACCATTTTATTTTGAAAAAATTTTTGGAGTATAGTAGATTTACAATGTTGTGTTAGTTTCAGGTGTACAGCAATATTTCCTGAGAACCACTGAGCCTAGTTCTTGGTAATAGAATATTCTAGAGTAACCTCAGTGAAATTTCAATGATAAAACCATGTGTCAACAAATATCTGTTGGTAGATTAGAACGGGAGATACTTTTTAAAATAGCCCTAAATCACAGTCGAATTTTTAAATGCACAATTTATATTGAAACATCATCACAGAAACAATCTTTCTCCCATTCAAGCACCATGTCCTTGAATAAGTAGCTGTGTTCCTAGAACATGTCTTAATTACTTTCTCCTATTTATTTTCCCTTATTTTGTTTTGGCTTTCCCAATTATTAAGGTAGTTATTTTAATAGCCCAGCTCTTCATTAAGGGAAAACCTTCATATGAAACTTTATTCCTAACTCTCTTCTTTACACCACGATAATAAACAGTTCTACTGGTAAAAAATTTTACATTATTCTTAACTGTAAGTGAACTCTTAAGCAAAATCAATCTCTATGACAGGGCACAATGTCTTGAGGAATTTGGGATGGGGGAACTAGAAGAACCTCCACTTGTCTTGTAATTTACTGTGAGGATAGCTCTGTCTGTAGCCTGATTGTCCGTTGGCACAAGCCAATTACGCAACCTAATTGCAGCCCATATCAAGCCAGTATATTCTTTTTGATGATTCATTTTCCTACAGGTGATACCCCTTCAAACCACCTAAGGTTGCATTTACAACACTAACATAAATCAAAATACTAACGGTGGTGGCAGCCTTTGTCTTCATACTCCAAGATCGCAGCCACCTCCTGCTTTCACTTGTTCTGAAGTCTCTTTATCCATTTGTGCTTTGTGAACAATCATAGCTCTGTCTGATACCTGCTCTTCCCAGTCATAAGGTGCAAATACATGACTTTCATGTGTGAAATGAAGAGCCAACATCTTCATTTGTGTTTTCTAACAAAATTAAGAGACTGTACAAATTATTTTAATCACGTTTAACTGGTTTGCAAAATAATTGCTAAATAAATGGGAAGAATTCTAGTTCATTGCAAGGCAAACATCTTGCATTTAGAACATAAGGTTTACTTTCAGCTAACTATATGTGATCATTTTTCTCCCTTCCTTTCATGATTTAGCTTTTATAAGTTCTTCCTGTATATATATAAGTTCAAACTCAGTAGTAAAATGGAGTCAAATATATATGTATACATATAAATACTCATACACATATAAATTCACCAAGACGTTTCAACATAGAAGTCCTCCCTGTAATTATATAAAGGTAACTGCAAACTGTAAAAGCCTAAAGTTTCCTCAAGATTCCAAACTATTAGTTTAAACTGTTTTAAAATACATATATGTGGTACAGATTATTATAAAACATTTTGGAAAGCACTATTTCAAACTCTTTACCTGAATGAACTAAATGCACCTACATATATGTGTGTGTGTGTGTGTGTGTGTGTGTGTGTGTGTGTGTGTGTGTGTGGTGTGTGTGTATAGAGAGAGAGGAATGTTGTTTTATATATTCTTTTTTTCTTCCAGTTTTGATATATAATTGATATACAGCACTGTATAAGTTTAAAGTGTAAGCATAATAATTTGGCTTATGTGTATCATGAAATGATTACCACAATGTTTGTGAGCACCCATTATCTCATATTAAAGATAAAGCAAAAAATTTTGTCCTGTGGTTAAGAACTCTTTGGATTTACCTTCTTAGCAACCTTCATATATAACATACAGCAGTGTCAATTACATCTGTTATGTTGTAGTAGTACATTACATCCCTAGTACTTATTTATCTTTAACAAGAATTTTCTACCTTTTGATCAGTTCATCCAATTAGCCTCTCCCCACCACCCCACCCAGGTAAACAAAGATCTGAGCTCTTCTTCCATGAGTTTGTTGGGTTTTTTTGTTTTTGTTTTTGAACTATAATTGACCTATAACACTATATTAGTTCCTGATACATGACATAGTGATTCTTATTTCTGTAGATTTCAAAATGATCACTGTGATAAATCTAGTTACTATTCATATATCCTTAAACTGAACTTCTTTTTCTTTTTCTGAAAAACTAGGTGGTTACACGTTCAGAAGGAAGAGTTCATACACTTACTTTGAGGGATGTAAAGTTAGAAGATGCTGGAGAAGTCCAACTAGTAGCAAAAGATTTCAAAACGCAAGCCAAACTCTTTGTGAAAGGTAATAATCACACAGCTTATTTTTTTAAAACATGTATAATACAGAGTTTCATAAATAATGCCAACTCTTAACTATCTGTATATGGTAAGTACCACCTGGTGGTCAGACAGTAAAGTGTCTGCCTGCAGTGTGGGAGACCCGGGTTCGATCCCGAGGAGGAAATGGCAACCCACTCCAGTACTCTTGCCTGGAAAATTCCATGGACGGATGAGCCTGGGAGGCTACATACAATCCGTGGGGTCGCAAAGAGTCAGACGTGACTGAGTGATTTCACTTCACTTTACTCCACAGATCTCTCAAATCCACCGAATATCAGAAAGGCTAATTTTACTTTTTGGCCTAACAAAATTAGACCAAAATTTAACTTAAAAAAAAAAAAAAAGCCAAATTTGGCTAGAATAGGTCTCACTTCATTTTTCCCTCTCACTGTTTTTATTGCATTCAGTAAACAGTTGGAGGAAATCTCATTATCAATGGGTACCTATCATTCCCTTAACCAAGAGTTGGCTATTATTTCCTTCTTGTTTCGTATTCTTTGCTTTTCCTCTGTATATTAAAAATAATGATGAAACATCATTATTAGAGGAAAACATCCAGGTGGAATCCAAACTTACAAAGGAAACTTAAAAACAGGAAAGCCCTTGAGATACAAGAGGAGAATTGAGGAGGTGCTGAAACTCTTGCAGAAGTTTGGCTAATTAGTATGATTCTTTCAGAACCCCCAGTTGAATTCACTAAGCCTCTTGAGGACCAGACGGTCGAAGAGGAAGCCACAGCGGTATTGGAGTGTGAAGTATCCCGAGAAAATGCTAAGGTGAAATGGTTCAAAAACGGGACAGAAATTCTCAAAAGCAAGAAGTATGAGATTGTTGCCGATGGCAGAGTCAGAAAACTTATTATACACGGCTGTACCCCAGAGGATATTAAGACTTACACTTGTGATGCTAAGGATTTTAAGACTTCTTGTAACCTGAATGTCGTGCGTAAGTATTCTTACACAGGACTTTTCACTTGTAACTCTTTGATAACAACAACAAAACCACTTTTTTGCATGCTCTTCTTGGCCTAACTGCATTTCTTGGAGACTTACATTATTGGTACTGACATGACATGATCTTTTGTGTGTTTAAAAAAAGAACTGTCCTTCTGCTACATCTGGTCTGAGAAGGGCAGAGTGATCACTTTTTGCTATGCTTCTCACAGAGTAATGAGCGGATGTGCTCTTTGTCTATGTGGGGTAAGCCTACTGCAGGAATATCTCAATACAGACGAGGACAATTGAAACTTAAAAAGACAAGAAGGGAGTCAGAAAAAAAAAAAAAAGGAGAGGAAATGAAAGCAAGTTCCTCTTGGAAGGAAAATGAATTCTCAGGTGTGAGAAACCACTAGAAAAAGAAACTTCAGTTTGAAAAGGCGCAACCCAGAGGTCTGCTGTAGTATGACAAAACCCATTCACATAAAGCTGTCTCTGAAAAGAAGAATGGAAAAGAAGATGGAGTGGAGCCTGGATTGAGCCCTATAAGTGAAGAGAGCACTAATGGTTTTTAGCCTTATTTCTTCCTCTGGTGGAAAATATAACATCTTTTTTCAAAATGCCACATGCTAGCTCATTTTTTTTCACTCATGCATTGGTCGAGCAATAACTTTTTTAGAGTGTCTTTATTTTTGCGCAGTATTTGCTATTTACTCACCTTAAGATATTCGGGCACCCCCCACCACCACCACCCCTACCATGCCTAGTCCATCAAGCTTACCTTCTGTACTCTGCAAACTAGGGTAGTACCTGCCCTAGCATGGAAAAGTTTTGTTTTTAAAGAATCAAGCCCATTTTTTAATTCTTTTGTGGAATTAGAAAAGAATACATTTGCTATTTGGTTTCATTGCTTCCCATCTGTTAACAGCTCATAGTGGCTTTGATTGTGCTTCCATGCATCTTAGTTGGTTTTATTCTTTCCACATTGTGGTTGCTCTACTTTCACTTAAGACAGAATAGCTTCTTGGGTCACCTTCTTCTCTGTCCTCTACTTTGTCTCCACTCCGAGAAGGCTCAGCTACAATGAGCATATCTTCAAGCCTATTAGCCATCACGTGTGTCCCAGAATCTCATTGATCAAGAAGGGTCATCTTGGGAAGGACTCACAAGGAGCTCTGAAAAAAGGAAGGACATGTTGGCAGCTCTTCAATCCTATAAATCCACCAAGTTAATTCTGGAGATAAATAAAATTATATATATATATATATATAAAAGAATCACCCCCTCCCATTCAAAGCTTGTTGCTTAGTTGCACTAATGAACTTTATGCCTTATATGGGACTTCTTTGAAGCTGACACACACCAAAAAAGCTGAACGTATATGATTTCAATTGCAGACTTATGCCTCTCAGCTGTAGACAAGATTGGCCATAGCCCTTAAAGCTCTACTACCATTGAATTCTTCTGATTTCTCAAAGATTATTCTGCCTGCCTTAAATAAGATGATGATTCTTTGCTACTGGTATTTCCTTTGACAATATCAACTTTCAACTCTGGAGAAGTATCAGTGAAGATTTTTCCTTCCAGCTATCATTCAGAAGAACTAAGCTGGTGATAGACAGGAAGAATTAGTTGGGCATATAATATGCTACATAATTTTATAAAAACTACAGAGATGTGTAAAAGGCAAAGTATCACAACTGAATGGCAGCTCCAAGTGACTTCCAAATCAGTGGTAGCCTAATATGAAAAAGCCTGCAAAAGACTCACTTTTTCTTTGCTTTTCTTTTTTTTCACTTTTTCTTAATATGCACTATAGTAATGTCAGAATGAATTTCTAGAAACCTCATTTTGAATTCTGACCTTCTCTTACAGCTCCTCATGTGGAATTCTTAAGACCGCTCACTGACCTTCGAGTTAAAGAAAAAGAAATGGCTCGGTTTGAGTGTGAAATTTCCCGAGAAAACGCCAAGGTCTGTGATTGTGCGCTTGCTAACTTGTGTTCTCCAATAAATTTGTTTACTTTTGGTCAGCCAAAATGAGAAAAAAAAGTGAACCAAACCTGTCTCTAATCATTTTATTTTTAGATTAATGGTTTTACTCTAGTATGAAAGACATACCTGAGTTAATTGTTCTCTTGTTAGTAGTAGTCACTTGCTATTACTTGAAAAACACTGGATTTACAATCAGGAGATTTAGATATTATTAATTTGAACTATAGGAAAGAGATTTTTCTTAAGTTAAAAACAATCAAATATCAGCAATTTCATATCTCTCAACTAAATACTCCTGGTAGCCATTAACTACCATAGGAGAGTCAATTTTGAGTCTCAGTTTACACATCTGGAAAACAAAGGAGTTGGTCTGCATGAAATCCAAAGCCCTCTGACTCTACACTTATATGATCCCATTATTTTTAATACCTGATAGTAGTATCGCAGCTGTTCACTTAATAGTTTAAGACATTTGTTCTTGTTTTTTGGGGGTTTGGTTATATTTATCACTTTAGTTCTTAATAATATAAAGTCTTACTGAATGCTTTTAGAAGAGCTTAGGATCATAGTTCCTCTCAAGGATATACATGTGAAGGAATAAGAAAACTGATAAAGGTATTTGTTTATCTTAAATAAAGGTTCACTGGTTTAAAGATGGTGCTGAAATTAAAAAGGGCAAAAAATATGACATCATATCTAAGGGAGCAGTCCGCATTCTTGTTATCAACAAATGTCTCCTGGATGATGAAGCAGAATATTCCTGCGAAGTAAGGACAGCAAGAACGTCTGGCATGCTGACAGTTCTGGGTAAGAGTGAAGTCTTTCTCTGCAGAAGTATATGTGTTGGGGGGGGAAAAATCTCCAGTTTAATTCATTTTTTGAAAAAATTCTTGCAGAAGAAGAAGCTGTCTTTACAAAAAATCTTGCCAACATTGAGGTTAATGAAACAGACACTGTAAAACTGGTTTGTGAGGTCTCCAAGCCTGGAGCAGAAGTAACTTGGTACAAAGGAGATGAAGAGATCATTGAAACAGGAAGATACGAAATACTTACTGATGGACGAAAGAGAATCCTGATCATTCAGAATGCTCACCTGGAAGATGCTGGCAACTACAACTGCCGACTCCCAAGTTCTCGAACCGATGGCAAAGTCAAAGTTCATGGTATGAAAATTACAATGAATGCTATTTTAAGAAAATCATGCATGTTGCATTTAAGGTACAAATGCTAAAGTTTTCAAAATCTTGCAATTTTTCTTTCCAGAACTTGCTGCTGAATTTATCTCAAAGCCTCAAAACCTTGAAATACTTGAAGGAGAAAAGGCTGAATTTGTCTGCTCTATATCAAAGGAAAGCTTTGAAGTCCAGTGGAAGAGAGATGATAAGATTCTTGAATCTGGAGATAAATATGATGTCATCGCTGATGGCAAAAAGAGGGTTCTAGTTGTGAAAGATGCCACATTACAAGATATGGGCACTTATGTAGTCATGGTTGGGGCTGCCAGAGCAGCAGCTCACTTGACTGTAATTGGTAAGTGTGTTTGTGCTTCTTGGGTTGACTTCCATTTGCATCTACCACTTTGGTCCTTCATGCTATAAAGTCTTCCTGATTGCTTTCAGAAAAACTCAGGATCATAGTTCCTCTGAAGGACACCCGTGTGAAGGAACAACAAGAAGCCGTCTTTAACTGTGAGGTCAACACCGAAGGTGCCAAAGCCAAATGGTTCAGAAATGACGAAGCCATATTTGATAGTTCGAAATACGTTATTCTCCAAAAAGACCTGGTCTACACCCTCAGAATTAGAAATGCACGATTAGATGATCAAGCCAACTATAGTGTGTCTCTGACCAATCACCGGGGTGAAAATGTTAAGAGTGCAGCCAATCTAATAGTGGAAGGTAAGTCACTCATTTGACATTAGAGATTTCAAAGATCAATTTCTATTATGAGAACAACTAAAATCCACATTCTTCTTCTTTCCAACAGAGGAAGATCTTAGGATCATTGAACCTCTTAAAGATATTGAAACAATGGAGAAGAAATCTGTCACATTCTGGTGCAAGGTGAACCGGCTCAACGTAACACTGAAGTGGACCAAAAATGGAGAAGAAGTGCCTTTTGACAACCGTGTCTTGTATAGAATTGACAAATATAAGCACTCTCTAATCATTAAGGATTGTGGCTTCCCAGATGAGGGCGAATATGTGGTCACTGCGGGACAAGATAAATCTGTTGCTGAGCTTCTCATCATAGAAGCCCCTACAGAATTTGTGGAACACCTTGAAGACCAGACAGTCACTGAGTTTGACGATGCCGTCTTCTCCTGCCAGCTCTCCAGAGAGAAAGCAAATGTAAAATGGTACAGAAATGGGAGAGAAATTAAAGAAGGCAAAAAGTATGTGAGAACGTCTCAGTCTCTATTTCTTAGCTGTATATACATATACATGTTTGGCAATTTAGTGGTCCTTATGAAAGCTAACCAATAATTCAATCTCTTCTTCTAGATACAAATTTGAAAAAGATGGCAGCATACATAGACTCATTATAAAAGACTGCAGGCTGGATGATGAGTGCGAATATGCTTGTGGAGTAGAAGACAGGAAGTCTCGAGCTAGACTTTTTGTGGAAGGTACATATTACATGAAAGGACGATTTTTAATATTAGTACCAGTCTTCAAATGTTGTTAATCCCAATACAAACATGTTTGTATTTATTTCGCATTTTCTTTTCAGAAATCCCTGTTGAGATCATCAGACCTCCCCAAGACATCCTTGAAGCCCCTGGTGCTGATGTTGTCTTTTTAGCTGAGCTCAACAAAGATAAGGTGGAAGTCCAGTGGCTCAAAAACAACATGATTATCGTCCAGGGTGACAAACACCAGATGATGAGTGAAGGAAAGATACACAGGCTACAGATTTGCGACATCAAGCCCCGTGACCAGGGTGAATACAGGTTTATTGCCAAAGACAAAGAAGCCAGAGCTAAGCTTGAACTGGCAGGTGAGTCCCTTTCTTTTATCTTCAGATACCCTTACAATACTACAGATACTGTGCTGGTTTCAGGCTTCATAGTTAATGAGAAAATGTTTGTGAGACCCTTTTATTCCTATTAAGCCCTGTCCACATGTTAACTATTCGAATTCCTCTTACCACCAAGAGTCTTGCTCTTTACTTACCAAAATCCAGCACAGTTCCTGGCGTGTGGCAGCTGTTCATTAACTCCCAGAATTAACCTATTGGCCTGTGAGTCTCCCCAGCAAACCCAGGCCTAGAGCCAGCCCTGTTCTTTTCTACTTTCCAAGTCCCTGTGGGGCCCCTTAGGTCTGTTCTCATTCTGACCCAGGCTTCTAAGACATCCCTGTAGGTTGACATTTTGAAAAAGCCATTAATACACCTCTTGTGCATAAGAACAAGTTTGTCTGATTTATCTTGAACTGAGTATGAGGTGCCTACTCTATATAAAACAAAAAGCGTGTTTTATGCACTATATTTAGGGCTGTTGTTAACAGCAAAGAATGGAGGTTTTATGGTTTCATGTCATCCTTAATCCTCTGTTCTTCAGAGTCTGATAATTTGTCAAGTAAGCTGTTGAGAACGTGAAGTCAGCTAGTGTTCTCTCCACTGTTAAGTTACTGTGATATGCTTCCAAGGTTATGTAACTAGTATTTGCTGACGAATCCATAGTAAAACAGCCAGGGCATCTCTGGACTACAGTAAAGCACTCAAAAACATTCACATATGATTTTTCTCACTAGCTGCACCTAAAATCAAGACGGCTGACCAAGACCTGGTGGTTGATGTTGGCCAGCCTCTGACGATGGTGGTGCCCTACTATGCCTACCCCAAAGCAGAAGCTGAGTGGTTTAAAGAAAATGAACCCCTCTCTTCGAAAACAGTTGATACCACAGCTGAACAAACTTCCTTCAAAATTTTAGCAGCCAAGAAAGGAGACAAAGGAAGGTATAAAATTGTGCTTCAGAACAAACATGGAAAAGCAGAAGGATTCATCAATTTAAAAGTTATTGGTAAGCCCTTGAGTCACTTGGACTTTACTGGCAAAGCACAACTAAAAATGTGATAATACACTAAAAAAAATTGTATATATGAATTTCAGATGTTCCCGGGCCAGTACGTAACTTAGAAGTGACAGAGACATTTGATGGTGAAGTGAGCCTCGCTTGGGAAGAACCACTAAGTGATGGTGGAAGCAAAATCATAGGTTATGTTGTTGAAAGACGTGACATCAAGAGAAAGACGTGGGTTCTGGCCACTGACCGTGCAGACAGCTGTGAGTTTACTGTCACTGGGCTACAGAAAGGAGGAGTTGAGTACCTGTTCCGAGTGAGTGCAAGGAACAGAGTTGGCACTGGTGAGCCAGTGGAAACTGACAGTCCTGTAGAAGCAAGGAGTAAATATGGTAAGAAGACTTTTTCAAATCAATTGAAAAGTAGCTTATCTCTGCTTTTATCCCTGAGATAACTGAAAGCCCATGTTTTCTTCTGTGATGAAATGCAGATGTTCCAGGCCCTCCTCTGAATGTAACGATCACTGATGTGAACAGATTTGGTGTCTCACTGACATGGGAGCCACCAGAGTATGATGGAGGTGCTGAGATCACAAACTACGTTATTGAGTTAAGGGACAAGACTTCTATCAGATGGGAAACTGCCATGACAGTGCGAGCCGAAGACCTGTCTGCAACTGTCACTGATGTGGTGGAAGGACAAGAGTATAGCTTCCGGGTCAGGGCTCAAAACCGAATTGGAGTTGGAAAACCAAGTGCAGCTACACCTTTCATCAAAGTTGCTGATCCGATTGGTAAGTTCATCAAAAAAGGGGAAATAAGTACTCCGCTAAATCAAGAAACTAAGCCTATCAATTAAAATAAATCAAAGTTAATACAAAGAACATCAGAGACATTTGAACAAAACTGTAGAAATGCAGACTGTGCCTGCTTTTATCCAGTGACTATGGGGATGATCGAAATGATGACTGCATTGTCTTAAGAAATCTGTCACTGAATTAAATGGGGGCTTCCCAGGTGGCACTAGTGATAAAAGAATTAAATGGCATGCTCCAATTCTTTCTTCCAATCCAGAGAGACCAAGTCCTCCTGTGAACCTAAATGCCTCTGATCAGACTCAGTCCTCAGTTCAGCTCACATGGGAACCTCCTCTGAAAGATGGAGGAGGCCCAATTTTGGGCTATATAATTGAACGATGTGAAGAAGGAAAAGACGATTGGGTTCGTTGCAATAAGAAACTTGTCCCTGAACTGACTTACAAGGTAGGGCATGTGTATCTAAAATAAACAGTATATGCCTGGGGAGTTAAATGTATATATATATTTTTACAAATATTGATTCCTAATTTTAGGTTACTGGATTACAAAAAGGAAATAAGTATTTATATCGCGTATCTGCAGAAAATGAAGCTGGTGTTTCAGATCCATCTGAAATTCTTGGTCCTCTAACTGCTGATGATGCTGACGGTAAATGGATATTTCATTGTTAGATTTGGGAACAGCACATAGCTTCTTTGGGGGTACTGGGATTTAAATACAGTATTGGAAAGTCATTAATTTTTCTCTTTGGTAGCTGAACCAACAATGGATTTAAGTGCATTTAAAGATGGTCTGGAAGTTATTGTGCCAAATCCCATCAAGATCCTGGTTCCAAGTACAGGCTATCCAAGGCCAACTGCTACCTGGTCTTTTGGAGATAAAGTACTAGAAGCAGGGGACCGGGTGAAAATCAAAACTCTGTCTGCCTACGCCGAGCTTGTCATTTCTCCGAGTGAACGTCCAGACAAGGGCATTTATACACTGAAGTTAGAAAATCGTGCAAAAGCAATTTCTGGGGAGATTGATGTCAATGTAATTGGTAAGGAACTAACCTTTTATCATATAAGGTGATTTGACAGTACTAACAAATATTGGTTCAAGCTATTAATGATTCTGACTGAATTTTTTTTCAGCTCGCCCAAGTGCACCCAAAGAACTGAAATTTGGTGATATAACCAGGGACTCAGTACATTTGACTTGGGAACCACCAGAAGACGATGGAGGAAGTCCATTAACTGGATATGTTATTGAAAAGCGTGAAGTCAGCCGGAAAACATGGACCAAAGTGAGTTTTGAGCAGCAATGTACCAACTCCAGAAAAGACAATGGGGGAAATCCTGAGATGTCTTGCAGAGTTAAATGTTTTTACCTTTACACTGCTGAAAAAGTACCTCAATCTTTTTAAAATGTATTGATGCTAATGCTTCCTGAGGTAGTTCAACCAAGATTTGGTGTAATTGCCTCATGCTATGAGCTTTACCAGATCTTCAACTAAGTTTGTTAAGAAAAAAAATAAAGCAAAACCTACTGATTTACTTAGTACCGGCTTAGTATCCAGTATGTCCTTTTAAAAGGGCTATAAGCCTTTCTAAGGACACTAAGTACTGGTCGTCTTACTTCTCACTCCACTAGATAACCTTAGTTGGCCTAATCTGCCATTTTCTCTCCCCAGTTTATACCATTACTTTCCTTTAACCTTGATTTATCATACTTCTACTTGCCAAGCTGGTAGAAAGAATCAACACCTTATTTGCTGACTTATTAATATATATAAATTATAAAACAATTACACCTTATATTAAGGGTCAAATATTATTTTGTATCTTTCTTTGCAACTTTTTCCTTAATATGAAATTAACATAAGAATCATCCTTAGCATTCAAAACTCTGCTCATGGAAAAACCTTTTGACTTGGGCAGAGAGTTTTGGAAAACAACTAATTAATTGTATTGCTTTGTCCCAGGTTACAGACTCTGTGACTGACCTAGAATTCACAGTTCCTGATCTTCTTCAAGGAAAAGAATATTTATTTAAAGTCTGTGCTCGTAACAAGTGTGGCCCCGGAGAACCTGCATATGTTGATGAACCTGTAAATATGTCAGCTCCTGCAAGTGAGTACATCCTTGATAATTTCTTACCTAACCTCTTGTTACCTGTTTTTATTTTTATTTTTTACTGATTTATTTTTTGGCCACACTTGTGTGGCTTATGGGATTGAACCTAGGTTATAGCAGTAAAAATGTGGAGTCCTAACCCCTGGACCACCAGGGAATTCACACGTTTTTGCTTTAGACCTGGAGTTGAAGTTATGGGGGAAAGACACAGGTTGGCAACATAGAGATTTCATAGATGGTCTGTCTAAGACTGACTCTCTCTCTTTAAAATGCTATAGCGGTACCTGACCCACCAGAGAATGTTAAGTGGAGAGATCGAACAGCCAAGAGCATCTTCCTAACATGGGATCCACCTAAGCATGATGGTGGCTCACGCATCAAAGGATATATAGTTGAAAAATGTCCACGTGGTTCTGATCGATGGGTTGCCTGTGGAGACCCAGTGGCAGAAACAAAGTAAGTTTTTAAATTATTTGACATAAGAGTAAATATTTACTCTTACTACATGACCTTTATTTTGGAAAGTCTAAATGTTAAGTTTAGAACTTCCTTGGTGTGCCTGTCTAATTTTTTAAAGTGCTGCTGAACTTACCCTTTAATCAAGATTTCTATTAATTAAAATATTGAAGCAATCCAGAATTAAAGGATAGTATTATACCAGGGGTATTAATTTTGGAAATATTATGAGTACTCCACAGTGGGACAGATGAAATGCACTAAAGCAAAATATCCGCTTTTATTTTCTGACAGAATGGAAGTGACAGGTCTTGAAGAAGGCCAGTGGTATGCCTACCGTGTGAAGGCCTTGAACAGGCTAGGAGCTAGCAAGCCAAGCAAACCCACAGAAGAAATCCAGGCTATAGACACACAGGGTACTTACTTTAGGTTTTTGCTTTGTTAGTCAAGACTTCTGACTTTAACTCCACCTGAACTTGCTAACATCTTAAATAATCTTTTCCAATTTAGAGGCTCCAGAAATTTTCCTGGATGTGAAGCTCCTCGCGGGTCTCACTGTAAAAGCAGGAACTAAGATTGAACTTCCTGCCACTGTAACCGGCAAACCTGAACCTAAAATAACCTGGACAAAGGCCGATATGCTTCTGAAACAGGACAAAAGAATCACCATTGAAAACGTTCCTAAAAAGTCCACAGTGACGATCATGGATAGTAAGAGAAGTGACACTGGGACGTACATCATCGAGGCTGTGAACGTCTGTGGGCGGGCCACCGCCGTGGTGGAAGTCAACGTCTTAGGTGAGGGAGGTGCTCATTTTAAAAACAAGCAAACTCACTCTAGCTACTTTTGAAAATAAAACATGATTTTAAAAGGTGGTTTTTTCTGAGTATGTAATGCCATCCACAGATAAACCTGGACCCCCAGCTGCTTTTGACATCACAGACGTGACCAACGATTCGTGTCTTCTCACATGGAACCCACCACGTGATGATGGTGGATCTAAAATCACAAATTATGTGGTGGAGAGAAGAGCCACTGACAGTGATATGTGGCACAAGCTCTCATCAACTGTCAAGGATACCAAGTTCAAGGCAACCAAGCTAATACCCAATAAAGAATACATCTTTAGAGTTGCTGCAGAAAACATGTATGGTGTTGGTGAGCCAGTCCAGGCCACTCCAATAACAGCCAAGTTTCCGTTTGGTAAGTTTCTCAGTAATCAGTTAGTTTAAAGAAAAAATAAAGGATACTTATGTTAAATGTATATTTAGTTGTCATATTTGTATAAAGGCTATATAACCCATACAATTATCCTGTCTGTAGATCCGCCTGGACCTCCAACTCGCCTAGAACCTTCTGACATCACTAAAGATGCAGTGACCCTCACATGGTGTGAGCCAGATGACGATGGTGGCAACCCCATCACAGGATACTGGGTTGAACGATTAGATCCTGAAAGCGATAAATGGGTTAGATGCAATAAGATGCCAATAAAGGACACCACATACAGGTACGCCCAAGCTCTCCATCACAATGTTAAAACAAAATTTTCATTCTTTAGCATTCCTTTTGAATAGATCTGATTATATATTACTATAAAATTTTTAATTATTTTTACTTATCTTTTCTATTACCACATAATTTCAAAAAAGACATAAATTCCGTTGAAGGACACACTTAATTTCTTACCATAAAATACCAACTTTATGGAAGTTCCAAAGTGTTTGGTCCTCCAGTATATTAATGATTATTATTATAGATATTATAATTTGATTGGTACATGTGACCAAATCTTGTGTGTGACCGTGAAAAGGCAATTTTTAATTTATATTGAAATATTTTCATTTCAATTGCCAAACCAATTTTTAAATAAATTACCTTCTTCTATGTGAAATAAATAGAATTTTCTGCTTTTCATCATGGTATTCAACTCACACTTTGTTCCTAATTCAGAGTGAAAGGCCTCACAAATAAGAAAAAATACCGATTCCGTGTGCTGGCTGAAAATCTTGCTGGACCTGGAAAACCAAGCAAATCAACTGAGCCAATCTTAATAAAGGATGCCATAGGTATGATTCATTTATTTTCTGTGATTGTTTTGAAGCTTTTATTAATTCCTTTTGACAAACCTAAATAATGATTTCATTTCACTGGCTTGCAGACCCTCCATGGCCCCCTGGAAAACCAGTTGTGAAAGATATAGGCAGAACATCATTAATGCTGAACTGGACAAAGCCAGAACATGATGGAGGGGCAAAGATAGATTCTTATGTCATTGAAATGCTAAAAACTGGCACGGAGGACTGGGTCCGAGTGGCTGAAGGGGTTCCCACCACCCAGCATTTGCTCCCAGGTCTCATGGAAGGGCAGGAATACTCATTTCGAGTTAGAGCTGTGAACAAGGCCGGGGAAAGTGAGCCCAGTGAGCCCAGCGACCCTGTGCTTTGCCGGGAGAAGCTCTGTAAGTCACTTTTGATTATTTCATCTTTGCTATCTGGGTTCTTGGTGACTACTAGAAAATTGAGTGCAGACTGAATATTGGACAATAAGAAACTGAGTATTTTTTTTCCTTCAGATCCCCCATCACCACCTCGCTGGCTTGAAGTGATCAATATTACCAAAAATACAGCAGACCTAAAGTGGACAGTTCCTGAGAAAGATGGCGGGTCGCCCATCACCAACTACATTGTGGAAAAGAGAGACGTGAGACGGAAAGGCTGGCAAACAGTGGACACAACTGTAAAGGACACCAAGTGCACAGTGACCCCGCTGACAGAGGGCTCATTATACGTGTTTCGAGTTGCTGCAGAAAACGCCATAGGACAGAGTGACTACTGTGAAGTTGAGGACTCTGTCCTGGCCAAAGACACCTTTAGTATGCTCTCTAACTTTGTTTTTGTGACACCATTTAGAGTAGATTGTCACTTTTCTCTCTGGTGTTTCTAACCAATGAAAATTTTGCTTTCAGCCACGCCTGGACCACCCTATGCTCTGGCAGTGGTTGATGTGACGAAAGGACACATTGACCTGAAGTGGGAACCACCTAAAAATGATGGTGGAAGACCAATACAGAGGTAGAATGTTAATTAACTCATAAAGAAAAAATTACATCTGGCTGAAAATTCTTTATTCGTGTTAACAAAATGCTTGTTATTTCAATAGATATGTCATTGAGAAGAAAGAAAAATTAGGTACCCGTTGGGTGAAAGCTGGAAAGACCTCAGGACCTGACTGTCACTTTAGAGTAACTGATGTCATTGAAGGAACAGAGGTCCAGTTTCAGGTTCGGGCAGAGAATGAGGCTGGAGTTGGCCACCCAAGTGAACCAACAGAAATCCTGAAAATTGAAGATCCGACAAGTAAGTAATGCTTATTTTACAAAGGATATTGTCCAGAGTTTGATGATGAGATTATGGATGCAAACATTTCACTGTCTTTTAAGGTCCTCCTTCACCTCCTCTTGACCTGCATGTTACTGATGCTGGGAGAAAGCACATTGCCATTGCTTGGAAACCTCCAGAGAAAAATGGTGGAAGTCCTATTATAGGATACCATGTTGAAATGTGTCCAGTAGGCACTGAGAAATGGATGCGAGTTAATTCTCGCCCAATAAAAGACTTGAAATTCAAGGTTGAAGAAGGTGTTGTGCCCGACAAGGAGTATGTGCTGAGAGTGAGAGCCGTCAATGCTGTTGGAGTCAGTGAGCCATCTGAAATCTCTGAAAATGTGGTTGCCAAAGACCCAGACTGTAAGAACACAGTTTCTTTTTACAATTAATAGAGCAAACTTTACTCCTGCATTGCATTTTGACATACAATTTTCCCCCCTTTTGGATTACAGGCAAGCCAACAATTGATCTGGAGACTCACGACATTGTTGTCATTGAAGGTGAAAAGTTAAGCATTCCTGTTCCCTTCAGAGCTGTCCCAGTTCCAACTGTTAGTTGGCATAAAGATGGCAAAGAAGTTAAAGCAAGTGACAGATTAACCATGAAGAACGATCACGTCTCTGCACACCTCGAAGTGCCCAAGAGTGTCCGTGCCGATGCTGGCGTTTACACCATTACCCTAGAGAATAAGCTTGGCTCAGCAACTGCCTCAGTCAATGTCAAAGTCATAGGTAATCATTCTTTGATGAAATACCAGCTATGCTTTACCTGATGGGAAAATTGGTTAACTCTGCAGTGCTAGTAGAAATGGCTTCATGAGTTGACTATTTGTAAACTAAATGTCCTTTCAGATTATTTCTTATCATATGAGAAGCAAAGCAATTCTGAAATGAAATTGCTAAACTCTGATTGCATTTGTTTACTTCTGTTGTAATTATTTGCATATGAAAATAGCAATTTGAAAAAGAGATATACCCAAAGAATGTTTAAATAACCAATATTCATTTATTAATTGTATTTTCAAGTTTTCATAGTGTTCTCAACCAGGGGTGGTAACATTTTCTGCCCCTTCCCCCACACATGGTGGTGAATAGTGTTTGGAAATTTGGGGGGCCACTTTTGCTTGCAACAAAACTAAGGGGGAGCTACCGACATTTAATAGTTCAGAATCAAGGATGCTAAATGGCCTACCGTGTCCTACACAGAGAAAGTGTGTGCTCTTAATACCCAACCTTTTCGGGTTATAATAATAATTACCATTTTGATTTTTAATAGGCCTACCCGGGCCATGCAGAGATCTTAAGGCAAGTGACGTGACCAAGAGTTCTTGTAAATTAACTTGGGAACCTCCAGAAAATGATGGTGGAAGCCCAATTCTTCATTATGTCCTGGAACGCAGAGAAGCTGGGAGGAGGACGTACATACCAGTCATGTCTGGTGAGAACAAACTGTCTTGGACTGTCAAGGATCTCATACCAAATGGTGAATACTTCTTCCGTGTTAAAGCTGTCAACAAGATTGGTGGAGGCGAATATATTGAACTGAAGAATCCAGTCATTGCTCAAGATCCAAAGCGTAAGTTTGAGTGTGAACATCATAAAGCTAGGAGTTGTGCTTTTTTTTTTTTTTTTAAGAAGATGAGTTTCCCTATATTAACAGGTTTTATTCTTGTACTCCAGAACCCCCTGATCCGCCTGTAGACGTTGAGGTACATAATCCTACAGCTGAGGCAATGACTATTACATGGAAGCCACCTTTGTATGACGGAGGGAGCAAGATAATGGGTTACATCATAGAGAAGATAGCCAAAGGTGAAGAGAGATGGAAGAGATGCAACGAACACCTGGTCCCAGTCCTGACCTATACAGCAAAAGGCCTTGAAGAGGGAAAGGAATACCAATTCCGTGTGCGAGCAGAAAATGCTGCTGGTATCAGCGAGCCCTCTCGGGCCACTCCTCCAACTAAAGCTGTGGATCCTATTGGTAAGTCGTGTTTAATGGGTTAGCCATCTTCCTATCATGAAAGAAATGAGAATAATGTTCTGTAAGACAGGGCTTCCCAGGTGGCTCAGATGGTAAAGTGTCTGCCTGCAGTGCGGGAGACCCGGGTTTTGGTCCCTAGATCAGGAAGATCCCCTGGAGAAGGAAATGGCAATCCACTCCAGTACTCTTGCCTGGAAAATTCCATGGACAGAGGAGCCTGGTAGGCTACAGACCATGGGGTTGCAAAGAGTCGGACACGACTGAGTGACTTCACTTCACTTCAGACATTTTCATCAGAACTGAAAACAATTATTGCTTTTAATCATTACAGATGCCCCGAAAGTCATTATGAAATCAAGCCTAGAAGTCAGAAGAGGTGATGAAATAGCACTTGATGCAATTATTTCTGGGTCACCTTACCCAACAATTACATGGCTAAAGGATGAAAGTATTATCACACCAGAGGAGATTAAGAAGCGGGTAGAACCCTTGGTTAGGAGAAGGAAGGGTGAAGTTCAAGAAGAACAACCGTTCGTCCTGCCTCTGACACAGCGTCTGAGTATCGACAATAGTAAGAAAGGAGAATCTCAGCTCCGTGTCCGAGATTCTGTCCGACCTGATCATGGACTATTTATGATCAAAGCTGAAAATGACCATGGTATTGCAAAAGCTCCATGTACCGTCTGTGTGCTAGGTAAGTAGGTGAAACTACACTTTCCAATGGAAGGAAGTTAATATAAGAGTTCATGGGGGCAGTTAAAAGAAGTGGGAAATAGCTTCAGTCAGGTGTCCTCATTCCCATTTTCTTCTGGCTACGTCAAAGAAAACTGACGCTGTTATTCATTAGCTAATGTGATATGAAGACAGATGTAGGAAAAACAGAAGTTGATGTCACTGAAGCACATTCAACAGTTACATTTTCCATTGCAAGCAGTGCTACAAAACTTTTTAACCACTTCTGTCTTTTAAAATATCAGATATACCAGGACCACCAATCAACTTTGTATTTGAAGATATCAGAAAGACTTCAGTCCTCTGTAAATGGGAGCCACCCCTTGATGATGGTGGCAGTGAAATTTTAAACTACACTCTGGAAAAGAAAGACAAGACAAAACCTGACTCGGAATGGATGATTGTCACCTCAACGCTTAGGCACTGCAAATATTCAGTGACAAAGTTGATTGAAGGAAAAGAGTATCTCTTCCGTGTAAGAGCTGAAAATAGGTTTGGGCCTGGACCACCGTGTGTTTCAAAGCCATTTATGGCTAAAGATCCATTTGGTAAGGTTCTTTAGCATCTAAACGTTGCCTTTTTATCATATGTTGCTATACATTGTCCCAGCTTATAAACTTGAATTTTTATGTCATACTAGGGAATTAATTCAACCTTGCCTTTTTAAATTTTAATCAGAACCACCTGATGCACCTGATAAGCCCATTGTGGAAGATGTCACCAGTAACAGTATGCTAGTGACATGGAATGAACCAAAAGATAATGGAAGCCCCATCTTGGGTTACTGGCTTGAAAAACGTGAGGTGAACAGCACACACTGGTCTCGTGTGAACCGAAACCTTCTGAATTCTTTGAAGACCAAGGTAGACGGCCTATTAGAAGGACTCACCTATGTCTTTAGAGTATGTGCTGAAAATGCAGCTGGACCTGGAAAGTTCAGTCCCCCCTCAGACCCCAAAACCGCACATGATCCAATCGGTAAGTAATTCCTTAAGAAGAAAGAGGGTGCCGTGTGGTCACTATAATTAACAGTACTGGTCATTTCTAGTTTTCAAGTTTTGTATGCTTGAAAGTTGTTAAGAGAGTAGATGCTAAATGCTACCAAAAAGTGGGGATTATGTGAGGGGGTGGTGGTGTTAACAAACATTTCTGAGGTAATCATTCTGTAATATATATATATATATATCAACTCATCATGTTGTACACCTAAAACTTATATACATTATATGTCAGTAATATCGCAAAGCTGGAAAACAAACTAAATACTGGCAGTAACTACAGACATATGTTGAGGTTGCAGTGTAAAGTTATGAACATTCGTATATATACCTTAAAAGTTTCACAGAGCGATATTTACCCATATTACATGTAACATACTGTGGGGGGGAAATGGGATCGCATAAGCTACTGCACATTTTCAAACCCTCAGTGAGTTTTGATTTCTGTGTATGCATTCATTCCAGCTCCACCTGGGCCACCTGTCCCCAGAGTCACTGACACAAGTTCCACGACGATTGAACTGGCCTGGGAACCCCCAGCTTTCAATGGTGGTGGGGAAATTGTTGGCTACTATGTCTATAAGCAGCTGGTTGGCACAAATGAATGGTCCCGCTGCACAGAGAAGATGATCAAGCCCCGTGAGTACACGGTCAGAGAAATCCGAGAGGGTGCCGATTACAAACTTCGAGTGAGTGCTGTCAACGCTGCAGGTGAAGGGCCGCCTGGAGAAACAGAACCTGTTACTGTGGCTGAACCACAAGGTACGTAACCAGGGACCTGAATAAGGTGATGGATATTTTCCCAGGGTGAGATTTTTTCCTCCCCATCTTTCTGGAGCTAATCTATGACTGTTCTCTTTCAACAGAGCCTCCAACTGTGGAACTAGATGTTTCTGTCAAGGGTGGAATACAGATTATGGCTGGGAAGACTCTCAGGATTCCAGCTGTGGTGACTGGCCGTCCAGTGCCAACAAAAGTGTGGACCATCGAAGAAGGCAAGCTGGATAAAGACCGTGTTGAAATAGTGAATGTTGGAACCAAGTCTGAATTAATTATCAAGAATGCATTGAGAAAAGACCATGGCAGATATGTGATTACAGCTACCAATAGCTGTGGTTCCAAATTTGCAGCAACCCGGGTAGAAGTTTTTGGTAAGAAATGTTAACATGGATTTCCATAGGGTTTTCCCTAAGCAATACTATCTTACTACATTGATTTTCTGTTGTTACTGTTTTATTTTTCAGATGTCCCTGGCCCCGTTCTTGACTTGAAACCTGTTGTAACAAACAGAAAAATGTGCCTGCTTAACTGGTCTGATCCAGAAGATGATGGAGGAAGTGACATCACAGGCTTCATTATTGAAAGAAAGGATGCTAAGATGCACACTTGGAGGCAACCAATAGAGACTGAGAGATCTAAATGTGACATCACAGGTCTCCTTGAGGGACAAGAATACATGTTCCGTGTGATTGCCAAGAACAAGTTTGGCTGTGGCCCTCCTGTTGAAATAGGACCAATTCTTGCAGTTGACCCACTAGGTAAAAGAGAAAGTTTTTTGTTTATAAACTGAGTATTGATTGCTTGTAGTTATGTCATTTATGTATGGAGTTTTATGGCTTCAAACTCCCAACAGTCTCCAGATTTATATTTGGAGTAATGAGAAAGGTAAAAACCAAATAACTGCAGGCAACTGTAAGGATGCCATATTTACTGTAATTTCAATGTAATTTTTGGCATGGTTTTATGTGCTGAAAAACTTAAATCATTGGAGCTTAGCACAAATAAAAAGCAACCAAAGCAAATCTCCTTTGACTGGTATGAACAAATATGAAGCCCTAATACTGCACACAGCTGGTAATGCCTGCTGACATCCCATTCTAGAGAGCAAAGTCTTTGTGGTTCCACAAGAGACAGAGGAATTCTTCCTCCTCCACCACCACCCAAAAAAAGAAACAAAATTACCTTCTCACTGTAACAGCCCATCTCAAAATGTCTGCTGCAGCTCAGGTTGTGCCAGAAAAAAAAACAGAACACAGTTAGACTTAAGACAGTAAAGCTCGGCTTCTGGTTGCAATAATAGTCAAGAATAGATTGGGTCTAGTTTCACCATTCTGAGTTTATTCTTTCTATTTTATCCTTCAGTACACAAAACTATAGCAGCATCACTTAAATTGTCTTTCCACCCCTAAACCAACACTTGAGGCAACATGGTTCAAAGTGTATTCAGTAGACATATCCATTTTCTGTTAATGAGACAGGAATACTTTGCTCTCGGCTGGTCATTCAATCAAAATTTCACAGACAGCCCTCCTAGGTCATTAAAATTAGCTTTCTCAGTGACAGAGGTAAAATACCTAAAATGCTAAATATAAAAAAGCATACATGCACCTCAATTTATTTTTCATCAATAATCTTGACTATAAAGTTTACTAAAAAAAATTCTGCCTATATGAATGCCTTTAATTTTGGTACTTGAGATATTTTGAGGATTTTAAAGACAGATGTAACATTATGCCAATAGAAACCTATTTTTCATGTAATTTGAAGTGAAACTTAATTTCATACATGAATATTTGTCTCATTCTTGTCATTTCAACCTACCTCTGGTTAAAGGTCCTCCAACATCTCCTGAGAGGCTCACATATACAGAAAGGACCAAGTCCACCATCACCCTTGACTGGAAAGAGCCCCGCAGTAATGGCGGCTGCCCCATCCAAGGCTACATCATTGAAAAACGGCGTCATGACAAACCTGACTTTGAAAGAGTTAACAAGCGCCTCTGCCCAACCACATCTTTTCTTGTTGAAGATCTCGATGAACACCAAATGTATGAGTTCCGTGTCAAGGCCGTCAATGAAATTGGTGAAAGTGAACCATCCCTGCCTCTTAATGTGGTCATACAGGATGATGAAGGTGTGGAATACAAACATAATGGTCATTTGAATGCACTTTATCTCACAGGTTGTGTAAACATCCTTATGACTGTGCTATTTCCGCCCCCCCCCACTTTCCCTTCTCTTTGCAGTGCCTCCAACTATTAAGTTGCGCCTGGCTGTTCGCGGAGACACCATCAAAGTTAAGGCGGGAGAGCCTGTCAACATTCCCGCAGATGTGACAGGCCTTCCGATGCCTAAGATTGAGTGGTCCAAGAATGAAACTGTGATTGAGAAACCCAGCGATGCACTTAAGATAACTAAGGAAGAAGTTTCCCGAAGTGAGGCAAAGACTGAGCTTAGCATTCCCAAAGCAGTCCGGGAGGACAAAGGCACTTACACGGTGACTGCGTCTAATCGCCTTGGTTCAGTGTTCCGAAATGTCCATGTGGAAGTATATGGTAAGTAATACTCTTTCTTATAAAAGAATGAAATCCAGCATCGGTTTAAGAATTTCCTTCTCAATCTCCTCCATTGGTTCCTTTTCAGATCGTCCGTCCCCACCAAGAAATCTTGCTGTTACTGACATTAAAGCTGAATCTTGCTACCTAACATGGGATGCCCCTCTAGACAATGGTGGCAGTGAGATCACCCATTACATCATTGACAAGCGTGATGCAAGCAGGAAGAAAGCTGAATGGGAAGAAGTTACCAACACTGCTGTAGAGAGGAAATACGGGGTAAACTCTTCTAAGTATTTTCTTATGCACATTAAAAGGACCTGAGCCTGAATAAACACCATTCTAATATGACCTTGGAATTTAATGATTAAACTTAAAACTCCACACAAACATCCTTAGTTTTTAGCGCCTTGCACATAAGGCCCCTTAGTAATTTCTGTTTGATATACAGATTCTCTTTTACTTGAGAGACAAATTATTAGGTTCAATAAATGTACACATTCTCATTTTAAAAGACTTTCTCCACATGTGAGTGTATGTACTCAGATAATTGAGTTTATAGATTTATTTCTTTTTACAGTCTTCCCCTACCAAATGACTTGAATTTTAAATCAAGTGAAAATCAACATAAGTATATGGTTTTTAAGAAATTATTATTCATTTGATTTCTAGATCTGGAAACTTATCCCCAATGGTCAGTACGAGTTCCGAGTTAGGGCAGTGAATAAATATGGAACCAGTGATGAATGCAAATCAGATAAAGTGGTCATTCAAGATCCTTACCGCACTCCTGGACCTCCGGGAAAACCAAAAGTTCTGGAGCGCACCAAAGGGTCGATGCTAGTGAGCTGGACTCCTCCTCTGGACAACGGCGGCTCTCCAATTACTGGTTACTGGCTGGAGAAGAGAGAAGAGGGAGGTGCCTACTGGTCACGTGTTAGCCGAGCACCAATAACCAAAGTGGGCTTGAAAGGCGTGGAATTTAATGTTCCCCGTTTGATTGAAGGTGTTAAATACCAGTTCAGAGCAATGGCAATAAACGCTGCAGGAGTTGGCCCTCCCAGTGAACCATCAGACCCAGAAGTTGCAGGAGATCCCATATGTAAGTAGGCTTCCATCTCTGGAATATATCAAGGACAAAGCCACTAAATAGAAAATTCTGCTCTTAAATTTCTTGTATTTATTCTATGCCAAGTTATTTTATTTATTAAAATTAAAAATTTCATGCTTATGTAGACTGTCAAAAGTATATATATGTGTATAGACACATATACACACACTAAGCACACATGTCTAATATGTATATATACCTGTGTATGCACACACATAGAGAAACTCATGGTTTTTAAACACTTAGATTAAACCTAGTATTCTATGAGGAATCACAGTAATAAAGACCCTTGACTATATAGCTCCTCTTTGCTCCCATACTTAAAATAAACCTCTGCCTCTTTAATCAGCTACTGTGAAAATATCTCCCTCACCAAACAGACCGTCCAGTAGGAGTGTAACAAAAAAAAAGTTTGTTAAATTTTCAATAATACATACTGAACAAAGATGTAAGATCTTCAAGCATAGTCTGTGAAGTCTGTCAAATAAAAAGCAGTTCTGAAAGACCTATAAGCATATCAGTTCAAAAATTAAAATACTGTGGCCTTAATGAATAATACCATGTGTTGTAATGTATGGATTTTCTGTGGAAAAAATTCAGCTATTTGTAAAAAAGACTTAAAATAATCTAAGTCCTATATGGAGCATATATAAAAAATGAATTATTCATTCATTCTGCAAGCTAGTATTAAATATATACTATGTGTATATGCTATGTGTAAAAAACTGTCTTAAGCACTGGAAAGACCTATCATTAAAAAGATGAACAGAGTAAAAGAATTTCCATAATTGTAAAGCACTATCAGAAATATAATGTATTGTTATGTGATTAGGGACAGGGTCATTATCTACAATACAAGGCATTAAAAATCAGTTTGTGTTCAAAAGTTTACAGTTAATGATGAAGTCATTTTTTAATTTTATGGTAGGTTATATTAAGTTTTTAGTATAGAATACTGCAGAATCTCTTCAAAGAGATCTCAAAAGTAAAATAGCTTTTCACCAATCATGTGTAAATAGAATAATAACCTATCAAGAGCTAGCCAGTAGTCTTTCTATTCCCAGTTAGTTGTTTGCCTTCTTTGTTTTAGCATTAATGCTAAATGAAAATAGACTTTTTTCTATTTCTCTTCTCTAGAAGGTAATTTATTCCTTTGGCATTCCTATTTTAATATTTTAAAAATAAAATATGATCAGGCATAGTAAAATATTCTTACAGTACATAAATCTAGCATCTCATCAGCTTCATATTTTGATTTTTTTTTTTTTATTAGACCCACCTGGAGCACCTTCTCGCCCAGAAGTCAAAGATAAAACAAAGTCAAGCATCACACTAGCATGGAAACCTCCAGCCAAAGATGGTGGCAGTCCAATCAAAGGATATATTGTAGAAATGCAAGAAGAAGGCAGTACAGACTGGAAAAGCGTAAATGAACCAGACAAACTTCTACCTACCTGTGAATGTGTGGTGCCAAACTTGAAAGAGCTCAGGAAGTACAGATTCAGAGTGAAAGCTGTCAATGAAGCCGGTGAATCTGAACCAAGTGATACAACTGGAGAGATTCCTGCCGCTGATATTCAAGGTACTAGTCCTTAATCCATTTTTTTATTCATCTTTTGATCTTATTATGAAATTGATTCATTTACTGAAGATGTGCCAATTACTTTTTTGAAAAAGGTGAGCTAAATCCTGTTATATTAACCATGGTATTTCAGAGGTACCAGAAGTTTTCATTGACATTGGAGCACAAGACTGCCTGGTTTGTCAAGCTGGCACACAGATTAGGATTCCTGCCGTCATTAAGGGACGCCCAACACCAAAATCATCTTGGGAATTTGATGGAAAGGCAAAGAAGGCAATGAAGGTAAGAAAATTATAATTCTCTGCATCTCCCACTGAATCACTCTTAGGAATATTTACACTATAACTGATTATCTTATTTTCTAATAGGATGGGGTTCATGATATACCTGAAGATGCACAGGTAAGAAAAAGAAAATTGAAATGATTTCAGAATCTGATGGACTTCAATACTGCTGTTATTTCTTTCTTTTTTATTTATTTTTTTTTTCCTTTACAATATTTTATTGGTTTTGCCACACATCAACATGATCATTCATTGTATGACTACTGCTTTCTTTGTACAGCTGGAGACTGCTGAAAATTCATCAGTAATTATTATTCCGGAATGTAAACGATCTCATTCAGGCAAATACAGCATCACAGCCAAGAATAAAGCCGGACAAAAGACAGCAAATTGCAGAGTTAAAGTCATGGGTAAGAAAGGCTTTAAAAGTTATTATGGAATAAGAACAAATTATTTTAAACAAGATAGCATTTCTTACATTGTGATTTGGATCCAACAGATGTACCAGGGCCACCCAAAGATCTGAAAGTCAGTGACATCACAAGGGGCAGTTGCAAACTTTCATGGAAGATGCCGGATGATGACGGAGGAGACAGGATCAAAGGCTATGTTATCGAGAAGAGGACTATTGACGGAAAAGCTTGGACTAAAGTCAATCCCAACTGTGGAAGCACCTCATTTGTTGTCCCTGACCTCATCTCCGGACAGGAATATTTCTTCCGCGTGCGGGCAGAAAACCGTTTTGGTGTTGGTGCTCCCGCGGAAACGATTCAGAGGACCACTGCCAGAGACCCAATATGTAAGTTTTTAAGTCAAAGATTAAATTAGCTTCCTAAACTTGAAATGTATTGTTGTAAACAATTCATACTTTGTTTTTAAAGATCCTCCTGATCCCCCTATTAAACTGAAGATTGGCCTTGTAACGAAGAACACCGTACACCTGTCATGGAAACCCCCAAAGAATGACGGCGGCTCCCCTGTCACCCACTATATTGTTGAGTGCCTTGCATGGGATCCTACTGGGAAAAAGAAAGAAGCATGGAGACAGTGCAATAAGCGTGATGTGGAAGAACTGGAATTTACCGTGGAAGACCTCATCGAGGGTGGGGAATACGAGTTCAGAGTCAAAGCCGTCAATGCGGCAGGAGTCAGCAAACCTTCAGCCACTGTCGGCCCCGTGATCATCAGAGACCAGACATGTACGTACCAACACGTGATCAGAGAAGGTCCTCTTTATGGGTGCCTTCCTAGATACTCAAAAATCCAAAATAAAAAAGATGGCTCTGTGCATTGGAAGCTCCCATGGGTTGAGTCTGGACACGGGCCTGTTACCTAATCACTCAGCTCCCACAGAATTATCGCATTTCCTTACAGATTACCTTTCCTTTACTAAAAGGAGATACTGTGTGGAATTTCCTTACTCTGATTTTTCTCCACAATAGGCTGTTTTACTTACCAAAAGATAAAACAGCTCCTCTGAATGCTCCTCGAAAGGGACAAAAAGTAACCAGTTATTTTCTTAGCAACTGCCAGGGCCCGTTTATATTCACAGTCAAGTCTCTCTCTCTCTACTTGAGAAAAAGAAACTTGTTTACATATCATGATAACCATGAATAATCTGAGAACAACATCAAAGGAAATGACACTGAGTGTCCTTGAGTAAAGATTACAGGGGTTTTATTAAAGCTATGTTGACTTTTCTCTGTTTGAAAAAAAGATACATCCATTTTAAGCGATAAAATATCCACAGAAATACGCTAATAATTCTTCCTGTAATTATTGTTACCATCTCTGCTGCTGTGTATTTGTTAGCTCTCCCTTCTAAACTTAGGAAAGTGGTACTCACCACCCACTTTGCACATCCTCATACTAAATTCATGAAAAAGGGAAAATTGCTCTGCCTCGACTAGCAGTTATATTTCTTAAAAGGAGAATTCATCTCAGAACAAAATAGGCCCCCTCATTACTCTGAATAAGTATTAGGGAATATCATGAAAGAACTCCCAAGCCTAAGCTACTTACTACAGTTGCACTTCTTTCAGTATCTACCATCATAATGATGCCAGGTAAGAGAGAGGCAATAGCTGATACACAGCTACATAGAGATGAAGAAAGGATGATGACCACCTATGCCTGTCCCCAAACTGGTACAAATTAGCTGAAGACAGATCTGTTCTTTATGATTCTATTCAATACTTCTGATCCTTTAGTGTTTTATGTTTCTAATGACAATTATTTATTTTTTTAATAATCTAGGCCCACCTGCAATTGAGCTGAAAGAATTCATGGAGGTTGAAGAAGGAACTGATGTTAACATTGTGGCCAAAATTAAAGGTGTGCCATTTCCAACACTAACCTGGTTTAAAGCTCCTCCAAAGAAGCCTGATAACAAAGAACCTGTTGTCTATGATACCCATGTCAACAAACTGGTGGTGGATGATACTTGCACCCTAGTGATCCCACAGTCTCGCAGGAGTGACACTGCCTTATACACCATCACAGCTGTGAATAATCTGGGAACAGCATCAAAGGAAATGAGACTGAATGTCCTTGGTAAAGATGACATGATTTTATTAAAACTACATGACTTTCTGTTCATAAACGTAATATTTGGTTTTAAGATCTTTCCCTTAAAAGCTTTTCTTTTTTAAAACCATTTTAGGTCGCCCTGGCCCTCCAGTGGGACCAATAAAGTTCGAATCTGTCTCGGCAGATCAAATGACATTATCTTGGCTTCCACCTATAGACGATGGTGGGTCTAAGATTACAAACTATGTAATTGAGAAAAGAGAAGCTAACAGGAAGACATGGGTGCGTGTCTCCAGTGAGCCCAAAGAATGCACGTACACAATTCCTAAGTTGTTAGAAGGCCATGAGTATGTATTCCGAATCATGGCCCAGAATAAATATGGCATTGGGGAGCCTCTTGACAGCGAACCTGAAACAGCGAGAAACCTCTTCTGTAAGTATCACATATTTCACGCTCAAAGTCATTATTGTCTTTGTCTTTCATAATTTCTTATAAATCACTGTGATTTTTGTCACAGCTGTCCCTGGAGCACCAGATAAGCCAACAGTTAGCAGTGTGACTCGAAACTCCATGACTGTCAATTGGGAAGAGCCAGAATACGATGGAGGCTCTCCTGTGACCGGATATTGGCTAGAAATGAAAGACACCACTACAAAGAGATGGAAGAGAGTTAACCGAGATCCTATCAAAGCCATGACTTTGGGTGTTTCTTACAAAGTGACTGGTCTGATTGAAGGTTCTGATTATCAATTCCGAGTATACGCCATCAATGCTGCCGGTGTGGGGCCAGCAAGTCTGCCATCAGACCCAACGACTGCTAGAGATCCAATTGGTAAGCCTTCAAACCATTCCTTTTTTCTTTTTTCTTCCCAAAGTACCATGGAAAAGTCAAGAATAATGTCTACTTGTTCTTTCCAGCACCTCCTGGCCCTCCATTTCCCAAAGTTACAGACTGGACTAAATCATCTGCGGATCTGGAGTGGTCTCCCCCACTAAAAGATGGTGGGTCCAGAGTAACAGGATATATCGTTGAATATAAAGAAGAAGGAAAAGAAGAATGGGAAAAGGTAGCTAAACTTGGCATGATGGGAATATACTGTAAATAAACTGAACATGTATAGTTATTATCAATCCCATTCATTCTTACCTGTATTTTTTTAATTAAGAAATCAGAAAAATATTTTAACTGATAATCCAGACATCTTATATCAAAATTTTCATCAAAATTTGTCCTTAAAGCAATTATCCTTCAATTAAAAATAAATTTAATTGTAAAAAACTTGTTTTATTATTATGAACCTTTTGGCTCTAAAGCTTAAAAAAGTGGAATAAGTACAGTACAGTTTTTTCAATCATTTGACAATATTTTAAAACATAATTGCTTCCATTCAGTATTTACCTATAATATCTGATCCATTAAACCTAAATTAACAATTTTCCCAAAGAGAGTAAATATGCTATTGTTACACTTTGGAAAGCTATTAAAACAAAAAAACTGCAGTAATCCCCTTCTATCCCCAAGGGGTACATTCTAAGACCCCCAGTGGATGCTTGAAACCAAGAATTATACTGAGCTCTCTCTATATACTATGGTTTTTCTTATACTAATGGGCAGGTTATTGTTGTTTAGGGGCTGTTGTTTAATTGCTAAGTCGTGTCCGACTCTTTATGCGCCTCTGGACTGTAGCCCCCCAGGCTTCTCTCCATGGGATTTCCCAGATAAGAATACTGGAGGGGGTTGCCTTTTTCTTTCCAGATCTTCCTGACTCAGGGATCACACCTGCGTCTCCTGCATTGGCAGGCGGATTCTTTACCACTGAGCCACCAGTGAAGCCAGATGGTTCACTTCCCAAGCAGAGATGGAGCAGGATGACCCAAGATATCATTATATTGCTCAGAGTGGGACTCAGTTTAAAACTGATGAATTGTTTACTTATGGAAACTTTTTTCCATTTAGTATTTTCAGATTCCCAATGAATTCTGTGGTAAATAAAACCACAGATAAGAAAGCATTACTGTATTCTAGTGGCTTCCTAGGTAGCACAATGGTAAAGAGCCCACTTCCTGGGCAGGAGACATAAGAGACAATGGGTTAGATCCTTAGGCTAGGAAGAGGCCCTGGAGGAGGAAAGGCAACCCCCTCCAGTATTCTTGCCTGGAAAATCCCATGGACAGAGGAGCCTGGCAGGCTACAGTCCATCAGGTAGTCCAAAAGTCAGACATAACTGAGCACGCATGTCACACACTGTATTCTAATCATAAAATGGCTGTGACTTTTCCCTAGGCTAAAGATAAAGAAGTGAGAGGAACCAAACTTGTTGTGACAGGATTGAAAGAAGGAGCATTCTACAAATTTAGAGTTAGAGCAGTCAACATTGCCGGCATTGGAGAACCTGGAGAAGTCACAGATGCTATTGAAATGAAGGATAGACTTGGTAATTACTGATGTTTCTATTATTTTATCAATGTTTGCATTTTGGATTGGAAATGAAAAGCACACTTACTATTTTTAAATTGTTTTCCAGAATTACCTGACCTTCAGTTAGATGCCAGCGTCAGAGATAGAATTGTAGTCCATGCTGGAGGGGTGATTCGGATCATCGCCTATGTGTCTGGAAAGCCTCCTCCAACTGTTACCTGGAACATGAATGAAAGAGCTTTACCTCAAGAGGCCACTATTGAGAGCACAGCCATTAGCTCATCCATGGTCATCAAGAATTGCCAGAGGAGCCACCAAGGCGTCTATTCTCTTCTTGCTAAAAATGCAGCAGGGGAAAGAAAGAAGACAATTATCGTTGATGTATTAGGTAAAAACTGAGTTTGTCCACACATCTTTTAAAAATAACATTTTATTTCAGCTACAAGAAAGATGTACTATTAAGAAAACTATATTACAAATATTTTGGAAAATAAGAGAAATTACCTACAATCCCGTTGACCTCTATTATTAGCATTTCTTAAAATTCCCTCCTTACTATTTATCTAATATATACTTTAACATGGCTATACTCCTACTATGAAGTCCTGTATGTTGCCTTTTTTATATAGCATGCTACCATAAGCATTTACTGTATTATCATATAGTCTTCATAAAAGCAACTTTCCTGCAAATGTCCAAGAATGTTTAACAGTTTGCTAATAAGACTGACCATTTTTCACATCATAGGACCTGCTATTTATTATAATAATGCAAAAATCCCTTTGAAGCTGTCCACATTCTAATCAAAGAGAAGCATCATATTGGATTATCAATATTGCATTTCTAGTCCCTGAATACTGACTTGAACTCTGCAGGGCTTGTTCCCACCTCTCTCTGACTGCTCTCTTCCAGTGATTTGCTCAGAAAGTGAAGCCTTCCCACTCAGATCTCTCTCTCAGCATGTCTTTAGGCTCAGCCATACTCCAAACACCCAATTCTTATGTTAAAATAACCAGTTCTCTATTGAGCATAATTCATATTATGAAACTGGTTTGTTTTATTAATGAAAATGGCATGAAGAAACAATCTCATTGAGCAATTCTTCTGTCCAATGGCTGTTACTTTACAAACTGGTGTATTTCCAGGTTAAACTGCAACCATCTGTCTCACGGGTCATTCTGAGATTTGGGGTCTTCTGTGCTACTCAGGTTCACTGATCACCCTGATAAAACTGTCTTCCCCCTTTTCCTTCTGGAGAGTAAACTAAACACAAAAAATAGTCATGCTGCTCCTCACCCTTCTCCCGTCTCCCTCTGTGCACTTTCCTCCCAACATCACCCTCTTATCTGACTCACAAATTACTAAAAAATTTTTATATATGTGTGTGTGTGTATGTATATAAAACTGTTCCATAAGTCTCTGTTAAAACAGGGGCAATCAGTAACTACCGCTAACTTTATTTTAAAATATGGTTGGATATAGACATCAGGAAAGAAAGAAAAAACAAACCTTAATAAACACAAAATCTTATTTTTTTCATAACAGTATTTTTGTCTCCCTTTTAAAAACAGAAGGTAACAAATATTGAGCCCTATAGTTCATTGAAGTCAAACAACTAGAAACCTTCCCCTCTTATTTCTAGATGTACCAGGTCCTGTTGGAATACCATTCCTGGCTCACAACCTGACCAATGACTCCTGCAAGCTGACATGGTTCTCACCAGAAGATGATGGAGGCTCTCCCATCACCAATTATGTCATTGAAAAGCGGGAAGCTGACCGCAGGGCATGGACCCCAGTGACATACACAGTTACCCGACACAATGCTACCGTCCAGGGTCTCATTCAAGGAAAAGCCTACTTTTTCCGAATTGCGGCTGAAAATAGTATTGGCATGGGCCCATTTGTTGAGACCACAGATGCTATTGTCATAAGAGATCCAATCAGTAAGTACAGTTTAAAACAATTTCATCCTTAATCACTTCTTCACTCATTTAATCAAAGACTGTAGTGACAAAATAGATGTATAAATAAATGCCAAACATTTCTTTCATTTGCCAGATACTCAGTATCTGATGTTGGTTCTATTTGAATGTGACTGTGAAAGAGGTTATGGGAATACATATGCCTCAGATCCTTCCATATAATACTGCACTTTTAAAATTTTCACTTAATGGCATAAACATGAAGCAGTTTCCTAACTCTGAAACTACCAGCTCTGGAGAACTTTCCTGAATTACCTGGTCTCAATTAACCTCTGTTTTGTCATCTGGAAATCAGACTGTATTGGATCCCTTTTAGCTACTCATTTTATGTTGAGAGCGCTTTCGTCACTTACCAATAGTTTAATGTTTAAATGCAATCCTCAGAAAGTAATATTTACCACATTCTCCTACATTTTTCACATTTGTCTCACTGTCACTCCACACCTGTAGCTGTGCCAGAGCGTCCTGAAGACCTGGAAGTCAAAGAAGTTACCAAAGACTCTGTCACGTTGACTTGGAATCCCCCTAAGTATGATGGCGGATCTGAAATCATCAACTATGTCCTGGAAAGCCGTCTCATTGGAACTGAGAAGTTCCACAAAGTTACAAGTGACAACTTGATGAGCCGGAAATACACTGTGAAAGGCTTAAAAGAAGGTGATACCTATGAGTACCGTGTCAGCGCTGTCAATATTGTTGGACAAGGCAAACCATCATTTTGCACCAAGCCAATCACTTGCAAGGATGAGCTGGGTATGTGTCAAATGCAGCTTACACTCTGAAAACTTGTACGCATGCAGATTTACTGTAAGACCTCAGTCAGACTGATTTGCCTTTATCATTATACATTTCAGCTCCTCCAACGCTTGACCTCGACTTCAGAGATAAGCTCATAGTCCGAGTTGGTGAAGCGTTCGCCCTCACTGGCCGTTACTCAGGCAAACCAAAGCCTAAAGTTTCTTGGTTCAAAGATGAAGCTGATGTGCTGGAAGATGACCGCACTCATATAAAGACCACCCCGACAACGCTTGCTCTAGAGAAGCTCAAGGCCAAGCGTTCAGATTCTGGCAAATACTGTGTGGTTGTGGAGAACAGTACAGGCTCCAGGAAGGGTGTCTGTCAAGTTAATGTTGTTGGTAAGTATTATTTAGCAAGTATGAGAAACATTCTGTTCTTTCCGGAGCAGAAGTGGAAATAACATTTTGTGCTGTGTTTTTTTTTTTTTTTTTTTCTTTTATTCAGACCGTCCTGGACCACCAGTAGGACCAGTTATTTTTGATGAGGTGACAAAAGATTACATGGTTATCTCTTGGAAGCCACCTTTAGATGATGGAGGCAGTGAAATTACCAATTACATTATTGAGAAGAAGGAGGTGGGCAAAGACGTTTGGATGCCTGTGACATCTGCAAGTGCCAAAACAACATGCAAAGTTTCTAAACTGCTTGAAGGAAAAGATTATATTTTCCGGATACATGCTGAAAACCTGTATGGAATAAGTGATCCTCTGGTGTCTGATTCAATGAAAGCCAAAGATCGCTTCAGTATGCATCGTATTTCTTTTCAGTGATTTAATGTTTGCTGTTGTTAACAGGAAGAATTAAATCTCTAACACATTGTGCTAATGTTTGTTTTAGGGGTTCCTGATGCACCTGACCAGCCAATCGTTACAGAAGTTACCAAAGACTCTGCATTAGTCTCCTGGAACCAGCCACATGATGGAGGAAAGCCCATCACAAACTACATCCTGGAAAAGAGGGAAACTATGTCCAAACGATGGGCTAGAGTTACCAAAGAGCCTATCCATCCACACACTAAATTTAGGGTTCCTGATCTTCTAGAGGGGTGTCACTATGAATTCCGGGTTTCTGCAGAAAATGAAATTGGTATTGGAGACCCAAGTCCACCATCCAAACCAGTCTTTGCTAAAGACCCAATTGGTATAGCACTAAAGCATTCTTTCAGCTTTCATTTTATCTGAGTTTGTTTCCAGCTATATTCTAACTCTGTTTTGATTTTCTCTTTTGTTATGTAGCTAAACCAAGTCCACCTGTTAATCCTGAAGCAATAGATACAACATGTAATTCAGTTGATCTAACCTGGCAACCACCACGTCGTGATGGTGGGAGCAAGATTCTGGGTTACATTGTTGAGTACCAGAAAGTTGGAGATGAAGAATGGAAAAGAGCCAATCACACTCCTGAGTCTTGTCCTGAAACTAACTATAAAGTGACCGGTCTTCGGGATGGTCAATCCTATAAGTTCAGAGTAATAGCAGTTAATGCAGCTGGCGAGTCAGATCCAGCTCATGTTCCTGAGCCAGTGCTAGTAAAAGACAGGCTCGGTGAGTACAGACATTCTCAGTTGCCTCTGCAAGGAAGACAGGTTTCATTGTCTATGCTTAACTGTAAAATACATGAACAAAGCAAATCTGAAAGTACCATTCTCTTTATTCTAGAACCCCCCGAGTTGATTCTTGATGCCAACATGGCAAGAGAACAACACATAAGGGTTGGTGATACTCTAAGGCTTAGTGCCATCATCAAAGGAGTGCCGTTCCCAAAAGTAACCTGGAAAAAGGAAGACAGAGAGGCTCCAACTAAAGCAAGAATTGATGTTACTCCAGTTGGCAGCAAGCTTGAAATTCGTAATGCTGCCCATGAAGATGGTGGCATTTACTCCTTAACAGTGGAGAATCCAGCTGGTTCAAAAACTGTCTCAGTAAAAGTACTCGTATTAGGTAAGAATTTTAGTGCTCGTGATGTCCTTAATGCAATAACATATAAATGTAACTCAGTACATTTTGAGTTCTTAGCTGGATCAAATCACTTACATAACTGTGTTATTTAACACTTTTCAGATAAGCCTGGGCCACCTAGAGATCTGGAAGTCAGTGAAATAAGGAAAGATTCTTGTTACCTTACTTGGAAGGAACCCCTGGACGATGGTGGTTCTGTTATTACAAATTATGTGGTTGAGAGGAAAGATGTTGCCAGTGCCCAGTGGTCACCTCTTTCAACTACATCAAAGAAAAAGAGTCACTTGGCTAAGCATCTTAATGAAGGCAATCAGTATGTCTTCCGAGTCGCTGCTGAGAACCAGTATGGACGTGGTCCCTTTGTAGAAACACCTAAACCCATCAAAGCTGTGGATCCCCTACGTAAGTTGCTCTCTTTGGATACAAAAGTACTGTTTGACTGTCTTTGAGAATATTGTTTATTCATCATAACTTCTTCTGAAAAGATCCCCCAGGGCCACCCAAGAACCTACACCATGTGGATGTTGACAAGACTGAAGTCTCCCTTGTTTGGAATAAGCCAGACCGCGATGGTGGCTCTCCAATCACAGGATATTTGGTAGAATATCAGGAAGAGGGCACCGAAGACTGGATTAAGTTCAAGACTGTGACAAACTTGGAGTGTGTTGTTACTGGACTACAACAAGGAAAGACCTATAGATTCCGGGTAAAAGCTGAAAACATTGTGGGTCTTGGTCTCCCTGACACAACTATCCCAATAGAATGTCAAGAAAAACTAGGTAAATTTTAGATTGGCACCATTTTTTTCTTTTTAAAATTATTTATATTGTGATATTATCCATATCATCAAAAGCAAAATCTTATTTCCTCGTGTTTACTTTCCAGTGCCTCCATCTGTGGAGCTGGATGTGAAATTAATTGAAGGCCTTGTGGTAAAAGCCGGAACTACAGTCAGATTCCCTGCCATTATAAGAGGCGTGCCCATTCCTACTGCAAAGTGGACAACCGATGGGAATGAGATTAAAACAGATGAACACTATACAGTTGAGACTGACAGCTTCTCGTCAGTACTCACCATTAAGAACTGCTTAAGGAAAGACACCGGGGAATATCAGATCACAGTGTCCAATGCAGCTGGCACCAAAACAGTAGCTGTACATCTTACTGTTCTTGATGTTCCTGGTCCACCAACAGGCCCTATTAATATCCTGGAAGTTACCCCTGAATATATGACCATATCATGGCAGCCACCTAAGGATGATGGAGGAAGCCCTGTGATAAATTACATCGTTGAGAAAAAAGACACAAAGAAAGATACATGGGGTGTGGTATCTTCAGGTAGCAGCAAGACAAAGTTGAAAGTCCCACACCTGCAAAAGGGATATGAATATGTCTTCCGAGTGAAAGCAGAGAATAAGATTGGTATCGGCCCTCCTCTTGACTCTGTACCTACTGTTGCTAAACATAAATTTAGTCCTCCATCTCCTCCTGGTAAACCAGTGGTTACTGACGTTACGGAAAATGCTGCAACAGTGGCGTGGACCCTGCCAAAATCTGATGGCGGGAGTCCAATAACTGGTTACTATCTGGAGCGTCGAGAAGTAACAGGCAAATGGGTGCGAGTCAACAAAACTCCTCTAGCGGACCTGAAGTTCAGAGTGACTGGACTCTATGAGGGAAATACATATGAGTTTAGAGTGTTTGCTGAGAATCTTGCAGGACTAAGCAATCCATCCCCAAGTTCTGATCCAATAAAAGCTTGCCGGCCCATCAAACCACCTGGACCACCTATTAATCCTAAGCTGAAAGACAAGACCAGAGAATCAGCTGATCTGGTATGGACAAAGCCTCTCAGCGATGGTGGTAGCCCCATTCTGGGCTATGTTGTAGAATGTCAGAAAGCTGGGACAACACAGTGGAACAGGATTAACAAAGATGAACTCATTAGGCAGTGTGCCTTTAGGGTACCTGGACTCATCGAAGGAAATGAATACAGATTCCGTATAAAGGCAGCTAACATTGTGGGAGAAGGAGAGCCACGCGAACTAGCAGAATCTGTAATTGCAAAGGACATCCTTCATCCTCCAGAAGTAGAACTTGACGTAACCTGTCGTGATGTCATCACCGTCAGAGTAGGCCAGACTATCCGCATTCTTGCTCGGGTCAAAGGCAGACCTGAACCAGACATAACTTGGTCCAAGGAAGGCAAAGCAGTGGTCCAGGATAAGCGGGTTAACATAATTCACGACCTACCTCGTGTTGAGTTACAAATTAAAGAAGCTGTTAGAGCTGATCATGGCAAGTACATCATCTCGGCCAAGAACAGCAGTGGACACGCCCAGGGTTTTGCTATCGTTAATGTCCTTGACAGACCCGGGCCTTGCCAGAATTTAAAGGTCACCAATGTAACCAAAGAGAACTGTACAATTTCTTGGGAAAACCCACTAGACAATGGTGGCTCAGAAATAACAAACTTTATAGTGGAATATCGCAAACCAAATCAGAAAGGCTGGTCAATTGTCGCCTCAGATGTCACTAAGCGATTAATCAAGGCCAACCTCTTAGCCAACAACGAATACTATTTCCGAGTTTGTGCAGAGAATAAAGTAGGTGTTGGGCCAACCATTGAAACCAAAACTCCGATTCTGGCTATTAACCCTATTGATAGACCAGGGGAGCCCGAAAACCTTCATATTGCAGATAAAGGAAAGACATTTGTCTATCTAAAATGGAGGCGGCCTGATTATGATGGTGGTAGCCCAAATCTATCATATCACGTTGAACGGAGGCTGAAGGGCTCTCCTGACTGGGAAAGAGTGCATAAAGGAAGCATTAAAGAAACCCACTACATGGTTGACAAATGTGTTGAAAACCAGATTTATGAGTTCAGAGTGCAAACAAAGAATGAAGGTGGGGAAAGTGACTGGGTAAAGACAGAGGAAGTTGTTGTGAAGGAAGACCTACAGAAACCAGTACTCGATCTGAAATTAAGTGGTGTGCTCACTGTCAAAGCAGGAGACACCATTCGACTTGAGGCAGGTGTTAGAGGCAAACCGTTTCCAGAAGTTTCATGGACCAAGGACAAAGATGCTACAGACTTAACAAGATCACCAAGGGTCAAGATTGACACCAGCGGTGATTCGTCTAAATTTTCTCTCACTAAAGCGAAGCGAAGTGATGGTGGTAAATACGTAATTACAGCAACTAACACGGCTGGCAGTTTCGTGGCCTTTGCCACTGTGAATGTTTTAGATAAGCCTGGCCCTGTAAGAAATCTGAAAATTACTGATGTGTGTAGTGACAGGTGTTCTCTTCGCTGGGATCCACCGGAGGATGATGGTGGCTGTGAGATCCAAAATTATATTTTAGAAAAATGTGAGAGCAAGAGAATGGTTTGGTCCACCTTTTCCTCTACTATCTTAACTCCTGGTACTACAGTAACACGTCTCATAGAAGGAAATGAATATATCTTCAGAGTCCGTGCAGAAAATAAGATAGGCACAGGACCTCCAACAGAAACTAAGCCAGTCATTGCGAAAACCAAATATGATAAACCTGGTCGCCCTGATCCCCCAGAAGTCACTAAAGTAAGCAAAGAAGAGATGACCGTGGTTTGGACGCCACCTGAATATGATGGTGGAAAGTCCATCACAGGATACTATTTGGAGAAAAAGGAAAAACATTCAGTGCGATGGGTCCCTGTCAACAAGAGTGCAGTTCCCGAGAGACGTCTGAAAGTACAGAATCTCCTTCCAGGACATGAGTATCAGTTCCGTGTCAAGGCAGAAAATGAAGTTGGAATTGGAGAACCAAGCTTGCCATCAAGACCAGTGGTGGCAAAAGACCCCATAGGTATGATGTTCTTGTTTTTCTCTGGTATTATATCAACTCTTAATCTCAAATGCAGAGGTATTAGACAAGTAAGTTAAATCCACAACATCAAAACTTTATCTTAGCCAGTATTTTTCCAAATAGATCTTTTACCAAACCACCTAAAATATACGAACAATGGTAGATTCTAAATTTACAAAGGAAAATAAGGAGGACTTGGTTAGCAACTGAGAAATTGAATGTACTATCTGTGGTTAATTAAGAATAGACTGTATAAAATTATATATTAACATATCACTAGTAGTGGTTAACCAAATGTAAATTTATTCTTACGTAATTTACTTTCAGAACCACCTGGTCCACCGACCAATCTCAAAGTGGTTGATACAACCAAAAGTTCCATAACTCTTGGTTGGGGAAAACCAGTGTATGATGGTGGTGCACCAATCATTGGCTATGTTGTGGAAATGAGACCTAAAAAAGCAGACATGTCACCGGATGAAGGCTGGAAAAGGTGCAATGCTGCAGCGCAACTTGTCCGCATGGAATTCACTGTGACCAGCTTGGATGAAAACCAGGAATATGAGTTCAGGGTTTGTGCCCAAAACCAAGTTGGCATCGGGCGCCCTGCAGAACTAAAGGATGCTATTAAACCTAAAGAAATCCTAGGTGAGGCCCTAGGTTGTCACTTGGTTTATTGTTTCACTTCTCACATGACTTCCCCACATTCTGAAGTCAACTAATGGCCTTCATGTCATTTGTAGAACCTCCGGAGATTGACTTGGATGCCAGCATGAGAAAACTGGTCACCGTGAGGGCAGGATGCCCCATCCGACTATTTGCCATAGTGAGAGGGCGACCAGCCCCTAAGGTCACCTGGAGAAAAGTGGGTATTGATAATGTGGTCAGAAAGGGACAGGTCGATTTGGTTGACACCATGGCCTTCCTTGTCATCCCCAATTCTACGCGTGACGACTCAGGAAAATACTCTTTGACGCTTGTGAACCCAGCAGGAGAAAAGGCCGTGTTTGTGAATGTCAGAGTATTAGGTGGGTAGTGAAAAACTGTCTTCTTCCCCTTCAAAAATCTCCTTAGTTAATCAGGAGGCTGAGGGAACTCATATATCTAATCTTGTGGTTCTTTACAGATACCCCTGGGCCCGTGTCTGATTTAAAAGTTTCAGATGTCACTAAAACATCATGCCACATTTCCTGGGGCCCTCCTGAGAATGATGGCGGGAGCCAGGTGACACATTATATTGTGGAGAAACGTGAGGCCGAGAGAAAGACATGGTCGACAGTCACCCCAGAAGTGAAGAAAACGAGCTTCCATGTCACCAATCTTGTCCCCGGGACAGAATATTTCTTCAGAGTGACTGCTGTCAATGAGTATGGCCCTGGTGTCCCAACAGATGTCCCCAAACCAGTGCTTGCAACAGACCCTCTAAGTAAGTCACATCCTTTCTCCCCTCTCTTAACCCCAGTCCCCGACTTCAATCAAGTCAAGACACCAAACAGTTACCAGATACCAAAACCCTAAAGGGCTTTAACTCGTAGAAACCTACACAGCACAAAAGAATGTCTAACTCTCTCACTGAAGACTTTTGATCTGCCTCATCGAGTACTTTTTACTCTCAACAGCCCGAATCACATTTCCCACATACTTTGAAGCAGGTGGCATATGAAAACATTAATGTATATTACAAAGGGATGGATTTGGCGACCTGGACAGTTTTTTCTTAATCACGTTTTTCTTCCAGGTGAGCCGGATCCACCCAGGAAACTCGAGGTTACTGAAATGACAAAGAACAGCGCTGTATTAGCCTGGTTACCGCCCCTGCGTGATGGAGGCGCTAAAATCGACGGCTACATCGTTAGTTACAGGGAAGAGGAGCAGCCTGCAGATCGCTGGACAGAGTACTCAGTGGTGAAAGACCTCAGCCTGGTTGTCACTGGCCTCAAGGAAGGGAAGAAATACAAATTTAGAGTAGCGGCCAGAAATGCTGTGGGAGTCAGTTTGCCGAGAGAAGCTGAAGGCGTGTACGAAGCCAAAGAACAGCTGTGTAAGTGGACGCTGAGTCATTTTTATCACGTGATAACAGTTTACAAGAATTTTCTTTTGACATGGAAACATTTATCCCCGAAGAATCTAATTCCAGAAATACCTGAAATATAGGAGAGAATAGTGGTTTTCAAACATTTACACCCACAACGCATGGTAAAACAACTTAAATCATGACACAGTATACACATACATATATATATATATATATATAACTTTAAAAAGAAGTTTCTTAGAGCAACACCCATCCTTATTATGTATGCTAGACTCTGGTATTTTCAATTCAATTTCATTCTTTTTAAAAAATATTAGCAGTGATGCATCCCCTGGAACCTGCTAATGGGTTGTTATTCACCACTTGAAAAACACTAGTATAGTTCCTCATTAGAGGAAATTTAACCTCCCCACAAAATTAATGTATCTTCATCTTACTTTCAGTGCCACCCAAGATCCTCATGCCAGAGCAAATTACTATCAAAGCTGGAAAGAAACTCCGAATCGAAGCCCATGTGTATGGAAAGCCTAATCCGGTCTGTAAATGGAAAAAAGGAGAAGATGACGTTGTTACCTCCAGCCACCTGGCTGTGCATAAAGCAGACAATTCTTCAATTCTGATCATAAAAGATGTTACTAGGAAAGACAGCGGTTACTATAGCCTCACCGCAGAGAACAGTTCTGGGACAGACACTCAGAAAATCAAAGTCATCGTCATGGGTAGGTTCAGCATTAGACAAACAGCCATCCACATGTGAAGATCAGAAGCATTTTTTCCAGTCCCATTCCTATCCTTACCTTTTCTCTCCTCTTGGTTCATGCAGACGCTCCTGGACCCCCCCAGCCTCCGTTTGACATTTCTGACATAGACGCTGATGCCTGCTCCCTGTCCTGGCACATTCCTTTGGAGGACGGAGGCAGCAACATCACCAATTACATCGTGGAGAAGTGTGACGTGAGCCGAGGTGACTGGGTGACAGCGCTAGCGTCAGTGACAAAAACTAACTGCAGGGTTGGGAAACTGATCCCAGGCCAAGAGTACATCTTCCGGGTCCGTGCCGAGAATCGATTTGGCATTTCAGAGCCTCTCACGTCTCCCAAGATGGTGGCTAAGTTCCCATTTGGTATGTTCCTTTCAGGACGAAAAACTGAACTGTTTTCTTTCTAATCTGTTGCGTAGGCTGGAAACTGACATTTCCCTGGTCTTCGTCTCCAGGTGTTCCCAGTGAACCCAAGAACGCACGGGTCACTAAAGTCAACAAAGACTGCATCTTCGTGGCATGGGACAGGCCCGACAGCGACGGAGGGAGCCCCATCACTGGTTACCTGATTGAACGCAAAGAAAGAAACAGTTTGCTCTGGGTGAAAGCCAACGACACTCCTGTCCGGTCAACTGAATATCCCTGTGCTGGCCTGGTAGAAGGCCTTGAGTATTCATTCAGAATCTATGCCCTAAACAAAGCTGGATCCAGCCCACCCAGCAAACCAACTGAATATGTGACTGCAAGAACTCCAATTGGTAATTATTTTTTTAAGTATTATGACGACACATTTAAATCTTGGCATCTCTAAATGTTACTATTTCCATTCAGGAATATATTCTGGGTGATACAGTGAAAAAGAACATTTCTGCTGTTAAGACAAATGCTGAGAATATCTCTTTTGGTTCTAGATCCTCCTGGCAAGCCTGAAGTCATTGATGTTTCCAAGAGTACTGTATCTCTTGTCTGGGCTCGTCCTAAGCATGATGGAGGCAGCAAAATTATTGGCTATTTCGTAGAAGCTTGCAAACTTCCTGGTGATAAGTGGATACGGTGTAATACTTCACCTCACCAGATTCCCCAGGAAGAGTTCACAGTGACTGGCTTAGAAGAGAATGCTCAGTATCAATTCAGAGCAATTGCCAAGACCGCAGTAAATATTAGCCAGCCTTCTGAACCTTCCGATCCAGTGACTATCATGGCAGAAAGTGGTAAGATTCTGTTGGACATTCTAGGCAAAGGAAGACATCACTCATAATATATGTTTCCCCTAATAAAAAACTAAATCTACACCTATAAAAATAAGGACAAATAAAATGATAGGTACTTTGTATACAGACATTAAAAATTATGATTATAGAGAATCATAACAACATGTTAAACTAAAAAGATAGCAAACCGTGAAGACCACATACTTTTAACCATACACATGCACAGAAAGATGCCCCCGAAAAATGCACCAAAGTGATGAGAGTGAAGCTTTCAGGATGCTGGGATGGTGGATAATATCTTTCCTTTTTTTTATACTGTCAGCATTATCAAATTTTGGCATTAAACTTGTATTTCTTTTATAATGAATAGTTACTTTAAGAAAATCCCATCTTGAAAAAGATAGCCTATTTATTTCTCACTTTTACAAATAAGCATTATATAATATAGCTTTGCATATATTAAATCCCTTTATCTTACTTCTTTCCAGTGCCTCCCAGGATAGACCTGAGTGTGGCTATGAAATCTTTGCTTACTGTGAAAGCTGGAACCAACGTTTGCCTGGATGCTACTGTCTTTGGCAAACCGAAGCCCACAGTCTCTTGGAAGAAGGATGGCACACTGCTGAAACCATCGGAAGGGATCAAGATGGCCACGAAGCGGAACCTGTGCACCCTGGAGCTGTTCAGTGTGACCCGGAAAGACTCAGGGGACTACACCATCACTGCTGAAAACCCAAGTGGCTCCAAATCAGCTACTATCAAGCTCAAAGTATTAGGTAGCTGAAACACTTCACTAGACTCTCAGGCTTTACTTTGGTTAATGTGATGTCATAGAATTTGCAAAATAACATGTGAGAAAAGATACCTAACTTGATGTATCTTTTGTCATCATGGAATTATTCTCAACACAGAACAGTAGTGTTTTACAGCTGAAAAGACCATTAGAGATCACGTATTCCAGATACTTAATTTTAGATATGAGGAAATTAAGATCTGGAGAAAAGTAACTTGCAAGGTCATACGGGAAGTTAATGACAGTATAAAGACAGCAACCCGGGTCTCCAGTCCTCCACTCTGTTCATCCCCTATTTCATATGTTTGGGAAAAAGACTTAACTTTTCTTTCTTATCCTTTCAGATAAACCAGGTCCTCCAGCATCTGTTAAAATCAACAAAATGTATTCGGATCGTGCAATGCTTTCTTGGGAACCTCCTCTTGAAGATGGAGGCTCAGAAATCACCAACTACATTGTCGACAAACGTGAAACGAGCAGACCCAACTGGGCTCAAGTCTCTGCTACTGTGCCCATCACCAGCTGCAGTGTGGAGAAACTGATAGAGGGCCACGAGTACCAGTTCCGAATTTGTGCTGAAAATAAATACGGAGTGGGCGACCCAATCTTAACTGAGCCAGCAATTGCCAAAAACCCTTACGGTAAGAACGTTTTCCTGCAGTTTTTCATTCTGCTTTTTAAATATTACCTTTTAGACCGGGACATAAACCTGTCGGTTAACCTCTGCAGACCCTCCTGGACGCTGTGATCCCCCTGTTATTAGCAACGTAACCAAGGACCACATGACAGTCAGCTGGAAGCCCCCAGCAGATGACGGCGGCTCCCCCATCACCGGCTATTTGGTTGAAAAGCGGGAAACCCACGCAGTTAACTGGACTAAAGTCAACAGAAAACCTGTGATAGAAAGAACAATAAAAGCAACAGGTCTCCAAGAAGGCACAGAATATGAGTTCCGAGTTATAGCCATCAACAAGGCTGGACCAGGCAAACCCAGTGATGCCTCCAAAGCTGTTTATGCCCAAGATCCTCTGTGTAAGTTTTCATGGAAGAGTCCCACAGCTGTGTGATAATCAGCATTCAACAACCAGGAATGACGTTTTAATGAAATTTTTCTATTATCATCCTCAGATCCTCCTGGACCACCAGCTTTCCCCAAAGTATATGACACAACCCGGAGCTCTGTGAGTCTATCTTGGGGCAAGCCAGCCTATGACGGGGGCAGTCCTATCATTGGTTACCTTGTTGAAGTAAAACGAGCTGATTCGGATAACTGGGTGAGGTGCAATTTACCACAGAAGCTCCAGAAAACCCGCTTTGAGGTTACCGGCCTAATGGAAAACACAGAATACCAGTTCCGTGTGTATGCCGTTAATAAGATTGGATACAGTGACCCCAGCGATGTGCCCGACAAACACTGTCCCAAGGACATTTTAAGTAAGTATTACCAGGAGAAATATACAGAACTCTTTTCATCAGTCATACAGTAAGAAGGAATATATAGAACTCCTCTATGTAGATTTATTTATTTACAAGTTTTAGGGTTGGTAACTCTAGAAGTATGTTGTAGGAGAGCTGGGTTGGTATTTTATGGTACTGTATAACAAGCCAAATGGAAGGCAAGGTGATTCGTGGTTTTGAAATGCTTTTCTTACTTACCTGAGAATTTCCTGTCTTCAAAAGATTATGGAATATAGGGATTTTATTGAGAATAAAAAGTTGTTGTTTTTTTTTAAAAAACTAAGTAGTGAGCCATTTCGGAGAAGGAAATGGCAACCCTCTCCAGTACTCTTGCCTGGAGAATCCCAGGGACAGAGGAGCCTGGTGGGCTGCTGTCCATGGGGTCGCACAGAGTCAGACATGACTGAAGCGACTTAGCAGCAGCAGCAGTGAGCTATTTATTATTCTTAGGTTTTCATTTTCTCTTCTAATCCACCCCTCTCCATCTTAATTTCTTTTCCCACCTTTTCTTCTATTCACTTATTCTCCCTAATCAATGCTCCTACTACTTTGAATTACACTTCACCCACTGTGTACTTTTCTTCCTACAAAGAAATAAAGAAAGCCAGAGTGTATAGCAGAGTGCTTTCACTGGAAGAAAGCCCAAAATCAGTCATCTACTTGTGAAATACAGAGAGTTTAAGAGTATGTAAGGTTCATGAGATAAGGAGATGCAGATCCTCCAGGGAAAACGTGGGTTGGGCCATAGGATACTAGAAAATAGAAAGGTCAGTAATTACTACAGAGTCTTAAGATAGTTGGGAAAAGTTTTGAGGATTATATTAAGAATTTTTTTAAGAACTAGAAATCAGAAACGTATTTTAGGAGTTATCAGGCCAGTCCTTGGAAATACACATTACTCTAACGTTCTTCACTCCAATGGTAAACAGTTCCACCTGAAGGAGAACTTGATGCTGATTTGAGGAAGACCCTCATATTGCGTGCTGGAGTTACCATGAGACTGTACGTGCCAGTGAAAGGACGTCCGCCTCCCAAGATAACTTGGTCTAAACCAAACGTCAATCTAAGAGAAAGGGTTGGACTGGACATAAAGTCCACTGACTTTGACACCTTCTTGCGCTGTGAAAAGGTGAACAAATATGATGCAGGAAAATACATCTTGACTCTGGAGAACAGCTGTGGTAAAAAGGAATATACCATTGTAGTGAAAGTGCTTGGTAAGTCTACATGGAGAAACAATCATATGTATGTTTAAAATGTAGCCAATGTGTTTTTTAGGTATTCATTTCTTATTTACCCACTATTTATTCAGATACTCCTGGGCCACCCGTCAATGTGACAGTCAAAGAAGTATCCAAAGATTCTGCTTATGTTACCTGGGATCCTCCCATTATTGATGGTGGAAGCCCCATCATAAACTATGTGGTAGAAAAGCGTGATGCAGAGAGGAAGTCCTGGTCTACTGTAACAACAGAGTGCTCAAAAACAAGCTTCAGAGTATCTAACCTGGAGGAGGGAAAATCCTACTTCTTCAGGGTGTTTGCTGAAAACGAGTATGGCATTGGTGATCCCGGTGAGACACGTGATGCTGTCAAAGCTTCCGGTAAGCAAATGAGGCTACCACCCCATCACTCTGAGTGACACCTTACCTCGGTTTTCTGGGGCTTAGACTCATCATTTCTCCTTTGCTCTAGAAACCCCTGGACCAGTGGTGGACCTGAAGGTGACCTCTGTCACCAAGTCATCTTGCAGCATAGGCTGGAAGAAGCCTCGCAGTGATGGTGGAAGTCGAATCACTGGATATGTCGTTGATTTCCTGACTGAAGAAAATAAGTGGCAACGAGTCATGAAATCATTAAGCTTACAGTACACCACAAAAGACTTGACTGAAGGGAAGGAATATACCTTCCGAGTGAGCGCTGAGAATGAAAATGGAGAAGGCACCCCAAGTGAAATCACTGCTGTGGCAAAGGATGATGTCGGTAAGCCCTTAGCCATCATCTCCATTTCCCCTTTGTCATCAAAAGTGCACTCTTGGGACTTCCCTGGCAGTCCAGTGATTAAGACTTCACCTTCCAATACATGGGGTTCTCAAGTTCGATCCCTGGTCTGGGAGTTAAGATCCTACATGCTAAATGGCCAAAAAACCAAAGCATAAAACAGAAATAACATCGTAACAAATTCAATAGAGACTTTTAAAATGCTCCGTATAAAAAACTAAAAGTGCTCTTGAGCCCTATTCCCTGGCTTACCTAAAAACCCTCTAAAAACTATAATGATCTGAAAAAACTAACTGCCTGGCATTAAAAAATGACTTATCTCTGCTGTTTTACAGTGGCTCCTGACCTTGACTTAAAGGACCTACCTGATTTGTGCTACTTGGCCAAAGAAAACAGCAATTTCCGTCTTAAGATCCCCATAAAAGGCAAGCCAGTTCCATCCGTGACCTGGAAGAAAGGGGAAGACCCTCTAGCAACAGACACAAGAGTCAGTGTTGAATCATCTGCAGTTAACACCACTCTTGTCGTATATGATTGCCGAAAATCTGATGCTGGAAAATACACAATCACACTGAAGAATGTGGCTGGCACCAAGGAAGGGACTCTCACCATAAAAGTTGTCGGCAAGCCTGGCATCCCCACTGGACCGATCAAATTTGAAGAAGTCACAGCAGAAGCCGTAACCTTAAAGTGGGGTCCTCCGAAGGACGATGGAGGTTCTGAGATCACCAACTACATCCTAGAGAAGAGAGATTCTGTAAACAACAAGTGGGTGACTTGTGCCTCGGCCGTCCAGAAAACCACATTCAGGGTCATGAGACTCCACGAGGGGATGGAATACACCTTCCGGGTCAGTGCCGAGAATAAATACGGTGTAGGAGAGGGTCTAAAATCGGAGCCAATTGTTGCCAGACACCCATTTGGTAAGTGTCTCAAGGTCAGAAAACATAGAGCAGAACGTGGTTCCAGTTCATTTCGAATACATTCCCGATTATAAATCTTGAATTATCTGCTTTTCCCTAGATGTGCCTGATGCTCCCCCACCTCCCAATATCGTGGATGTCAGACATGACTCCGTATCTCTAACATGGACTGACCCCAGGAAAACTGGAGGCTCTCCAATTACAGGTATTTTGTTGGTTCTTATCCTAGAGCATTTACGTTAATCTTCCTCCCCGAAAACAAGCTGAATCTGTGCTACTTCTTATAGTACTATCTGCACATCCAAAAGCATATGTCCCTTTTCTCAGTTCATCATGCATTCAGAACATTAAGAATTAAGTAAGCTAATTCATTAAGCTAACTTCATTTGAATGAAAAACTCCTAATGTAATAGTTAATAAAGGCTTTCTAAATGATAGTATCTATTTTTATACGTTAAAATGTTTCAACAGAAGGTGCCATAAGTAAGTCTATTCCAGGAGCTAAAAATATCCCTATGGCTAGGTAATAAAAGTGTAGATACCAACAAGAACGATTATTTGTTCTGTGTATGTGCGTATTTAAAAATCAGGCTACATTTGTGCTTTCTCTGGGAACTGACACATCACTGGGTCTTTTATAGGGTATCATATCGAGTTCAAGGAAAGAAACAGCCTTTTGTGGAAGAGAGCTAATAAGACTCCTATTAGGATGAAAGAATTCAAAGTGACGGGACTAACTGAAGGTCTGGAATATGAGTTCCGAGTTATGGCAATCAATTTAGCAGGAGTAGGCAAACCAAGCCTGCCGTCAGAGCCAGTGGTGGCCCTTGATCCAATTGGTAAGTCATTATACAGAGACTTTGTATGATGTCTCTTTGTATTTCCTCATGGAGAAAACATTGATGTGTGGCTGACTGGGTTGGTTCATTTGTTGCTTTATTTTAGATCCTCCTGGCAAACCAGAGGTTATCAATGTAACAAGGAATTCGGTGACTCTCGTCTGGACTGAACCTAAATACGATGGTGGCCATAAGCTGACTGGGTATATAGTAGAGATGCGAGATCTTCCCTCTAAATCCTGGACGAAAGCCAACCATGTTAATGTCCCAGATTGTGCCTTTACTGTTACTGACCTTGTCGAGGGTGGAAAATATGAATTCCGAATTAGAGCAAAGAATACAGCAGGTGCTATCAGTGCTCCATCAGAAAGTACAGGAACCATTATCTGCAAAGATGAATATGGTAGGTCTATTTTATTTTTTATGCACATTAAAAAAAAAACAGTATATTAACCCACCTTCCTTTTCTGATTACAATGTTTGTTTGTTTTTGTTTCCTTTGCAGAGGCACCAACCATTGTTCTTGATCCCACAATAAAAGATGGGCTAACAGTTAAAGCAGGAGATACCATCATTCTGAGTGCCATTAGCATTCTTGGCAAGCCTCTTCCAAAGTCCAGTTGGTCCAGGGCAGGAAAAGACATACGACCATCAGACATTGTTCAGATAACTTCAACCCCGACGTCTTCCATGCTTGCTGTCAAGTATGCGACTAGAAAAGATGCTGGTGAATACACCATCACTGCAACGAATCCTTTTGGCACAAAGAGTGAACATGTGAAGGTGACGGTGCTTGATGTACCTGGTCCCCCAGGCCCCATCGAAATCAGTAATGTTTCTGCTGAAAAAGCAACACTCACATGGACACCTCCCTTGGAAGATGGTGGCTCACCAATTAAGTCCTATGTCCTGGAAAAGAGAGAAACCAGCCGACTTCTGTGGACAGTGGTTGCCGAAGATATTCAGTCTTGCAGGCATGTGGCAACCAAACTTATCCAAGGAAATGAGTATGTCTTCCGGGTCTCAGCTGTAAACCAGTATGGCAAAGGAGAACCCGTACAGTCTGAACCTGTCAAAATGGTAGACAGATTTGGTAAGTACAGTATATAAGGGAATTGATGCATAAACCTTTGCAGCAGAGCTTAGGAAATCATAGATTTCTCACAAATTTGCTTCCTTCTCAGGTCCACCTGGCCCCCCTGGAAAGCCAGAGGTTTCCAATGTCACTAAAAACACTGCCACTATCAGCTGGAAAAGACCAGTGGATGACGGTGGCAGCGAGATCACAGGGTATCATGTAGAAAGGAGAGAGAAGAAAAGCTTGCGATGGGTGAGAGCAACAAAGACTCCGGTTTCTGATCTCAGATGCAAAGTGACAGGACTGCAAGAAGGAAACACCTACGAGTTCCGAGTCAGTGCAGAGAACAAAGCAGGAATTGGTCCACCTAGCGATGCTTCAGATCCTGTTCTAATGAAAGATGTTGCCTGTGAGTATTTATCTTTTTCAACACAGCTTTTTGGGGAGTGCTGGTATTTAATTTATACCAAATCCAAACCCTTAACATTTTTGTGCCTGTTTCCTTTCCAGATCCCCCAGGACCACCTTCAAACGCACGTGTCACTGACACTACCAAGAAATCTGCTTCTTTGGCCTGGGGCAAGCCTCATTATGACGGTGGCCTTGAAATCACTGGCTATGTCGTAGAGCATCAGAAAGTAGGAGATGAGGGCTGGATAAAGGATACAACAGGAACGGCCCTCAGAATCACTGAGTTTGTGGTCCCTGATCTTGAGACTAAAGAAAAGTACAATTTTAGAATCAGTGCCGTCAATGATGCTGGTGTTGGGGAGCCAGCAGTGATTCCAAATGTTGAAATTGTGGAACGGGAGATGGCCCCTGACTTCGAACTAGATGCTGAGCTTCGAAGAACTCTTGTTGTGAGAGCAGGACTCAGTATCAGAATCTTCGTGCCCATTAAAGGTCGACCTGCCCCTGAAGTGACATGGACCAAAGATGATATCAACCTTAAGAACCGAGCTAACATTGAAAATACAGAGTCATTCACGCTCCTGATCATCCCAGAATGTAACAGATACGACACTGGCAAGTTTGTGATGACTATAGAAAACCCCGCGGGGAAGAAGAGTGGCTTCGTTAACGTCCGAGTCTTGGACACACCAGGGCCTGTCCTCAACCTGAGGCCTACTGACATCACAAAGGAGAGTGTCACCCTGCACTGGGACCTCCCTCTGATAGATGGGGGCTCACGCATCACAAACTACATTGTGGAGAAACGAGAAGCAACACGGAAATCTTACTCCACGGTCACCACGAAGTGCCATAAATGCACTTATAAAGTCACTGGCTTGTCTGAAGGATGTGAATACTTCTTCAGAGTGATGGCAGAAAACGAGTATGGAATCGGCGAGCCGACAGAAACAACGGAGCCTGTAAAGGCCTCCGAAGCACCATCACCGCCAGAGAGTCTTAACATCATGGACATAACTAAGAGCACAGTCAGCTTGGCATGGCCTAAACCCAAACATGACGGGGGCAGTAAGATCACTGGCTATGTGATTGAAGCCCAGAGAAAAGGCTCTGACCAGTGGACCCACATCACAACCGTGAAGGGGCTGGAATGCGTTGTGAAGAATCTGACCGAAGGGGAAGAGTACACCTTCCAGGTGATGGCAGTGAACAGTGCAGGAAGAAGCGCCCCTAGAGAAAGCAGACCCGTCATTGTCAAGGAGCAGACCATGCTTCCAGAGCTGGATCTCCGCGGCATTTATCAGAAATTAGTCGTCGCTAAAGCTGGTGACAACATCAAAGTTGAAATTCCAGTGCTCGGTCGACCAAAGCCCACGGTTACGTGGAAGAAAGGAGACCAGATCCTTAAACAGACACAGAGAGTTAACTTTGAAAACACAGCAACTTCCACCATCTTAAACATCAACGAGTGCGTGAGAAGTGACAGTGGGCCCTACCCATTAACAGCAAGGAACATTGTGGGAGAGGTTGGTGATGTCATCACCATTCAAGTCCATGACATCCCAGGGCCACCTACTGGACCAATCAAATTTGATGAAGTTTCATCTGATTTTGTCACCTTCTCTTGGGAGCCGCCTGAGAACGATGGAGGTGTGCCCATAAGCAACTATGTGGTGGAGATGCGGCAGACGGACAGCACCACGTGGGCTGAACTGGCAACTACTGTTATACGCACTACCTACAAAGCCACTCGCCTTACTACCGGAGTGGAGTACCAATTCCGGGTAAAAGCTCAAAACAGATACGGAGTGGGACCCAGCATCACGTCAGCACCTGTAGTTGCCAACTATCCATTTAAGGTCCCTGGGCCTCCTGGTACCCCTCAGGTGGCTGCAGTTACCAAGGACTCAATAACAATCAGCTGGCATGAGCCTCTTTCTGACGGTGGAAGCCCCATTTTAGGATACCACGTTGAAAGAAAAGAACGAAACGGTATTCTCTGGCAGACTGTGAGTAAAGCATTAGTACCTGGCAACATTTTCAAATCAAGTGGACTAACAGATGGTATTGCTTATGAATTCCGAGTGATTGCAGAAAACATGGCTGGCAAAGGCAAGCCAAGCAAGCCATCCGAACCTATTTTAGCTTTGGATCCCATTGACCCACCTGGGAAACCAATTCCTCTCAATATTACTAGACACACAGTGACTCTTAAGTGGGCTAAGCCTGAATATACTGGCGGCTTTAAAATTACTAGTTATATAGTTGAAAAGCGGGATCTTCCTAACGGACGGTGGCTAAAGGCCAACTTCAGCAACATTTTAGAGAATGAATTTACAGTCAGTGGACTAACTGAAGATGCCGCATATGAATTCCGTGTCATTGCCAAAAATGCTGCCGGTGCTATTAGCCCACCATCTGAGCCATCAGATGCTATCACATGCAGAGACGACATTGAAGCCCCAAGGATAATGGTGGATGTCAAATATAAGGACACAATTACATTAAAAGCCGGTGAAGCGTTCAAGCTGGAAGCTGATGTTTCAGGTCGCCCACCTCCAACAATGGAATGGACCAAAGATGGAAAGGAGCTTGAAAACACAGCAAAATTAGAAATTAAAATTGCAGATTTCTCTACTAATCTGGTAAACAAGGATTCACTAAGAAGGGATGGCGGTGCCTACACCCTTACAGCAACTAATCCTGGTGGTTTTGCCAAGCACATCTTCCATGTCAAAGTTCTTGATAGACCAGGCCCACCAGAAGGACCTTTAGCTGTGTCTGAAGTGACATCAGAAAAGTGTGTACTGTCATGGTTGCCTCCACTGGACGATGGAGGTGCCAAAATTGAGTATTACGTCGTTCAGAAACGTGAAACCAGCAGACTGGCATGGACAAACGTAGCCTCAGAAGTCCAGCTAACAAAACTGAAGGTCACTAAACTCTTGAAAGGCAATGAATACATATTCCGTGTGATGGCTGTAAACAAATATGGCGTTGGAGAGCCCCTGGACTCAGAGCCTGTGCTTGCAGTGGATCCTTACGGACCTCCTGATCCACCTAAAAACCCCGAAGTTACCAGCATCACTAAAGATTCCATGGTTGTCTGCTGGGGCCATCCTGACTCTGATGGTGGCAGTGAGATCATCAATTACATTGTGGAACGGCGAGATAAAGCAGGGCAACGCTGGGTGAAATGCAACAAAAAGACCCTTACTGATTTAAGATACAAAGTGTCTGGGCTGACAGAAGGACATGAGTATGAGTTCCGGGTCATGGCTGAGAACGCGGCTGGAATCAGCGCACCGAGCGCTACCAGTCCATTTTATAAAGCTTGTGATGCTGTGTTTAAACCCGGCCCACCAGGTAACCCACGTGTTCTAGATACAAGCAGATCATCCATTTCGATTGCTTGGAACAAGCCTATCTATGATGGTGGTTCCGAAATCACTGGGTATATGGTTGAGATCGCCCTGCCAGAGGAAGATGAATGGAAGATCGTCACTCCACCAGCTGGGCTCAAGGCAACGTCTTACACCATCACCAACCTCACAGAGAACCAGGAATATAAAATTCGCATCTACGCCATGAACTCTGAAGGCATTGGGGAACCTGCACTTGTTCCTGGAACTCCAAAGGCTGAAGACAGGATGCTGCCTCCAGAGATTGAACTGGATGCCGAACTGCGCAAAGTTGTCACCATAAGAGCTTGCTGTACTCTGAGACTTTTTGTCCCCATCAAAGGAAGGCCAGCACCCGAGGTGAAGTGGACCCGAGAACACGGAGAATCTTTAGATAAAGCTAGCATCGAGTCCACAAGCTCTTACACCCTGCTTATTATTGGAAACGTAAACAGATTCGACAGTGGCAAATACATACTGACCATAGAAAACAGCTCAGGCAGCAAGTCCGCGTTTGTTAATGTCAGAGTCCTAGACACACCAGGCCCGCCACAGGACCTGAAGGTAAAGGAGGTCACAAAGTCATCTGTCACACTGACATGGGAGCCGCCTCTTATTGACGGAGGTTCGAAAATAAATAACTATATTGTTGAAAAGCGGGAATCAACAAGGAAAGCATATTCAACTGTTACAACAAATTGCCACAAGACTTCCTGGAAGGTAGACCAGCTTCAAGAAGGCTGCAGTTACTACTTCAGGGTTCTCGCCGAAAATGAATACGGCATCGGGCTGCCTGCTGAAACCGCAGAATCTGTGAAAGTATCAGAACGACCTCTGCCTCCAGGAAAGATAACGTTGGTGGACGTCACAAGAAACAGTGTGTCACTCTCCTGGGAGAAACCCGAGCATGATGGAGGCAGCCGAATTCTAGGCTACATCGTAGAGATGCAGAGCAAAGGCAGTGACAAATGGGTCACGTGTGCCACGGTCAAAGTCACCGAAGCCACTATTACTGGATTAATTCAGGGTGAAGAGTACTCTTTCCGTGTGTCTGCTCAGAACGAGAAGGGCATTAGCGATCCGAGACAACTGAGCGTGCCAGTAATTGCCAAGGATCTTGTCATTCCGCCAGCCTTCAAACTCCTGTTCACTACTTTCACTGTCCTGGCAGGTGAAGACCTAAAAGTCGATGTTCCATTCATTGGACGCCCTACGCCAGCCGTAACATGGCATAAAGATGATGTGCCCCTGAAGCAGACGACCAGAGTCAACGCCGAGAGCACAGAAAATAACTCACTACTGACAATAAAGGAAGCGTGCCGAGAGGATGTTGGACATTACATCGTTAAACTGACTAACTCAGCTGGTGAAGCTACCGAAACCCTTAATGTTATCGTTCTTGACAAACCAGGGCCTCCAACAGGACCAGTTAAAATGGAGGAAGTGACAGCTGACAGTATTACTTTCTCCTGGGGCCCACCTAAGTATGATGGTGGAAGTTCTATCAACAATTACATTGTAGAGAAACGGGACACTTCCACAACCAGCTGGCAGATTGTGTCAGCTACTGTTGCAAGGACAACAATAAAAGCTTGCAGGTTAAAGACTGGGTGTGAATATCAGTTTAGGATTGCAGCTGAAAACAGATATGGAAAGAGCACCTACCTCACTTCAGAGCCTATTGTAGCCCAGTATCCATTCAAAGTTCCTGGTCCTCCTGGCACGCCGTTCGTAACACTGTCCTCCAAGGACAGCATGGAAGTACACTGGAACGAGCCAGTCAGTGACGGAGGCAGCAAAGTCATTGGCTATCACTTGGAACGCAAGGAAAGAAACAGCATCCTCTGGGTGAAGTTGAATAAGACACCTATTCCTCAAACCAAGTTTAAAACAACTGGCCTCGACGAAGGCGTTGAATATGAATTCAGAGTCTCTGCAGAGAACATTGTGGGCATCGGCAAGCCAAGTAAAGTGTCTGAAAGCTACGTAGCCCGTGATCCATGCGATCCACCAGGAAAGCCAGAGCCAATCATTGTCACAAGAAATTCCGTGACTCTTCAGTGGAAGAAACCCACTTACGATGGTGGAAGCAAGATCACTGGTTACATTGTTGAAAAGAAAGAACTGCCTGAGGGCCGCTGGATGAAAGCTAGTTTTACCAACGTCATTGACACTCAGTTTGAAGTAACTGGCCTAGTTGAAGACCACAGATATGAGTTCCGGGTTATAGCCCGAAATGCTGCAGGAGTATTTAGCGAGCCTTCAGAGAGCTCAGGGGCAATAACGGCAAGAGACGAGGTAGAACCACCACAGATTCGCATGGATCCAAAATACAAAGACACAATTGTGGTGCATGCTGGTGAGCTGTTTAAGATTGATGCAGATATTCACGGCAAACCGATACCAACCACTCAGTGGATAAAAGGTGATCATGAGCTCTCCAGTACAGCTCGATTAGAAATTAAGAGCACTGACTTTGCCACCAGTCTCAGTGTCAAGGATGCAATTCGCATTGACAGTGGAAGCTACATACTGAAGGCCAAAAACGTTGCAGGAGAGAAGTCAGTCACTGTAAATGTCAAAGTTCTTGACAGACCAGGGCCACCCGAAGGACCTATTGTTATATCAGGAGTTACAGCAGAAAAATGCACACTAGCTTGGAAACCCCCACTCCAAGATGGTGGGAGTGATATCATAAATTATATTGTGGAAAGGAGAGAGACCAGCCGCTTGGTTTGGACTGTGGTTGATGCTAACGTACAGACTCTCGGCTGCAAGGTTACTAAGCTGCTTGAAGGCAATGAATATGTTTTCCGTGTAATGGCTGTCAACAAATATGGTGTTGGCGAACCTCTTGAATCTGAGCCAGTAACTGCCAAGAACCCATTTGTAGTGCCAGATGCACCAAAGGCTCCAGAAATCACAGCAGTGACCAAGGACTCAATGATTGTTGTATGGGAAAGACCAGCATCTGATGGCGGCAGTGAAATTCTTGGGTATGTTCTTGAAAAACGCGACAAAGAGGGCATCAGATGGACAAGATGCCACAAACGTCTGATTGGGGAGCTGCGCTTGAGAGTAACCGGACTCTTAGAAAATCACAATTACGAGTTCAGAGTCTCAGCCGAGAACGCTGCTGGACTTAGCGAGCCAAGCCCACCTTCTGCTTATCAAAAGGCTTGTGACCCTATTTATAAACCAGGACCTCCAAACAACCCCAGAGTCACTGATATTACGAGATCTTCCGTCTTCCTTTCTTGGGGCAAACCAATATATGACGGTGGCTGTGAAATCCAAGGATACATTGTTGAAAAATGTGACGTGAGTGTTGGTGAATGGACAATGTGCACTCCGCCAACTGGAATCAATAAAACACACATAGAAGTGGAGAAGCTATTGGAAAAGCATGAATACAACTTCCGTATCTGTGCTGTTAACAAAGCTGGAGTGGGAGAACATGCTGATGTCCCTGGACCTGTTATAGTTGAAGAAAAGTTGGAAGCACCAGACATTGACCTTGACATGGAACTGAGGAAAATTCTAAATATAAGGGCAGGTGGCTCCTTAAGGTTATTTGTTCCTATTAGAGGTCGTCCTACACCAGAAGTTAAATGGGGCAAAGTGGATGGTGAAATCCGAGACGCAGCTATAATCGACAGCACTAGCAGCTTCACCTCCCTTGTTCTTGACAATGTCAACCGATACGATAGTGGAAAATACACTCTCACATTAGAAAACAGCAGCGGGACAAAGTCTGCCTTTGTGACTGTGAGAGTTCTGGACACACCAAGTCCACCTGTTAATCTGAAAGTCACAGAAATCACTAAAGACTCAGTGTCAATTACATGGGAGCCTCCTCTGCTGGATGGGGGATCCAAAATTAAAAACTACATTGTTGAGAAACGTGAAGCCACAAGGAAGTCATATGCTGCCGTTGTGACAAACTGCCATAAGAATTCTTGGAAAATTGATCAGCTCCAAGAAGGCTGTAGTTACTACTTCAGAGTCACAGCTGAGAACGAGTATGGTATTGGCCTTCCCGCCCACACTGATGATCCGGTTAAGGTTGCAGAAGTCCCACAACCTCCAGGAAAAATCACTGTGGATGATGTCACCAGAAACAGTGTCTCTTTGAGCTGGACAAAGCCTGAACATGACGGTGGCAGTAAAATCATCCAGTATATTGTGGAGATGCAAGCTAAACACAGTGAGAAATGGTCAGAGTGCGCTCGAGTCAAGTCCCTTGAAGCCGTAATTACCAACCTAACTCAGGGAGAAGAGTACCTTTTTAGAGTTGTGGCTGTAAATGAAAAGGGGAGAAGTGATCCTAGGTCTCTTGCAGTTCCAATAGTTGCCAAAGATCTGGTCATTGAGCCAGATGTCAGACCTGCATTTAACAGTTACAGTGTACAGGTTGGCCAAGATTTGAAAATAGAAGTACCCATTTCTGGACGTCCTAAGCCAACTATTACCTGGACTAAAGACGATCTTCCACTGAAGCAGACTACAAGAATCAATGTCACTGATTCACTTGACCTCACCGTACTCAGTATTAAAGAGACTCATAAGGATGATGGTGGACATTATGGAATCACAGTTGCTAATGTGGTTGGTCAGAAGACAGCATCCATTGAAATTATAACCCTAGATAAGCCTGATCCTCCAAAAGGACCTGTTAAATTTGATGAAGTCAGTGCTGAAAGTATTACCTTATCTTGGGAACCTCCATCATATACAGGGGGCTGCCAGATCACCAACTACGTAGTTCAGAAAAGAGATACAACCACCACAGTATGGGAGGTTGTTTCTGCTACTGTGGCCAGAACAACACTCAAAGTGACCAAACTGAAAACTGGTACAGAATATCAATTCAGAATATTTGCTGAAAACAGATATGGACAAAGCTTTGCCTTGGAATCTGAGCCAATTGTAGCTCAATATCCCTACAAAGAACCAGGCCCTCCAGGTACACCGTTTGTCACAGCCATTTCCAAAGATTCCATGGTTATACAGTGGCATGAACCAATCAATAATGGTGGCAGCCCAATCATAGGTTACCACCTTGAGAAAAAGGAAAGAAACAGTATTTTGTGGACTAAAGTCAACAAAACTATTATTCATGATACCCAGTTTAAAGCAATCAATCTTGAAGAAGGCATTGAATATGAATTCAGAGTGTATGCTGAAAATATTGTTGGTATAGGCAAGGCAAGCAAGAATTCCGAATGCTATGTAGCCAGAGATCCCTGTGACCCACCAGGAACCCCAGAAGCAATAATTGTTAAAAGACATGAAATCACTTTACAATGGACCAAACCCGCATATGATGGTGGAAGTGTGATTACAGGTTACATTGTAGAGAAGCGTGATCTGCCTGACGGTCGCTGGATGAAAGCCAGCTTCACAAACGTCATTGAAACTCAGTTTACTGTGTCAGGTCTTACTGAAGATCAAAGATATGAATTCAGAGTCATTGCAAAGAATGCAGCAGGTACAATAAGCAAACCTTCTGACAGTACTGGACCAATAACTGCCAGGGATGAGGTCGAACTCCCAAGAATTTCAATGGATCCAAAATTTAGAGACACAATTGTGGTAAATGCTGGAGAAACATTCAGGCTTGAAGCCGATGTCCACGGAAAGCCCCTGCCTACCATTGAGTGGTTAAGAGGAGATAAGGAGATTGAAGAATCTGCTAGATATGAAATAAAGAACACAGATTTCAAGGCTTTACTTATTGTAAAGGATGCCATTAGAATTGATGGTGGACAGTATATTTTAAGAGCTTCCAACGTTGCAGGTTCTAAGTCATTCCCGGTAAATGTAAAAGTGTTAGACAGACCAGGGCCTCCAGAAGGGCCAGTCCAGGTTACTGGAGTCACCGCTGAAAAATGCACATTAACATGGTCTCCACCACTTCAAGATGGTGGCAGTGACATTTCTCACTATGTTGTTGAAAAGAGAGAAACAAGTCGGCTTGCCTGGACTGTTGTTGCTTCAGAGGTTGTAACCAATTCTCTGAAAGTTACCAAACTCTTAGAAGGGAATGAATATATCTTCCGTATAATGGCTGTCAACAAATATGGTGTTGGCGAGCCTTTGGAATCTGCACCAGTACTCATGAAAAACCCATTCGTGCTTCCTGGACCACCAAAGAACTTGGAAGTCACCAACATTGCCAAGGACTCCATGACCGTCTGTTGGAACCGTCCAGACAGTGATGGTGGAAGTGAGATTATTGGTTACATCGTAGAGAAAAGAGACAGAAGTGGCATTAGGTGGATAAAATGTAATAAACGCCGCATTACAGACTTACGGCTAAGAGTAACAGGATTAACAGAAGATCATGAGTACGAATTCAGGGTCTCTGCAGAAAATGCGGCTGGAGTTGGAGAACCAAGTCCAGCTACAGTTTATTATAAGGCCTGTGATCCTGTGTTCAAACCTGGCCCCCCCATCAATGCACACATTGTAGACACCACTAAAAATTCAATTACACTTGCCTGGGGTAAACCCATCTACGATGGTGGCAGTGAAATTCTGGGATATGTAGTAGAAATCTGTAAAGCAGACGAAGAAGAATGGCAAATAGTTACTCCCCAGACTGGCCTGAAAGCCACTCGATTTGAAATTTCAAAACTCACTGAACACCAAGAGTATAAAGTACGGGTCTGTGCCCTCAATAAAGTTGGTTTAGGTGAGGCTACAGACGTTCCTGGTACTGTGAAACCAGAAGATAAACTTGAAGCGCCTGAACTTGACCTTGACTCTGAATTAAGGAAAGGAATCGTTGTAAGAGCTGGTGGATCCGTCAGAATTCACATTCCATTCAAAGGTCGCCCAACACCCGAGATCACCTGGTCTCGAGAGGAAGGTGAATTCACAGATAAGGTCCAAATCGAAAAAGCAGCAAACTATACCCAACTATCAATAGATAACTGTGATAGAAATGATGCTGGAAAATATCTTCTCAAGCTGGAAAACAGCAGTGGGTCTAAATCTGCTTTTGTAACTGTGAAAGTTCTTGACACTCCAGGACCACCACAGAATTTGGCAGTCAAAGAAGTGAGAAAAGATTCTGTCCTTCTGGTGTGGGACCCACCCTTAATTGATGGGGGTGCAAAGGTCAAGAACTATGTCATCGACAAACGCGAATCAACCAGGAAAGCATATGCTAATGTGAGTAATAAATGCAGCAAAACAAGCCTCAAAGTTGAGAATCTTACAGAAGGAGCCACTTATTACTTTAGAGTAATGGCTGAAAATGAATTTGGAATTGGTGCTCCAGTGGAAACTGTTGATGCTGTGAAAGCATCTGAGCCTCCGTCCCCACCAGGAAAGGTCACACTGACTGATGTGTCCCAGACCAGCGCATCCCTGATGTGGGAGAAACCTGAACACGATGGTGGGAGCCGAATTCTGGGGTATGTTGTTGAAATGCAGCCCAAAGGAACAGAAAAATGGAGTGTCGTGGCTGAATCCAAAGTCTGTAATGCAGTTGTTACTGGTTTGAGTTCTGGGCAAGAATATCACTTCCGTGTCAAGGCTTACAATGAGAAAGGACAAAGCGATCCAAGAGTGCTTGGTGTTCCGGTCATAGCCAAAGACTTGACTATACAGCCTAGTTTTAAGTTACCATTTAACACATACAGTGTCCAAGCTGGTGAAGATCTTAAAATCGAAATTCCTGTTATTGGCCGGCCAAGACCTGAAATTTCATGGGTCAAAGATGGCGAGCCTCTTAAACAGACGACAAGAGTAAATGTTGAGAAAACAGCTACTTCAACTATTCTGCACATTAAAGAAAGTAACAAAGATGACTTTGGGAAATACACTGTCACAGCAACAAACAGTGCAGGTACTGCAACCGAAAATCTCAGTGTTATCGTTTTAGAAAAGCCTGGACCTCCAGTTGGACCAGTTCGGTTTGATGAAGTTAGTGCAGATTTTGTGGTCATATCTTGGGAACCTCCAGCCTATACTGGTGGCTGCCAGATAAGCAACTACATAGTAGAGAAGCGAGATACAACCACCACCACTTGGCACATGGTATCAGCAACGGTGGCAAGAACAACAATTAAAATAACCAAACTGAAAACGGGCAGTGAGTACCAGTTTAGGATTTTTGCAGAAAACAGGTATGGAAAAAGTGCCCCCTTGGATTCTAAACCTGTTATTGTACAATATCCATTTAAAGAACCTGGACCACCTGGCACTCCTTTCGTGACATCAGTCTCAAAAGATCAAATGCTTGTGCAATGGCACGAGCCAGTTAATGATGGAGGCAGCAAAGTTATTGGCTACCATCTTGAACAGAAAGAAAAGAACAGCCTTTTATGGGTCAAATTAAATAAGACTCCCATTCAAGACACCAAGTTCAAAGCAACTGGGCTTGATGAAGGCCTTGAGTATGAGTTCAAAGTTTCTGCTGAAAATATTGTCGGCATTGGCAAGCCAAGCAAAGTGTCGGAATGCTTTGTTGCTCGTGATCCTTGTGACCCACCAGGTCGCCCTGAAGCCATTGTCATTACGAGAAACAATGTCACACTGAAATGGAAGAAACCCGCCTACGACGGTGGCAGCAAAATAACAGGTTATATTGTAGAAAAGAGAGACCTACCTGATGGCCGTTGGATGAAAGCCAGCTTTACCAATGTCTTAGAAACTGAATTTACAGTGAGTGGACTTGTGGAAGACCAAAGATACGAATTTAGAGTAATTGCAAGAAACGCAGCCGGCAACTTTAGTGAACCATCCGAGAGTACTGGCGCCATTACTGCAAGAGATGAAATTGACGCACCAAATGCCTCACTGGATCCCAAATATAAAGATGTCATTGTTGTTCACGCAGGAGAGACTTTTGTCCTGGAAGCGGATATCCGTGGCAAACCTATCCCTGATATCGTTTGGTCAAAAGATGGAAGAGAGCTTGAAGAAACAGCTGCCAGAATGGAAATCAAGTCTACTATTCAGAGGACAACCCTTGTTGTCAAAGATTGTATACGTAGTGACGGGGGACAATATATCCTGAAACTCAGCAATGTTGGTGGTACCAAGACTATACCCATCACTGTAAAGGTACTTGACAGGCCAGGGCCTCCTGAAGGGCCTCTGAAAGTTTCTGGGGTTACTGCTGAAAAATGTTACCTGGCTTGGAACCCACCTTTACAAGATGGTGGTGCTAGTATTTCACATTACATCATTGAAAAGAGAGAGACCAGCAGACTCTCCTGGACCCAGGTTTCAACTGAGGTGCAGGCCCTTAACTACAAAGTCACTAAACTTCTCCCTGGTAATGAGTACATTTTCCGTGTCATGGCTGCGAATAAATACGGGATTGGAGAGCCGCTGGAATCTGAGCCTGTTATAGCCCGTAATCCTTATAAACCACCAGGTCCTCCTTCACCACCTGAAGCCTCAGCAATCACCAAAGATTCTATGGTCGTAACATGGGCACGCCCAGTAGATGATGGAGGTGCTGAAATCGAGGGCTATATTCTTGAAAAAAGAGACAAGGAAGGCGTTAGATGGACCAAGTGCAACAAGAAAACACTAACAGATCTTCGATTCAGGGTAACTGGCCTTACTGAAGGGCATTCCTATGAATTCCGAGTTGCTGCTGAAAACGCAGCTGGTGTGGGTGAACCCAGCGAGCCTTCTGTTTTCTATCGTGCGTGTGATGCTCTGTATCCACCAGGACCACCAAGTAATCCAAAAGTGACAGACACTTCCAGATCTTCTGTCTCCCTGGCATGGAATAAACCAATTTATGATGGTGGTGCGCCTGTTAAGGGCTATGTTGTTGAGGTCAAAGAAGCCACTGCTGATGAGTGGACAACGTGTACCCCACCAACAGGACTACAAGGAAAGCAGTTCACAGTGACTAATCTTAAAGAAAATACTGAATATAACTTCCGTATCTGCGCCATCAACTCTGAAGGCGTAGGTGAGCCTGCAACTATACCTGGTTCAGTTGCTGCTAAAGAGAGACAAGAGCCACCCGAAATAGAACTGGATGCTGATCTCAGAAAAGTGGTCATTCTGCGTGCAAGTGCTACTTTACGCTTATTTGTCACTATCAAAGGTCGCCCGGAACCTGAAGTGAAATGGGAAAAGGCCGAAGGTGTTCTCACTGACAGGGCCCAGATTGAGGTGACCAGCTCATACACAATGCTGGTCATTGATAACGTTACCAGATTCGACAGTGGTCGGTATAATCTGACGCTAGAAAACAACAGTGGCTCTAAAACTGCTTTTGTTAACGTCAGAGTGCTTGACTCACCGAGTGCCCCTGTGAATCTGGCTGTAAGAGAAGTGAAGAAAGACTCTGTGATACTGGCTTGGGAACCACCGCTTATTGATGGCGGAGCGAAGATTACAAACTACATTGTCGAAAAACGAGAAACAACACGGAAAGCATATGCTACTGTTACAAACAACTGCACAAAGAACACTTTTAAAATCGAAAATCTCCAAGAAGGGTGTTCTTACTACTTCCGAGTCTTGGCTGCCAATGAATATGGAATTGGTTTGCCCGCTGAAACAACTGAACCCGTTAAAGCTTCTGAACCACCCCTCCCACCTGGAAGAGTAACTCTTGTCGATGTGACCCGGAACACAGCTACAATTAAGTGGGAGAAGCCAGACAGTGACGGTGGCAGCAAAATTACTGGTTATGTAGTTGAAATGCAGACTAAAGGCAGTGAAAAATGGAGCATCTGCACACAGGTGAAGACTCTAGAAGCAACTATATCAGGCCTAACTGCTGGAGAGGAGTATATCTTCAGGGTAGCTGCAATTAATGAAAAAGGAAAAAGTGATCCAAGACAACTTGGAGTGCCAGTAATTGCAAGGGACATTGAAATAAAGCCTTCAGTTGAGCTTCCTTTCAATACTTTCAATGTAAAGGCCAGGGACCAACTGAAGATTGACGTTCCATTTAAAGGAAGACCTCAAGCTACTGTAAGCTGGAAAAAAGATGGTCAGACCCTTAAAGAGACGACTAGGGTCCATGTTTCTTCTTCAAAGACTGTAACATCACTAACAATTAAGGAAGCTTCAAGGGAAGATGTTGGCACTTATGAATTATGTGTTTCAAATAGCGCTGGATCCGTAACAGTTCCTATTACTGTAATTGTGCTTGACAAACCAGGACCTCCCGGACCTATACATATTGATGAGGTTAGTTGTGACAATATAACCATTTCTTGGAATCCTCCAGAATATGATGGTGGCTGCCAGATTAGCAATTACATCGTTGAAAAGAGAGAAACCACTTCTACAACATGGCATGTAGTTTCACAAGCAGTTGCAAGAACATCCATTAAAATAGTTCGTCTAGTAACAGGAAGTGAGTATCAGTTCCGCGTTTGTGCAGAAAACCGCTTTGGAAAGAGCTCCTACAGTGAATCTTCTGCTGTAGTTGCCGAGTATCCATTCAGCCCCCCGGGTCCTCCTGGTACTCCTAAAGTTGTGCATGCCACAAAATCTACCATGTTGGTAACCTGGCAAGTGCCAGTTAATGATGGAGGAAGTCGAGTACTTGGTTATCACCTTGAGTATAAAGAAAGAAGCAGCATCCTTTGGTCAAAAGCAAATAAAACCCTCATTGCTGATACGCAAATGAAAGTCTCCGGCCTTGATGAAGGACTGATGTATGAGTATCGTGTATATGCTGAGAATATTGCTGGAATTGGTAAATGCAGTAAATCTTGTGAGCCAGTCCCTGCAAGAGACCCCTGTGACCCTCCTGGACAACCTGAAGTCACAAATATCACAAGGAAATCAGTGTCACTTAAGTGGTCAAAACCACATTATGATGGTGGAGCTAAGATCACCGGCTACATCATTGAACGTAGAGAACTACCAGACGGCCGGTGGCTGAAATGCAACTTTACTAATGTACCAGAAACATACTTTGAAGTAACTGAACTCACTGAAGATCAACGTTATGAATTCCGGGTTTTTGCAAGGAATGCTGCTGACTCAATTAGTGAGCCATCTGAATCCACTGGACCTATCACAGTTAAAGATGATGTTGAGGCTCCAAGAATTATGATGGATGTCAAATTCCGAGATGTCATTGTTGTCAAAGCTGGAGAGGTCCTTAAGATCAATGCAGACGTTGCAGGGCGACCTCTGCCAATAATCTCCTGGGCCAAGGATGGTGTAGAAATTGAAGAAAGAGCAAGAACAGAAATTGTGTCAACGGACTACACTACTTTGCTAACAGTGAAAGACTGTGTCCGACGAGACTCTGGGCAGTATGTGCTAACAGTGAAGAATGTTGCCGGAACTCGGTCTATGGCAGTTAACTGCAAGGTACTTGATAAGCCTGGCCCACCTGCAGGACCACTTGAAATAACCGGCCTAACTGCTGAGAAATGCTCTCTTTCCTGGGGACCACCCCAAGAAGATGGTGGTGCGGCTATTGACTATTACATTGTAGAAAAACGTGAGACAAGTCGCCTTGCTTGGACAATATGTGAAGGAGAGTTAAGGACGACGTTTTGTAAAGTGACCAAGCTACTCAAGGGCAATGAATACATCTTTAGAGTAACAGGTGTTAATAAATACGGTGTTGGCGAGCCCCTGGAGAGCATGGCTGTAAAGGCCCTTGATCCATTTACAGTTCCAAGTCCACCTACATCTTTGGAAATTACATCTGTGACCAAAGAGTTCATGACACTTTGCTGGTCCAGACCAGAGAGTGATGGAGGCAGCGAAATCTCTGGTTACATCATTGAGAGGCGAGAGAAAAACAGCCTACGATGGGTACGTGTAAACAAAAAACCAGTTTATGATCTGAGAGTGAAATCCACAGGACTTCGTGAAGGGTGTGAATATGAATATCGGGTATATGCAGAAAACGCTGCAGGCCTGAGCCTTCCAAGTGAAACCTCTCCCCTAATTCGGGCAGAAGATCCTGTGTTTTTACCATCTCCTCCATCCAAACCCAATGTTGTAGACTCAGGCAAGACCAATATAACTATTGGCTGGGTTAAGCCCTTATTTGATGGTGGGGCCCCAATAACTGGATACACCGTGGAATTCAAAAAATCTGATGAAACTGACTGGCAAACTGCCATTCAGAACTTAAGAGGCACTGAATATACAGTAAGTGGACTAACCACAGGAGCCGAATATGTTTTCAGAGTAAGATCTATCAATAAGGTCGGTGCTAGTGATCCCAGTGATAGCTCCGATCCCCAGATAGCAAAGGAAAGAGAGGAAGAACCTGTATTTGATCTTGACACAGAAATGAGGAAGACCTTGATTGTCAAGGCCGGTGCCTCCTTTACCATGACTGTGCCTTTCCGAGGAAGACCAGTACCCAGTGTCTCCTGGAGTAAACCCGACACTGACCTCCGCACTAGAGCTTATATTGATTCCACAGAATCTCGAACATCACTGACTATTGAAAATGCCAACAGAAATGATTCTGGAAAATACACATTAACGATTCAGAATATCTTGAATGCTGCCTCCCTGACCTTGGTCGTCAAAGTTTTAGATTCTCCTGGTCCTCCAGCCAACATTACTGTACATGATGTCACCAAAGAGGCTGCAGTATTATCCTGGGATGTTCCTGAAAATGATGGTGGAGCACCAGTGAAGAACTACCACATAGAAAAACGGGAGGCCAGTAAGAAAGCATGGGTCTCTGTGACCAACAACTGTAACCGCCTCTCCTACAAAATTACCAACTTACAAGAAGGGGCGATTTACTACTTCAGAGTCTCTGGAGAAAACGAGTTTGGTGTCGGTGTACCAGCCGAAACGAAGGAAGGAGTAAAGATAACAGGTATGTTTTAAGAACAAAGAAAACCTACATATCCATATTCATTTTCCTTGAATAGTGTGAATCATTTTAATTACTGTTTAAATGCTTTTGGTTCACACCTCAAGCAATTCATACTGTGGCACAAAAGGAATTCTTACTAATAGAGAAAGTTTTTCATTGATTTACAAAAAAAGAAATTTACATAGATGGAGATAGATAATGTATGTTGGATTTAAGTATAATTGAACTTGACTGCACATATATGTACATATATATATCATGTATGTGCAGAAATTACATGATATTTTATAACACTGTTCATCTCATTCCTCATTTTTTACCCATAATAAATTTGGGATAAATTTAATCATTTAATTGGGTCATTTGATGCTTATTTGATCTGAATGCTATGACATGCTGTGACATAAAATGACAAAGCCTGGGAAAGTTTTGCTTGACTCAGAAGCTAAACTGATCATATAAAAAGTAAGGAAATCTCAAAGTAATTGTATGCCTTCATTAAAATTTTTTCTTTTGACAAGGCAGGAAGAACACATGTGGGGAAAAATGTTGCAATAATCTTCACTTTCTTCTGATGTTTTACTTTCATAGAAAAGCCAAGCCCGCCTGAAAAACTTGGAGTAACAAGTGTATCCAAAGACAGTGTTTCCCTGGCCTGGCTGAAGCCAGAGCATGACGGTGGAAGCAGAATTGTGCATTATGTCATTGAAGCACTAGAAAAAGGACAGACGACCTGGGTTAGATGTGCGGTGGTAAAGTCAACCCACCATGCTGTTTCCGGTCTGAGGCAGAATTCTGAATACTTTTTCCGGGTGTTTGCTGAAAATCAAGCTGGCCTGAGTGACCCAAGAGAGCTTCTGCTTCCTGTCCTTGTTAAGGAGCAGCTAGGTGTGTTTAATTTTATGTAGAAGCAAAATTTGAAATTATTTGCATTGATTTAAGTCAACTTGTAAAAAACACTCTTTTCACCTTCATCTTCTCTACTCTCATTTTTCAGAACCACCTGAAATTGACATGAAGAATTTCCCAAGCCATACCGTCTACGTTAGAGCTGGTTCAAACCTTAAAGTTGACATTCCGATTTCTGGAAAACCACTGCCCAAAGTGACCTTGTCAAAAGATGGTGTCCCACTGAAAGCAACCATGAGGTTTAATACTGAGATTACTGCTGAAAACCTGACCATCAATCTCAAAGAAAGTGTTGCTGCTGATGCTGGAAGATATGAGATCACAGCTGCCAACTCTAGTGGAACGACCAAAGCTTTCATTAACATCGTGGTACTGGACAGACCTGGTCCCCCAACTGGCCCTGTTGTGATAAGTGATATAACTGAAGACAGTGTGATTCTCAAATGGGAGCCACCTAAGTATGATGGTGGAACTCAGGTTACCAATTACATCGTACTTAAGAGAGAGACAAGTACTGCAGTATGGACGGAAGTGTCTGCAACAGTGGCAAGAACCATGATCAAAGTCATGAAACTGACCACAGGAGAAGAATACCAATTCCGCATCAAGGCAGAAAACCGCTTTGGCATCAGTGATCACATAGATTCAGCTTGTGTGGTTGTCAAGCTACCATACAGTAAGTTGTCGAACTTCTCAAAGATCCCACGTTTCCAAATACAAAAATGTTTGAAATGTCTATATTAACCATGGGATTTCTGTCTTTCATAGCAACACCTGGACCACCATCTACACCCTGGGTCACCAATGTCACTAGAGAAAGTATCACCGTGGGCTGGCATGAACCAGTGTCCAATGGAGGCAGTCCAGTTATAGGCTATCACCTGGAGATGAAAGACAGAAACAGTATCTTATGGCAAAAAGCCAACAAAATGCTCATCCGCACAACTCACTTCAAAGTCACAACAATTAGTGCCGGATTAATCTATGAATTCAGGGTGTATGCAGAAAATGCTGCTGGGATTGGGAAACCCAGCCATCCTTCAGAACCAGTCCTAGCCATTGATGCCTGCGGTATGTATTTGTCACAAGAAGGACAGTTCCGACTACTTAGCAATGCAAACCTTCTTTCTGCACAGTAAAATAATGATCTAAGTGCACTAATCTGCTTTCTGTCTTTTCACAGAACCCCCAAGAAACCTCCGTATCACGGACATTTCAAAGAACTCTGTCAACCTTTCATGGCAACAACCCGCTTTTGATGGAGGAAGCAAGATTACAGGCTACATGGTTGAGAGACGAGACCTTCCAGATGGCAGATGGACCAAGGCCAGCTTTACCAACGTTACCGAGACTCACTTCACTGTCTCTGGCTTGACTCAGAATGCCCAGTATGAATTCCGTGTCTTTGCTAGAAATGCCGTCGGGTCCATCAGCAATCCATCCGAGGTTGTAGGCCCCATCACGTGCATTGATTCCTATGGTAAGCATTTTTAGTACTTTGAACCACAGCAGTAATTTAACTCAATATTCTATCTTACTTTTTCTGGTCCTAATCTATAGGATAACTTTTACCATGTACCTTGTTAGATATTTAGGAGAAATTATGAATTACCTGGGGGTGGTGGGTGGTCTTAGGAAAATTCCATAACACCCCAGGCCTTTTGGCTTAACTGTAAAACATGAGATTTGGACTACAGGATAGCAAAAGGCCTTCCTGATTTCAGTCTTTTATGATTCTTTGATTATATGAATTAGTACTTTCATATTTCTATTTAAAATTTTCAGCATCAATAATTAAAGCGACAGTTGGATGCTCAGAGAATATTCCTCTTAAACAAGTGAAAACTAAACAGAGGTGTTAATGATGATAAATATTAGCAGTAGCTAACATTTGCTGTGTACCTTCAATGAGTTCTCTCCCCTAGTTCCAACAGCCTTAAGATCAGCTCATTTTACAGAAGAGAAAGTGAGGTTTAGAGTGCGTACATAACTTCCCCAACATCAAAGCAGCTTATGAATGATAGAGGGGAAATTCAAACAGACTTCAGAATTCTCTCTACATTGCTGTTGTCCGAAATACACATACACATCCCCAAATACACTACTGGAAAACAAGTAGCACATTCAACTCAACAGTAGTTTAAAAACTAAAATTTCACGAGAGTTAGGTACCGAGTGATGCCGTTTCTAAAAATCCCCCATTTCCAAGGGGTATCTCTGTGGTATCGAGGCAGAAGTACCCACTTCCATCTTCATGATGAAACTGCTCGGGCCTCTCTCTATGAACCAGGCTTAGTAGACACTGAGTGAGTATTTGTGAGACTGTGAAGCAAATCAGTTAATTCTGTTTCTCAAAACTTGTAAGCAGCCTGGCACAAAACCAGTCCAGGGGAGTATACAGCTCTGTGAGTAGAGAATTCAGCATTAAGGGTCTGCTGTAAACTGCCCCGACTTGAATACCAGTGAACTGGGAAGGGAAATTAAAAAAACCAGATCATTGTTCTGTGTCCCATTTCATTACTGGAATAAAACACGTAATAGACTTTACATTTCAAAGGCACTTAAATCCCTGTGCAATTAGTGCTGTCACTGGGGTTCAGAGCTTGCTCACCATCTTTCTTCCTCATCTGAGATAGAAGAGTAGCTTATAAGATTAAATATAAAATATAAATGGGATTAGAACTACCGTGGGTACATGTATTATTTAATAAAGGCCAATGAGCTTACTTTGAAGTTGCTGTGATTATTTTCTTCATCCTTGTGATCTTTTAAACATTCATGATCTGTTTTTCTTACAGGTGGACCTGTAATTGATTTGCCTCTAGAATATACAGAAGTTGTCAAATGCAGAGCAGGGACATCTGTGAAGCTCAGAGCTGGCATTTCTGGCAAACCTGAGCCTACAATTGAGTGGTATAAAGATGACAAAGAATTACAAACCAATGCACTGGTCTGTGTCGAAAATACCACTGACCTTGCATCTGTACTCATCAAAGATGCAACTCGCCTTAACAGTGGAACCTATGAATTAAAACTAAGGAATGCCATGGGCTCAGCCTCAGCCACGATTAGACTGCAGATCCTTGGTAGGTGCTGAATGCAGGCCAACATCATATTTCATTTGCCTAAAATTTAATGATTTTAAAATAGAAACTTTTCTAAATTCATTAATATACCGTTTTGTTCTTTCATTGACAGACAAACCAGGACCTCCAGGTGGACCAATTGAATTTAAGACTGTCACTGCTGAAAAGATAACTCTTCTCTGGCAGCCTCCGGCAGATGATGGTGGTGCAAAAATCACTCACTACATCGTGGAAAAGCGTGAGACGAGCCGCGTTGTGTGGTCTATGGTGTCTGAAGATTTGGAAGAGTGCATCATTAAGACCACCAAAATCATCAAAGGAAATGAATACATCTTCCGGGTTCGCGCTGTGAACAAATATGGAATTGGTGATGCGCTGGAATCTCACCCAGTGATAGCAAGGAATGCATTTGGTGAGATACAATTTCATTAGAAAACTAAAATCAAATACATGAAAATTTATTTACGTATTTATTTTCATTGTATCAAATTCTACCAGGTGATCATTTTATTCCTTGAGTATTAGTTGTAATTGCTTTGAAATAAATGAGACCTTGTTTTGAGTCAAGGCACTAAATAGTATCTCTAACAGCAAGTTTGGTAAATGTTGGCTTAGATTAAGATTATCTTCGAGACTCTTCTACGTCATGCAGCCATTACTAATCCATTCACAAATGTCTGTTTGCTCAGATAGCATCTCATCTCTCAAATTTCTATCATTACTCACTGAAATGAGTGAAATTCATGAAAATTTAAAAATAAACTGAGATGTCCCTGGCAGTCCAGCAGTTAGGACTTGATGCTTTCACTGGCAGAGACTGGGTTCAGTTCCTGGTCAGGGGAACTAAGATCCCACAAGCTGTGTGACGTGACCATAAATAAATTCATAAGTAAACAAATACTATTCTGCTAGCTATTAATAGTTTCCAGAGCTTGATTGACTTATTTTCTTGCTCATCATATCACTTCTCATAATGATCCTTTTCACCAGGTGGAAAATATAATAAATGAGACAAATATTCTTAAGTAGGACTTGAAGACTAAAATGTAGAATCTATCAGTCATGTTGACTCTTTTAACTCATTTTCCTCTTCCTTTTTAAACAGTCACACCTGGGCCTCCCAGCGTGCCAGAGGTGACAAAGATTAACAAGAATTCGATGACTGTTGTCTGGAGCAGGCCGGTTGCAGATGGTGGCAGTGACATAAGCGGTTATATCCTGGAGAAACGAGACAAGAAGAGTCTTGGATGGTTTAAAGTCCTAAAAGAGACAATCCGTGACACCAGACAGAAAGTGACAGGACTCACGGAACACAGTGACTATCAATACCGAGTTTGTGCTATAAATGCTGCTGGACAGGGTCCATTTTCTGAACCATCTGACTTCTACAAAGCTGCTGATCCTATTGGTAAGTGCAGCCTCTTCACCTGTGTCATCTTTCACGTCGCCCAGTTGTACCCAGTTGCATAATTATGGTATTGTGACTGTCCATTCCAGATCCACCAGGCCCACCGGCTAAGATAAGAATTGCAGATTCAACTAAATCATCCATCACTCTTGGATGGAGTAAACCTGTCTATGATGGGGGCAGTGCTGTTACTGGATATGTTGTTGCCATGAGACAAGGAGAGGAAGAGGAATGGACTGTTGTCTCTACCAAAGGAGAAGTCAGAACTACAGAATATGTGGTATCCAACCTGAGTCCCGGGGTCAATTACTACTTCCAGGTGTCTGCTGTAAACTGTGCCGGACAAGGTGAACCCATAGCAATGACTGAACCCGCACAAGCTAGAGACATACTGGGTACGTACCTACTGATGTGATTATGCTTTTATTTTAATAGAGAGCCTCCAGGAAATCACTCATTTCCTTGCTTTAAAATTCACTGTATATGTCCATTTTATGTCTACAGAGGAACCAGAGATCGACCTAGACGTGGCCTTTAGGACCTCCATTATAGCTAAAGCTGGCGAAGATGTACACGTGTTGATTCCCTTCAAAGGCAGACCTCCACCTACTGTCACATGGAGAAAAGATGAGAAGAATCTTGGCAGTGATGCCCGCTACAGCATTCAAAACACTGACTCATCTTCATTACTCATTATCCCTCAAGTCACTCGCCATGATACAGGCAAATATATTCTCACAATAGAAAATGGTGTTGGTCAACCAAAGTCTTCAACTGTGAGTGTTAAAGTGCTTGACACACCAGCCGCCTGCCAAAAACTACAGATTAAACATGTTTCTCAAGGCACAGTCACTTTGTTCTGGGAACCTCCTCTCATTGACGGAGGATCTCCTATAATTAATTACATCATTGAGAAGAAAGATGCCACCAAGAGAACATGGTCTTCTGTGTCACACAAATGTTCTAGCACGTCCTTTAAAGTAACAGATTTGTCGGAGAAAACTCCGTTCTTCTTCAGAGTTTTTGCAGTAAATGAAATTGGAATTGGGGAACCCTGTGAAACCACAGAGCCTGTGAAGGCTGCCCAAGTGCCAGCACCTATACGCGATCTCTCAGTGAAAGACTCAACGAAGACATCCGTTACGCTGAGCTGGACCAAGCCCGACTTTGATGGTGGCAGCGTAATCACAGATTATATTGTGGAAAGGAAAGGTAAAGGTGAACAAACGTGGTCACATGCTGGAATAAGTAAGACATGTGAAATTGAGGTTGGCCAGCTCAAGGAACTGTCAGAGCTGGAATTCAGAGTGTGTGCCAGAAATGAGAAAGGGCTGAGTGATGATGTCACTATTGGGCCAGTTACAGTGAAAGAACTTGTAATTCCACCTGAAGTTAACCTGTCAGAAATCCCTGGGGCACAAGTCGCTGTGAGAATTGGACATAATATGCACCTCGAGTTACCTTATAAAGGAAAACCCAAGCCGTCTATCAGTTGGTTGAAAGATGGCTTGCCACTGAAAGAAAGTGAACACGTTCGTTTGGGTAAAACCGAAAACAAACTTACTTTGAGTATAAAGAATGCGAAGAAGGAGAATGGAGGGAAATACACCATTATTCTCGATAACGCAGTCTGTCGAAACGCATATCCCATTACAGTCATCACACTTGGCCCACCATCTAAGCCCAAAGGGCCCATTCGATTCGAGGAAATCAAGGCCGATAGTGTCATCATGTCCTGGGATGTGCCTGATGATGATGGAGGAGGTGAAATTACCTGTTACAGCATCGAGAAGCGAGAAGCTTCACAAACTAATTGGAAGATGGTGTGTTCCAGCGTTGCCCGGACAACGTTCAAAGTTCCTAATCTAGTCAAAGATGCCGAATATCAGTTTAGAGTTAGGGCAGAAAACAGATATGGAGTCAGCCAACCACTTGTCTCAAACATCATTTTGGCCAAACACCAGTTCAGGATTCCTGGCCCCCCAGGAAAGCCAGTTACATACAATGTGACTTCTGATGGCATGTCACTCACTTGGGATGCTCCAGTTTACGATGGTGGTTCAGAAGTTACTGGATACCATGTTGAAAAGAAAGAAAGAAACAGCATCCTCTGGCAAAGAATTAATATGTCACCAATATCTGGAAGAGAATATAGAGCTACTGGATTAATGGAAGGCCTGGATTACCAGTTCCGTGTATTCGCTGAAAATTCTGCTGGCCTAAGCTCACCTAGCGACCCAAGCAAATTTACCTTAGCTGTTTCCCCAGTAGGTAAGTGACTGAAGATTATTCCAGTATATTTAATTCAGCAACTAATGTGTTACTAACACTAATTTTCTTCCACATATCACCTTCTCACATATTTTCTTGACACTAGAGTTGGTCAGGTAAAGCAAGGGGAATGATTTTAAATCAGTCTAATAAAGTAATTTTAAAAATGTTTTTAAAGATTCTGATACCAAAAAATTTCAATTAATGGCTAAAATGAGTTTGGGGGATTTATTCATTTTTTTCCCCTTCCATTGAGGATTAAGAGTTGATTACAGAAGTAACGACACCTTTAACTTTTATATAATTTTTAGACCCACCTGGCACTCCTGACTACATTGATGTCACCCGGGAAACCATCACACTGAAATGGAACCCACCGCTGCGTGATGGAGGCAGTAAGATAGTGGCCTACAGCATCGAGAAACGGCAAGGGAGCGATCGATGGACCAGATGCAACTTTACTGACGTCAGTGAATGTCAGTACACGGTAACAGGACTCAGTCCTGGGGATCGATATGAGTTCAGAGTAATCGCAAGAAATGCTGTTGGAACCATAAGCCCGCCGTCACAGTCTTCTGGTGTTATCATGACCAGAGATGAAAATGGTAAGCATTTACAACTGATTTCCAGTGTAACTAAGAACATCCACGTTTTTAAATATATATGTTTTTGGTCCCTGGTGTGTAAAATGAGAATAAAACAATGCTTCATACAGATTACCAAAGGTTGTTAGGTAGATGAATTAGATTTTTCTACCTCTCAGATGAAGAGAAGAAAAAGATGTGATTAGCATCAACTTTTTACTGCGTCTATTATTTCATTTCCACATAAATAGCATGCAAATGGGGATGGTTTTTAGCTTTGTAATTTCAGTCATTTATAATAAAGAATAAAGTTCTCAAGAATAACAGTCCATTTCTATTGAAATCACACAAATTCAATAGCACAGATATCTTGCCTGAGTGCAGCTGATGGCATGGAACAGGAACTCTTTTGAATATGCAGCAGTATTAGGAAGTAGATGACCTACAAATATGTCATTCCTCTTTTTACAAGTGGAAATTCAAGAGTAATAACATGACAAACAAAGGAGATAACAATATGCACATGTTTAACCTTAGAGTCTAAATTCTCAACTGTCAATCATACTCTCAAAATAGCCTTTGGTATAAGGATTACCCTTCCAGGCTTTATGATATGGTGCTAATGAAAAACATGTTTGTTTATGTCTTTATTAAACCGAATTAATGTATATAATTCTATTTCTTTTACAGTTGCACCAACTGTAGAGTTTGGCCCTGAGTACTTTGATGGTATCACTATTAAATCTGGAGAGAGCCTTAGAATTAAAGCTTTGGTACAAGGACGACCAGTACCTCGAGTAACCTGGTTCAAAGATGGAGTAGAAATTGAGAAGAAGATGAACATGGAAATAACCGATGTCCTTGGATCCACCAGCCTCTTTGTTAGAGATGCTACTCGGGACCATCGTGGTGTATACAGAGTGGAAGCCAAAAATGCATCCGGCTCCACAAAAGCAGAGATTACAGTGAGAGTACAAGGTAAACTTCTAAAATAGCTTCTTAATCTTACAATGTACAGAACTCGGATTAAAGACAGGCCTAATTGCATTTTAATGGACAAGCAAAAAGAAACTAACTCCAGAATCTTTTTCTTACAGATACACCAGGAAAACCAGTTGGGCCAATAAGATTCACCAATATAACTGGCGAGAAGATGACCCTGTGGTGGGACGCGCCACACAATGACGGCTGTGCCCGCGTATCTCACTACCTGATTGAAAAACGGGAAACCAGCAGACTTGCTTGGGCACTAATTGAGGACAATTGTGAAGGCCTCAGCTATACAGCCACAAAACTAATAACTGGCAATGAATACCAATTCCGTATTTCTGCAGTTAACAAGTTTGGTGTTAGCCGGCCGCTGGATTCCGACCCAGTGGTTGCTCAAATACAGTACAGTAAGTGAACTTTTTTACCAAGAGGCACTATGTCATAAGGTCAGTTTCCAAGCACACACGTCTAATTGGTTTCTTTCTTTGTTTTCACCTCACAGCTATTCCTGATGCCCCTGGCACTCCAGAACCTAGTAATGTAACAGGCAATAGCATTACTCTAACATGGGCCAGGCCAGAATCCGACGGTGGCAGTGAAATTCAACAGTACATCCTTGAAAGGAGAGAAAAGAAGAGCACACGATGGGTGAAAGTGACCAGCAAACGACCCATCTGTGAGACAAGATTCAAAGTCACAGGTCTGACAGAAGGCAACGAGTATGAATTCCACGTCATGGCTGAAAATGCCGCAGGGGTAGGACCTGCAAGCGGTGTCTCACGACTAATCAAATGCAGAGAGCCTGTCAACCCACCAGGCGCGCCTGCTGTGGTCAAAGTGACAGACACATCAAAGACAACTGTGAGCTTAGAATGGTCTAAGCCAGTGTTTGACGGAGGATTGGAGATAATTGGGTATATTATTGAAATGTGCAAAGCTGACCTGGGAGACTGGCACAAGGTGAACGCAGAAGCATGTGTGAAAACGAGGTATACAGTCACCGATCTGCAGGCAGGTGAAGAATACAAATTCCGGGTTAGTGCTGTCAATGCTGCTGGAAAAGGAGACAGCTGTGAAGTGACTGGCACCATTAAAGCCGTTGACCGATTATCAGCTCCTGAGTTAGACATCGATGCCAACTTCAAGCAGACTCATGTTGTGAGAGCTGGGGCCAGCATTCGCCTCTTCATTGCCTATCAGGGTAGACCAACTCCGACAGCTGTATGGAGCAAACCGGACTCTAACCTTAGCATTCGGGCTGACATCCACACAACAGATTCCTTCAGCACCCTCACCGTGGAAAAGTGCAACAGAAGCGACGCAGGGAAATATACCCTTACTGTAGAAAACAACAGCGGTAGTAAGTCAATCACATTCACCGTAAAGGTGCTGGACTCTCCAGGACCACCTGGCCCGATTACCTTCAAGGATGTGACCCGGGGCTCTGCTACATTGATGTGGGATGCCCCTCTCCTTGATGGAGGTGCCCGAATTCATCACTACGTGGTAGAGAAACGAGAAGCCAGTCGCCGTAGCTGGCAGGTGGTCAGTGAAAAATGCATTCGTCAGATCCTCAGAGTCAGTGACCTGCTAGAAGGTGTTCCATACTATTTCCGTGTTTCTGCAGAAAATGAATATGGTGTTGGTGAACCCTATGAAATGCCAGAACCAATGGTAGCGACAGAACAACCTGCTCCACCTAGGAGACTTGATATTGTTGACACAAGCAAGTCCTCTGTAGTCTTAGCTTGGCTTAAACCTGACCATGATGGAGGCAGCCGAATCACTGGCTACCTGCTCGAAATGAGACAAAAGGGATCTGACTTCTGGGTGGAAGCTGGTCACACCAAACAGATGACTTTCACAGTGGAGCGCCTCGTTGAGAACACTGAATATGAATTCCGTGTGAAGGCCAAGAATGATGCTGGCTACAGTGAACCCAGGGAAGCCTTCTCTTCTGTCATCATCAAGGAGCCTCAGATTGAGCCCACTGCTGACCTCACCGGAATCACCAATCAGCTCATAACCTGCAAAGCAGGAAGCACATTTACCATTGACGTGCCAATCAGTGGCCGTCCCGCCCCCAAGGTAACATGGAAACTTGAAGAAATGAGACTGAAGGAGACAGATCGAGTGAGTATCACAACGACAAAAGACAGAACCACCTTGTCTGTAAAGGACAGCATGAGAGGTGACTCTGGAAGGTACTTCTTGACCCTGGAAAATACAGCTGGTGTTAAAACATTTACCATCACAGTTGTGGTCATCGGAAGGCCAGGTCCTGTAACCGGCCCCATTGAAGTCTCATCTATCTCATCCGAATCATGTGTCCTGTCATGGGCAGAACCTCAAGACAATGGAGGCACCGATATTACCAATTACATTGTTGAAAAGCGGGAATCGGGTACAACAGCTTGGCAGCTTGTCAATTCCAGTGTCAAGCGCACTCAGATTAAAGTCACTCATCTCACAAAGTATATGGAATATTCTTTCCGTGTCAGTTCAGAGAACAGATTTGGTGTCAGCAAGCCTGTAGAATCAGCACCAATTGTGGCTGAGCATCCATTTGGTAAGAAAATTAAAATCATATTACCAAGTCTCTGTTATTAAATATTTCCCCTGAATGTTATTTATATTCTGTATTTATATTTTGAAACTCTATTTATATTTTCATACCTTTGTTTATATTTAGTCCCACCAAGTGCACCTACCAGACCTGAGGTCTACTATGTGTCTGCCAATGCCATGTCTATTCGCTGGGAAGAACCCTACCATGACGGTGGCAGTAAAGTCATCGGCTACTGGGTTGAAAAGAAAGAACGTAACACCATTCTTTGGGTGAAAGAAAACAAAGTACCATGCTTAGAGTGCAACTACAAAGTGACCGGTTTGGTAGAAGGACTGGAGTATCAGTTCAGAACATATGCACTCAATGCCGCAGGCGTTAGCAAAGCCAGCGAAGCTTCAAGACCTGTGATGGCTCAAAACCCAGTGGGTAGGTATCAGAATTTAAGGGTACATTTGTTTATCATCATCATCAGTACTAGCAGAATTCAGAGTTGTATTTAACCTCACTTTTGTCTCCCTTCCAGATGCACCAGGAAGACCAGAGGTAACGGATGTCACCCGATCGACAGTGTCACTGATCTGGTCTGCCCCGGTGTATGATGGCGGCAGCAAGGTCGTGGGCTACATCATAGAGCGTAAGCCAGTCAGTGAAGTTGGAGACGGTCGCTGGCTCAAGTGCAACTACACCATTGTATCTGACAACTTCTTCACCGTTACCGCTCTCAGTGAAGGAGACACTTACGAATTCCGTGTGTTGGCCAAGAATGCAGCAGGCGTAATTAGCAAAGGATCAGAATCCACAGGCCCCGTCACTTGCCGAGATGAATACGGTAAAAATAATAATCCATGTTCTCCTTTTAAATTATCACAGTTTCTGTGACAACAGACTATCATATATTCATTCACATTTTGTCTATGACAGCTCCACCCAGAGCTGAACTGGATGCCAGATTACAGGGTGATCTGGTCACCATCAGAGCAGGCTCGGATCTTGTTCTTGATGCTGCAGTTGGTGGCAAACCTGAACCCAAGATTATCTGGACCAAAGGGGACAAAGAACTAGATATGTGTGAGAAAATCTCTCTGCAGTACACTGGCAAACGCGCAACTGCTGTGATCAAGTTCTGTGACAGAAGTGATAGTGGAAAGTACACTTTAACAGTGAAGAATGCCAGTGGGACGAAGGCTGTGTCTGTCCTGGTCAAAGTTCTCGGTAAGAGCGTCAAATGATTTTTTATTTCCATAGCTTTCTCAAATGTGTGCAGAAAGAAGGACCTTCCTCATTGCTCATTCCTACATCTGTTTTAGATTCCCCGGGCCCGTGTGGAAAGCTCACCGTCAGCAGAGTAACTGAGGAGAAGTGCACTTTAGCTTGGAGCCTTCCTCAGGAAGATGGAGGAGCAGAAATCACTCACTACATCGTGGAAAGACGCGAGACAAGCAGGCTCCACTGGGTGATTGTGGAAGCCGAATGCCCCACCCTATCCCATGTGGTTACCAGACTCATCAAGAACAACGAATACATATTCCGAGTGCGGGCAGTAAACAAATATGGCCCTGGTGTACCTGTTGAATCAGAGCCCATTGTTGCCAGAAACTCCTTCAGTGAGTATTAACACTTAAACAACTCACCAGTGGAAGTGTCATGGGATCAGGGGATGGGGTGGGCAGGGGGCAGACAGTCATAGAAATAGTGATTTTGTGCAATTCTGATCGACCTTTTATTCTCATAAAAATATAAACAGCTATTCCATCACAACCTGGCATACCTGAAGAAGTTGGGGCTGGCAAAGAGCATATCATCATTCAGTGGACGAAACCTGAATCTGATGGTGGCAATGAGATCAGCAACTACTTGGTAGACAAACGTGAGAAGAAGAGCCTGCGCTGGACGCGTGTGAACAAAGACCACGTGGTGTACGATACCAGGCTGAAGGTGACTGGCCTAATGGAAGGTTGTGATTACCAGTTCCGGGTGACTGCAGTAAACGCTGCTGGTAACAGCGAACCCAGCGAAGCTTCCAACTTTATCTCCTGCAGAGAACCATCATGTGAGTTCCAAGACTCATTCATACTCCTAATGCCCATCAAAATCATATTACAAAGAATTGTCCAATATGCAGTTTCCAAGAACTCGTAGAATCTATGACTGGCCTAGAAAGGCATATGCTTGTTAGAAGGACTTTACAGCCTAAGACAGAATATATTTCAACAAATACTTCTGTTGATAAGTTAGTTAAGTTGCTGGAAATCGTTGCAGTTATCTTCTAATCTGTGAAAAAAAATTTTTTTTCCTACTACCAATATGAAAGGGATGTCTCTTGCAAATCTTCCTAAGGATGGAGGTAATTTTGTTATAATGATAATAACTACTGAAGAGAAAAAAAAGGACAATGTCTCCTTTAAGAGGCTTAGCAGAACAGAAAGTTTCTACTATCTTAATAAGTACCTAACAAAATAATTGTCACAAGAGCCTCAAAAATAAGTTGGCAAATCCTTATACAAAAAGTTTAAGCCTAAGAACTAAAAGGAATAAATCACTGGGATTGACTCAGGGGAAGTAGAAGATATTTATTCCTGTACTTACTAGAAATGTAGAGGTGACAACAATATTGACCTTGTTGAAAGCTGAGCTCCCAAAGAAAGGTCCTGGGACTTCCCCAGTGGTCCAGAAGTTGAAATTCTGTGCTTCCACTGCAGGGGCACAGGTTCACTAAGTTCCTATATGCCACTGCTGCTGCTGCTAAGTCGCTTCAGTCATGTCCAATTCTGTGCAACCCCATAGACGGCAGCCCACCAGGCTCCCCCGTCCCTGGGATTCTCCAGGCAAGAGCACTGGAGTGGGTTGCCATTTCCTTCTCCAATGCGTGAAAGTGAAGTCGCTCAGTGGCGTCCAACTCGTAGTGACCCCATGGACTGCAGCCCACCAGGCTCCTCCATCCATGGGGTTTTCTAGGCAAGAGTACTGGAGTGGCTTGCCATTGCCTTCTCTGCCTATATGCCACTGGGCACAGCCAAAAAGAGAAAAAAAAAGTCCCTGAGAATGAGTACTGTAAGCAATGAACTTAGTAGGACACAGTGTATCTAGCCAAGGTGGCCAGGGAGAAACATCTGCCTTTCTAAAGAAGTTTTTAACTCTTAAAATAATAAAAATAGTAACTCCAGAACACACAGTGCCATCTTGTAATATCAGAAGACCTTGGTTACAAGGAGCATCTCAGTGAGTGTAGACAAAGAACAGCAATCAATGCCTGTGTGAATCTTACAAATCAAAAATACAAATCTCAGAGCTTCCTTATGTGTATAATATCCTTCTTTCCACAGATACCCCTGGACCACCTTCTGCTCCACGCGTTGTAGATACCACCAAGCACAGCATCAGTTTAGCCTGGACCAAGCCCATGTATGATGGTGGCACTGACATCATAGGATACGTTCTTGAAATGCAAGAGAAGGACACTGATCAGTGGTACCGAGTGCATACCAAAGCCACAATAAGAAACAATGAATTCACTGTGACAGACCTTAAAATGGGCCAGAAATACTCCTTCAGAGTTGCTGCTGTGAACGTGAAGGGCATGAGCGAATACAGCGAGTCAACTGCAGAAATTGAGCCTGTGGAAAGACTGGGTATTTATAATTCAAGGTTTTAGGTGAATTATTTTTCTTATCACACTTGTTCATAAATTAATTAAGCTTTGACATTTACTTTCCAGAAATACCAGATCTGGAGCTTGCAGATGACTTAAAGAAGACCGTGACCATCAGAGCTGGGGCCTCACTACGGCTGATGGTGTCTGTATCTGGAAGACCACCACCCGTCATCACATGGACCAAAAAGGGCATTGACCTTGCAAGTCGGGCGATCATTGACAACACTGAGAGTTATTCTCTGCTTATCGTGGACAAAGTTAACCGGTACGATGCTGGAAAATACACCATTGAAGCCGAAAACCAATCTGGCAAGAAATCAGCAACCGTCCTCGTTAAAGTATACGGTAAGTATTGGTCTTAATACTATGCAATGAGTAGATTCTTTAGAAACAAACACCTTGACCTCTGATTGATCACCTCTCTAGAAGGAACTATGTTAAGTATATTTTCCTAACCCCTTCCCCGCAGAATCTATCAACTAATCTGTCAAATGAGAAGTATGGATCCTTCATTCTCTCTGTTTTTTTAGATACTCCTGGCCCCTGTCCTTCAGTGAGAGTTAAGGAAGTATCAAGAGATTCTGTGACCATCACTTGGGAAGTTCCCACAATTGATGGTGGAGCACCTGTCAACAATTATATTATTGAAAAGCGTGAAGCTGCCATGAGAGCATTCAAAACAGTAACTACCAAATGCAGCAAGACACTCTACAGGATTTCTGGACTTATAGAAGGAAGCATGTACTATTTCAGGGTGTTGCCAGAAAATATTTATGGCATTGGAGAGCCTTGTGAAACATCTGATGCAGTTCTGGTCTCAGAAGTGCCTTTGGTGCCTACGAAGCTAGAAGTGGTCGATGTCACCAAATCCACTGTTACCCTTGCCTGGGAGAAACCACTCTATGACGGTGGGAGCCGACTCACTGGCTACGTTCTTGAGGCCTGCAAAGCTGGCACTGAGAGATGGATGAAGGTTGTCACCTTAAAACCCACAGTCCTAGAGCACACTGTTATTTCCTTAAATGAAGGTGAACAGTACTTATTTAGAGTAAGGGCACAAAACGAGAAAGGTGTGTCAGAACCAAGAGAGATCGTCACAGCCGTGACTGTAAAAGACCTCAGAGGTATGTACCAAAACACCAAGATAACAATAATAGTAAAGCAAAATGAAGGAAACATTCAGAATTCATGACATCCTGTGATTAGAAATTATACTTAAGAATAAATACCTACTTTCTTTCTCATAGTGTTGCCAACAATTGATCTTTCTACAATGCCTCAAAAGACCATCCATGTCCCAGCTGGCAAACCGGTAGAGCTGGTAATACCAATCGCTGGTCGCCCACCTCCTACTGCTTCCTGGTTCTTCGCTGGTTCTAAACTAAGAGAATCAGAGCGTGTCACAGTTGAAACTCATACTAAGGTAGCTAAATTAACCATCCGGGAAACCACTATCAAAGATACTGGAGACTACGTACTTGAACTGAAGAATGTAACTGGAACTACGTCAGAGACCATTAAAGTCATCATTCTCGGTAGGGGCATGGGAAAAGGCACAAGCAAATTGTTGATGCTCAGTCACCCAATTTTGATTTGAAGTGAAAATTAATAAATATCTGGAATTTCCTTTTCTTTTGTAGACAAGCCCGGTCCACCATCTGGGCCTATCAAGGTTGATGAAATTGACGCTACTTCAGTGACCATTTCCTGGGAACCACCCGAACTGGACGGTGGCGCTCCGCTGAGTGGCTATGTAGTAGAACAACGTGATGCCCACCGCCCTGGATGGCTGCCTGTGTCTGAGTCAGTGACCAGATCAACATTCAAGTTTACCAGACTCATCGAAGGAAATGAGTATGTGTTCCGGGTGGCTGCGACCAACCGCTTTGGGATTGGCTCCTACTTGCAGTCTGAAGTCATAGAATGTCGCAGCAGCATCAGTAAGTCCTGGGCCCTTCTACCATTCTCCTCACCTCTAAATGTTAACAAGAAGGAATTTGTTTTTAATATGCCCTTATGTAAGTGAAAAGAGGTCCAAAATTAATCCCAGGGTCATTCTAAGGTTTCTATACCTCCTTTTCTTGGAGGGGTTTTCAACATGGTTAAGGTTTTTGTTTTATTTTGTTTTGTTTTTATGAAAGAAAGAGAGGAAGGAGTTAGGAAAGGATGGGTAGAAGGAGAGGAAGGAGGGAGGGAAGACTGGCTGTTACAGTGAGGAAAAAATACAGAATACACGTTTAATAAATGTTTATGAAATTGAAGAAAATGAGGAACAGCAAGAAAGGTACAAAAATGAAAACACTAGAAAAATAGTCATAAGAGTCTTACATACCTTCTTAAAATGGTATATCCGAGACACACAATGTATGAGTCCTTAATTTATTCATGGTGCCATGGTGTGTTTACCTCCGTCTTGCTGCAGACATTCCTGGACCTCCAGAAACATTACAGATATTTGATGTTTCCCGTGAGGGCATGACACTTACTTGGTACCCACCAGAAGATGACGGTGGCTCCCAAGTGACTGGATACATCGTGGAACGCAAAGAAGTGAGAGCAGATCGGTGGGTCCGTGTAAATAAAGTACCAGTGACAATGACACGATACCGTTCCACTGGCCTTATTGAAGGCTTAGAATATGAACACCGCGTCACAGCCATTAACGTGAGAGGAACTGGAAAACCAAGCCGTCCTTCCAAACCCACCGTTGCCATGGATCCAATTGGTAAATACCTTCTGTATAAAAGTTCATTGAGATATAATTTAATATAGTAATGTTCACCTTCCTGAAATGTAGAATTCTGTGAGTTTGGGGAAATGTATGGTTGTATAACCACCACCACAATCAAATTATAGAATATTTCCATCAGTCCAAAAAGTTCATTTGTGTCCTTTGTCGTCAATCCTCTCCCCACTCCCAACCCTTAGCAGCGTTGGAGAAGTAACTTCTTATATTCTTCTCTTGAATCTACTTCTCCCTCTTTAAAATAGACCTCATGATATCACAGTTAAAATTTTTAAGCAAGTTAGTATTTCTCAAAGCAGTTTAAAGACTGATATTAAATGGATGATAGTATAAGTGATCATAAACAAAGCATATATAAGACAAAGGAAAAAGCAAGAGTTTTAAGTAGTTTTAACTGATAAAATGAATTAAATATTTACAAAATGAAAAATAGCCTAATGTTATATTCCATGTCTCCACAATTCACTGAAATCATTAGGTTTTTAGCATCTGATTTTCAGCTTCGCAGAAACCTTTAACAAGTATGTTGTTGTTCTTATTTTCCAGCTCCTCCAGGAAAGCCACAAAACCCAAGAGTTACTGACACAACAAGGACATCAGTCTCCCTGGCCTGGAGCGTACCAGAAGATGAAGGAGGATCTAAAGTCACAGGCTACTTGATCGAAATGCAAAAAGTCGATCAACATGAATGGACCAAATGCAACACCACCCCAACCAAAATTCGGGAGTATACTCTCACACACCTACCTCAGGGTGCCGAATACAGATTCCGTGTCCTAGCCTGTAACGCTGGTGGACCTGGGGAGCCTGCTGAGGTACCAGGAACAGTCAAAGTCACAGAAATGCTTGGTAAGAGATGGGATCACTTACTTTGTGCTATATTTGCCTTTAGACTTATTTCCTATGCCTGTGTCCCAAAATGCTAATCGTAACCTTACCTTTCTCCCCAGAATATCCTGACTGTGAACTTGATGAAAGATACCAGGAAGGTATCTTAGTAAGACAAGGTGGAGTCATCAGACTTACCATACCAATCAAAGGAAAACCATTCCCAATATGTAAATGGACCAAGGAAGGCCAAGACGTTAGTAAGCGTGCCATGATTGCAACCTCTGAAACTCACACTGAGCTTGTAATCAAAGAAGCAGACAGGGATGACTCTGGCACTTATGACCTGGTTCTGGAAAACAAATGTGGCAAGAAGGCTGTCTACATCAAGGTCAGGGTGATAGGAAATCCCAACACTCCAGAAGGGCCACTTGAATATGATGACATACAAGCTCGCTCTGTAAGGGTCAGCTGGAGACCCCCTGCCGATGACGGTGGTGCTGACATCTTGGGGTACATCCTGGAGAGACGCGAAGTGCCTAAATCCGCCTGGTACACCATTGACTCCAGAGTCCGAGGTACATCTCTGGTGGTAAAAGGCCTCAAAGAAAATGTGGAATACCATTTCCGTGTTTCGGCAGAAAACCAGTTTGGTATAAGCAAACCCTTGAAATCGGAGGAACCCGTCATACCAAAAACACCACTGAGTAAGTGCTCTTCCAACCATAACACTGTAAACTTCCTCTCAGTACTCTTTTGTTTCAAAATGAAAATCACCAGCTTACAAGAGTTGGAACTGTACCCTAATGTGTGTTTTCCACTTACATTCTTAGACCCTCCCGAGCCTCCAAGCAATCCTCCAGAAATACTCGATGTGACCAAGAGTTCCGTCAGCTTGTCCTGGTCCCGGCCTAAAGATGATGGTGGTTCTCGGGTCACGGGCTATTACATTGAACGCAGGGAGACCTCAACTGACAAGTGGGTCAGACACAACAAGACTCAGATCACCACCACAATGTACACCGTCACCGGGCTCGTTCCTGATGCTGAGTATCAGTTCCGCATCATTGCGCAGAACGACGTTGGCCTAAGCGAGACCAGCCCTGCCTCTGAACCAGTTGTTTGCAAAGATCCATTTGGTAAGGAAAGAATTTCTGAAGGGGCTAGAATCAGAGCGTCAAGCCATCTTTGCTCTCTTTCCGTTACAACTGTTTTCAAATATTTCAGATAAGCCAAGCCAACCTGGAGAACTCGAGATTCTTTCAATATCCAAAGACAGCGTCACTCTGCAGTGGGAGAAACCCGAATGTGATGGTGGCAAAGAAATCCTTGGATACTGGGTTGAATACAGACAATCTGGAGACAGTGCCTGGAAGAAGAGCAGTAAGGACCGCATCAAGGACAGGCAGTTCACAATAGGAGGTTTGCTGGAAGCTACAGAGTATGAATTCAGGGTTTTCGCTGAGAACGAGACAGGGCTGAGCAGACCTCGAAGAACCGCTATGTCTGTAAAGACCAAACTAACGTGTAAGTAGCCGTTAGTTCTCTGCTTTCATTTACAAACTAAGCAACATGTAAAGGTTAATTCTTCCTCTATACTAGGTAGGTCTCCAGAAAGCTTTATTAGAGAGCAAGTGTTTGGAAAGAAAGAGCTCAGTTTGGCATATGTGCACAAAGGGAACAGTTGATACATTCTAGAGGGAGTCATTCCAAGCACAAAGCCTCAGCAGTAAACCGTTAGATGCACTGAACTGAGCACATGCCTAGAGCAATTTCTCTCATGAATACAATGGATTTTAATACTCCTAATAAGACAAAGTGTCAACAAGTGTACCCCCTTCACTGAACCTAAGTTAAGGGCAAAGATACAAGGGTTTATAAAGAACTCACATTTCCCCCAAACCCCATACATAGTTAATGCCTCCCAATCATAAAAAAGTCACTCTACATAATAATATGATATCCTCATTGAATCTCTACTTTCCAGATGATCCTCCAATCACTGTGAAGACTTAAGAATTAGACTCATGTAAATCATGGTGTCTAATAACAGTATCAATCAGTACGATGAATTCATTCCTGATACACAAGGACAGTGGATTACAGATCCAGTAGTGACAATAATGCACTAATAGTATGCATTTTCATACCCTTTAGCTGGAGAAGCCCCAGGAGTACGCAAAGAAATGAAGGATGTTACCACCAAACTGGGCGAAGCTGCTCAACTCTCATGCCAGATTGTCGGAAGGCCTCTGCCTGACATTAAGTGGTTCCGATTTGGTAAGGAGCTCGTACAAAGCCGCAAGTACAAAATGTCTTCAGATGGACGCACACATACTCTAACAGTAATGACGGAGGAACAGGAAGATGAAGGTGTTTATACCTGCGTAGCTACCAACGAGGTTGGAGAAGTAGAATCCAGCAGTAAGCTTCTCCTGCAAGCAACACCACAGTTCCATCCTGGTTACCCGCTGAAAGAGAAGTATTATGGTGCTGTGGGTTCGACGCTTCGACTTCATGTCATGTACATTGGCCGGCCAGTACCTGCCATCACTTGGTTCCATGGCCAGAAACTTTTGCAAAACTCAGAAAACATTACTATAGAAAACACAGAGCACTATACTCATCTTGTCATGAAGAACGTCCAGCGGAAGACTCATGCTGGGAAATACAAAGTTCAGCTCAGCAATGTCCTTGGAACGGTCGATGCCATGCTCGATGTGGAAATACAAGGTATTTTGTTTTCCTTTTCAGTGGTTTTTCTTCTTTAAAAAAAAAAAAAAGAAAGAAAGGTCTTGGGAGGCACACTATAGAGACCAATACAATTGTATTTTCCCCCAACAGATAAACCAGACAAACCTACAGGACCAATTGTGATTGAAGCTCTATTGAAGAACTCTGTGGTGATCAGCTGGAAACCACCTGCAGATGACGGAGGCTCTTGGATCACCAATTATGTGGTGGAGAAATGTGAGGCCAAGGAAGGGGCTGAATGGCAATTGGTGTCTTCAGCCATCTCAGTGACAACCTGTAGAATTGTGAACCTCACAGAAAATGCTGGGTATTACTTCCGGGTTTCGGCTCAGAACATGTTTGGCATCAGTGAACCTCTAGAAGTCTCCTCAGTTGTGATCATTAAGAGTCCATTTGGTGAGTACAACCTCTACAGACAGTCTTCCTATAGCAAAATCCCATCTGTATGTAAAACTTTTTTTTTTCCAACAGAAATGACTTTTGAAAGGAGACAGCAAAGATTCAGCTAAAGTAAAGTGTCTTTTATGTCACTTGAATTTTGCTGATCTAAAAGGGCACATATATACCCTCTCCCCTTCTTCTTTAAAAAGGAACTTTCTATTTTGATAAGTTTCTTAGCATGAAGTAACCAATTTCATTTTTCTGGATTAGCTATCATTAGTAGAACTTTGGGTTCGTAACATTTAAATTTTTTTTTTTTAATAAGCTCTTCGTAAAGTTGTCTGTTTCACCTGACAAGTCAAATGCTTTTTCTTTGTTTTAAACAGAAAAGCCAGGTGCCCCTGGCAAACCAACTGTTACTGCTGTCACAAAAGACTCTTGTGTTGTGGCCTGGAAGCCACCTGCCAGCGATGGAGGTGCAAAGATTAGAAATTACTACCTTGAGAAGCGTGAGAAGAAGCAGAACAAGTGGATTGCTGTGACGACAGATGAAATTCGCGAAACCGTCTTTTCAGTACAAAACCTTATTGAAGGTCTTGAATATGAGTTCCGTGTGAAATGTGAAAACCTAGGTGGGGAGAGCGAATGGAGTGAAATATCAGAACCTGTCACTCCCAAATCTGATGTCCCAATTCAGGCACCACACTTTAAAGAGGAACTGAGAAATCTAAATGTCAGATATCAGAGCAATGCTACTTTGGTCTGCAAAGTGACTGGTCATCCGAAACCAATTGTGAAATGGTACAGACAAGGCAAAGAAATCATCGCAGATGGATTAAAGTACAGGATTCAAGAGTTTAAGGGTGGCTACCACCAGCTCATCATTGCAAGCGTCACAGATGATGACGCCACCGTTTACCAAGTCAGAGCTACCAACCAAGGAGGGTCTGTGTCTGGCACTGCCTCCTTGGACGTAGAAGGTAAAAACACATCAGTAGACATCATTTTGGTGCAAGGTTACATATTATTAATAGGGTGGGGCACTCTTATATAGTTTTGGGTGTTGTTAAATTATATTCTTTCTTCTTTTGTTCTGATACAGTTCCAGCCAAGATACACTTGCCTAAAAATCTTGAAGGCATGGGAGCAGTCCATGCTCTCCGAGGTGAGGTAATCAGCATCAAGATCCCATTCAGTGGCAAACCAGATCCAGTGATCACCTGGCAGAAAGGACAAGATCTCATTGACAACAATGGCCACTACCAAGTTATTGTCACAAGGTCGTTCACATCACTTGTTTTCCCCAATGGAGTGGAGAGAAAAGATGCTGGTTTCTATGTGGTCTGTGCTAAAAACAGATTTGGAATTGACCAGAAGACAGTTGAACTGGATGTGGCTGATGTTCCCGACCCCCCCAGAGGAGTCAAAGTTAGTGACGTGTCACGAGATTCTGTGAACTTAACATGGACCGAGCCAGCTTCTGATGGTGGCAGCAAAGTCACCAACTACATTGTTGAAAAGTGTGCAACCACCGCAGAAAGATGGATCCGGGTAGGACAGGCCCGAGAAACACGTTATACCGTGGTCAACTTATTTGGAAAAACAAGTTACCAGTTCCGTATAATAGCAGAGAATAAATTTGGCCTAAGCAAACCTTCTGAGCCTTCAGAACCAACGGTAACCAAAGAAGACAAGACCAGGGCTATGAACTATGATGAAGAGGTAGATGAAACCAGGGAAGTTTCTATGACCAAAGCATCCCACTCTTCAACCAAGGAGCTTTATGAGAAATATATGATTGCTGAAGATCTTGGGCGTGGTCAGTTTGGAATTGTCCACCGTTGTGTTGAAACATCCTCAAAGAAGACGTACATGGCCAAATTTGTGAAAGTCAAAGGGACTGATCAAGTTTTGGTAAAGAAAGAAATTTCCATTCTAAATATAGCTAGGCACCGAAACATGTTATACCTCCATGAATCATTTGAAAGCATGGAAGAATTAGTTATGATCTTTGAGTTCCTATCAGGACTTGACATATTTGAGCGCATTAACACAAGTGCTTTTGAACTTAATGAGAGAGAAATCGTAAGCTATGTTCGCCAGGTGTGTGAAGCACTTGAGTTCTTACACAGCCATAATATTGGACACTTTGACATTAGACCAGACAACATCATTTACCAAACAAGAAGGAGCTCCACCATTAAAATCATAGAATTTGGTCAAGCCCGTCAGCTGAAGCCAGGGGACAACTTTAGGCTTCAGTTCACTGCCCCTGAATACTATGCTCCTGAGGTCCACCAGCATGATGTTGTCAGCACAGCCACGGACATGTGGTCTCTTGGAACACTGGTGTACGTGCTGTTGAGTGGCATCAATCCATTCCTGGCCGAAACTAACCAGCAGGTCATTGAGAACATCATGAATGCTGAATACACCTTTGATGAAGAAGCATTCCAAGAGATCAGCCTCGAAGCCATGGACTTTGTTGACCGGTTATTAGTGAAAGAGAGAAAATCTCGCATGACAGCATCTGAGGCCCTTCAGCATCCATGGCTGAAGCAGAAGACAGAAAGAGTCAGTAGTAAAGTGATCAGGACATTGAAACACCGACGCTACTACCACACCCTAGTCAAGAAAGACCTCAACATGGTTGTGTCTGCAGCCCGGATCTCCTGTGGTGGTGCAATTCGATCTCAGAAGGGAGTGAGCATTGCTAAAGTTAAAGTGGCATCCATTGAAATCGGCCCCGTTTCTGGGCAGATAATGCATGCAGTTGGAGAAGAAGGAGGCTATGTCAAATATGTATGCAGAATTGAAAATTACGATCAGTCAACCCAGGTGACTTGGTACTTCGGTGTCAGACAGCTAGAGAACAGTGAGAAATATGAAATCACATATGAAGATGGAGTGGCCACCATGTATGTCAAAGACATCACCAAATTTGATGATGGTACCTACAGATGCAAAGTAGTCAATGACTATGGTGAAGACAGTTCTTATGCAGAGCTCTTTGTTAAAGGTGTGAGAGAAGTTTACGACTATTATTGCCGTAGAACTGTGAAGAAACTTAAGCGCAGAACAGATACCATGAGACTCCTGGAAAGACCACCTGAATTCACCCTACCTCTCTATAACAAGACAGCTTATGTGGGTGAAAATGTCCGGTTTGGTGTAACCATAACTGTCCACCCAGAGCCTCGAGTAACATGGTACAAATCAGGTCAGAAAATCAAACCAGGTGATGATGACAGGAAGTACATATTTGAGTCGGACAAAGGTCTTTACCAATTAACAATCAACAGCGTAACTATGGATGATGACGCCGAATATACCGTTGTGGCAAGGAACAAATACGGTGAGGACAGCTGCAAAGCAAAGCTGACTGTAACTCCACACCCACCTCCATCAGATACGACCCTCAGACCCATGTTCAAACGGCTACTGGCAAACGCAGAATGCCAAGAAGGCCAAAGTGTCTGCTTTGAGATCAGAGTGTCTGGCATCCCCCCACCAACGTTAAAATGGGAGAAAGATGGTCGGCCACTCTCGCTTGGGCCTAACATTGAAATTATCCATGAAGGCTTGGATTATTACGCTCTTCACATCAGGGATACTTTGCCGGAAGACACTGGTTATTACAGGGTCACAGCCACAAATACAGCTGGATCCACCAGCTGCCAGGCCCACCTACAAGTGGAACGCCTAAGGTATGTCAAACAGGAATTCAAGACAAAAGAGGAGCACGAACGACACGTGCAGAGGCAGATTGACAAGACCCTGAGAATGGCTGAAATTCTTTCTGGCACTGAGGCTGTGCCGCTGACGCAGGTCGCCCAGGAGGCGCTGAGAGAAGCTGCCATCCTCTACAAACCAGCTGTCAGCACCAAGACCGTGAAAGGGGAATACCGCCTTGAGACGGAAGAAAAGAAGGAGGAGCGGAAGCTCCGCATGCCTTACGAAGTCCCAGAGCCGCGCAAGTACAAACAGACCACCATAGAAGAAGACCAACACATTAAGCAGTTCGTGCCCATGTCTGACATGAAGTGGTATAAGAAGATACGGGATCAATTTGAAATGCCTGGGAAGATTGACAGAGTTGTACAGAAGAGGCCCAAGCGCATCCGCCTTTCAAGATGGGAGCAGTTCTATGTGATGCCTCTCCCACGCATCACCGATCAATACAGACCTAGGTGGCGGATTCCCAAACTGCCCCAAGATGACCTTGAAATGGTGAGACCAGCCCGCCGGCGTACACCTTCTCCCGATTACTACTATTATTACAGACCCAGGAGACGTTCTCTTGGTGACATCTCCGACGAAGAATTACTCCTGCCCATTGACGACTACCTGGCGATGAAGAGAACAGAGGAAGAGAGGCTGCGTCTTGAAGAAGAGCTGGAACTGGGTTTTTCAGCCTCACCCCCGAGCCGGAGCCCTCCTCGTTTTGAGCTTTCAAGTCTGCGTTATTCTTCCCCACAAGCTCACGTCAAGGTGGAGGAAGCAAGAAGAGACTTCAGATACTCAACCTATCACATCCCAACCAGGGAAGAGACCAGCACAAGCTACGCAGAGCTGCGGGAGCGGCATGCCCGCGCCTCGCACAGGCAGGCCCATCAGCGGCAGAGGATCATGGCCGAGAGAGAGGACCACGAGCTGCTGCGGCCCGTCACCACCACCCAGCGCCTCTCAGAATACAAGAGCGAGCTGGACCACCTGGCGAAGGAAGCGAAGTCTAGAAAGAAATCAAGACACCAGAGAGAAGTGACTGAAATAACGGAAATCGAGGAAGAATATGAGATCTCCAAACACGCGCAGAGAGAGACGTCCTCCTCGGTGTCCAGGCTGCTGAGACGCCGGCGCTCATTGTCTCCCACCTACATCGAGCTGATGAGGCCCGTATCCGAGCTGATCCGGCCGCGGCCACGGCCAGCTGAGGAATATGAAGATGAAGAAGATGAAGAAGATGTAGAAAGAAGGTCTCCTACCCCAGAGAGGACTCGTCCACGTTCCCCCAGCCCTGTGTCTAGTGAGCGATCACTGTCAAGATTTGAGAGGTCGGCACGATTTGATATCTTTTCCAGGTATGAGTCCATGAAAGCCGCTCTAAAGACTCAGAAGACATCGGAAAGGCAGTATGAGGTTTTGACTCAGCAGCCTTTTACACTGGACCACGCGCCTCGAATCACACTGAGGATGCGTTCCCACCGGGTTCCCTGCGGCCAAAATACACGTTTTATCTTAAACGTTCAGTCAAAACCAACTGCAGAGGTCAAATGGTACCACAATGGTGTAGAACTCCAAGAGAGCAGTAAGATTCATTACACCAACACCAGTGGGGTCCTGACCCTAGAAATTCTGGACTGTCACATTGATGACAGTGGAACATACCGTGTTGTGTGCACCAACTACAAAGGTGAGGCTTCTGACTATGCGACCTTGGACGTCACAGGAGGGGATTACACTACCTATGCTTCCCAGCGCAAAGATGAACAGGTTCCCCGATCTGTCTTCCCTGAGCTGACAAGAACAGAGGCATATGCAGTTTCGTCCTTTAAGAAAACATCTGAAATGGAAGCTTCCTCTTCCGTCAGGGAAATGAAATCACTGATGACGGAGACCCGGGAAAGTCTCTCCTCCTATGAACACCATGCGTCCGCAGAAATGAAAAGTGCTGCAATCGAAGAAAAGTCGCTGGAAGAAAAGTCCACACACAGAAAGATCAAGACGACTTTGGCAGCAAGAATTCTCACAAAGCCAAGGTCCATAACCGTCTACGAAGGTGAGTCTGCAAGGTTCTCTTGCGATACAGATGGTGAGCCGGTACCAACTGTGACATGGCTGCGTGGGGGACAAGTCATAAGCACTTCTGCCCGCCGCCAAGTGACCACCTCGAAGTACAAGTCAACTTTTGAGATCTCTTCAGTCCAGGCTTCAGATGAGGGCAGCTACAGCGTGGTGGTTGAGAACAGCGAAGGGAGGCAAGAGGCGCAGTTTACTCTGACCATTCAGAAGGCCAGGGTTACTGAAAAGGCTGTGACAGCACCACCGAGAGTCAAGTCCCCGGAGCCTCGGGTAAAATCCCCAGAAGGAGCCAAGTCTCCAAAAAGAGTGAAATCCCCAGAACCGGTGACTCCTCACCCTAAAGCTGTGCCACCCACAGAGACAAAACCCACACCAACAGAAAAGGTTCAGCAGTTGCCAGTTGCTGCCCCACCTAAGATAATTCAGTCCTTGAAAGCAGAAGCTTCTAAAGACATAGCGAAGCTGACCTGTGTGGTTGAAAGTAGTGCATTATGTGCAAAAGAGGTCACCTGGTACAAAGACGGCAGGAGACTGAAGGAAAACGGGCATTTCCAGTTTCACTATTCTGCAGATGGTACCTATGAGCTCAAAATCCTCAACCTCACCGAATCCGATCGTGGAGAATACGTTTGTGAGGTTTCTGGTGAAGGTGGAACTTCCAAAACTAACTTCCAATTTGTGGGACAAGCCTTTAAGAGTATCCATGAGCAGGTGTCAAGCATATCAGAAACCAAGAAAGCAGCTCAGAAAACTGCTGAGTCAACAGAAACCAAGAAAACTGAACCCAAAGCTCCTGCACCAATTTCCACAAAACCAGTAATTGTTACTGGTCTGCAGGATACCACTGTTTCTTCAGACGGTGTTGCTAAATTTGCAGTTAAAGTTACTGGAGAACCCCAGCCAACTGTCATTTGGACAAAGGATGGAAAGGTAACTGGTTCTTAAATGACCTTATTTTCTAAAAAAAAAAAAAAGAAAGAAAACTAACCCTTTTCCCTTTTTCCCAACTCCCAAAGAAGGTTTAAGAGTAACTCACTTTTTAAAATTCAAATCACTTGCATTTCACAGGCTATAACACAAGGAGGTAAATACAAACTCTCTGAAGACAAAGGAGCATTCTTCCTAGAAATTCATAAGACTGATACTTCTGACAGTGGACTTTACACTTGTACAATAACAAACTCAGCTGGATCTGTGTCCTCTAGCTGCAAATTAACAATAAAAGGTAAGTTGGCTTTTATTCTTACCAACAATTTTCAGAAAACTATATTAAGGAGACATTTCTAAACATGCTTGCTTACACACACACAAAAAGTATCAAAATAAAAACTGTTTTACCAAGTTACAGAATACCATTTGTACACAAATGTATAAATACACATATTTGAAGTTAGAATATAATTTATATTTATTAAGTGCATAATTGTATGTAGTGTTATATAAGAGTCCCAGATATTATGTAAGATGCCTGCTCCCTGTAATGTTTAAGAATGAATAGTCAGGTGAATATACCAAATGGTACTTCTTCCCTAAAACTTCGCTCTTGCTAATTTTCCAAAGCAGTCGAAAGTTAATGATACAGTCCAAAGCTGTATCAGTTTTCCCAATTAAAATGAGTTTGCCTTCATCTGAATCTTCTAAAACATAATTGAATTGTTTTAATTAATCAAAATCTCCTAAATCCATCCATCTCCCAGATCCTTGAACTATTCAAAACTTTTTTCCCCTTAAGCCACAGAATTCATTCTTCAATTTAGTTTAGTTTAAATAATCATTACACTGGTCTTGAAAGTCACACATGACAACTTTCCAAGATCGGGGCTGAGAAAGTATCACGTATTAACCTACACTGCATGCGTAAGTCAGTGTTTTTTCTTTGTATATTACTTGCAGAATCCACAAGACAAAAGGGTAGGACCTCTTTTCCATTCAATTTGCTTTACTGAGCTTTCTTTTTCAGTTGTAAAAGACACTGAGATACAGAAAGTATCTGCACAAAAGACCTCCGAAATTACGTCCCAGAAGAAGGCATCTATCCAAGAGGAAATTTCCAAGAAAGCCCTCGTTTCTGAAGAAATCAAGACGTCAGAGGTAAAATCTCATGAAAAGCTAGCTCTCAAGGAGGAAGCTTCCACACTTCTGATTTCTGAAAAAGTCAAGAAATCAGAAGCCACCTCCCTGGAAAAATCTGTTGTCCATGAGGAAATCACTAAAACATCACAGGCATCAGAAGACATCCGAACTCATGCTGAGATCAAAGCATTTTCTACTCAGATGAGTATAACTGATGGTCAGAAAGTGACTCTGAAAGCCAACATCGCTGGTGCCACTGATGTGAAATGGGTACTGAACGGGGTGGAGCTCAGCAATTCTGATGAGTATAGGTATGGCATCTCAGGCAGCGACCATACCCTGACCATCAAGCAGGCTGGTCACAAAGATGAAGGGATCCTCACCTGTATCGGCAAAACGAGCCAAGGCATCATTAAGTGTCAGTATGATCTGACCCTAAGCAAAGAACTCTCAGATGCTCCAGCCTTCATCTCACAGCCCAGATCTCAAAATGTTAATGAAGGACAAAACGTTCTCTTTTCTTGTGAAATCAGTGGTGAGCCATCGCCTGAAATCGAATGGTTTAAAAACAACCTGCCAGTAAGTTTAATTATGAATGTTACTGAAGAGAACTTTCAATACTTTACTCCTGAAGAGCTCAAAGAAACACTTTTTTTTCCTCTTCTTTTTAGATTTCTATTTCTTCAAATATCAGTGTAAGTCGCTCCAGAAATGTATATTCTCTTGAAATCCGAAATGCATCAGTAAGTGACAGTGGGAAGTATACAATTAAGGCCAAAAATTTCCGTGGCCAGTGTTCAGCTACTGCTTCCTTAACAGTCCTTCGTAAGTATATCTTTACCACTTTCGTTACTTGCTTAAGGCCATTGTATGGTTCTGTTTTTTGCTTTTGTCTTTCTGAGCACAGCAAACTCTCAGGAGCCTCTTTGAATACCATGTGTAAGAGACACAGGCTTCCTGTGTGAATTCATTCTTAACAGTCAATGTTTCTTTATAGCTAGATAGAAATACGGATAAGTTAACTTTCAAAGCAAAGCTACCAGCTGTCCTGTTACATGTATTTTCAGAATGTACAATATAAAAATTATTTTCTATTTCTATGACTAACCATTTTTTTCCCTAGTGATTCTAGCACCTGCATGAAATGTAATACTATAAATATAAGGAGTCATTTCTGGGAGACTCTGGGCTAGCTCTTGACAACTGTATGTATGTATTTGCTTACGCTTTCACAGCAAATCATTTGGGTTATGTTTCTGTGTGTGCGTGTCTAAGTTTCCATTTCTGCAAGTCAATGTCAGATGTCACAAATTAACCGGATGTCATTGATGTTCACTGTGTATCTGCTATGCTCCACAGCTCTAGTTGAAGAACCTCCCAGAGAGGTAGTATTGAGAACAAGTGGTGACACGAGCTTGCAAGGAAGCTTCTCGTCTCAGTCAGTCCAAATGTCTGCCTCTAAGCAGGAGGCCTCCTTCAGCAGTTTCAGCAGCAGCAGTGCTAGCAGCATGACTGAAATGAAATTTGCAAGCATGTCTGCCCAAAGCATGTCCTCCATGCAAGAGTCCTTTGTAGAAATGAGTTCCAGCAGTTTTATGGGAAAATCTAGTATGACACAACTGGAGAGTTCAACTAGTAGAATGCTTAAAGCAGGCCTAAGAGGTGAGCAATCAAATTATTGGTAGAGGTAGACAAGCCTAGTAGCATGGTAGAATCTTTAGTACACACAATTCAGTAGAATGCAAGTTTTTATATTTTTTTCAGTGATTCTAAAAGTTTGTTGTTGTTCCATAAAGGAATTCCACCTAAAATTGAAGCTCTTCCCCCTGACATCAGCATTGATGAAGGAAAAGTTTTAACAGTAGCCTGCGCTTTTACGGGTGAGCCTACCCCGGAAATAACATGGTCCCGTGGTGGAAGAACAATTCATGATCAAGAACAGCAAGGGCGATTCCACATTGAAAACACAGATGACCTGACGACTCTGATCATCATGGACGTACGGAAACAAGATGGTGGACTGTATACCCTGAGTTTAGGGAATGAATTTGGATCTGACTCTGCTACTGTGAATATAAATATTCGATCCATTTAAGAGGGCCTGTGCTCTCACACTCAGACTCATTCTTAACCTTACCCAAATGATTCACATGGACTAATCTTTCTATCTTTCTGATCTGTAAATACTTAAAAAAAAAGTAGTTTTGTATCAACCTAAATGAGTCGAAGTTCAAAAATAATACATTTCAATCTTTTCATAATTGTTGACCTAAGAAGATTACACATTTTCTAGTGACATGTACATACTGTATATAGCCGAATTAACGGTTATAAAGTTTTGTACCATTTATTTTATGACATTTTACACTGTAACTATTGAAACTAACGGTTGGTAGGAGAAAGTTTCTTATGGAACGAATACCCTGCTCAACACTTAATCAATCTTTGTGCCTCAACATAATGTTGATGTCTAAGTATGCCTCAATGGGTCGAGGAATTCCCCATTGAAGATGTCCTATCCACCGAAAAATGCTGTGCACGTCACCTGATATGCACCGATACTTATGGAATCAGAAATGTAAGGCATTGGTGATGTTTGCATTTACCCTCCTGTAAGCAACACTTTAACGTCTTACATTTTCTCTGATGATGTCACACTCAAAATTATCATGACTTAAATATTACCAGAACAAAGTGTAACGGCCAACACTTTGTTCGCTCATTTCACACTGTCTCTGACCATAGAGAGTGCCTGGGTAGCTTGGAAAAGTAACATCACCTGGCCATCCCCTCAGTTAACCAAGTTATTCATGCATTCCTATGCCAGAGCAGTGTCAACTCTTGGAGGTTCAGGGGTGCAGCCAATGCCTTCGTGTGGTAGTTCTAAATTTAAACCAGAAACTGGGGCAACTAAGCAATGAGCCACAGCAAAAAATAAAGAACAAAATAAAGCTGTCGTTAAATTTAAAAACAACAAAGTATTACTAACTGCCCAAAATATCAATTTGATGTAGTTCTTTTCATGCAAGTTTAAATTCAGTTGTTAGTTATAATTGTTGGACCTCCTTGAGATAGTAACAACAAAATAAAGCAAGCTATCTGCACCTCAAAATGTGTGGCTGGTTGTTTTCTGTGAAATTCTGCAGCTGGGGAGGTATGCGCCTTTGAAAATCACAGAAATGATCATAGAGAAGAAAAAGCAACTCAAGTTCTCTACAGCAAATATTTAAATTATCATGTTGAATGTATTCAACAATTTTTTAAAAGCACAGATATGATTCTCATGGATAAATTTATCCCCAGAAGTTAACAAAAATCCTCCAAAATAAGAAATCTTCTAAACATATTATCAAGAAAAATATTTTTATAGGGACTGATTCAACTAAATCCAAAGTTAGAGGAACATCAAAAATTCACAATATTTTGTGCAAAGATGAGCAAGATGAGATAGACCCTGTCCCTTAAGAAACATATAGACGAGAAAATGACCACTTCCGGGGAAATGATCAATTGTGCAACTGAATCCATTACTGACTATTGTAGCTCCAAACTGAGACAGAACAAATCAGTCTTCAAAGGTAAAAGACTGTTTTTTTTTAAAGAACTCATTTTAAATCATATAGTCCTACCATGCTTTTCAAAACAACTGTTCTATACTTAATAATAAAATACCTAGCACCAGAAAAATCTGTATTTATCCATCTGAATTAGATAATCCTAATTGTAAACCTATAAAGTTGATTCTTTGCCTAAATTACCCCCTAAATGTAAATATAAGTGGCCAAAGTTGAAGCAAATGCACAGTCAATTCCTACTCCCCAAAGAAGATCTTGGGTCTGCATTAATTTATTCAGCAAATATTCTTTCTTAAAGCTTCCTTGGTGGCTCAGCAGTAAAAGAATTCGCCTGCCGATCCAGGAGACTCAGGTTCAATCCCTGGGTCAGGAAGATCCCCTGGAGAAGGGAATGGCGACCTGCTCCAGTATTCTTGCCTGGGAAATCCATGGACAGAGGAACCTGATGGGCTGCGTACAGTCCATGCGGTCACAAGAGTCAGACACCACTTAGCGACTAGACAAAAACAACTGCAACAAATTCTTTTAAGTCAGATTTCCTAAAAGCAGACTCTAGTTGTTTGAGGGACTGCTCTCAGAAAGAAGCAAATGAGGGGAGCAGAGCAGGGGAAGAAAGCTAAGCAAGAATGTGGTCTCAGCAGGAGCTTCACCCCCATCCCATAAGTACCATAGTTGGTTCCACCTGGGAACAGGGACGCAGACCATCTGGATCCCCTCATCAGTGGCTACATGCTGTGAGCTTGTGGGGGTGGGGATGGGTGAGGGAAATAATCTCTGGGGTGAGGGGCACCCCTTGGCCAGACGGCTCTCTGCAGACTAGGGCAGCTCAACAGCCAATGCTCACGAAACCAGGTCAGATATGCATAACCTGGTTCTGGGCAGTACCGACAGCACCCACAACACCACCAAACAACTTAATACCTATTCTTGAGACAGGCTGGGACCTGGGACTCTTTGCTGTAGTGCCTGCACCTGGACAAATGTCTCCTCAAGCAACAGAATACAGAGAAACCACAAAGGACTAAAAATAACTGCACGCCTGTGCAGTTGGGGCAAATTATGAACAAGATGCAGAAAAGACCAAAAACCCACACAGCACCATCAGGTAGGTGGGCAGACCACCTAAGCCATCCCCGGGCCCACCGCTACCCTCACCCCATGTAAGGAACCAGCTCACCCCTGCTCCCCTCCAGGAAGCAAGCAAGGGAAACTGTCACTTGTTTCTGCTCCTTCCTGTTGCAGCAGGGGCCCCAATAAAGGCTTGCTGGAATTTCCTGTCTAGCCTCGTATCAATTTCTATTGACTAAGGAGGCCATGAACCCTGGTCAGTAACATACTTTTTGGGAACACAGTGAAGGGACAGCTGTCCCCGTCCCAGGAGAGGATCTGAGCACCGCCAGGGACCACCGAATGCGGCTTCCCCCTGGGCGACGAGCACTCACCTGAACCTCATTTCAGTGTCACCACGTTTGATACGTCTGCCTTCCTGGCCGCTGGCGGTCTCAGACCCTCATTCAGGCAACACTCTCCCCCCGACCTTTGTCCCTTTCCCTCTCCTGAAATCTCTCTACTTCTCCCCTCTCTGTCCTCTTACTTCTGCCCCATCCTTCCCAGAGAGTGGCCATCGGGCAGCTGTTCCATCACTCCTCTTGGCTCGTGAGACGCTCTGGCCAGCAACAGCTCCCCTTGACCAGTGAAAAACAGGTGGGAGAGGCCTGCCTCACGCCGTGCAGACAGACCTTGGCCCAGTAGGCTCTCCTTGACTGGAGATTTACAAGAGCAAAGGAGAGTCAAACCTAACATCACGTAGTGGCTGGAAGTCTGAGCACCTCACAATATTCTCACCTTTATTTTCCTGCTGCCAAGAGATGTCCCACTGGGAACAGGCTGAAATGGCAGATTTCTATATACTGGTGGACGCATGGGTAGAAGTCCCATCTATGGGGTGGGAACCCAGAAATGATGCACCACTGGCTGGTTTCCAGGCTTGATCACCTCAGTGGGCAGTGGACAGGGTGCTCCCTCCATCACCGGCCCTTTCTGGAGGCAGGTGGGTTGGTGCCTGAATAGACACCTGCAGGGGGCGGGTTGAAACGGCAATCTCTTTCTGTCTTTCATTCTCTTCTGCCCCTCCTCCCTTTACCTCTCCCGTGGTCCTCAGCCCTTCACTCCTGTGCCCTTCATCCTGAAGACTCTGTGTCTTTAAGTTTCTGTCACCATCTGTGTTTTTAAAAGGGCCTTTGTTTTATGTATTTCTGTCTGTCCAACTGGTCCTGCAAGTCTGTGCCAAATTGTGGACCTGGTGGAGCACCTAGGCCTTGAAATGCAAAAACAGCCCACATGGCCTGAGACTCTAGGCTCGGGGTGCTTAGTAGGACTTTAAAGACCACCAATGGGGGAAAAGAAAATAGCTTGCCTTTCTCCCCCCTGCCTCCAGTGTGAACTGTTCTGCCTGGCTCTAGGAACTATCTGATCTACCTATGGTCCCCCAGACAGAGGGGAAAAAAAAAAGAGGACTTTTAAACTCTGACTGGAAATCTATTGGTTCTGTCTGTACATAAAAATTAACTTGTAAATGAGCTGTATTTAATTGGCTTAAAGGAAACTGAGCACTTACGTACATTCTCAGAAATATAAAAGAAACTCACCAGATTAATGTAAATACGAGAAACCCCCAGGGTATCTCTGCATTCTTAACAACTGGAGACAGTTTAAAAACAAATGAACTGATTTTCTTTTACAGTGCAGCCTGGTGCCAATATGCACTGGGTGACCAGGAGAAGTGGTCACAGAATGGATCCCTTAACTGTGTTGTTTTGGTTTATTTTTAAACAGAGAATAACTTAATGAAAACATTGTTGTTGAGTCCCTCAGTTGTGTCCAACTCTTTTGTGACCCCATGGACTCTAGCCTGCCAGGCTCCTCTGTCCATGGGATTTCCCAGGCAAGGATACTGAAATAGTTTGCCATTTCATTCTCCAGGGTAGCTTCCCAAAATACAGGGCTCAAACCCGTGTCTGCTACCCTGCAGGCAGATTCTTGGCCACTGAACCACCTGGGAAGCCCCAATAAATACACAGAATATTATAAAGGCTTTTGAATCCTTCTTTTCTTGCCATCCAATAGTAACCACTAAGGTCAAATCAGCTGTTATGATTTCTGTGTGTTTTGGTTTTTTTTAAGCATTTACCACAAAAGCATAAATCTATAAACAGTCTATTTTTCTGTTTATGTTTTCAAGTTTGATACAAATGATACCACATTGTACATCTCTCACAGCTTGCTTTTTTAAGGAAAGTACTTTTGTCATGGAAAAGTTCAAATGTATACAAATAAACAGAATAGTATAATGAGAATGGATAAGCAACAAGGCCCCAGTGTGCAGCCCAAGGAGCCACACTCCATATTCTGTGAAAAACAACAGTGGAAAGGAATACAAAAAAGAATATATATACATGTACAACTCAACACCCTGCTGTACAGCAGAAATCAATGCAATGCTACAAATCAACTATACTTCAACAGAAAAAATAAAAATCTTTTAAAAAGAATGGTATAATGAACTCCTATGTATCCGTTACCCAGCTCCAATGATCAACTGGATCTCTTAAATACCATTTTACTACTGGATCTATTTTTGTAAGCAGTCCCCAAAATGGAGAAAGGTCCTGTGCGTGCAGGCCTTTACACTTTATCGAGACTCAGGCCTGAGGGATTTTTATCATGTATGTGGAGCCTCTATGCCTATGTTGTTCCCAAAGATTGGGAGCCAGACCTTCTCACAGAGCTTCCTTCCAGTCTCTTTTAATTAGTCACTGGCCCACTGAGCCTCCTTCTTGAGCTCCTTTTCCCTCCCCTTGACCATCTCCTTCAGCTCCTGGACTCCCACCTTACCACCCTGACAAATCGAAACCCCCAAATCAGTGCCCTCAGTGCTTTTCCCAGCAGAGCTCTGATCAGGTTCAAAGGCAACCCCCACTTTTGTCCCACAAAGCCTTTACCCCCTTCAGGAAGTAGCTAGAATGAGCATCCCCTTCTCAGTGGGAGACTTGGGAATCTGTAAGCAGAGATTTGGCAGGTCCTCAGAGAACCCTGACAAGTGTAGGAACAAATTTGTCAGGCTGGGGTTGACACACTCTCACCTGGCAGAACATCACAGTTATTCAGGCCCCCTGTTGCAACCTGAGCATATACTGAGAAACGCCAGGGAACAGGCAGATGGCCTACTGGCCACCAACCCGCATCAGCAAACTTACCAGGGGAGTGAGGACGCAGTCCCAGAACATGACCCACGCTGGGACTATGAAGATCAAGTAGGCCATGCTAGGATGAGACATGTTATGTGTCTATCGGAAGGAATGAAAAAGTGTATGGTAAAGCCTGTAAACTAGGTAAGTTCTAAGAGGTTACAGAGAAGAAAGGTGGAAAGCTGCCATCTTCCTGAGCCAGCTAGTACATGAATATACACCCTCAGTCCACAGAAGAGAGATCACCACTGGCCATGCCTTTTATCAAATGGTTGTCTAAGGAGTCCTCACAAAAAGCTGAGAAAAGAGACGTGAAAGGCAAGGGAGAAAAGGAAAGATACATCCATTTGAATTCAGAGTTCCAAAGAATAGCAGAGAGAGATAAGAAAGCCTTTCTAAGTGAACAATGCAAAAAAAAAAAAAAAAAAAAAACCAGAGGAAAACAATAGAATGGGAAAGACTAGAGATCTCTTAAAGAATATTAGAGATACTAAGGGAACATTTCATGCAAAGATGGGCACAATGAAGGACAGAAATGGTAGGGACCTAACAGAAGCAGAAGATATTAAGAAGAGGTGGCAAGAATACACAGAAGAACTATACAAATAAGATTCTTAACCACCTAGATAACCACAATGGTATAGTCACTCACCTAGAGCCAGACATCCTGGAATGTGAAGTCAAGTGGGCCTTAGGAAGCATCACTACGAGCAAAGCTAGTGGATGTGATGCAATTCCAGCTGAGCTATTTCAAATCCTAAAAGATGATGCTGTGAAAGTGCTACACTCAATATGCCAGCAAATTTGGAAAACTCAGCAGTGGCTGAGTTTTCATTCAATCAAAAGGTCAGTTTTCATTCAATCCCAAAGAAAGACAATGCCAAAGAAGTGTTCAGACTACTGCACAATTGCACTCATTTCACACACTAGCAAAGTAATGCTCAAAATTCTCCAGGCCAGGTTTCAACAGTATGTGAACTGAGAACTTCCTGATGTACAAGCTGGAGTTAGGAAAGGCAGAGGAACCAGAGATCAAATTGCCAACATTCATTGGAACATAGAAAAAGCAAGAGAATTCCAGAAAAACATTTGCTTCTGCTTTATTGACTACACTAAAGCCTTTGACTGTGTGGATCATAACAAAAGTCAAATTTCTAAAAGAGATGGGAATACCAGACCATCTTACCTGCCTCCTGAGAAACCTGTATGCAGGTCAAGAAGCAACAGTTAGAACTGGAACAAAGGACTGGTTCCAAATTGGGAAAGGAGTACGTCAAGGCTGTATATTGTCACACTGCTTATTTAACTTACATGCAGAGTACACCACGTGAAATGCAGGGCTGAATGAAGCACAAGCTGGAATCAAGATTGCCAGGAAAAATATCAATAACCTCAGATATGTAGATGACACCACCCTTATGGCGGAAAGTAAAGAGGAACTAAAGAGCCTCTTGATGAAAGTGAAAGAGGAGAGTAGAAAAAGCTGGCTTAAAGCTCAACATTCAGGAAACTAAGATCATGGCATCTGGTCCCATGACTTCATGGCAAATAGATGGGGAAAAAACAGAAACAATGACAGGCTTTATTTTCTTGGGTTCCAAAATCACTGCAGATGGTGACTGCAGCCATGAAATTAAAGTATGCTTGCTCCTTGGAAGAAAATTTATGACAAACCTAAAAAGCAGAGACATTACTTTGCTGACAAAGGTCAGCAAAACACCACCTGGTCAAAGCTATGGTTTATCCAATAGTCCTGTATGGATGTGAGAGCTGGACCATAAAGAAGGCTGAGTGCCAAAGAATTGATGCCTTTGAACTGTGGTGTTGGAGAAGGCTCTTGAGAGTCCCTCAGATAGCAAGGAGATCAAACCAGTCAGTCCTAAAGGAAATCAATACTGAATATTCATTGGAAGGACTGAAGTTGAAGCTCCAATACTTTGGCCACCTGATTGGAAGGGCCGACTCGTTGGAAAAGACCGTGATGCTGGGAAAGATTGAAGGCATGAGGAGAAGGGGACAACAGAGGATGAGATGGTTGGATGGCATCACTGACTCAATGGACATGAGTCTGAGTAAACTCTGGGAGCTGATGACGGACAGGGAAGCCTGGCATGCTGCAGTCCATGGGGTGCAAAGATTCAGACACGACCAAGTGACTGAGTAGCAACAACTCGACATCAGGAGAAAAATACAAAAGCTCAAGGCTGGGCCCCAAACCTCATTGTCAACCCTGATATAGGAGGTCTTCAAGGTCTATAACAACCAAGACTGAACAGAGAAGGCCAATAAGGATAACAGGTTAATAAAGAAAACAGAGCTTTTGGCTGCTCTGACTCACCCACCACCTTGAGGGGACCCCAAAGGGCTGAGAAGGCTGGAAAGGCTACCAAGAAGCTTCCTGGGCCCAGATCAGGGTACCTTTTGTCAGAAGGTGGTCACTGGAAGGGGAATGTCCTGAGTGCCCTCCTATGGGATGCCCCAGGGGCAACTTGACGGGCCCCAGTTCCTCGCAATTTATGTCTCCCCTTGCCTATGAAGTCGGGTCCATTAGTATTACTCACTCCTTTTTGTATATGCCAGAATGCCTTCCTTGGGAGAGATTTGCTAAATAAGTTAGGAGCTAATATATTCTTAAGGCAGGGTGAAGTCCAAAGAGGCAGAGAATTCAAACAGAGAATGCATCTGTTGGTAGCCCCAGATGACCCACCTGCTGGTCATCAAAATATTTCCCAAGACATCTCCCAAGAAATTAGAGAGCAAGTAGATAACAGCAGTTTAAGATACTTCAGTGCCAAGCAGGACAAAACATGTTCCCCTCTACAGAAATAAGAGTAATGCCTGGGAGGGAACATCCAGAGAGAATATCCTTGAAAGTCAGAAGCCCTGAGGGGACTCCAGCACTGGTCACCAAATTTCTAAAATGCAGACTCTTTAGGCCCTGCCAATCCCCCTTGCAACACCCTGATCCTCCCCATTCAGAAGCCTAATGGAGAGTATCGTCAGTTTGTGTAAGACTTAGAGCAGTGAAGGAGGCAGTCATCCCTGTTCACCCACGGATGCTAAACCCACACACCTTGTCACCCACATGCTGGGGAGCGCTCAGTATTTCTCTGTTTGGTACCTCAAAGATGCATTTTTCTGTATTCCCCTCCATCCATACTCCCAGTATCTTTTTGTCTCTGTATGGAGGGACTCTGACACCCTGGAGGATACCTGTGGGTGGACAGGGCTTCCACATGTGCTCAGGACAGCCCCCATTATTTTTGGAAATGCATTAGCAAGGCACGTGATCCTTGAAAAGGGAACCCTGCTACAATATGTTGATGATTGATAAGTACTGAAACCAAACAAGATTCAGATCAAAATACCGTTAAGGTCTTAAATTTTCTGGTAAAAAAGGGATGTATCTCATCAACCAAGGCCCAAATATCACAGCAATGGGTTCAATATTTAGGATCTGATTTGACCCCTAAGGCCACAGGTCAGAGAAGAGCAACCGGTGATTATAATCTCCAACCACAAAGAGGCAATGCCGAGGCTTTCTCAGGATGACTGGGTTCTGTCACATCTGGATTCCAAATTATGGCCTTAAAGCCAAAGCCCTCCCTGAGGCTCTAAAGGGAGAAGAAAGGGAATCCCTTCATTGAAAGAGCAACCACCAGTGACTCTAAAGACTGTGTTGAGCAGAGCATTAGCACTGAGACTTCCAAATTTGGACAAGCCCTTTACCCTATACATTCACAAGAGATCGGGGATAGTACTATGAGTCCTGACCCAAAAGCTGGGACCACATCAGAGACCAGTGGCTTATTTTTCAAAATAACTGAACACAGTGGCCCTGGAATGACCAAACTGCCTGCTGGCAATAGCAGCCATAGCCTTGCTGGTTAATGAGGTTTCCAAGCTTACCCTGGGACAACACTTAGATGTGTTAACCCTTTATCAGGTACACTCAGTGCTGGAAGTAAAAGATCATTATTGGTTGACTGGAGGAAGGTTAACAAGATATCAGGCCCTCTTAACAGAAACCCTCGACATTATTTTATGAGTGTGCCAAACCCTGAACCCAGCAACTCTGCTTCCAGTAGCTGAGAGTGGGGATTCACTGCATCATTGTATAAACACCATAGAACAAGCTTACTCCAGCAGGTCTGATCTTCTAGATGAGTCTCTTGACAGCCCTGAGGTCAAATGGTTTACTGATGGGAGCAGTTTTATAGAAATGGGAACCTGAAAGGTGGGGCATGCCATTGCTAGTCTAGATCAAGTCACAGAAGCGAAGGCCCCACCAACCCAGACATCAGCACAGATGTGGAACTAATTCACTAATGGGAGCTTTGCAACTAGGGAAGGATAAGAAGTTAAATACTTCTACTGACTCTAACTACGGGTTCCACATGCTACATGCTCATACTACCATTTGGAAAGAAAGAGGAATGTTAACCACCAGAAATTCTCCTATAAAACATAAAGATGTGATTCGGGCTTTTTAGATGGGGTGCAGTGCAGCTCCCAACCCGGGTAGCCACTGTAGGGGCCATCAGAGGAATGGATCTCTTGTGAGCCAAGGAGACAGCAAAGTTTATCAAACTGCAAAAAAGGCAGCTCAACTGCAAGAGCCTGAACAAATTATGGCCCTAGTGATTGATCACCCTGAACTCTGTAGCCTTCCCTGTATTCTCCAAAAGAACAAGAAAACGCTGAGAAACAGGGCTATGAGAAGGGAAGCACAGGCTGGTACAAAAAGGAGGGTAAGGTTCCAATTCCTGAGTCCCTGCAATGGAAACTAAGAGTTTACGTGATGCCACCCATTATGGGAGGGATGCACTATGGGACTTAACACAAAAGGCTTTCTCAGGGAAGGGGCTTAGAAGAACAGAAAAACAAGTAATGCTTGCCTGTGATTTATGTGACCAGAATAACCCACAGACCCACTCAATACCCCCATCATTACTCAGTCCAATCAAATGCCAAGTGACATATCTGGGGTGGGTGGGGGGGAGACTGGTAGATTTCACTTAAATGCCCCCACAATCAGGATATAAATATCTTCTGATACTTTTCACTGGATGGGTTGACGCCTTCTCCGCCTGATCTGAAAAGGCTATGGAAATCTATAAGTCCCTTTTAAAAGAAATAATCCCATGATTTGGACTTCCAAAGTCCCTCCAGAACAGTAACAGGCCCTCTGTTACAGCCCAAATCACACAGGGACTTACTGTGGCCCCTAGGGATACACTATAAAGTAAACACCTCTTGGCTGCCCCAGTCTTCAGGGAAGGTAGAGAAAATGAACCACACTTTAAAGAAAACCACAGCAAAGCTCTGCCAAGAAACTCATGAACCTTGGACCAACTTTCTTCTTATTGCACTACTAAAGGTCCACGTAGACCCCAGGAGTGCTCTGAGTCTTAGCACATTTGAAATGATCTGTGGAAGGCCTTCTATTACTACTGATACTCGAGAATCGTATTTGAATGGGAACATTTAAAAGAGTCGTGTCCAATTCTTTGCGAACCCAAGGACTATACAGTCCATGGAATTCTCCAGGCCAGAATACTGGAGTGAGTAGCCTTTCCCGTCCCCAGGGGATCTTCCCAACCCAGGGATGGAACCCCACAAAGGTCTCCCACATTGCAGGGGGATTCTTTACCAGCTGAGTCACCAGGGAAGCCCAAGAATACTGGAGCAGGTAGCCTATCCCATCTCCAGACCTTCCCAACCCAGGAATTAAACTGGGATCTCCTGCATTGCAGGCAGATTCTTTACCAGAGAAGCCATTTAGAAGAATGCTGGATATGCCATCAACACCCCCAGCTGGCTATTACTCTCCTCATGCATTTCCCCTGAACCTGCTGGGTCCAGTGGTAATTAACAATCTAAATGGAGTAAAACTGCCACCCCTTCACCTCTATTAGTCACACACACACACACACACACACACACACACACACACACACACACACACACACCTTCCAGGGGGCTATTCCAATGCTTTAGCCTGACTCCCGCGTACAACTGGATCCAAGGTGTGGGGCACGCTACGTTAAACTGTACAAACAGCACTTGTTTCACATGCCCTGAAAACTCTTCCAAGGCATAATACACCAGATATCCTACAACCTTACCCACTGATGCCATGTTTCAAACTACAGGCCCACATCCCTAAACAACACAGAAGGGGGATGTGGGTGATGGAAAGGAAACATTCCATCCACCTAGTCAATCCAAGTAAACCCACCTGTGGGATTCCAGACAAACAGTGATCAGGCCTATGGAATGCAACCCCCAACTGGAGTCAGCAGGATCATGCATGAGCATCTAGTTTAAAATGTTGTAGAGAGTAGGGAGAGAGGCTACAGTGAAGGCTCCACACTCTGCATGCGACTCAGCAGTAGTGCTCTGCCTCTGGCGCTGCCTGGCTTTCCTCCAAAAGCATTTCCCACCACGATCTCCTCCCTCCTGTCTCCTCAGGCCATCTCTCTGCAGTCAAAAGTAGTCCTCACTCTGGGATTGCTCTCCAATTCCTACACTCCAGCTCCCACCCACCACGCATTCTGGTGGACATGCGTTCCTATCTGGGACACTGGCCAAAAAAAGACTCTACACAAGAAAGATGAGAGAAGAATACTTTTTCAGAAACCCAAAGGGACTATTGAATATACTGTTGAATCAAAGAATTCTTTGAATAGTATAGCCCTGAAATTTGATACACGCTCAACAAACTTGTTGAATTAAATATTCTCCTGAGCACTTGTTAATGGACGGGTTTTATAATGTTCCCAATCCTGAATAAGTCTCCAGTGTTGAGCACCCTCCATCTCCAAGCCCCATAAGCACTGTGTCACAAACATCATCCGGAGGCTGAATTAGATAAGACTACTAATCCTGACGTAGTCCACTCAAAAGAAGCAACTCCCTTTACTGCTTTTACTAGTATTCGACCTGCATGAGTTGTATCTTCCACTTCTGAAGAGGAAGAAGCACTTACTGAGACATTTCTTAAAATTAATTGCAGATATACTACCAGTGGCAAGAGCACAGTCAGTGTTATGTTGCTCAGTTCAGTTCAGTCGCTCAGTCATGTCCGACTCTTTGCGACCCCATGAATCGCAGCACGACAGGCCTCCCTTGTCCATCACCAACTCCTGGAGTTTACCCAAACTCATGTCCATCGAGTCGATGATGCCATCCAACCATCTCATTCTCTGTCGTCCCCTTCTCCTGCCCCTAATCCCTCCCAGCATCAGGGTCTTTTCCAATGAGTCAACTCTTTGCATGAGGTGGCCAAAGTATTGAGTTTCAGCTTCACCATCAGTCTTTCCAACGAACACCTAGGACTGATCTCCTTTAGGATGGACTGGTTGGATCTCCTTGCAGTGTCCAAGGGACTCTCAAGAGTCTTCTCCAACACCACAGTTCAAAAGCATCAATTCTTTGGCCCTCAGCTTTCTTCACAGTCCAACTCTCACATCCATAAATGACCACTGGAAAAACCATAGCCTTGACTAGATGGACCTTTGTTGGCAAAATAATGTCTCTGCTTTTGAATATGCTATCTAGGTTGGTCATAACTTTCCTTCCAAGGAATAAGCATCTTTTAATTTCATGGCTGCAACCACCATCTGCAGTGATTTTGGAGCCCAAGAAAATAAAGTTTGACGCTGTTTCCACATCTATTTGCCATGAAGTGACGGGACCAGATGTCATGATCTTAGTTTTCTGAATGTTGAGTTTTAAGCCAACTTTTTCTCCTCTCCTCTTTCACTAACATCAAGAGGCTTTTTATTTCCTCTTCACTTTCTGCCATAAGAGTGGTGTCATCTGCATAACTGAGGTTATTGATACTTCTCATGGCAATCTTGAGTCCAGCTTGTGCTTCTTCCAGCCCAGCGTTTCTCATGATGTACTCTGCATACAAGTTAAATAAGCAGGGTGACAATATACAGCCTTGACAGACTCCTTTTCCTATTTGGAACCAGTCTGTTGTTCCATGTCCAGTTCTAACTGTTGCTTCCTGACCTGCATATAGGTTTCTCAAGAGGCAGGTCAGGTGGTCTGGTAGTCCCATCTCTTTCAGAAGTTTCCACAGTTTATTGTTATCCACACAGTCAAAGGCTTTGGCATAGTCAATAAAGCAGAAATAGATGTTTTTCTGGAACTCTCTGGTATGTTGCTAGTTACACCAAATAACATAACGTTTGATTCACATAAAACAGACCCCTTGGTTCAAGAGAAAGGCCATGAGGAATATGGCATCATGTAGCCAATGGAATTGTACATCTGCAATCCACAAAGAAATTTTGGACGGCAAAATAAAGGAATCCTTACTCATAGAGATAGATCAGTCATCAGGAAGGGACTTCTGCCACTTAAAGAAAATGACAAGAAGTAATACTGATGAAATCGACTCAAGAATCTGTGATACAGGTAATGATAGTGCCAGCACTGCTCCTAGGAGCACCAAGAATCTCTTCCTGAAGATGTTGATGGACTCAGAACTCTCTCCTTTACAAGAGGAGCTTATTTCTTCAGGTGAGCTGTGGCAAGATAAATCACCTGGTGCACGGAGTCTGTGCAGACTGTCAACGAGAGTGCAGTAGAATGTTTGACAGTCATATCAGAGGCTGCTAGTACTCCTGATCACTTAAGTCTGATTCTGTGCATACTACCAATGAAGTGGGGACTCTCTCTTAAAATTGACTTAAATAATCTTGAAATGGCCACTAAGGAAGGAGATTAGGCTACAGAAGATCTTCAAGAAACATCAGATCCTAGAGAACAAAGCGTAGGCATAAAAGGTAACCAGGATTTTCCTCTGAATAAGAATCTACTACACCAAGAAGAAATTGAAAAATAAAAGTACTCCTTGTGAGGAAGCAATAGGATTTAAACAAAAGTAAACTGTCAACCCTTCTCCAGTGGATCACATTTTGTCTGAACTCTCCACCATGACCTGTCCATCTTGGGTGGCTCTACACAGCATGGCTCATAGTTTTATTGAGTTAGACAAGGCTATGGTCCATGTGACCAGATTGGTTAGTTTTTCAGTCTGTCTGCTCCCTGATGGAGAAGGATAAGAGGCTTATGGAAGCTTCCTGATGTCAGTAGGTGCCCAATATGCTACTGGAGATCAGTGGAGAACTGACTCCAGAAAGAAGGAAGAGATGGAGCCAAAGCAAAAACAACACCGAGTTCTGGATGTGACTTGTGATGGAAGTAAAGTCCGATGCTGTAAAGAGCAATACTGCATAGGAACCTGGAATGTTAGGTCCATGAATCAAGGCAAATTGGAAGTGGTCAAACAGGAGATGGCAAGAGTGAACATGAACATTTTAGGAATCAGCGAACTAAAATGGACTGGAATAGGTGAATTTAACTCAGATGACCACTATATCTACTACTGTGGGCAAGAATCCCTTAGAAGAAATGGAGTAGCTATCATAGTCAACAAGAGTCTGAAATGCAATACTTGGATGCAATCTCAAAAATGACAGAATGATCTCTGTTCATTTCCAAGGCAAACCATTCAATATCACAGTAATCCAAGTCTATGCCTCAACCAGTAATGCTGAAGAAGCTGAAGTTGAACGGTTCTGTGAAGACTTACAAGACCTTCTAGAACTAACACGAAAAAAAGAGATGTCCTTTTCATCATAAGGGAGTGGAATGCCAAAGTACAAAGTCAATACCTGCAGTAACGGGAAATTTGGCTTTGGAATACAGAATGAATCAGGGCAAAAGCTAACAGAGTTTTGCCAAGAGAATGCACTGATCATAGCACATACCCTCTTCCAACAATGCAAAAGAAGACTCTACACATGGATATCACCAGATGATCAATGTGGGAATCAGATTGATTATATTCTTTGCACCCAAAGATGGAGAAGCTCTATAAGTCAACAAAAACAAGACCAGGAGCTAACTGTAGCTCAGATCATGAACTCCTTATTGCCAAATTCAGACTTAAATTGAAGAAAGTAGGGAAAACAACTAGACCATTCAGCTATGACCTAAATTAAATCCATTATGACTATACAGTGGAAGAGAGAAACAGATTTAAGGGACTAGATCTGACAGATTGAGTGGCTGATGAACTATGGACGGAGGTTCGTGACATTATACAGGAGGCAATGATCAAGACCATCCCCAAGAAAAAGAAATGAAAAAGGCAAAATGATTGTCTGAGGAGGCCTTGCAAACAGCTATGAAAAGAAGAGAAGCAAAAGGCAAAGGAGAAAAGGAAAGATATACCCATTTGAATGCAGAGTTCCAAAGAATAGCAAGGAGAGATAAGACAGCCTTCCTCAGTGATCAGTGCAAAGAAATAGAGGAAAACAACAGAATGGGAAAGACTAGAGATCTCTTCAACAAAATTAGAAATACCAAGGAACTTTTCATGCAAAGATGGGCACAATAAAGGACAAAAATGGTATGTAACTAACAGAAGCAGAAGATATTAAGAAGAGGTGGCAAGAATACACAGAAGAACTATACAAAAAAGATCTTCATGACCCAGGTAATCACAATGGTGTGATCACTCATCTAGAGGCAGACATCCTAGAATGTGAAGTCAAGTGGGCCTTAGGAAGCATCACTATGAACAAAGCTAGTGGAGGTGATGGAATTCCAATTGAGTTATTTCAAATCCTAAAAAATGATGCTGTGGAAAGTGTTGAACTCAGTATGCCAACAATTTGGAAAACTCAGCAGTGGTCACAGGACTGGAAAAGGTCAGTTTTTATTCCAATCCCAAAGAAAGGCAATGCTAAAGAATGTTCAAACTACCACACAATTGTACTCGTCTCACACACTAGCAAAGTAGTGCTGAAAATTCTCCAAGCCAGGCTTCAATAGTACATGAACCGTAAACTTCCAGATGTTCAAGCTGGATTTAGAAAAGGCAGAGGAAGCAGAGATCAAATAGCAAACATCTGTTGGATCATCAAAAAAGAGAGAAAATTCCAGAAAAACATCAGTTTTATTGACTATACCAAAGCTGTGTGGATCACAACAAACTGTGGAAAATTCTGAAAGAGATGGGAATACCAGACCACCTGACCTGCCTCCTGAGAAATCTTTATACAGGTCAAGAAGCAACAGTTAGAACTGGACATGGAACAACAGATTGGTTCCAAAAAGGAGTACATCAAGGCTGTATATTGTCACCCTGCTTATTTAACTTATATGCAGCGTTGCTATTGCTATTGCTAAGTCACTTCAGTCATGTCCGACTCTGTGCAACCCCATAGACGGCAGCCCACCAAGCTCCCCAGTCCCCGTGATTCTCCAGGCAAGAACACTGGAGTGGGTTGCCATTTCCTTCTCCAGTGCATGAAAGTGAAAGTGAAAGGGAAGTCGCTCAGTCATGTCCGACTCTTAGCAACCCCATGGACTGCAGCCTACCAGGCTCCTCTGCCCTTGGGATTTTCTAGGCAAGAGTACTAGAGTGGGGTGCCATTACATCATGTGAAATGCTGGGCTGGATGAAGCACAAGCAGGAATCAAGATTGCCAGGAGAAATATCAATAACCTCGGATATGCAAATGACACCACCCTTATGGCAGAAAGTGAAGAAGAACTAAAGAGCCTCTTGATGAAAGTGAAAGAGGAGAGTGAAAAAGTTGGCTTAAAACTCAACATTCAGAAAACTAAGATCATGGCATCTGGTCCCATGACTTCATGGCAAATAGATGGGGAAACACTGACAGACTATTTTTGGGGGGCTCCAAAATCACTGCAGATGGTGACTACAGCCAGGAAATTAAAAGACGCTTGCTCCTTGGAAGGAAAGTTATGACCAACCTAGATAGCTTATTAAAAAGCAGACATTACTTTGCCAACAAAGGTCCGTCTAGTCAAAGCTATGGTTTTTCCAGTGGTCATGTATGGATGTGAGAGTTGGACTATAAAGAAAACTGAGCACAGAAGAATTGATACTTTTGAACTGTGGTGTTGGAGAAGACTCTTGAGAGGATCCAATCAGTCCATCCTAAAGGAGATCAGTCCTGGGTGTTCACTGGAAGGACTGATGTTGAAGCTGAAACTCCAATACTTTGGCCACCTGATGCGAAGAACTGACTCATTGGAAAAGACCCTGATGCTGCGAAAGATTGAGGGCAGGAGAAGAAGGGGATGACAGAGGATGAGATGGTTGGATGGCATCACCGACTCAATGGACATGAGTCTGAGTAAACTCTGGGAGTTGGTAATGGACAGGGAGGCCTGGCGTGCTGCAGTACATGGGGTCACAAAGAGTTTGACATGACTGAATTAAACTAGATGGTGCTCTTCTGTTGAAACTATTGTTGTATATTATTTTTTAAACCATACTGATTGTTTTACTAAAGTAATCTAACTTAAGATATCAAGGAAATGAATACTTGATACTGCCGTATCTGTGAGGTTGGCACAAATGACTTTTGGACATGCTCAACTTAGTTAATCTTAGAAAGAAAAAACACATGCCAAACCAATGCATACTTCTTAGGTCACTGAGTTCTAGCTTCAATCCACACTATAGCATCCTCTTTATTAATTTTGCCTGTATGTTCAATTTCACTTTAATAAACATGTAATTTGAGGAAAATTCTGATTGTAATAGATGACAATGCACATTGTCTGCAGGTCTGGGCATATGCTTTCATAATTCACTTATCTGATAAACAGCTATAAAAGGACAAAGGAGGATGAGAACCTGATGATTCTACTAGATTAAATATATAAAGAAAATACACTATTTACATATGGGTAACTTAGCAGGGCATTATAACTACAAAAACAATGAAACAGATGCATATTTTGTCAACATGTTGTGTCAGGTAAACTGTTTATAGTCCTCTTGTTTTAGCTTTGTTGCACAACTCCCAAAATATAGGTTCCTATTCAAAAGGAAAAAAAACAACTTGGTTTTTATGAGTGGTATATGTTATTAATTACCATTAGTATTTGCTCTTATAAAAGGACAATGATTGTAGGAGAATATGATAACTCAGTAGCCTTGCTGAATATGAAAATTAATGTCAAGTGACCTCAAAGAAGAGAAAAGATCTATCAGCAGTTCTTATCCTCTTTTGTAGGAAACCAATAATAAGGCATTAAGGCAATAATTCATCAGTTAATTTTGAAGCTTCATTTACATAAAAAAGAATCCTGCTGTTATACACGTGATAGTGACCTTGTGCTGAAATTTAAGCCCTTCCAGATAAATACTGTGTATTGTAAATTAATGTCTAAAGGTAGTTTTGATTGCCAGGTTATAGCACTTTATTCTAAAAATGAAATTATAAGCCAAATATTTGGCTTAAGTACTTTTAGTTGTATAGAACTGGGTCTTTTGAAAGTTTATTTAGGTCTTTTGAAAGTTTAGATAATTATCTAAAGAAAGCATAATGCTAGTGAAAAAGAAAATCTGATATTCTGTTTAATATGCTTTTGCCAAATATGAATAGAAATGCAGGGCATCGTTTCTTTGTGTAAAGCTCTCGTTAAAAGTTACTAACAGTGTATAGATCAAATGTTTACAATATAGGGAACTGTAAATAAATATTTCAGTTTTTCCCCATTCAGTGTTCCAAGGCAGTATATTGTCTCTGTGGAGTTGACTAATAATTTAAAAATCCCATATTGGATTTCAATTACCAGAAGGTCATACTGGTGCATACCAAATAAAATTAAATACATAAATTTTTTTTAATGTTGTAGAGCTTTATATGCTTAATTATCAACACAATGTTCTGCTGTCCCCTAATTGTTTAAGTATTAACAACAGTTATGTCCCTCAAGGAGTGTCCATTCTTAACTGTCAGACAGACATTTAGGTCTGCACACCTGAAGGGTCTGTTTTCCTCTGCAGACACACAAACCATGTGTTATAGAATTATGGCCAGGCCCTGTTCTTTTCGAACCAAGCTATAGCCTATAAATGTACTGATAATGTCCACTTCATAGGAGAGTAGCCCACCCTGTAGTCCACCACAGGGATTACAGGATAAGAGGATTTTTATCTGTAACAGGATCACTCCAGCTCACCACCAAACCTGGAGAGCACTAGGAATGATCTTAAGAGGGGCAGAGCTGGCCATAGGACTAGAGCTCCATGTGGAGGCTTTACTTATCATGAAGCAAAATTGAGAAATCTCACCAGAGACCTTGGTTATATGATGGAACAGATGGGACAAGCCTTAAAGGGACTGAATACTTCTCTCATTTCTTTGGCTAATATAGCTCTTGCTGCTGCTGCTGCTGCTGCTGCTGCTGCTGCTGCTAAGTCGCTTCAGTTGTGTCCGACTCTGTGCGACCCTGTAGACAGTAGCCCACCAACCTCTCCCATCCCTGGGATTCTCCAGGCAAGAACACTGGAGTGGGTTGCCATTTCCTTCTCCAATGCATGAAAGTGAAAAGTGAAAGTTAAGTCCCTCAGTCGTGTCCGACTCTTAGCGACGCCATAGACTGAAGCCCACCAGGCTCCTCCTGGGATTTTCCAGGTAAGAGTACTGGAGTGGGGTGCCATTGCCTTTTCCGAATATAGCTCTTGACAATCGTCTAACTCTTGATAACCTTCTGGCAGAACAATGTGGAGTTTGTGTGATAACTAATAGTTCCTACTGCACCTGGATCAATGTGACAAGACAGGTAGAAGTTAATATTAAGGAAACACATGCTCAGGAAGAGTCACTTCACAGTTTTGCCAAGGATGATGTCATTTTCACTGTCTGATCAATACTTAAGGGAGTCCTCCTAAAGTTAACCTGGTTCCTTCCCTTTCAAGGCCCATTAGTGGCTGCTGTTGTTCTCCTTTTAGGCCCTTGTTTGTTCAATCTTTTGGCTAATTTTGTGTCTTCTAGGCTCCAACAATTTCAAGTAAGACTCATGATGGCTCAAGGAATTCCCACCCATTACAGCAGACAGTGGCCCAGGTCCCTACAGGTTCTTGGAAAAGTCAGCAAGGGACTTCTACACCTCTAGGGTAGGCTACAGTCTGTGGCTTTTGTCCAGAAGGAAGAAGTTGCAGAAGAACACATGTTCGGTCCCTTACCCCTTAAGAATAAGGGGTGTAGAATTTCTCAGGGGGAATGAGACAGGCTGGGACCGGACCCTTTAGTGCTTATACCTGGCCAATCATCTCCTCAAGCAACAAAATACAGAGAAACTCTAAGGTAATAAAAATAACTGTGTGCATGCACAGTTGGGGCAAATTATGAACAAGATACAAAAAGCCCAAAGGACTGACCCTCTTGTTTGTATCAGGTTGTAAATGGGGAGTAATGAAGGAAATCAAGGGGCAATTTTACTGTGCAGGACTGGAGTAAACAAGAATTAGTGAATCAGATTTCTGGTCAAGATGGTGGAATAGGACTTGAGCTCATCTCCTATCATAAAAAAAATCAAATCAAAACTAACTGCTAAACTCCATCAACAAAAAAAGACTCAAATCGACCAAAAAGAATATTCTACACCCAAAGACTAAGAATAAGCCACAATGAGATGGTAGGAGGGGGGCTTTAGCAATATAATCAAATCCCATGCCCACTAAGGAGGTGACCCACAAACTGGAAAATAATTACATCACAGAGGTTCTCCCACAGGAGAGAGAGTGCTGAACTCCACAACAGGCTCCCCAGCCTGTGGGTCTGGCACTGGGAGGAGGAGCTCCCAGAACAGATGGCTCTGAAGGCCAGAAGAGCTTGAGAGCAGAAGCTCCACAGGACTGGGGAAACCAAAGACTTTACTCTTAAAAGGGTACACACAAGGTTTCATGTGTACTGGGACGTGGGGCCAAGCAGTGAGCTCATAGGAACCTGTGCCAGACCTCTGTGTGGGTCTTAGAGGGTCTCCTGGGTAGGTGGAAGTTGGCTGTGTCTCACTGTAGGGACAAGAATACAGGTGGCAGATGCCCAGGGGAATGCCCTTGCCATTTTGGCACCAAGACCTAGCTGCAACCAACTGGCTGCAGACTCCAGTCCTGGGATGCCTCAGGCCAAACAACCAACAGGATGGGAACACGGCCCCACTCATCAGTGGACAGGCTGCCTAAAGTTGTCCTGAACCAACAGCTGCCTGCAAACATATTCCGTGACATGGGCCTGCCCACCAGAGGGACAAGATCCAGTTCTACCCACCAGTGGGCAGGCACCAATCCTTCTACCCACTAGGAAGCCTGCACAGTCCCCTTGGACCAACCTCACCCACCAGGGGCAGATTCCAAACAAAAAGAAGAGTTACAACCCTGCAACTTAAGGAGCAGAGAACACAAACTCAGAATGTTAGACAAAATGAGCCAGCAGAGGAATATGTTCCAGACAAAAGAACAAGTTAAAACTCCAGAAGAATAACTAAGTGAAGGCGAGACAGGAAATCTACCTGCAAAAGAAGTCAGAGTAATGATAGTAAAGCTTATGTAAGATCTTGGGAAAAGAAGTGAGGCACAGACCAAGAGGACACAAGAAGTGTTTAATGAAGAGATAGAAGTTTTAGAGAACACATGGAGATAACTGATACAATAACTGAAATGAAAATACACTGCTGCTGCTGCTGCTGCTAAGTCGCTTCAGTCGTGTCCGACTCTGTGAGACCCCATAGACAGCAGCCCACTAGGCTCCTCTGTCCCTGGGATTCTCCAAGCAAGAATACTGGAGTGGGTTGCCATTTTACTAGAAGGAATCAATACCAGGGGGAAAAAGGAGGCAGAAGAACAGATTAATGACCTGGAAGACAGATTAGTGGGAATCACTGCTGTGAAATAAAGAAATAATAAAATAATGAAAGGTGAGGACAGTCTAAGAGACTTCTGGGACAACATTAAACGTATCAACATTCACATTATAAGGTTCCACAAGGAGAACAGAGAAAGAAACAACCTGAGAAAATATGTGAAGACATAATAGCAGAAAAATTCCCTAACATGACAAAGGAAACATTCAATGCAGTCCAGGAAGCTGAGAGTCCCATTCCATACAGGAAAATCCCAAGGAGGAACACACTGAGACACACAGTAATCAAACTGACAAAAATTAAAAACAAAGGAAAAACATTAAAAGCAACAAGGGAAAGTAACATAACATAGAAGGGAATCCCCATAAGGTTATCAGCTGATTTTTCAGCAGAAACTCTGTAGGCCAGAAGGGAGTGGCACAATATTTCTGAAGTGATGAAAGGGGAAAGCCTTCAACCAAGAATACTGTATACTCAGCAAACTGTCATTTGATGGAGAAATCAAAAGCTTTGTAAACAGGCAAGTGAAGAGAAGTGAAGTCACTCAGTCGTGTCTGACTCTTTGCAACCCGTGGACTGTAGCCCACCAAGCTCCTCCATCCATGGGATTCTCCAGGCAAGAATACTGGAGTGGGTTGCCATTTCCTTCTCCAGGGGATCTTCCCGACCCAGGGATCGAACCTAGGTCTCCCAAATTGCAGGCAGACGCTTTAACCTCCGCACCACCAGGGAAGCCCAGCTAACACAATTCAGCATGACCAAACCAGCTTTACAACAAATGCTAAAGGAATATCTCTAGGTGGAGAAGAAATGGCCACAATCAGAAACTAGAAAATTATGAACGGGAAAGCTCACCTGGGAAAGCAAGCATACAAAAAAGGTAGGAAATCATCCACACACAAATAGACCAAGACCAGCCATTATGAGGAGAGTACAAATGCAGGATGTTGGAAATGCATTTGAAATTAAGATGCCAGCAATTAAGCAAATTAATATTTTTTAGGTTGTGTATATCTTGTGAATATATGTGCTTAGTCACTCAGTTGTGTCTGACTCTGAAACCCCATGGACTGTAGCCCACCAGACACCTCTGTCCATGGAGATTCTCCATGGACAAGAATACTGGAGTGGGTTGTCATTTCCTTCTCCATATGAATATAGAGAGACAGCTATATCAAAACTTCATGGGAAAAGCAAACCAAAAAACAGTAGATACAGACACAAAAGAGAGAAAGCAATCCAAATACGACACTAAAGACAGCCATCAAATCACAAGTGAAGGCAACGAAAGAGGAAGAAAAAAGATCTACAAAAACAAATCCAAAATAATTAACAAGATGGCAATATATATTGATAATTAGCTTAAATGTAAATGGAATAAATGCTCCAACCAAAAGATACAGACAGGCTACATGGATACAAAAATAAGATCCTTACATACTCTGTCTTCAAGAGACCCACTTCAGACCTAGGGACACATACAGACTGAAAGTGAGGGCATGGAAAAAGGCATTCCGTTCCATTTCTTTCTGCAAAAAGGAAAATGGAAATCAAAAGAAACAGAGTAACAAGTCTCTTATCAGACAAATAAACTTTAAAATAAGGACTGTTGCAAGAGACAAAGGAGGACACCACATAATGATCAAGTGATCAATCCAAGAAAAGATACAGCAATTGTAAATATATATGCATCAAACACAGCCAGCACCACAATATATAAGGCAAATGCTAGCAGCCATGAAAAGAGAAACTGACAGTAACAAAATAATAGCAGAGGATTTTAACACCCCACTTTCATCAATGGACAGATCATCCAGACAGAAAATTAATTAGGAAACACAAACCGTAAAAGACACACTAGACCAGACAGACTTAATTGATATTTATAGGACATTCCATCTGAAAACAAAATATATTTTCTTCTCAAGTACACATGAAACGTTCTCCAGGATAGAGCACATGCTGGGCCACAACGCAACCCTTGGTAAATATAAGAAATTGAAATCATATCAAGCATCTTTTCTGACCACAAAGCTATGAAATTAGAAATCAATTACACAGAAACAAAACTGTAAAAAACAAATATGTGGAGGCTAAACAGTATGTTCCTAAACAATCAATGGCTCACTGAAGAAATCAAAGAGGAAATGAAAAAATACCTACAGACAAATGAATATGAAAGCACAATGATCAAAAGTCTAGTGGCTCAGTGGTAAAGAATCAGCCTGCAATGCAGGAGAGGTAGGAAACCCAGGTTAGGTCCCTGAGTCAGGAAGATTCCTTGGAGGAGCATATGGCAACCCACTCCAGTATTCTTGCCTGGAGAATCCATGGACAGAGGAGCCTGGTGGGCTACACTCCAGAGGGTTGGAAAGAGTTGGACATGCTTGAAGTGACTGAGTACACAAAAGCAGTTCTAAGAGGAAAGTTAATAGCAAAACAATCTTACCTCAGAAAACAAGTCACAAATAAACAATCTAACCTTACTTCTAAAGCAACTACAGAAAGAAAAACAAAACAAAACCTTAAGTTAGTAGAAGGAAAAAAATCATAAAGATCAGAACAGAAATAAATGCAATAGAGATGAATAAAACAATAGTAAAGATCAATGAAACTAAAAGCTGTTTCCTTGAGAAGATAAACAAAACTGATAAACCTTTAGAAAGATTCATCAAGAAAAAAAACGAGGGCTCAAATCAATAAAATGAGAAATGAAAAAAAGTTACAATGACACCACAGACATAAAAGTTCATAGGAGACTACAAGTAACTATATGCCAATAAAATAGACAACCTAGAAGAAATGAACAAATTCTTAGAAAGGTTCAATCTCTCAAGACTGAACCAGGAAGAAATGGAAAATATGAACAGACCAGTCACAAGTACTGAAATTGAAACTATTTATCCCAACAAATAAAAGTCAAGACCAGATGGCCTCACAGGCAAATTTTACCAGATATTTAGAGAAGAGTTAGCACCTATCCTTCTAAAACCCTTCCCAAAAACTGCAGAGGAAGGAATACTCCCAAACTCATTCTACAAGTCCATCATAATCCTGATACTAAAACCAGATAAAGATATCACACAAAAACAAAAGAAAACTACAAGCCAGTATCACTGATTAACACAGACATAAAAATATTCAACAAAATACTTGCAAACTGAATCTAACAACACACTAAAAGGATGATACACCATGATCAAACGGGATTTATCCCAGGGAAGCAAAAATTCTTCAATATATGTAAAATCAATGTGATATACCACCTTGACAAACTAAAGAATAAAAACCATATAATCACCTCAATGATGCAAAAATCTTTTGACAAAATTCCACACCTATTTATAATTAAAAAAACTCCAGAAAGTAGGCACAATGGGAATATATATCAAAATCACAAAGGCCATATATGACAAACCCACAGCAAACATTATTCTCAATGGTGAAAAACAAAGTATTTCCTCTAAGCTCAGGAACAAAATAAGGATGTCCTTTCTTATGACTTTTATTCAACATAATTTCAGAAGGCCTAGACATAGCAATCAAAGAAGAAAAAAACAAAATTGAAAAAGTAAAATTGTCACCATCTGCAGATTACATAATAAACATAGAAAATCCTAAAGATGCTGCCAGAAAACTATTAGAGTTCATCAATGAATTTAGTAAAGCCACAGGATACAAAATTAATATGGAGAAATATCTTGCATTTCTATACACTAATAATGAAAGATAGGAAAGAAAAATTAAGGAAACAATCCCATTTACCATCACATCAAAAAGAATAAAATGGCTACGAATAAACCTACCTATGGAGGCAAAAGACCAATACTCAGAAAACTTTAAGACACTGGTGAAACAAATCAAAGATAATACAAACAGGTGGAGAGATGTACCATGTTCTTGGATTGGAAGAATCAGTACAGTGAAAATGACTATAATACTCAAAGCAATTTATAGATTTAAGGTAATCCCTATCAAATTACCAATGGCATTTTCTCCAGAATTAGAACAAAAAATTTTACACTTTGTATAGACAAACAAAAGATCCCAAATAGCAAAAGCAATCTTGAGAAAGAAGGGAGCTGGAGGAATCAGGCTCCTTGACTTCAGAATATACCACAAAGCCACAGTAATCAAAACAGTATACTGGCACAAAAACAGGAGAGGGTGGGATGATTTGGGAGAATGGCATTGAAACCTGTATAATATCATGTAAGAAACGAATCGCCAGTCTAGGTTTGATGCAGGATACAGGATGCTTGGGGCTGGTGCACTGGGATGACCCAGAGAGATGGTATAGGAAGGGAGGTGGGAGTGGGGTTCAGGATTGGGAACTCATGTACACCCATGGCGGATTCATGCTGATGTATGGCAAAACCAATACAGTATTGTAAAGTAAAAGAAAGAAAAAGAAAACTAAAAAAAAAAAAAAAAAAGGGACTCAATTCACTAAAAAAAAAGTATACTGGCACAAAAACAGAAATATATATACATTAATGGAACAAAGATAGATGGTATAGAGATAAACCCACACAGGGCCACCTAATCTATAACAAAGGAGGCAAGAATATACAACAGAGAAAAGACAGCATCTTCAATAAGTGGTGTTGGGAAAACTGAACAGCTACATGTAAAACAATGAAATTAGAACACTCCCTAACAGCATGCACAAGGATAAATTCAAAATGGATCAAAGACATAAATGTAAGGTTGGACACTGTAAACCTCTTACAAGAAAACATAGACAAACAGTCTTTGACATAAACCAAAGCAAGATCTTTATAGATCCACCTTCTAGAATAATTAAAATAAAAACAAAAACAGACAAATGAGACCTAATTAAACTCAAAAACTTCTGCACAGCAAAGGAAATCATAAACAAAAAGACAACCCACGGAATAGGAGAAAATATTTGCAAGCAACTGACAAGGGATTAATCTCCAAAATCTATAAACAGCTCTCTATAAAAAAAAAAAAAATCCAAACAACCCAATTAAAAATTAGGCAGAAGATCTAAATAGCCATTTCTCCAAAGACATGTAGATGACCAAAAACACATGAAAAGATGCTGAACATCACTCATTAGATAAATGCAAATCAAACTAATGGGAGGCACTACCTCACACCAGTCGGAATGTGCCGCCTGTGCTGTGCTCAGCCGTGTCCCACTCCTTGGGTCCCATGGACAGTACCCTGCCCGCCTCCTCTGTCCATGGAATTCTCCACACAGGAACCCTGGAGTGGGTAGCCATTTCCTACTCCAGAGGATCTTGCTGACTCAGGAATCAAACTCCCATCTCTTGCGTCTCCTGTACTGGCAAGAGGATTCTTTAGCACTGCACCACCTGGGAAGCCCACCAGTCAGAATGGCCATCATCAAAAACATCTGTGAACAATAAATGCTGAAGAGAGTGTAGAGAAAAGGGAACCCTCCTACATTATTGCCAGGAATGTAAACTGGTACAGTCACTATGGAGAAACGGTAAGCACCTAACAGAAGCAGAAGAGGTGGCAACAATACACAGAAGAACACAGAAAAATAGGTCTCAATGACCCAGATAAGCAAAATTATGTGGTCACTCTTTTAGAGCCAGACATCCTGAAGTCAAGAGGGCCTTAGGAAGCATTACAACAAAGATAGTGGAGGTGTCAGAATTCCAGCTGAGCTATTTAAATCCTAAAAGGTGATGCTGTTAAAGTGCTGCACTCAATGTGCCAGCAAATTTGGCAAACTCATCAGTGGCCACGGGACTGGAAAAGGTCAGTTTTATTCCAATCCCAAAGAAGGGCAATGCCAAAGAATTTTCAAATTACCATATAATTGCTCTCATTTCACATGCAAGCAAGGTTATGCTCAAAATCCTTCAAGCTAGGCTTTAGCAATACATGAACCGAGAACTTCCAGATATGCAAGCCGGACTTAGAAAAGGCAGAGGAACCAAAGATCAAATTGCCAGTATCCCTTGGGTCATAGGAAAAAACAAGGGAATTCCAGAGAAATACCTACTCTGCTTCATTGACTATGCTAAAGTCTTTGTGCAGATCACAACAAACTGCAGAAAATTCTGAAAGAGATGGGAAGACCCAAGATATTTGTGGGCTTTGCTGGTAGCTCAGATGATAAAGAATCTGCCTGCAGCGTTAGAGACCTGGGTTCAATGCCTGGGTGGGGAAGCAACTTAGCAGCAGCAGCAACACAGACCTCACTTATGATCACTAGGTGTACTTTACTAGGGCTGCTGAAACAAAGTAACACAACCCTGGGGCAGGAGTTGAGGGAGGTGAGGGGAGGGCAGTAATCAAAGGCTGCTGCTGCTGTTGTTGCTGCTGCTGCTGCTGTTGTTGCTGCTGCTGCTGCTACTGCTGCTGCTGCTGCTAAGTCGCTTCAGTCGTGTCTGACTCTGTGCGACCCCATAGACGACAGCCCACTAGGCTACTCTGTCCCTGGGATTCTCCAGGCAAGAGTACTGGAGTGGGTTGCCATTGCCTTCTCCAATGCGTGAAAGTGAAGTCGCTCAGTCGTCCCCAACTCTTAGCGACCCCATGGACTGCAGCCTACCAGGCTCCTCTGTCCATGGGATTCTCCAGGCAAGAATAATGGAGTGGGTTGTCATTCTCTCTGCTGGGGGATTTTGCCAACCCAGGGACTGAACCTGTGTCTCCTACGACTCCTGCGCTGCAGATGGATTCTTTCCCATTGAGCCACCATGGAAGCCCCATACTGAGTTAGGGTTACCCTAATTTTACCTTTGTTTAACTTTATTATTTGTATAAAGACTGTCTCCAAAGAAGGTCACATCCTGAGGTACTGGGATTCAGGACTTCAGTATATCTGTGGGAAGGGGTACACAGCTCAACCCATACACGACTGGTATGAGAGAACACATCTTTTTTTTTAACATTTTTTAAAAATTTTAATTGGAGGCTATTACTTTACAATATTGTGGTGGTTTTTGCCACACATTGACATGAAACAGCCATGGGTGTACATGTGTTCCCCATCCTGACCCTCCCTCCCTTCCCCCCCACTTCCCTCCCCATCCCATCCCTCAGGGTCATCCCAGCACACCAGCCCTGAGCACTCTGGAGAGAACACTTCTTTAAAAGTGTTTTGATGGAGCTTCTCAAAAGATGAATTTATTATATATAGCCCACAATAGCCAATTATATAGATGAATCATGTAGACATAGTAAAAGTGAAAGTTGCTCAGTCATATCTGACTCTGCAACCTCATGGATTATAGCAAACCAGGCTCCTCTGTCCATGGAATTCTCCAGGCAAGAATACTGGAGTGGGTAGCCATTCCCTTCTCCAGGGGATCTTCCCAACCCAGGAATGGAACATGGGTCTCCCACACTGCAGATGGATTCTTTACCGTCTGAGCCACCAGGGAAGCTTATGGAGAGGTAGTGAAGTGTTAGTCGCTCAGTCGTACCCAACTCTGCAACCCCAAGGACTGTAGCCCACCAGGCCTCTTTCCATGGGATTCTCCGGGCAAGAATACTGGAGTGGGTTGCCAGGCTCTCTTCCAGGGGATCTTCCTGACCCAGAGATGGAACCCACACCTCTTTCCAAACACCTCCTGCATTGACAGGTGGGTTCTTTACCACTAGCACCATCTGGGAAGCATCATGTAGAGGTAGGGAGGGAGGCAAATCAGAAACAGCCAGTGAAATAACCAGTTAGACTGACAGTCTCCGTGGTGAGACATTATTCTTAAAGAATAATGTTTTATGATTATGCTCCAGGAAGAGAAAGTAATTTGTATTTGTTTACTCTACTCCAAATATAATTTTGAAAAACTCAGGCACAGAAAATTCAGTTTCCTTGTAATAGGAGAAAACAGTGTCTGCTAGGTATATATAAGAACTTTTGAAAATAGATTGTCCTGTTGATTTTTATTCTAAGATTATAAAAATAGTTTTATGCCTTTTGGTATGTCTGGATCAGTATTTTCCAAACTCTTTCTCAAGATGCTGTTAGATATTATTGTAGATATTGTAGGGGAAATTGTCATCTCTATCTCTAGATTACATGTAATGCCTAACAGAATGTAAATACTATGTAAATTGTTGTAAATACAAAGTAGTTCTATGTAAATAGTTGCCAATGAAACAAATTCAAGTTTTGCTTTTTGGAATTTTCTGGAATTTTTTTCAAATATTTTCTACCTATTGTGGGTTGAAATTGAAACCAAGTATGGAACCTGTGGATATAGAAGGCGGATCGCACTTACCTAAAAGTGCTCCTCAACCAGCAGAGACAAATGCTCCTTGCTAAGGAATAATCACCACAAAAATTCCCTGAGTTTATAGGGGAAATCTGAGAGATGTTGAGGGAAGCTGGTCTGACACCAGCCCCCGCTTCAGCAAGAACATGGGTGCAGAATTCTTTGCTGCAATTGTAACACATGAATGAAGTCAGCTTGTTAACAGCTGCCAGATCATCTGACATTACTGCAACTGGTTTGGGGGATTTTTAGTCAGGACACCCGCCTCCTTGCTCCCCTACGTGCTGAGAACCCTGGTCCACGTCTATAAAGGAGGCTGGCTGCCCCCACTCTGCTCCCACTTCCCTGCCTCAAACAACCCAAAGAAGCTGAAGCAATGCTTTCAGGCCAAGGCCAGGAGGGAGAGCAAGAAGCCCTCTCCTGATAAGTAGGAGGACCACCACAAGGAAGAGAATGAGGATGGAGAGACCCACCAATAGGAAAGAAGAAAGGGAAGACACCTGAGATCCAGGGGCTTCGAATAACATGCCCAAATTCACACAGCTAGTAGCAGACCTGGATTCAGGTCTCCATGTATCACTGTGGTCTTCCCACTGCTTCACAGCTACAAAAATCAAAATTGCTGGAGAGTGAGACAGCAAGACAAAGTGTTTAAGAAGAGGGTTCTTCCAGGGCGGGGTAGACAACAAAATCCTTTCAGGTCACTCCCTATAAAAAGGCCCCACATAGTCCATTTCTATTCTCAGAAAGCTAAAGCCAAAAACGCTCAACCTTTTATTGGCATTTGCAACATAGCTAGGAAATAGGGTGATTTTCTGACCCAGGATACCATGGCCTTCAGCCTGGTGACCATTTTTTGAGCTCCTTTCTCTTTTCCCACAGTAAAAAGAGAATTTGATGGTGATGGTGACAGTGATGGCTGTTTCCTTCACATGTGCTCTTGATCAGCAAATCATCTCTACTTCTCAACCTGCTGACATGAGCACACAGTACTAATTTCATTTTCCAACCCTGTGTGAAAATGTCTTAAGACAGAAAAACAGAGACGGAATAAAACCGCAGGTACATCAAGATCAACCTTTGCCCTAAAGCCGCCTCCAACAGAGCTTCTCCATCTCTGAAGTGCATAGGGATTACCTGCACTTGTTCAAAGGCAGACCTGGGATGGGGACCTGAGGGTCTGCATTTCTAACATGCTCCCAAGTGAAGACAGTGCTGATGATCCTCAGACCACGATTAGAATGATACAGAAAAATGTTTGGCCTTTCCGTCTGTTAGATGATGGCCCCAAACTTTAATGCTCCCTATACGCCTCTTCTTAAACTCAAGTCAGGTAGCTCAGTGGTCTTCAATCCTGGTTACCCATTGGAACTACTGAGGGACTTTAAAAATACTGATAATCTCCCAGAGATTCTGCTATAATTATTCTTGGGCAACCTGGGCATCTGGAAGTTTAAATGCTCCTGGAGGTTTCTAATGTGTAGCCAAGGTGAGCAACCCCAGATCAAACAAAGTTTTCACTTAAAGGTTAACTGTTATTCTCCTGACATCTTTCCTCATATCACAGCACTATTGGCCAATCAGATTTTACATCTAAGTGTGCAGCAAACCAGTTGTCTTTTTCTTAAAAAAAAGCAAAGGTTACCCTTCCTTAATCTTTCAAAATTTTTCTTAGTGTCATGGCAAATTTATTAAACATTTTCTCCCACACCGTTGACATAGCTCAGTTTTACTGATTCATAAAATTGCTACAATGCTTTAAACAAGCAGGATTTTCATTAAAAAATATAGAGTACACCTTTTGGCATTTGGAAGGAAAAAAGAATACTCACAAAATAATTATATATTTTTAAATGAAATTTATTTTTCCCCTGGGAATAAAAATCCTATCCTGAAAATGTTTCAAAATTAAAGTGCTTAGTTATATCAATCTAAAAGTTCTGTTATTAGGTTACTAGGTTTATTTACAGACTAACTTTTCTATCAATTTTAATATTTCCATTTATTTAACTTCTAAATTTACAAACTATTCATTTAAATACCCATAAACTCTTGTTGAAAGAAGCATATGTATTAGTTAAAACTAACAAAAAATAAAGACATTTAAAAAAGTAAAAAAAACTGTTTGTTTTCAATATTTATACACACAAAGAAAAAGCTATTTTAAAACAATCATATTTTCCAATGCTTGCTTATTTATGTTAGTGTGCAAATGTGAATAATTAATACCATTCAACTAGTTAACTAAAAAAGTGAAAATTCAAGGAAATCCAACTATAGTTAATTAAGATAGTCAATTTATCTAAACTATTAAAAATAAAAGTGAATTTTAAGTACACTGGATAATTAGAAAGCAAAAATGAATACTAGCAACACAGAACTCAGTAACTAGAAAATACTGACTGAATAAAATTTTTTGAGGAGGTGAATAAACATATGACCTATCTGCCCACTATAATTTTCCACACTTTCAAAATGATTCATTTTCCAAAACAGTCCACCAAATATGGAGATACTGAGGAGGCTATTTGGGGGAGGGCAGAGGGTGGCTCTGTTAGGTTGGTGCAAAAATAATTATGATCTTTGCATTGTTGACTTTTGCTGTTTGATATTGTAATATCTTAAATAAATGTGGTTATATAATTTTAATTGTGTTTCTCACTTTATCTTCCTTTGCTAATGACTTATTACTTGCTACTTATTTTATATTTATTTTAGACTAGGGAAGTGACATTAAAGCAAATCCAAAGAAACTGTCATTTTGAAGTGTCATCTTCTTATTCTACAAAACAGCAATGAACCATTTCTCAATAGGATCGTGATGTGTGACAAAAAGTGGACTGTATACAACAACCGGTGACAACCAGCTCAGTGCTTGGACCGAAAAGAAGCTCTAAAGCATTTCCCAAAGCCAAACTTGTACCAGAATAAGGTCATGATCACAGTCTGGTGATCTGCTGTTGGCCTGATCCACTACAGTTTTCTGAATCCCAGGGAAGCTGTTACATCTGAGAAGTATGCTCAGGAAATTAATAAGATGCACCAAAAACTGTAACACCTGTAGCCAGCACTGGTCAGCAGAATGGGCTCAATTCTGCACGACAACGCCTGACTGCATTTTGCACAAAAAAAGGTTCAGAAGTTGAACGAATTGGGCTAGGAAGTTTTGCCTCATCTGCCATATTTACCTGACCTCTTGCCAACTGACTACCACTTCTTCAATTATCTCACCAACTTTTTGTGCGGAAAATGCTTCCACAACAGACAGGATACAGAAAATGCTTTCCAAGAGTTCACCAAATCCTGAGGCACAGATTTTTACACTACAAGAATAAACAAACTTATTTCTCACTGGCAAAAATGTGTTGATTGTAATGGGTCCTATTCTGATTAATAAAGATGTGTTTGAGTCTAGTCATAATTATTTAAAATTTATGGTCTGAAACCGCAATTTCTTTGCACCAACCTAATATAACATCAATCGAAAAATTACAAATATTGACTCCTATTGTACACCTGCCACTAACTGATGCTATATACATCAATTATACCTAAAAAAATTTTTCTGTTTTGTTTGAGCCATTAAAAAAAGAGAGGAAAAAAGTGAATTCAAAAAAAAAACAGGAAAGTTAGAAAAGTTCACATGATTTTCTCTTTGGCTAATCATAGATAATACTGGAAAGTTCTTAGAAACTTACTTGTAACATTCAACCATAATTTTAATAACACTCAACCATGGCTTTTATAACATATAGCCATGATTTCTTCAGAGCCAGTTAAAAGGAAAGGCTGAGGTAATATATAGAATTTCGACAGACGAAAAAAAAAAAAACCCACATAATGAGTCTTTTACTATCTCTAGAGCAAGCTAGCAATGAACCTGAACTTAAAAATACCATCTAAAATATTATATCCATGCCCCTACTCTCTTTTCCCATTCTCCCCATCCAGAAGAAAGAAAAACACCTGCAGGTGTTAAATCTGAAAGTGACAGGTGCAAACATTACAGCCGAGGAAGCCACGTGTCCCCTCAGAGACTGTTACAAAGACAAAAAACAATAGGTCATTGGTTGGTACATTTTGCTAGGCTTCATGATTCACACCGATTAAGGACACTGTGTGGACAACATAGCCTGATTTGCAAAAGCAAGAAAGAAAACTTACAACCTGTACATTTTCCCCCCAAAAGTCACAGCCTGCATTTTTAAAACACAGCAAAGAAAAAGAAGGGCAATTTGTCGAAGGAGGTTTGTTACTTATGCAAAACCACAAATGAACTCAAACTCTTCTCTCAAGTGATGGCTAAGGGTGATTTAAACACAAATGGTGCCATGTGAAAAAGCACAGGCATGCTACAGAATTCCACTTCCTAAACTCATACTTTAAAAAAAATTTTTAAGTAGGGCACTGTTTTTTTAATTTTCCCCCAAGCACCGTATCAAGGTTGCAAAGATCCCCAAATTCACAAAGGTGTGCTAGTAAGTTAATGGTGTGCATTGTTCATGCACAACTAAACACCTGGCCTGAAGAGGGGGATGACAGTTATTTTTGTTTCCATTTAAAAATATATACATTTGATTAAATTCACCCTGTGTGATAGTGGAACCTGAAAACAGGGAATCAATTATGAGTTGTTCAACTTTATGTATTGTGAGTGATTAAAAAAGTAATCTAGCAAATTTCCGCAAAGTCAGACTATAAGCATTGCCCTATATTCTGGACAACAGAATATCCTTGCTACCATTCCTGCACTTTCCCCACCAAGCCCACCACAAGCAGGTCACTCTCTGCTGATCCTAGCCTCAAATTCAGAAGCCACAACTGACTGGAACAGAACTGGCACAGAAGGAAAACAACAAAAAGACAGCATGCCAGTGTCAGGCACATTAAATCACAGGTGTTTGCTGCCACTCACTTCCCTCTGGTCCACAACCGCAAAACAAGAAAAACAAATAATAAAGTCAAATTACCCTTGTACATATGACTTACATTCCAAGGCATCATCCAAAATGGGGTGTCACAGCAAGGGGCTCTGAACATCGGCGGGTAAGCCAGTTCTGCAGGCATGCCAAAACACTTGTATAACCTAGTATCCACAGACACCAAGGGAAAGGGCAAGCATAGAAATTTCCTATTTAAGTACACAGTCTGATTCTCAGGTAAGACTTAAAACGTATCTGTTGTATGCTCATTTACCATATAAATTTGTCAAATGATTTTAAATCACGTACACATTCCAAGACAGAAATCTGGATGTTTAACTCTTACCGTCTCTATGTCACACTTTTGATTGCTGCCAAACAAAGAACACAACTCTTTTTAGACTGAGTCATGGTAGCTTCTAGCGCAAACTTACTATATTCTTTGTAACTCAACTTATATAATCTATTGTAAAACTAAACATAAACATCTCAAAAAAAATGGTTCCAAGTTGCGCTGTCCACAAGCAAAAAACCATGCATACGAACTGTATACACACACACAAGATTAAAGAAAAGCACTAGAAACCCCAGGATGGTCTTTCAAAAGGAAATGGCCTCATTCTAACTACACAGAAAATGCACTTCTTTGCACAGAATGATTAAAAAGTAAATAAAGGGATTAGAATGTCAGGTCAAAAAGGGCAGAGGTCAGAATTATTCTGTCATACACAAGAAATACTTAACAAGATAAGTAGAGTCACCTCCTCCTCTATTGCCAGCTGTACCACATACATGTGCTACCATTTACTTAACCACCTTGCTCTCAGTGAGCTGATCTGAACGACTGCCTTAAAGTCACTTACACAAAAGTCAATGTATAGAGGAGAGGTCTGGAGGACACACACCGGAAGAGTGGTTATCCCTGGGAGAGCAGGGGGTGTCAAGGCAAACTTTCACTTTATTCACACTGTCTAAATAATTACTTTATATATAGTCACAGTAACTGAATATTTAAATAAAGTAAATATATTCAGGTACTACTTTAAAATGAATGAGATAAAGGGTGAAATAACACAGCTCTCTGAGTCTGAAGCTCAGAGTGCTGGGAGAGAGAAATGAAGCGCTGAGGGGGACTGAAGTGTCTTCCTAGAAGCCCTCCTTTTCATTACACTAAGTGTTCTTCATTATCTTCATTCCAACTGCGGCATCTCATCCAAAATGACCACCTCTGCCTACTAACACCAAGAGAGGGTGGGAAAGAAGAGTGTGTGGGCACAGCTCCTGACAGCTACTGATCCTTTTCACCACACTGCTCTCTCTCCTCTGTTCCTAACTGTCCCCAACTCTGGCAGCACACTTTACACTGAGATTCAGTGAGTGCAACAGTTTTTGTGACAGCTTTCAAAAGCACAGCTATCAACAATATCCTCTTCTCACTCTGGACACTAGCAAGGAAATTCATTACAGTCATACATTTTATTCATCTTTGGTGTTCTGAATATAGTACCCCTTACTGATGTTGGCTCAGTGGTAAACAATCCACCTGCCAAGCAGGAGATGGGAGTTCAATCCCTGGGTCAGGAAGATCACCTGGAAAAGGAAATGGCAACCCACCCCAGTATTCTCTCCTGGGAAATCCTATGGACAGAGGAGCCTGGTGGCCTACAGTCCACCGGGTTGCACAAGACTCGGACATGACTTAAGGACTAAATAACAACTGATGTTAAAGGAATTGCTAAATTTGCTACTATTTCTGTGCATTAATTCATTTATCTATCAAAATTAATCAAAATGTAATCCTCCCTTCCATAAATTCTGGATTAGTTATCTGTTCAGCAACTAACCTTAGTCCAGCAGCATATGAACTAAAATACTAAATGAAGACGTAATTTAAACACTTGGTGTTTCAGGATAGAGAAACAAAATATTTATCATTCCAGTCAATCCCATGTGAGTTAATCCTGGTTCTGTTTCTCCTGGTTGCTCCTGTATCCTTGTACTTTAACATCTTTGTTATGAAGTGAAAATGAGGCGAAGCTACTGGCCCAGGTTAAGCGTTTCATCCTCAGAGGCCACCAGCAGACTATCAGAGGGAAGGAGCACAGTGCAGGACACAAAGGGGAAATGCCATCCTGTGAAATACACTAGAGGAGTTGCTGTATTTGGAAAAGAGGGAGCACAAGGGCTCTAAAGATGTAGACATTAAATTCCAGAGATGAAATATCAAAGCAAATAATAAGGGACACAATAAGGAAATGATCTTCACATCTAGGGATGGGGAAATGCCAGCATCACGCTGTAACAGCAGGCACTGTTTGACACTGCCCATGGCTGCCTGTTTCATCTATCCTACCAAAGTCATCCTGGTAATATATGTAAAGAGGTTTACTCACACTCAGCAACTGACCATTCTTTTTGTAGAAAAATTTCTAGCATCTCTAGTGGTATTGATAGTTACAGCCATTTGTCCCAACCATGAGACTCTACTTTAGTGAGAAAGAATGCAAACCTCCTTACAAAAAAAATTCCCTTCCCCAATATAGGCAACTCACTATCCATAAGAAGAATAATGTGAGCACCTCCTCACATTTCACCTCTAAGAATTAGAATTCAGTTTTATCATATACACTCTTAATCCAGACACAAAGGCAGTACTTACAGTAATTGAGTAAATGCAGATATTCTGCTTCATATAAGTCCATAACATTTTCTGAAAAGTATATAAATATTCACTAGTTCATAGGTGCGGTGACTAGAGTCCACTGTTTATTTCTATATACATTCAAAGAGTATCTCATCTACCGGCCATAAGGAATATAAACATCATCTCCATAGTTTTGTTTTCTATACTTCATATTTAGATAGCTAAAATAAAACACAATACAGGGATTTCCCTCACAGATCAGAGGTTAAGACTCCATGTTTCCAATGCAGGGGGTTTGGCTTCAATCCCTGGTCAGGGAACTAAGATTCCACATGCCGCACAGTGTAGCAAAAAAAAAACCAACACAACACAATACCAAAAAAGCTTAAAAAGCACATCAAAATTGCTATTATGTTTTAAAAACAGTAACTATTACTGATTGAATTTTTAAGGCTTTAATGTGTCTTAGATAACATTTAATACTTGAACATTTCATATGAAGTCTAGTTAAATGTAGGGTAATATCAAACACTAGATTTTCCCATTGATCAATAATTTTTCCTTTGGTGAAAACATCTTTATTCAACTCTAAACAGATTATTGACTTAAGAGTGACATAATAATGGTGACAATATTAATAGCTGATACTTATTAACATACACTGTGTATCAGGCACTGTTCTAAGCACTTCATATGTACTGACTGTTCTAATCCTCATAACAACCCCATGAGGTAGGTCGTACAGTAAAACCATGTCCACTGAAAATCAGTAGGGTGTGGGAAGAATTACAGAATAACACTAAAGAAATTTCACTCCCTACACATGACTATGATTTCAGCCGAGACTTATAGTTAAATATGGCAGACTGATCAACTTGTCAGAACAGACTACATAGGTATGAGATTTCAACAAAGTTTGATAAAAAATAAAAATCAGGAAGGGGTGTGATAACTAACCAAGCAGAGTAGAGGAGGTTAAAACCTTATGTACCCACAAGGAAGCAGCCAACAAACACACTCAACCAAACACCTAACAAGCTCAGGACTTGGAAGTAACAGCTACTGCAGAAAAAGGGCGTTAGGTTTAGGGCTGAAATCAGGACTAGACATCTGTTAAAAAGAGCAACTGGACCCTAAGTCCTCTCCCCACTCTCCACAGCCCAACAACCAACTCACCCCAAAGTCTATCCAAGGGAGAAACTGAACCTGAGGGTCGCAAAACGCAGAAGATGACTGAAGTGGGGTACGGCAGGGCATGGAAAGGCCAAAAATAGAAAGATTTTAAAGTAAATACCACCATACAAACTGTAAGGTCCTCAGCCTTTTCTTCATATCCTGCTGCTAGAAACCAGGAATCCTTCCTAGAGAAAATGAACAGCTCCAAAGAAAAGACCTACTCTGAAATTTAGGGAACTCCAAGAAAAAAAGGCCAGCTCTCTCCTAAAAGCAGACAACTGATAAACCCAGCCCACACATAGAGAAACATGAAGTTAGCTTTTTAGTACCTTAGTAAGAATTCTTAAAAAGAATGGATGACTCTTCCAACTTTCTGAGAGCCTTCAGAATGGAAGACACAATCCAAAACAAATGGATGCCACAGGAAACGATGCAGGAAATGAGACATGAGGGGAAAAACCATAATCATCCTCATGAAAATGGAGCAGACAAGAAAGCTACCTTAGAAATTACAAGACACAGCTAGATGCATAGAGAAAGGACAATCACAACACAACTGAGGAAAGATTTTTAAAATTAAAGGATCAGTCTGGGAGGTTCAACATTCAAATAACAGGAATTCTACTAAAAATTAAAATTATCAAAAAGATAACAGAAAAAACTTCCCTCCAGAAATGAAGTCAACAAGTCTATAAATTTAAAATTAAGTACTATAGAGGAAGTACCCATCAAAAGAATGAATAAAGATCCGTGCATCCTCATGAAATGCGGGGGTTAAAAAGACGCTCTTAAAAGCTTCCAGCGTGTAAAAACAGGTCCTGAATAAGAGAATGGTACCAGAATTTTCACAGGCACATTGAAGGCTTTAAGACAATGGAGCACTGCCTTCAACACTCTAAAAGAAAATTTATTTTCAACAGAGACTCCAAACTACCAATCAATCGAGAGAAGAGACATTTTCAGACCTGTAAAGCCTCAAAATCTTTGCCTCTCATCCAGCTTTTCCCAGGAAGCTTTGGTAGTGGATATGCATTAACAAAAATGTAAAGTAAATCTTAATAAAGATCCAATAAACAAGAGATCCAACATAAGACTGAAAAACAAAATGACCCCAGAATGACCACCAAGTCATGCACAAGTCTGGAGGGCAACTGTCTAGATGGTAGAAGATGAAGGACTGTGGAAAAAAATGTCCCCACAGGGAAAAGAAAAAAAGGAATTGACAGATCATCTTTTTTTTTTTAGCATTTAAGTCTTTGGATAATCACTGTAACAGATACATTAAAAAACAGAAAATTTTAAAAGCAGTCAATTATTAATTAAAGAAAAAAAAAAGATTCTAGTAGAAAGGAACCAGAGATCAAATTGCCAACATCTGCTGGATCATTGAAAAAGCAAGAGAGTTCCAGAAAAACACCTGCTTCTGCTTTATTGACTATGCCAAAGCATCTGACGGTGTGAATCACAACAAACCGTGGAAAATTCTGAAAGAGATGGGAATACCAGACCACCTGACCTGCCTCCTGAGAAATCTGTATCCAGGTCAAGAAGCAACAGTTAAAACTGGACATGGAACTACACACTGCTTCCAAATCAAGAAAGAAGTACATCAAGGCTGTATATTGTCACACTGTTTATTTAACTTATATGCAGAGTACATAATGTGAAATGCTGGGCTGGATGAAGCACAAGCTGGAATCAAGACTGCCAGGAGAAATATCAATAACCTCAGATATGCAGATGACACCACCCTTATGGCAGATAGCGAAGAACTAAAGAGCCTCTTCTTGAAAGTGAAAGAGGAGCGTGAAAAAGTTGGCGTAAAACTTAACATTCAGAAAACTAAGATCATGGGATCTGGTCCCATCACGTCATGGCAAATAGATGGGGAAACAATGGAAACAGTGACAGACTTTATTTTCTTGGGCTCCAAAATCACTGCAGATGGTGACTGCAGCCAGGGAATTAAAAGACGCTTGCTCCTTGGAAGAAAAATTATGACCAACCTAGATGGCATATTACAAAGCAGAGATATTACTTTGTCAACAAATGTCGGTCTAGTTAAAGCTTTGGTTTTTCCAGTAGTCATGTATGGATGTGAGAGTTGAACTATAAAGAAAGCTGAGCGCCGAAGAACTGACGCTTTTGAACTGTGGTGTTGGAGAAGACTCCTGAGAGTCCCTTGGACAGCAAGGAGATTCAACCAGTCCATCCTAAAGGAGAGCAGTCCTGAATATTCATTGGAAGGACTGATGCTAAAGCTGAAACTTCAATACTTTGGCCACCTGATGCAAAGAACTGACTCATTTGAAAAGACCCTGATGCTGGGAAAGATCGAAGGCAGGAGAAGAAGGGGACGACAGAAGATGAGATTTGGTTAGATGGCATCACTGACTTAATGGACATGAGTTTGAGTAAACTCTGGGAGTTGGTGATGGACAGGGAGGCCTGGCGTGCTACAGTCCATGGGATAGCAAACAGTCGGACACGACTGAGCAACTGAACTGAACTGAGTAGAAAGTAAGTAATGATAGGAAAAATTAACAATGATCAATAAACAATATTTAAATCTATCGATTTAACAAATAGTTGTGATTAATCTACACTGGGGGTATAGGGGAGGTGAGGATATAAGCAAAGTAATCCTGCCTGCCTGCCATAAAAGGAATTTTTAAAAAATTTCAAAAATCGACAAATCAAGAAAGAGTAATAAAATGTATTTTAAAATAGGAAGGTAAATACTAGAACCAACCACTGAGAGCTAGAAGTTCTTGCCTCTAGGGCACTAAGAGGAGGAATTACTTCTTTTTACTGTAAGTCTTCTAGCTTCTATTTGATTTTTTTTAACTATGTGCATGAATTACTTAAAAAACAAAAAAGCTAATTTAAAAAAATAATTCAAATTTACAAACTCAGTATGAATTCAAAGAAAGGAGGATTGTGGAAGTGGAAAGCATGAGAAGGAAGCCCTATCTACCAGCTTCAATTACTTACCTGATCAGGGCTATTCAGAGAGACCTCCTCCAAGGAGCTCCTGCAGCCTAACCAGGCTTTTTTACAGGCCAGTATATACCCTCTGCACCAAGTGGTAGGAGCAAGGTTCAAAGGACAGACCCAGAGGCACTTCATGTAATAAGTCAAGAATTGGTAGAGTCCAAATTAATAATACTATGACATGCACAGAGTCACATATTACAAGACTGTATTTCCTGAGATCTTATGATAACTGCTAAACACTAATTATAATAACATACAGAGAAAACCTACAATTCAAGGTGAACAGTTCCATGGAGATTATCAAAATGAAGATACTTTATCTCTTGCTTTGGAATTTAAGTTTAAATAGCATCCATTTCTGGACTTGTCCTGACTGAACACAATAATTCAGTGTAATATAACAAAGTTCAAATTTGGTCCACTTAACTCTCATCAGTTGTTTTAAGCATAGAAGCCTTGGATTCCCACACAACAGAAAGCAAGCACTGGTTCTGCTTAGAAGATCACTGATATACCAAGAGCCTCCAAATTTCTCAACCCCAAGGCCTAGATAAAGTAAAACAAGAACAACCAATAATTAGACACTACAAAAATTGTAACAAACTAAAATTCTTATGAAATTTTTCTTATATGGTTCATCTTTTCTTAAGATTCAGAAAATCAGGCACCCTTGAAAATATACTGGGCTCCTCAAAATGCAAAGTTCCCTGAAGCTTTGCTTCATGATATCAACTCACTGCTCAAAACCCAGATGTAATTCCAGATACAATGACATTCCCTAAACAAACAAAAAAAAAAGATTTCACAAATGAGTTGATTCCTAAGGGAAAAAAGGTGATTCCAGTCACAATAAAATCCATATTTAGGAATATAGCAAACTTGTTCAAAGCACCTACTTCAAGGAGAAAAAAATGATATGAGCCAGAAATAACTATTTTATTTTTAAAAATATTTACAGAAAACTGTTCCGGAACTCATATTTTTGGATAAAGCAATATAAAATGGATTTATTTTCCATGAGTTCAAAAGCTCTGTTATAGTGTTTCCATTATAAACCTATTGATTAAAAAAAAAAAAAAAAAAAACTACTAGAAAAACTTCCACAGTCAGTAGTAGCACCTTGATCTCCATGGTCTTATCACTATTCATTCCTATTACAAAAAAACACAAAAAGAAGCCAAAAACCTGACAACTCACTCAACATGAAAACTTACTATATTATCAACCTTCTTTTTTCTCAAACTAGACATATGAAGTACAACATGAGCAGAAAAAGAGTCCTCCTAATATAGTCTAATGACCTGTGTGCTATTTAAAATGTCAAATACTTTAAGTAGCATACGGTTTATCTAAATGTACATTAATGTGTATAGATTGTTAATGTCCATTTTAAACTTAAGAAAGCCTATAACTACAGACTTATTTTAATACGGAAATAACAAATTTTTTTAATTTGTTTAAAAAATATTTTAAACAAATCTTTTAAAACAATTCCCACATAAACTTACAAGAGAAATTTAAAATGAAATAGGACATAACATTCTAAGCTCACAGGCAAAAAAGCTAAAAATATGCCTTACTTGTGTATCTACTATGAGGTCTAAATATACAAACAAAATCAAACCAATAAAAAATATTATTACCATTTGATAAAGATTAGACAAACTATCAATAAATGTAAAAAATACAATGTATTATATGACGAGTTTGAATGCAAAAACCACATATTTATTAAACATATGATTAACTTAAAAACATCAAACCAGTTTGTTTTAAAGTGCTCCTCATCTAAAACCTTGGACAAAACCGTCACTCCAAAGTGAATTGAAAAAACAGTTTACAAGGCAAACACTGACGGCATGGACAGGCACTACTAAAAAATGCTATTTGTTCTTTAAATAATGCCATTCTCAAGTTACGTAGGGTAGTCGCCTTGACAGATTCCTTTTTTTATAAATACTCATAAATAAAAAAAGTCGAGATATTCTAAAGAGCTGCAAATATCAATACCTTACAACAGTAGCTTAATAATGTCTATTCTGGGAAAAAAAGCACTAAATCCTCTTCCATTGCAAGTCATTTATTTCTCTGGTGAAGTGAGCAAGGTCACTACAACATTAACTTCTTTCTAGAACAATGTAAATAACAATACACACACATCTTAAATTTGGTAGGTCATAAAAGTTAGGATGCAATCTTTTTTTTTTTTTGATGCAACAGAAAAATAAATAAGTAAAAATTAAATACTTTAACACAACATTTGGTATTGATGAATCAGTAGTGTCAACTTCATATACGAAGGACAGCACAGTCTGGTTTTTTAAAAATCCTCAATGTCATAGTATTTGGGGTAAAAATATCTCAAATATTAAATGTTTCCTTTTTGGTTAAAGGAATATAATACAAACACCATCAAGCTGCAACCATAACTCATTTCAGCTGGGGTAAAGTGACCATTTGGTCCATGGCACAAGTTATATATTTATCACACGTCTGTCAAACTGAAACCTTAGGTTTATAAGATTTCATGTTTATAAGCTACAATACACACTGACTAAGCTGTCAGTCCCTCACAGTTTTTTAGAAAAATATCTACATTTGTCCTTATGGATGTCGAAATGTTACACCATCATTTGTTAAAAAAAAAAAAAAAAGATGCACATTCATACTGTGAAGTTATTAGGAAAATACTCTTGCAAATAAACTATATAAAGATAAAATACACTTCAAAGGTATGTGGGTTGTTTTTTTGTTTGTTTTACAATATTCTATAAAGTGCAGAGAAATCCTAAGGGAAAAACTACTCCCTATAACATAGTTTAATTACAGCAGCTTTTGCATAGCAATACTTGGCGGAAGTTGGACACTTCTGTTTCCTCAGGAAGAGAAGGATAGAAGAGGATCTTCTGATTCAGATTTTTTTTTGGTCATAAATCTGCTTTCTTCAGGAATGGTTGCTGATGCCAAATCTCCATTAAGTGTATTTCTTGAACAGTGAACAGGTCCTATTGAGAAATTGATTAAAAAGTTAAACATCCTACCAGTATAACTCCAGTCCTCTGTAAAAGAACATTTTCTATTCAGGGACATGAAATCCCTGTAGCTTCTTGCTAAGCTTTTGATGGTTTGCTTAAAAGAGTAAAAATCTAACTTTTATAATACTGGCAGTTGTAAGGAGAAACCGAAAAATTCATGAGTAATTATGAAACTATCTGAAGTAGCAGAGATACTTGTTTTGTTCATTGCTAGAACCAAGGTTTGCACATAATGGAGTAATCAATAAGGATTTGCTAAATTTGAATTTAGTCTTAATTAACTACTGCTTTTTCAGCCTTATCATTTTAATGCTGCTGGCATCCTCCTGATTTTCTAGGCAAAGAAACCAAGTTCTGAAAAGATCACAGGCCCAACCCAAGATCACACAATTGGTAACAACAGAACTAGGACTAACTCAGGTCTTGGTCTTTTTATCACAAGACTTTGTTTTCCTTAATATTTTGATTTTATTGGTGTACAGTTGATTTATCGTGTTTTGTTAGTTTCAGGTATACAGCAAAGCATCACACTGAAAGTCCCTCACACTGAAAGTCCTCACACCTCCACTTGGTTCCACCAAACCAGCACTGCGGCTGCAAGCGAGCACATGAAGCACACCGGCATGGCCCTGTTCATTCGCACACGAACATGTTTTCAACTTACCATAAGATTTATAAGTCCTAAAAATCTAGTTAATTAGTAGCTGCATCTCTCAAAGGAAAGTATGTGCTGACATAAAGACTTTCAACTAAGACTGTCAATTTGCCCAGTACACTTTCTAAAAAGTGAAAGTCACTCAGTCGCGTCCAGCTCTTTGCAACCCTATGCAGTCCACGGAATTCTCCAGGTCAGAGTACCGGAGCGGGTAGCTGTTCCCTTCTCTAGGGGATCTTCCCAATCTGGGGATTGAACCCAGGTCTCCCACATTATGGGCGATTCTTTATAGCTGAGACACAAGGGAAGCCCAAGAATAGCTTCCCCTTCTCTGGGGGATCTTCTGGACCCAGGAATCAAATCTGGGTCTCCTGCATTACAGGCAGATTCTCTACCAACTGAGTATCAGGGAAGCCCACACTTTCTAAGAAACAGAACTGATACAGCCTCTGCTTTGTCAGCTAACTGGGACACTAAATTTTAGGGTAAAAAGAAGGAAATCTAAGGCTAAAATTGACCTATCCTATACTTGCCAACTTTAAAAAGTTTCAAAGAGTTGAGATATATGTACGGATATAAAGATTAATGCATATGCATATATTGATGCAGGTTTTTGTGTGGATTTGCATACAGGGGTGTATAACTAATTTTGTTACACTCCTTAACAGCTAAATTGTTAAATGGAATAAGCCATTTACACTTGGATCTTATGAAAACTGTTTTCAACAATTCAGAACCAGAGGTTCTAAAAGAAAAGACAGCTAAGGAAAATGGCTGGCTTAAAAAATTAATTTAGCTATCACAAATGAAATTGACACCCTTAAAAAAGAGAAATGGCATTTTTTTAAAAAGTACAAGGCAGTACGAAACTGCTTCATAAGCTCTAGATGAAAAGGGTCATGTATTTTTAAAGGCAGAAAGAGGAAGGTAAATCGCAATGTACAGAACCTGCCTCAGGTGACATTTTCTTCCCCATACTTAACCTCTTTAACCATCTCCCTCTTTTTCTTATCACTTCGAAGATGTACTAAATTGGCCTAGGAAAGTTTCTTTCTCCCATACCCTTCCCCTACTCAATCTGTTTCCTTCTTTCATTTATTCACTTGTTGCCCCAAATTAAATTCAAAATGATAATGAGTACACAGTAGTGTTCTACATCAATAAATAGATTAGTTCTGTAAGAAAAATGGACATTAAGAAAAAAAGATGCCAACAACTTCTTGAGATCTGAAAGTGAGCAGCAGTTCCTTTTAGAATCTCAACCATCTTCATGAACTTCACATTCCCCTCTAATTAAATCTGTTTAATGTTCTGATTAAGTCAAACAACTCTATGTTAATGGATGTTTTCAATATAATCAAATACTAGAAATCCAACACCATTGTTTCATCTCATTTCAGCCACACTATAAATTAGCTGGGCTCCTCTATGCAGTCTAAAGAATCTAACTACCATTCACCATTTCATTTCCATAAAGGAAATAAAATCTTGTTCCAAGCAGCTGACTTACAAATAAACCTTTGGAACACAACCTGTTCCTTAATTGAAAATAATATGTAATTTCTACCCATGTTTCATGGAAAAATAGTAAAGCCTTTGGAAAGCAAAAGTATATTAATGGAGTTGTAATAATAATACCATATTTGCATTCACTGGAAATCATGGTCACTACTGTCTAAGTGCATATTCTGACAGACTTTCAAAGCTTCTGCTCTGGAGAAAAAAATAATTAAATTTAACAGAAATCACAAAATCTTTCCTATTCAATCATGGTATACTGTCTCTTCAATAATAAGGAAGAAAAAGGCACAGGAATAAATGCTAGTATAATTCACCATCACCACGAGAAAAAAATTATTTACCTTGGCCATTTCAAATTATTTAAGTAACAATGTTGACTTATTTTTCTCTGAACTTAGAACTTGCCTTTATTTTTCCCTAGAATCCAACTCACAATTTATGCTTCCTTCTAAATGTTTTTTAAATGCAAATATAGTGGGAATATAAGATTACTAAGAAATCACTGAAATGCAATGGGAGTAAAAATGTTGATATTACATATGTAAATCTAAGATACGGCATTTACAAAGAGATATTTAGTACTTCTTAGTACTGACCCTATTCACTGCCAGTATTCCTCAACAATTACAGAGCCCCACACCTATTTTGCTGAACAGGCCAAAGAGAGAGTCATACCCCTCCTAACTTACTATCTGGGTCTTCAAGAGGAACATCATTACAAGAGTCTGTATCTGAGTAGGTTCTTCGGCGTCGCTGGGAGAGTCGGTGAAGTGTAGACATTGGTTCTTTCATAGAGTGGCTACTCCTGTAAATTAAATAAAAAGCATTAAGGACTTCCAACAAATGAAAACACCCTCAACTTAACTGCAGTTTTCAATGACTTCTCTTTAAATGAAAGAGGAACTGTTTTTATACTCAAAGTTCTATTTCAGCAACATTCTACTCCTTTAGAGGTCAGACCATAAACAAGTCAAAGCATTTAGAACCTAGCTGGTAAGCTGGGGAATACAGCCTCTGAGACAAACTGAAAGGAAAAGAGGTACAATGAAGTGACTTCTTTTATAGAGGAAGGTCCAGCTAGAGAGTAACATGTCTTATAGTTAACAAGTATTTGAAAACTAAAAGTTATAGACTTCACAAGCGTATGTATCTGGTGTCACCCATATCCAATCTAAAACAGCAGAGCAAAGGGGATGGGCCAGCAGTATGGGAGTGTGCTAGGAGCCAACTCACTCACAGCAGCAAGTGAAGGCTAGAAAAACTAGTTTTCACAAACCAATTTGGAAAACCAGAAAAATCAAACTAAAAAATTCAACGCAGAAGCAAATTACCACCACTCAATAGCATTATCACTGGATGACAGCCCAACATTACTGTTCTTAATGACAAACTTGATTCACCAAGAAAAAATAAAGTTTAAAGACTCAAACTGTAGCTTATTTAATAAGGCAAAATGGATAAAATACAGGTAAAAAATTCAATCATAAAAATAAAAATTTGAAAAAAATAAAACTTTGTTTAAGCAATCAAGTTTTATTTTTCTGGAAAATTCAGTTGGTGAATTATTTCATTTCCTGATAGAATTAGATACAACACCGGACTCCTATGAGCACATAATAGTTCAATCAATTACATAATCATGACAGGGGAAAACATAGTGACAAAATAATAAGGGGTCTCAGCATTTATTCTTTTTTTTGGTAGCCACTCAATAGACATTTACTGAAAGAAAGATTCATTAAATTCTATAGTACTTTACAAATTTCTAAAGTTTCACATACATGATTTTATATATAATCCTATAATAACCATTTTTTGCCTCTAGTCCATATTAATGTAGAGACATAAATGCTAATGTCACTATAATTTCATCACTTTCCAAAGAACCAATAAGACAACCACAGCAACTCACAAGAATATTACCTGCTAAGATAAATAGCATGGGATACACTGGCAAGATCAAAAAGGTAAATTTTTTACATGTGCTGATATGAATGCATACTTTAAAATATCAACTGCTTTTTCTCTCTTTTCAGTAACAGCCTTAGCTCCAAATAAAACAGCTCAGAACAAATATATGATTCTATAATAAACTACAGTAAAATAAGCCTAAGCTTGACGCCTTAATACATTGAAAATGAATTTCTATTAACCATCACTTGTTATAATTTACAGCTTAAAAAAAGTATGATAGCTGGCAAGTTGCTTACCTTACTGGCTATTTTATTCACTCATTATTTTTCTTTACTGACTATCTAGCGGGGCCAGGCTCTATACTAAGCAGTAAGAGAAACAGTGATGAGCAAATCAGAACAAGACTCTGCCCATACAGAGTTTACATTCCATTTTATGAAAGACAGAAAAATTTCCCTAATTAGGTAGAATTTTGAGAAAATTTGGTCAAAAGAAAAGGTTATTTTACCTCTCTGTACTGCAAGAACCAGGATGGCTGACAGAACGCTTCATCTAGAAATTTTAAAAGAAAATAAGCTTAATCACAGGTCAAGTAGAATAGGACAGCTCTAATATATTATTATGGTGATGACAATTAACATAAATTTCCTCAAAGAAAGATAGCTGGCCAAAAAATTTGTTTTTTACAGACTCAAGTAACATTTGCACAAGATAAAGCTTTCTCCCTAGTAACTAATAACTGAAATCTTTCTCAAAGCATACAAAAACATGCTGGATTATTTTCTCAATATTAAAAACCAAATTTTATTTTATATATGTATCTAGGTGGCATCAGTGGTAAGAACTCGCCTGCCAATGCAGCAGACATAATAGACACGGGTCCAATCCCTGGATCAGGAAGATTCCCTGGAGGAAGGTACGGCAACCCACTTCAGTATTCTTGCCTGGAGAATCCCATGGACAGAGGGGCCTGGCTGGCTACGGTCCATAGGGTTGCAAAGAGTCGGACACGACTGAAGCAACTTAGCATGCATGTGCACACACACATATATAAAAATATATATAAAACAGTATACCTAACTAGCCCCCTCAAAGAAAATCACACTATTTGTGATGAAAACAAGTATTTAGAAAGTCAGAAAAGAAAACAGTCTAATAAGTGTCTCTCTCTGTCTCTTTTTTTAAAAGGCAGAGCTTCTCCTTGCCATTCATTATTCAGGTAGCTATTACACAGATGTTCTAAACTATGGGTGGTTTTCATGGAAAACAGCATTAATAATTCAAGTCTTTTAAGAAATCAGAAAAAAAACCCTAAGCCTCAACTAGGCTTCTTAAATCATATACTTAAAATATAAACAAATAAAATCTGATTCATCAGAAAGTTAATATGAAAAATATAAAACATAATTTAACTACTCCCCCCAAAAGACAGAGGCAGCTAAGTAGATTATTTCAATGCTTAGCAAGGTAGCAAAAAAGCAAAGTTTTTATTAAAACCAAGGATGGTTGCTTTAAATACAGGAGCTCAAAAGTCTTAGAAGTAAGTTCAAGTCTAACACTTGTGTTTTATAAAGGCCTTCTACAGTTGCTCTGAGAAATCCCTGTTGAAATGAGAATTAAGACCCATCCAATTTGTAGTCCAGGAATACTTAATATGATTAAAATAAAGATGCAACTGGACATTAACAGCTCCTTTAAGAGAAATCACTTCCTTTAGGATTACTCACCCAGCAACACTCCCACTACAATTATCACTCAATTTATGGATCAAAAATGACAAGTGTTTAAACTTCCATGATGATTTGAGATATAACTGAATGCAAGCTAACTTAAAGAGAGACAAGAGATTAACTATGTTAAGCAGTTATAAAGATCAAGTTAATTTTGGAATTCTCAAATCTTTCAGCTTTTTCATTTACTCATGTCATTAAAAAAAAAAAAAGAAAAATTCCCCTTGAAAACTATCTGACCTTACTTTCTATGCTATGTGTCTCCAGAACTATTTACCATAAGCCACAATTTTTGCTTTAATAATGAAGCAAAATGGCACAGTGAGGAAAAATAAGTGGCCTCTAACCAATATTTCCTAGATTAACTTATTGGATTTTTTGTAATATTTCCACTGATAAAAGACTTTAGTTTAAAAGAGACAGATATTATGGTTTACATAAAATACACATATGACCTCTCTAGACTATAGAACATTTATAACAGAAAGCATTTTCCTCAGAAGTTCGATGCAGAATCAGGTAGGTCTGAGGTGTTTTCATTATATTTGACTCTATAAAACAAAATACCTTATAAAAAAATAATTGACACCTTTAAAAAAGTACTCTGTACCCCTTGTATATCAAGCTCAGGAACACACTACATCCATCCCAGAAGATTAGGGTTTTCTGTTCAATTATAATGTTACTTAGCAGTTCACAGTATACCTAAAATTGCTCTAAAAAGCAACACTGTCAAACTGCATTCTATCAAATGCCACAATCCTGTGAGCTGTTATTTAAAAATATACAGAAGGGTTCAACCATCAAATAAATTTCAGAAACACACCACCTCTCCTCAGAGATTCACATGCATTTCAGCACAAAAGAGGTTCTGAGAAGTCCTATGACAGAGAAACCCAATTTGTTTAATTAGCAGCAGCAGCAGCAGCACTCCCAGACCAATCTGGCCATAAAACTCACTTTCATGGTATACTTATCTCAGAGGATGCTGTTAGTCCACCATAAATTAATTAGAAAACTATGACCTAAGTGGGGCTTCCCAGGTGGCACTCCTGGTAAAGAACCTGCCTGCTAATGCAGGAGACAGAGAGATGTGGGTTCGATCCCTGGGTTGGGAGGATCCCCTGGAGAAGGACATGGCAACCCATAATACTACTCCCACAGTCTTGACTGGAGAATCCCATGGACACAGAAGCCTGGTGGGCTACAGTCCACAGGGTTGCAAAGAGTTGGATGCGAGTGAAACAAATTAGTATGCACCCACGATCTAAATAAATGTAAGTAATAATCGTTACTAACTCTCATATGACTAAATTTGCTGTGGTGGGTAAGAAAATCTTGGAATAAGTTGTACCCTATTATTTCTGCCAACAATTAAGCCTTCAGGTAACTGCTAAAATAAAAGCCAGGTGGCATTCTTCCTCCGAAAAAAAGGGCTCATGAAAATAGTTTGATTTGAAAAAATGTAAGGTTTCATCAAAACTTATCTCATCTCCAAGTTCCCCCACAGCGTGCTCAAGTAAGTTTATTACCTTGAAAAGCTCAATGAAGCCACCACCCTTGGCAAAAAGAGTACTTGCTGTTTGGATTAAGAACCTAATGTTTAACCTAACATTTAAACAGGTTAGATCTCCTCTGATGTAAAAATAACACGTGTATTTTAGAGATGAGAAAAATAAAGTCCAAAGAGAATAAGTACCTTGCCTCTTTGGAAGGTTCAAATCCAAATGCTGACTACAAAATACTGTCTCCCCTGTAACATGGTGTTTCAAACTCTTACAACTCCTTTAAAGATCTGCTTAATTTTAACCCCTTATGAGTAAGTTGGAGAAGGCAATGGCACCCCACTCCAGGACTCTTGCCTGGAAAATCCCATGGACGGAGGAGCCTGGTAGGCTGCAGTCCATGGGGTCGCTAAGAGTTGGACACGACTGAGCAACTTCACTTTCACTTTCCACTTGCATGCATTGGAGAAGGAAATGGCAACCCACTGCAGTGTTCTTGCCTGGAGAATCCCAGGGACGGCGGAGCCTGGTGGGCTGCCATCTGTGGGGTTGCACAGAGTCGGACACGACTGAAGCGACTTAGCAGCAGCAGCATGAGTAAGTCATCACCCTCTTGTGGTGCTTTTACCAGATAGAAGCTTGCTCCCCAATCTTTAATGTCACAGCTCCCCAGAGTTCTATATTTTCCTGGTATGCTGGGGTAAATGGCACAGCCCTTCCAAGGAGAGGGGTTCAGGACCCTGGCACACACTGAGCCCGTCAACTGAGAGGCTCCCATACAAAATCTGAGTACAGTCAAAAGAAACTCGACCTATTTACTCTTTCCCTCCCACTTCCAGTTTCCAGCCTTAAAAATAAACACAATAACAAAGCTACATGCAGTATCATTGGAAGAAAAACCACAAGTCCCAACCATTTGAACAGGGGAAGGTGACACAGGAGAAACTAAGGGATCCGGATGGGACAGCTGAAACATCTCGGGTTTAAACTTGGCATTTGCTATCTTCACACATTCCTCAAGCGTTGTGATGAATGTATTACACGTGGCACTAAGTAGAGAAGAGGCTTCATTCATGTTCTGAAAAATAATATGCAAAGAGTTGCACAGACTCATACACAATTATATAGATTCATATACCATCTTATAATCAAGTAATAAATATTACCTTCAGTGGACACCTTATTAGATTATGTTCAAATCTATTTAAAATACATTACCTTAGAAAATTAAATCAATGAATGAATAAAAATTATCTCTCTCTCAGGCAAACAATATATGAAATTAGACTTCATGAAAAAATAACTCTTACACTTAAACCAAGCATTATATTGAAAAACTGTGTACAAAAATTTATCTTAAAAAAACCTAACCTAGACTGTAAGCCTCTAAGTATCAGAATTCCAAAGGTGATCACAGTAGTGGAATACCATGACAATGACTGAAGAGGCAGGCAGAATTCACGTCTACCCCATGTCCGTTATCATACCATTTCTCCCTTGGTAGAATACAAACTCCAAGGTTTTTTGTAAGACAGCAGAGTGCCCTGCCCCTGGGGGATGAATATAGACTGGTATAAGTCAGTCACGTCGATTCCATGATCCTTTGCCAAATACTCATTTTTCCTATTTTCCACTGACTCAGACTAAAAAGATAATGAGAAGTTTGCTGGGGTTCTGGAATTTTCAGCCTCTGATAAAAGCCAAGGATAGCAAATCGAGACTCTCTCTCTAGCATGGCCACCCACTGCCTCCTGCTTCTATGAGACCTTGCAGTAGCACAGAAGGCTCAGCATGAGGAGAAAGAAACAACACACCAAGAACGGCAGAATGGAAGGAAAGAACAAAACTGGGTCCCTGACACTGTCCCTGAGCCACTGGAGCAGATGCGAGGGCACCTGCCTCTGGAAAGCCTGCAATGAAGCAGGAAGTGCCTTCAAGTTTAACATACCTACATCCAGAGACAACTGACATGATCCTTCCCCAGTAGGAGAAGGCCACAGTAGAAGCAGGAAGGTTTCATGTTCCACTTCTCCCAAGTCAGGCAAAAGGGGACTGGGAACTATGCTGCCCTTTCACCCAGAGAGCAAGTAATAAGGCTCACTGTCCTGCTTTATCAGAAAGAAAGAGACTATTTCATAGCCAGGTCTCATAAATCTGAATTTTGATTCTTACATCACTGTTCTAAGAGGACTTTTTTTAAGTTATTTTATAAAGCCAAATTATTAACCCTCAATAGCTAAGCTAGAAGCTTATTACAAAAGAAAGAACATAGAGGCTGTCCAGTGAACTCATGCAGTCAGTCTAGGGAACAGGGCCTGTAATGCTTCTTCCCCACCCCAGCCATCAAATTATCAACTGGCTACAAAGACAGGCCTTGATTCCTTGGAGAAATGTGCTGCCTGCTGCTTTACTCTGGTTATGCAGACCAAATCTAAAAGATCAGACACGTTTCCAGACAGTCTATAGTACAAGAGAAAGCTGAGAATAACTTGTCTTGAAAATGCTCCTCGGTCACCTTAAGTGAAGGTGCTCACCCACCATGTGTGCAGGAAAGCATAACCAGACATGAAAGGATCGTCTTGGATGTACCTCTATGCTGAGAGATGAATGACTCTCATCATGGTGAACAAATTCTTGGATCGTATGAACTTGCTTCATTAGGAGGTCACAGTAGAGGCGAAGTTCAGACATTTTGGTTTTCAGAGACTCACTGGTTTCACTTATTTCTGAAAGGAACACATGCAAACATTCAAACAGACCATTTTCATATTTTAGGGGCTAAGCAACAAAATGGAATCATTAAAAAGTAAGGCAATAGATATAAGTACCTATAGCTTAGGAGGTATGAGATCTTGAAAATAGAATGTAAAGTTTTTCCCTGAGGAAACATCATCTTTTTAGCTAACTAGAAAAAGCTGGCAGTCATATATCTGACACGAAGTTTAGGTAGATTAATTTCCAGAGAGGGGTTGATGACAATGAATGCCTTATACAGGATATTTCCATTCCATTATTCATCTTTCATTTAATAAGTGATTGCATTTCTTTTTTTGTAAATTGGCTTCTCTTGTCCTTTACAGTCCTTTTTCCAGTTCTGATTTTTGTTTTTCTCTTAATGATAAATTGAAAATTTGTAAAAGTTCTTATGCATTAAAAACAGCAATCTTTCATCCATTCAAAATACTACAGATATTTTTCAAGATCTGTCAGCTTTCTTTCACTTTTCCTTATTGTATTTCGGTATATAGGAGTTTTTAACTTTTATGTTGTTCAACTGCTCTATATAAGCATTTATTTATTTTCTTTTGTTCCTTTCACAGCGTCATTTTCACATAATATTGTTTTAAGAATCTGTTTTAATTAAGAACCTACTTTTCTTTCTTTATTATCTCCAGACACACTAAACATCAGCCATAATCTTAGCCACTCGCGTAGCAATACCTTCTAAACAGATGTGTAAGCAGCAGAGAAAGGAAAAGCAGTGCACACGGTAGATCCTGGTGCTTCTGCATATTCCTGGAGCCAGTGGCACTGCTTTGTGGTGCTGGACACAAGCCCCTGTAGCCAGAGTGGGCCAAAGCAGCTCAGATCTGGCTACCCATTCAACCTAACGTAAGTTAAGTTCTACCCAAGTTTAAGGCCATTCTTTCTTTTTTATTGAAGTTATATTATACACACACACACACATATATAACAAAATTTACTATTTTAACCATATTTAAATATACAATTCGATGGCATTGAGACCATGCACAATATTATACAACCTTTACTACCATCCATCTCCAGAACTTCTTCATTTTCCCAGCTGAAACTCTACACACATTAAACACTAACTCGTCTTTCCTCCCTCCCTTAATCCCTAGAAATCGCCATTCTTTCTGTCTCTATGAAACAAAGACAAAGGTGTGGAATTATACAGTATTTGTCCTTTTGTGACAGGCTTATCTCATTTAGTGTATATTCAACACTCATCAATGTAGGATTTATCAGAATTTCCTTCCTATACAAGGCTGAATAATATTCCACTGTATGTACATATCATACTATGCTTACCTATTCACCCAACTATAAACATTTGGGTTGTTTCTATCTTTTGGCTATCTTGACTAATCATTCTCTCTTATCCTACCCTTAACCATACTTTATCCATGATGTTCTTCCACATATTTGAAAAGTGTTTAAATTCAACCCTTAGCCTTCATTTTGCAATATCCACATTTAGTTGCTTTCACTAATTTAAATAACTTCTACTGTTTTTAATTATAGAAGTAATACATACTCTGAAAATTTTTGAAAACTGAAAAATATATAATAAAAAATATGTAGAAAAAAACCCTGTAATCTCACAACCAAGATATAAATACTGTTATTATTTTTTCATTATATTTGCACATAACTGAACTAATACCGTAAATTATTTGCTTGGCTTTTTCTTTTTCTTTTTGGCCTTGCTGCGACGCTTGGGGGATCTTAGTTTCCTGACCAGGGATTGAATTTGGGGCCACGGCAGTGAAAGCACCAAGTCCTAGCCACTGGACTGCAATGGAATTCCCTTGTTTTGCTTTTGAATTGGAAATATATGAACATGGTAAAGTCAAAAGGTACAGTCAAAGGGTCTAAAGTGAAAAGCAAGTCTTTTTCCACAAATTCCCTTTGCAAAGGTAAGAACTTGACCAATACTTACACATTTTTCCTGAACTGGCCAAGGAATTGCTATGTAATGTTGAATATTGCTCTTTTTAATTAATGATCATATGACTTTGGGCATTTCCTCACATCATCAAAATCCCTCCTAAACATTTTACAGGCTACATGATATATCAGCCTACAGAAGCACTATATTGTTTACTGAGCCTTTCTCCTAAATTTAAACCTTGGCAATATTTAGAAATTTTCTCATTATAATGAACATTTATGTACACAGATCAACATTTCTGATTATTTCTCTGGAATGAATTACTATAAGTGAATATAAAAATTTACATTTATGTTTAAGAAAATATTTCCACCATTAAGGAAAAATGTATAGTTACCTTTTTCTTTTTTAGTCCTTGTGTCAGTCAAACAGGCTTTGGAGCTGCCCAGAGCAACCAGCCACCTCTGTCTCTCAGCTGCATTCACTGCCTTCATGTAGAAATGCTGCTCTCCTGGAATGATTAATTCCATTCTCGTGTTGTCAGCTGAATGGACTATGATGATAAACAAAGGCGAGATACAGTCACAGACTTAAGTAATTTGGGGAAAATCAAATCATCACTTACTGTTAGAAATCTGAGACCTAAAACAACAAACTTTGATTCAAGATGCAGGCAGTACCACTTCCCTAAGGGGCTATCCAGGGGCACCCTCCAAGCCACCATTCTCACATATACCCAGGTGGACAGTCAAGTGGTGGCAGCATATGAAGAGAAAACAGCCAACAAATTAACTACTGAATGTGAGATCCAAGAACTCCCTCCCTTGGGACCACCTATACCACTGCCACACTTCCCACACTTTTTTTTAAACTAATTTCTCTGAAAGCAGTTTGTGTTTTGGAAGACTCCCCAACTCCCACCCAAACCTAGGATCAGTTCAGTTCAGTTCAGTTGCTCAGTTGTATCCGACTCTTTGCGACCCCATGAATCGCAGCACGCCAGGCCTCCCTGTCCATCACCAACTCCAGGAGTTCACTCAGACTCATGTCCATCGAGTTGGTGATGCCATCCAGCCATCTCATCCTCTGTCGTCCCCTTCTCCTCCTGCCCCCAATCCCTCCCAGCATCAGAGTCTTTTCCAATGAGTCAACTCTTTGCATGAGGTGGCCAAAGTACTGGAGTTTCAGCTTTAGCATCAGTCCTTCCAAAGAAATCCCAGGGCTGATCTCCTTCAGAATGGACTGGTTGGATCTCCTTTGCAGTCCAAGGGACTCGCAAGAGTCTTCTCCAACACCACAGTTCAAAAGCATCAATTCTTAGGCACTCAGCTTTCTTCACAGTCCAACTCTCTCATCCATACATGACCACTGGAAAAACCATAGCCTTGACTAGACGGACCTTTGTTGGCAAAGTAATATCCTTGCTTTTTATATGCTATCTAGGTTGGTCGTAAGTTTCCTTCCAAGGAGTAAGCGTCTTTTAATTTCATGACTGCAGTCACCATGTGTAGTGATTTTGGAGCACCAAAAAATAAAGTCTGGCACTGTTTCCCCATCTATTTCCCATGAAGTGATGGGACCAGATGACATGATCTTAGTTTTCTGAATGTTGAGCTTTGCTTGGCATAAAGTTCAATAAACGGTAAGTAAAGTAACGTTCCATCAGAACAACAGTCCTCAAGCAATGAGCATCTCATAATAACCAGGAAAACATGAGCATTTTGAAGATCTCCTCTTTCTGTCCACCCTCCTCCTCCTCTCCTACACTACCCCCACCCTGGATCTCAGACAAAAGAAAGCTAACCAAGAATTATACTGAGCCAATCCTCAATCTTTGCTGTAAGATTAATTTCTGTTATATTGTCATTAATCAACAAACATTTACACTGCTCAGAGCAGTGCTTGTAGAGGGGAAGATAGAAGAGGGAAAAAAAGGTGTCTTTGCTCTAACAGAGGAAATAATTTTATCCAGGCAACAAACTAATATGCTAAAAATAAAGCACTGAAATACTGAACTCTTTGGTACAGAGACATCATGTGTGATTATAACAAAAGGTAAGAAGCAGCAGAAAGTGCAAAAGTTTAAGAAGGATCTGATGACAGCAGAACTTGGTTAAGAGAAAAATAGCACAAGATAAGGCCTAGATAACGAACTGAACACAATATGTACTGAGGATATCAGGAGACAGGCCTAAATAGAGCCTTGTGTTGGATTACAAAATGATGTATTCATGAATAAACAAGCTGGGTGGAGTCAAATGATGAGGAGCCCAGAAAGTTTGGCAGAAGCCCTAACTTAGATGATCAATTACTGAAAATACTGACCAGATGCTCAGTGTACAATGGCAAATAAGTGCCACAAAAGTTTTGTCATCCTATTATTCTACTTATAAAGACCGTTCTTGGATATTTTGTTGTTGGTCACTAAGTCATGTCTGACTCTTTGCAACCCCATGGAATGCAGCACACCAGTCTTCCCTGTCCTTCACTATCTCCCAAGTTTCCTCAAACTCATGTCCATTGAGTCAGTGATGCCATCCAACCATCTCATCCTCTGTCACCCTCTTCTCCTGCTCTCAATCCTTCTCAGCATCAGGGTCTTTTCCAATCAGTTGGCTCTTCCCATCAAGTGGCCAAAGTACTGGAGCTTCAGCCAAGCATCAGCTCTTCCAATGAATACTCAAGGTTGATTTCCTTTAGGACTGACTGATTTGATCTCCTTGCTGTCCAAGGGACTCTCAAGAGTCTTCTTCAGCACAATTCACAATTTGAAAGCATCAATTATTCGGAGTTCAGCCTTCTTTATGGTCCAACTCTCACATCTGTACATGACTACTGGAAAAATCACAGTTTTGACTATACGGACCTTTGTCAGGTAAGTGATATCTCTGCTTTTTAATACATCGTTTAGGTTTGTGATAGGTATTCTTCCAAGGAGCAAGCATCTTTTAATTTCATGGCTGCGGTCATTGTCCACAGTGATTCTGGAGCCCAAGAAAATAAAATCTGTCACTGCTTCCACTTTTCCCCATCTATTTGCCATGAAGTGGTGGGTCTGGATGCCATGATCTTAGTTTTTTGAACACTGAGTTTTAAGCCAGCTTTTTCACTCCTCTTTTACCCTCATCAAGGGGCTTTTCAGTTCCTCTACTTCCCTTACAGTTATTATAAAATATTGGCTACATTCCCTGGCTGCACAATATATCCTTATAGCTTATTTATTTCATACACAGTAGTTTGCACCTCTTAATCCCTTACCCCTATTTTACTTCTTCTCTCTCCCTGCTCCCCACTGGTAACTACTAGCTTGCTCTCTACATCTCTAGTCTGCTTCCTTGTACCTTTCTATTTTAACAAAGGTCAAGAATAATATTTTCTAGGACCTCCTGGCAGTCCAGGGATTAAGACTCCACATTCCCAATGCAGAGGACACAGGTTCAATCCCTGGTCTGGGAACCAAGATCCCACACATGACTCATGGAGGAGCCAAAAAAAAAAGGACATTTTCTTTAATATCCATTAATGTTGAATGTATGAATATTCAATGCCTCCCTCGCAACTCCACTCCAGTTCTAGATATATACTGAACAGAAACACATATATATGTTCAACAAAACAAATACAGGAGAATGCTTATGGCAGCTTTACTTATTACAGTCCCTAAACTGAAAAACAAACACCCATCAATACTAGAATGGAGAGCCAAATTGTGGGACAATCACACAATAAAACTATTACACATCAATAAGAATGGTGACTGTTACACAGAACAATTTTGATGGCTTTCACAAACATAATGTTTAGTTAAAGAAGCCAGACACACAAAAATATACTGATCTATTCCATTTATAAAATGCTCAAGAGCAGACAATACTTTATCTATGGTGATAAAAGTCAGATTAATGGTAACCTTTTAAAGAGATTAGTGGCTCAGGGAACATGATTATTATCCCAGCATCTGGAATGCTGACAATATTCTAATTCTTGCTTTGATGGTAATTACACAATTGTATTCAGTACTTTGGCATTCATAAGGCTGAATATTGAAGATTTATGCCCACTTCTGTATCTTACTCTTTAAACAAACAAGGACAATAAAAATGCTGCCATGGCTTGATAAAGTTCTAAAGTTGCCTTAGAATTCTGCCACTAACAGTCTTTAAATATCCTCAAGCCTGTCAAATCTTTGAACTTTGAATGCAATTTGATTTCTCAAAAGAGTTAGTATCTCATTTGGAATCAAATCTGAGTAATAAGATTAAATAAAGCCATCATTTTAAAAATAAAAATTCATGCTTTGAATGTACTTTTCTTGTGTGATTTATAAAAATAAACAAAATTACACCTTATATAGTTCAGGGACTATGCATGTAACAGTCCCACCAGGGTGAAGTGTTCCTATATCTTACGTAGCTATGAACCCCTGTATGGTCTAACACTCCTTCCTCTAGTGCTTTATCTTTTCCATCAATTCTCTTTGAAGAATTCAATACTTTTCATTATTATTTTCTCTGCCCTCTCCTACCTTCTTGCATCCCACATACCCCAACTACGCACACAAATGAATCAATGGTCCACAAAACCTTCCTTTATGAAAATTACAGCAGGACTTAAACTGCTTTATTTCTCCCCTTTTGAAAAAGCACAGTATGGGGGAAAAAAAAAAAATTGGGAGGGTAACTTTACAGTAGAGCAATCTGATAGACACTGCTTCAGCCAGGTGGTCCAGGTTAATGTCAAGAACAATGTGTCAGCTCTCTCAGGTCCTAACTCCCAAGATGACCACGAAAAGAAGGAACAATAGCCATGCCCAATAGAGCTATAGCCACGTGCAGCCTGTTCACTGCACCAACTCTGCCCAATGTGTGCTCAATGGCCCCATTAAGGCCATTCAAAAGTTCACCACTGAAAACAGAGTAGAGGCCGCAGCCATCAAGGACATTTCAGAAGCAAGTGTTCTGTGCCTAGGTGCTTCCCCAGCTGTACTTACCTTGAGACTACATTACTGCATGAGTTGTGCCAGTCACAGGCACAGGAATCATTCTCGTGAAGCCCAGATGGACCAAACACCCCGACCCCAGTTTAGATCTGCAGAAGCTGCCCCATGACCTCCACCAAAGCCCATGTAAGGAGCTAAGTCCTTATACACTGAAGAAAAACCATCCTCTCCAAAAAAATTAAAATAGAAATTATACTTTGGGGGAAAAAAGTGGGCTATCATGTTGATAGCAAGTACTCCTGACACGATGTGATGAGAATGGCACTTTACCTCTGTGATCTTCCTCCCTAAAACCCAGAAGCCCAGTCTAATCATGGCGGAAACATCAGACAAATTCCAATAAAGGGACTTCCTACAATATTCCTGATAGTACTCTTAGAAACTCTCAAAATCATAAAAAAAGAAGAAGAAAAGGAAAATACCTCTATAACCCAGAAGAGCTTATTTGCAGTTCAGCAAAAAACCAGAGTTTACAACTCTGAGTTCATACTTCACAAATCTACTTCGCTGGCCTCATCTTCTTTGAGATGAGCTTCCAATCTTTACAATATCTTTCAATGAGAATGAGAAAAAAAAAAAAAACACAAAAAACACTTGTAGACTTAGCATGGACACTTAAAGTGGCATCCACAAGAAACTGCTATTCAAGTCCAGACTGGAAGACTAACACTTGTACTTTGAATTTCAAGTCTAAGTATTTTTATAGAGGGTGAAACATAAAAAACTCGTGCTTAACAACACTAAGTACCATTTCTGAATGCTATGGAGATAAATGGCACTAGAAAATATCTACCTGGTTTTCTCCTCTTTTGCAGTATGCTGAAGAAATTATCACTTACCTAACTTCAGATTCATCTAATTCAATATATTTCACTTACCTTTTATTTCACAAACTGCCATCTTTATACTTCCTTTGCTCCCTTTGCAAACGTCATCTTGAGAATCATAGTAGGACAGGATTCCATTATCTAAAACAAACCAACGAGGCTGCCAACCTACAAAGATCATAAACAACAAAAGATTGATAAAAAGTTACATTCATCACACTGAAAACTAGGATTGCAAAATTTACTATCCATGTCATTTCTTGATTCTAAAATAACATTCTAACAATGAAATTTTTAACTGCCAAGATCTGCCCAAAATACTTTTGCATCAATCTCCATTTTGTTGGGAGAGATTTCTGGAGAAACCTCTAGATCAGCATAAATATGGGGAATGACACCTTTATTCTGCCTCACAATCTTCTCATCAACAACCCATCAGACCTATCTTTAATAATTGCTCTACATTCAGAGTACAACACAAACTGCTAACGGAACGAGAGTTCCGTTAGCAGTTCCGTTTTTCTAACGGAACGAGAGTTATGATGTAATGGAAAAAGCAACAGAAGATATGGATGCTAGTTCCAGTTCTACTTTCATTTTTCAGTTGAGTTGCTGCTGTTCTTTAGTTGTTAAGTAGTGTCCAACTCTTCTGCAATTCCATGGACAGCAGCCCACCAGGCTCCTCTGTCCATGGAATTTCCCAAGCAATAAAACTGGAGAGGGTTGCCATTTCCTTTCCAGGGGATCTTCCCAAGCCAAGGATTGAACCCATGTCTCTTGCCTTGGCAAGCAGATTCTTGAGCCACCTGGGAAGGCCTTTTAGTTGAATAACCTGGGAAAAATCTTTTCATCTAATAAATATCAAAAATTTCCAATCTCTAAAATAAGTGAATTGAACAAGAAGACCTCTCAGGTGCTATCCAGCTGTCTAATTCTGCAATGTGATCTTTCTCTCTACTATAAAACATTTTGCTAAGCAAACTCCAGACAACTTCAAACTATGGTACAACTGCACTCATTTCACATGCTAGAACGGTAATGCTCAAAATCCTTCAAGCTAGGCTTCAGCAGAACATGAGCCAAGAACTTCCAGATGTACAAGCTGGGTTTAGAAAAGGCAGAGGAAATTGCCTGAGATCAAACTGCCAACACTCAATGGATCATAGAGAAAGCAAGAGAATTCCAGAAAAACATCTACTTCATTGACTACACAAAAGCCTTTGACTGTGTGAATCACAACAAACTGTGGAAAATCTTAAAGAGATGTGAATACCAAATCACCACCTCACCTGTCTCCTGAGAAACCTGTATGCAGATCAAGAAGCTACAGTTAGAATTGGACATGGAACAATAGACTAGTTCAAAACTGGGAGTTCAAAAAGGAGTATGACAAGGCTGTATATTGTCACTCTGCTTATTTAACTTATATGCAGAGTACATCACATGAAATGCCAGGCTGGATGAATCACAGGCTGGAATCAAGATTGCTGGGAGAAACAGCAATAACCTCAGGTATGCAGATGACACCACCTTAATGGCAGAAAGTGAAGAGGAACTAAAGTCTCTTCATAATGGTGAAAGAGGAGAGTGAAATAGCTGGCTTAAAACTCAACATTCAAAAAAACTAAGATCATGGCATCTGGTCCCATCACTTCATGGCAAATAGATGGGGAAAAAGTGGAAGCAGTGTCAGACTTATTCTCGGGTTCCAAATTCACTGCAGAAGGTGACTTCAGCCATGAAATTTAAAAGACACTTGCTCCTTGGAAGGAAAGCTATGACAAACTCCAACAGTATATTAAAAAGCAGAGACATCCCTTTGCTAACAAAGGTACATATAGTCAAAGCTACAGTTTTTCCAGTAGTCATGTATAGATGTGAGAGTTGGACCAAAAAGAAGGCTGAGCATCAGAGAACTGATGCTTTCAAATTGTGGTGTTGGAGAAGACTCTTGAGAGTCCCTTGGACTGCAAAGAGATCAAACCAAACCTAAAGGAAATCAACCCTGAATATTCACTGGAAAGACTGAATGTGAAGCTGAAACTCCAATACTTCAGCCAACTGATGCGAAGAGCTGACTCACTGGAGAAGACTCTGATGCTGGGAAAGACTGAGGGCAGGAGAAGGGGATGAAATGGTTAGAGAGCATCACCAACTCAATGGAGTTGAGTTTGAGCAAACTCCAGGAGATAGTGAAGGAGAGGGGAGCCAGGCATGCTGCAGTCCAGGGGTTGCAAAGAGTTAGACACAACTTAGCAACTGAACAACAGCCATAATAACAACACCGACCCCCTTGCACACAGTGAGTGCTGCAAGAATTCCAGTCTCTTACAGAGAAGTTGCATACCCTGTGGTGAGAGCATGGATTCCCATCACTCCTCTCTTTGCCCTGCTGTTACACAGCACAGGCAGAAATGCTAGACACTGAAAATAATTCATTTAATTAGTGTTTATTCAGTGCTACAGTACACAGTACACAACTATCATAGATTTGGCTCCAATGCAGTGGTGGGGATGAGGATGAGGGCTTTCCTTGAAGCTTAACTTCCACTCTTTCGAATCAGACTCAAGTGTTCCCTGAAATCTTATCAAGCATGCACTGATTTACAACAGTTCACTGATTAATAACACCGTGACCATGCTGGAGGCGTGTGACTGCCCTTGTTCTTTCTGTGACTATTAAATCACCATTCAGCCTGGTCACTTTAGACACTGCCTGCTATATGATTAATCAGTTCAGTTTTTATGGGTCAAATAGTACCAAGACAGAGACAGATAGGGGATTCATTCTTAAACCCTGATATAGACCCAGGATTTACCTCCCCAAAAGGCTTTACCGGTGACGCTTTCCAAATAACAATGCTGAGTTATCATAAAAAGATTAAATTTCACAGTAGAGAATGTGGTAATATCGTTCAGAGGGATGGATATCCAAAACCAAGTTTCAGATGCTTGGAAAATTCTGTATATGAAACACTATAGTCCTTAATGAGGCCTAGCAAATTGGTACATAACTTTCTTGTTCATCACTGCATTCCCAGAACCTAGGAAAGTTGCCTGGCACATACCAGGTGCTAAAAAAAAAAAAAAAAGTGATTGAGTGAATGAATGATTAAATACTAGAAAATTAAGATATTGCCTGTTACCCACGAGAGTATGGGGCTTCCCAGGTGGCTCAGTGGTAAAGAACCCGCCTGTAATGCAGGAGAGGTGGGTTCAATCCCTGGGTTGGGACGATCCCCTGGAGGAGGAAATGGCTACCTACTCTAGTATTCCTGCCTGGAAAATTCCATGGACAGAGGGGCCTGGAACAGTCCATGGAGTTGAAGAGTCAGATACAATTGAGCGACTGAGCTCACCACACATGAGAGCAGAGATACGCAGTATATCCACGAGAGTATACTGTATTGGGCATGCATAGAAATGATGAAAATGGTTTCTTTCCAAACATTATTTCAGCTTGACAAATTATAAGCAGCATATGGTGAAAATGCACTCCTCTATCCCAGGTCCAGTGTCTTTATGGGACAAATTGTGATTTTGTAAGCTTGCGTTATTGTGATTCAGTATCTCTTTCAAATAAATATTGAGCAGAATGATTCATTTAGAATTTGTACCAACTTGAGAGGTAACTATAGTTAAATGTATTAATCTAATTAAGACTGCTAATGACCTTCTCTACATACCTCTTTGAAGACATAATTAATACAATCATCTCTTAACTGATTCACACATATATATGAGGACTATATCTGTAAAAAAGATTCATAGGTATTCTCTTTTTTACTACCTTTTCAAAACACATGTTTTTTAATCTCAAACTATCAAATGTTACTGAAATTCTTATTCTCTACAAAGGATTCTTAAAGAACACTGTCATGGAACTGGAAGGTTCCTTAAAGATCACATTATGAACAGTCACTCATCCTTCTGACCTAAGATGAACTAAAACTAATAATAAGCATGCCACTGAGCCAAATTTAAATATTAAAAAGAGTTCTTCCAAATGAAAGATTTCATTTTATCAAGCTCCTATGTGCCATACTAGCAGTGAACTTAAAATGCTCTACAAAGATAAAAACTTTAAGCACATAAAGTTAAAAGCTCAACTAGCTGGAGGGTCACTAAAACTACACTTCGTTCCCGGAATAAATTATGACTTATCTTAGTAATCACCCATTGCTCTGGGCTACACATAAGAGGTTCCTCACATGAACTCCCAAGACACTGTGCTTATGCATATTTGCAATGAGATGAGCATTTGCATCTCAAAACATAGTAGTTAGTGTCTCAAAGTTAAACTCAACAGTATAACTGTTCTCACAACTGCCCATGTGAAAATTCGTAATAAAAAAAAAAACCTGCATCATTTTTCTAATGTTTTTTCTTAAAACATGTTATAGAAGTAAAGTCTTTGACATTCTAATACAACAAAACATCTATGTATCATATAAAGCATTTGCTGCTATAAATCTGTTTTCAGCATTCCAATTAATAAAAAAAAAAGAGACAATTGTAGCTCAGTGCTTATGTCTTAAAAAGTGTTTGTGTGCAGATTTTGCACAAGTTTAGATGTACACATATGAAAGTACCATACAATTACTTTTGGCTGAGTGAACAAGCAGGCAGCAAATCAAGATTGGCCTATTACACTAAACCAAGATGCCTGTTTGCCTTAACCATATTTTAAATCCATTCCTTTTCCTCTAATTTAGTGAGATCATAGAATTCTGGAGTTGGAAAACACCTTCAGGATAAACTAGTTGATCACCCTGGCACTATCAGTCTCAGATCTTGAGAGAAAAAATGATTTGTTCTTACCATTAGTTGATGGCAGGGATGGGACTACAACTCAGATTTAAGTCTCTTTTAATAAGCCAGACTGTTAGTGTCATGGAAAAGGGCCCTTCCCTGCTGGTCTCTCATTGCTGCAGAGACACCTAGTGTTTTGGGGTTATTCCTTTCAACCCACTTCACGAGTGAAACTGACTTGCCGGCTCCACCTTCTTCTTTCCTGTACTTTCTCCCACAATTTCTCACACACTTAACTGAATTCCAAAGCGCAAGCATAAATCATTGACAATCAACCTCTAAGAGAATATTATCTTGCAACAGCTTCCAAAATCTTGCTTGTTATGCTCGAACGACTTCAACCAGAGAACTTTTAAAATAAACCGTGTTGCTGAACAAAATTAAAAGAGATAGTGAAAAGATTTCTTAAAACGAAAACTTGATCTTAAACGGTTCACTCCAGTCCTATGTCCCAACAACTCAGTTATTAACAGAATACTGAATTAAGTGAGAGTAAAGACAGAGATTGCATCAACATATGTAGAGCAAGAATGGTTCCGGAAGCTAGAGGAGGAAAGAGAAGTATTATTACACAGGAAAAGAAGTGGTCAGGTGCACTTCCTACTGTCAGGAGGATGGTGCGCAGTCTCGAACTATCCCCTCAAGACGCCAGATGGGTACTTACAAGGGACAGAGACAGGGATTAAGCCCGGAAACCAAACAGCCGATTTCGCTGTGGGGGTCCCCCTGGCAGGCAAAGGAAGGAGGAGTCCCTGACCCGTCTTCTCCTCAGCCTGCCCGCCGGAGCCCCCCGCCACCCCCCGAGGCACCCGACCCCATCATACCCGTGAGATAGTTGGTCCACTTGTACAGAACCCCCTCCATGCTTCACAGCCCTGCGCCGAGCATCCTCCTGGCCCAGCGCCGGCCGAAGTGATGCGGGAAACTCAGAGCCTGGGCAACCCCTCCCCGCCCGCCCGGGCCCCGCCCCCGGCGCCCCCAGCCGGCACCAAGCCGCCCTCAGGCCGCGCGCGCCGCAGGGACGTGGCGGCCCTCAAAGGCCCGGACGGCGGCCGCTGCGTGGAGCTCGGGGGCCGCGAGACGTGGCCTCAGACATCCCCGGGCTAGCCCCCGAGGAGGCGGCGGCAAAATCGCGACCCCGGCCGGCCTTCCGTTCGCGTTTCCGCTGCCGAGCGCTCCCTCCTTCTAGCCCGCCTTCCTTCCACCCCGGGTTCCCCGTTTATTTTCATTGACCCCGACGTCGCTTTCACTTCCTGGATGAAAGGGGCCGGCGCGTCCCGGGAAACCCCTCCCCGGCGGCGGGGCCTGAGGAGCGGGCGCGGCCTACTGCCCCTTCGCCGAGCCAGAGGCTACGCGAAGAGGGCGGCCCAGAGCCCTGACTCCTCCTCATTCTCCTACAGACCCTCGGCTGGCGGATCCCACTCTCATCCCGGACACTGAGTCCTGGGCCGACCGCTCCCCAGTATCCTGGTGCCTAAGCCTCGGGGCCCAGGACTAACGCAGGCAGACTCCACTGTGCGCGCAGCCCCCGGGCCAACCCGAGGACTAGGCCCCAGAGCATTCGTCTGTCAGGCGCTGATTTAGGCCTCAGGTTTTCCCGTAATTGAGCCTCCGATCCCTCCGGTGGTTGCTTTTCAAAAAATAAAAGACTTCCTATTTATGTTAACTTCGCATCTTCTTCACATTCGGGGGATCTGAGAAATTATCTCCTAGGAAGGCGGTGTGCCTCTGAGAATCCTCCGGCAGGGAACAGCGAAGGGCCCCAAGGAATTGTCACCACGCAATAAATCTTAGCCACTACTTCATTAAGAACATAAAACATGGGAGCAAGCTTTCGAGTTTATTTTAAAAATGAAAGTCTGCCCTCGCTTTTAGGATTTTTAAAAATCGTGTTTGGAAATGACCATCCTTATGTATGCTGCTGCTTCTGTTTAGGCTAAATTGTGTCAGCTCTTTGCGACCCGTGGATTATAGCCCGCCAAGCTCTTCTGTCCACAGGATTTCCCAGGCAAAAATACTGGAGTGGGTTGCCATTCCCTCTCCAGGGTATCTTCGCGACCCAGGGATCGAACCTACATCTGCTTGACAGGCAGGATCTTTACCAGTGAGCCACCTGGGGCGCCCTATCCCCATGTACAATGGACAATTTTCAGATGTATGGAATTTTGCGCACTTTAAGTAAAGCTTAAAGCAAGCTCACTGCTGCTGCTTTTCTTAGCATCACCGAGGTAGGTAATATCTCCCATCGGAGAACCAGGCTTTCGCTGAAGTCCTAGTTTGGGTAAGAGTATTCGCCCGGAAATATAGTGAATTGATGGTTAGATGGCCAGATGGATATGACAGTATACAAGTAGTGGGTTTAAGACCGCGGTGATGGGATAGTAAAATTTATTGTGTATATTATAAAGTTTTTATACTAAAATGCCGAAGGTGAGCATATACGACTCATATAGGACTTTTGTGTCAGACTTGGTCATATCCCTGCTGTATACTAACTGTGTGAGATTAAAATAGAATGCCCAAGACTCAAATTACCTTATTTTCTCATCTGTGGAATGTGGATAATGACATCTCGAAGAGTTGGTAAGAAAAGCAACAGCATGAAATTTATCTGCACCTCAGTTCAATTCAGTCGCTCAGTTCTGTCTGACTCTACTCAACCCCATGGACTGCAGTACCCAGGCTTCCCTGTCCATCACCATCTCCCGGAGCATACTCAAACTCATGTCCATTGAGTCGGTGATGCCTTCCAACCATCTCATCCTCTGTCATCCCCTTCTCCTGCAACCTTCAATCATTCCCAGCATCAGGGTCTTTTCAAATGAGTCAGTTCTTCACATCAGGTGACCAAAGAGTTGGAGTTTCAGTTTCAGCATCAGTCCTTCCAGTGAATATTCAGGACTGATTTCCTTTAGGATTGGCTGGTTGGATCTCCTTGCAGTCCAGGGGACTCTCAAGAGTCTTCTCCAACATCACAGTTCAAAAGCATCAATTCTTCAGCGCTCAGCTTTCTTTATAGTCCAATTCTCACATCTATACATGACTACTGGAAAAACCAAAGCTTTGACTAGACCAACCCTTGTTGGCAAAGTAATATCTCTGCTTTTTAATATGCTGTCTAGGTTGGTCATAACTTTTCTTCCAAGGAGTAAGCGTCTTTTAATTTCCTGGCTGCAGTCACCATCTGCAGTGATTTTGGAGCCCAAGAAAATAAAGTCTGTCACTGTTTCCATTGTTTCCCTGTTGATTTGCCATGAAGTGATGGGACCAGATGCCATGATCTTAGTTTTCTGAATGTCAAGTTTTAAGCCAACTTTTTCACTCTCCTCTTTCATTTTCATCAAGAGGCTCTTTAGTTCTTTGCTTTCTGCCATAAGGGTGGTGTCATCTGCATATCCGAGGTTATTGATATTTCTCCCAGCAACCTTGATTCCAGCTTGTGCTTCATCCAGCCCAGCATTTCTCATGATGTGCTCTGCATATAAGTTAAATAAGCAGGATAACAATATACAGCCTTGACATACTCCTTTTCCTATTTGGAACCAGTCTGTTGTTCCATGTCCAGTTCTAACTGTTGTTTCCTGACCTGCATATAGGTTTCTTAAGAGGCAGGTCAGGTGGTCTGGTATTCCCATCTCTTTCAGAATTTTCCACAGTTTGTTGTGATCACACAGTCAAAGGCTTTGCCGTAGTCAATAAAGCAGATGTTTTTTCTGGAACTTTCTCGCTTTTCTGAAGATCCAACAGATGTTTGCTATTTGATCTCTGGTTCCTCTGCCTTTTATACATCCAGCTTGAACATCTGGAAGTTCACGGTTCATGTACTGTTGAAGCCGGCTTGGAGAATTTTCACCATTACTTTGCTAGCGTGTGAGATAAGTGCAATTGTGCGGTAGTTTGAAAGTTCTTTAGCATTGCCTTTCTTTGGGATTGGAATGAAAACTGACCTTTTCCAGTCCTGTGGCCCCTGCTGAGTTTTCCAAATTTGCTGGCATATTAAGTGCAGCACTTTCACAGCCCTCAAATCAAGGGCGACCCCAAATGGGGAAGGAAGGAAAATGCAAACCTGTAGCCGGTCCCAAATCGCTAGGCTCTGCAGAAAGGCTTTTAACCAGGGAGAGCAGTGACACCTGTTTACCAGTGTGTGGCTTAGCCTGAAACCTCTTAATGTATGACTCTGACCTTAAGAAGGCGCTTCAAGGAAACCCCAGAAACAAGAGTGCCTCTTCCGATGGGCACCCATTCTCTAGGAATCTGAGGGCCTTTCACGCCTCATCGTGTAACCCTGATTGCAACCTCCCACCGTAGTCTTTTTATTTCGTCTTTCGCCAGTTTCAAAAAAAAGAGAGAATTTTACTATCGAACCCTGAGGAAACTAGCTGTAAATATGAGGACTTGGAAAGGAGATGCAGTGCAAAAGTACAGTGTTGCCTCAGGGACTGAGAACAGTCCAGGAAAGCAGGGGTGCAGCCAGCAGCCAACTGACACAAATTCCAAGGGTTGGGCTCGCCGCAGGGGAAAGGGGCGGTGCTACGCTTCACCCCGCCGCTGGTCCTGTGTGACGTAGAACAATGCTCGCCTGCCACGCGTCGGAAATGGACTACAGCTGCTGCCACCCCCTTGCAACTGACACGCTTGATGGAACGCAGTGATCATCTGGGGGGTGAATCCAGGAATCATGCATGTCTTATTTAGATTAATCGTTTTCTTTTACGTGTGGGGCATTTTTACTGCTCAGGGACAAAAGGCAGAGGAGAGCACAGAGGAAGTGAAAATAGAAGTTTTGCATCGTCCAGAAAATTGTTCTAAGACAAGCAAAAAGGGAGACCTGCTAAATGCCCATTACGACGGCTTCTTGGCTAAAGACGGCTCGAAATTCTACTGCAGGTAGGATATGATGAGAACAGCTCCCGAGTCCAGTTGATGGACTAAATCTAACCTCCCTCCACCAACCGGAAGCCTTTTTGAGGTTGATTTTGAACAGTAAGAGTTCAGCCTTTCTGAATTTTCTAAGAGGAAAATAGGATTTGACACAGTATTTCCCTCTAATATGGAATATTATTTTTTAAATTACTTAAAATAGCCCAAGAAATTATTAAAAATACACTACATCTATATGCTCTCCTCACCATCGCCTATAGTAGTCAGTCAAGGTACTGTTTGTAAGAATGTTCACACTTTTCCTTTGCGGTGGGTTGGAGTCTCCTTAGGGAGGATTATGTAGAATAGTTTATCTGGCCTTCAGAAGCACAATATTTACTGACTGGAGGCCGCTTTCCACTACTAGAAGCCACTCCAATGACTTTTCTCTCGTGCTTTTCAGACCCTGTGTCTTTGTGCCCTGCCCCCTCATCCCACCACTACTTACTCTGATTTAATTGATGTTTTATTACTCAGAGATAGAATGTCTTTTCTCCTTCTGTGCTACTACCCTATAAAAATATGATTGGGGAAAGTTAATTCTTTCCATTTAGAAGAAAATAGAGAAATTTAATAAGAAGAAAAGATACAAATTTTAACCGTGATTCAAATGACTTTTTGAGGCTAAACCTAGACCATCCATTTTTTTTTTAGAATAAACACAGAATGGTTAAATAAGTCATTTGGACAAACTATGCAGTTAGGGGCAGGAGACCCATTAAAAAGTTAACTGTTGAGTAGTTTTTGTAAAGATAACAAGAAAAAAGAAAATGAGATGACTCCTAATGACTAGCTTTGGGCAAATCAAACCTCTGTCTGGCTATTATGAGGGAAGTTTGAGCCAAACACCCCACTATGGGATTCAGAATGAGTCTTAATATAGGAAAAGACATGGTTAGAGAGGTTTCCAATTTTACATAGGAACTAAATACTCAGGTGTATTTTAGTTTAATTTTATTTTCCTTGAAATCAACTTACCTAGGTGCTGTTTTTAATTACAGCCGGACACAAAATGAAGGCCACCCCAAATGGTTTGTTCTTGGTGTTGGACAAGTCATAAAAGGCCTAGACATTGGGATGATGGATATGTGTCCTGGAGAGAAGCGAAAATTGATTATACCTCCTTCATTTGCATATGGAAAGGAAGGCTATGGTAAGGTAAAAACATGGTAAAAATAAATCATAGACTGGGGTATATACTCAAAAAATTGAAAGCAGACTCTCAAAGTTACTATGAGTAAAACTCATTGTTACAACTATGTTCACAGCAGCATTATTCAAAATAGCCAAAAACTGAAAATAACCCAAATGTCTATTGACATAAGAATGGATAAACAAAATGTGTTATATACATTTAGTGGAATGTTATTCAGCCTCAAAAAGGAAAGAAATTCTGATATATGCTACAACATGGATGAACCTTGAATACATTATGCTAAGTGAAATAAGCCAAACACAAAAACCAATACTGTATGATACCACTTACATAAAGTACCTAGAATAGTCAAATTCATAGAGCCAGGAAGACCAGCGTGGTTGTCAGAGCCAGGGGAGAGAGGGTGGAATATAGGCAGTTGTTATTTAATAGGTGTAGAGTTTCAGTTCTGCAAGATGAAATAGTTCTAGAGGCTGGTTGCAATGTGGATACACTTAGCACCACTGAACTAACTCTACACTTAAAATGGTTACAATGATAAATTTTATTTTAATTGTATTTTCCCACAATTAAAATTTTTGAATTACTAAAAAAATGAAAAATCATAGAGAAAATAATTATAGAATATAGGGTCCAACAAAGTTTAAGCTGTATGGAATCTAGTCCAGCCCAGTTCTTTTTACATATCAAGAAATTAAGCCATTGTCGCAATACAAATCTCTGGCCAGAGTTCTTTACTCCACACAGTGGCAATATTCATAATTACAGTGTATATTTTATAAACTCTACCTTAGTCATTTAAGTATAAGTTATTTTATTATTATATAAATGTCTATGCTGCTAAGTCACTTCAGTCGTGTCCGACTCTGTGCGACCCCAGAGATGGCAGCCCACCAGGCTCCCCCGTCCCTGGGATTCTCCAGGCAAGAACACTGGAGTGGGTTGCCATTTCCTTCTCCAGTGCATGAAAGTGAAAAGTGAAAGTGAAGTCACTCAGTCATGTCCGACTCCTAGTGACCCCATGGACTGCAGCCTACCAGGCTCCCTCGTCCATGGAATTTTCCAGGCAAGAGTACTAGAGTGGGGTGTCATCGCCTTCTCCAATAAATATCTATAGAAAATACTTTTTGTAAGGAGTACCAAAGTCAAATTCATAAAACTCAGGAAACTGAAACACATGATTTTAAAGTAAAAGGACAGCATTGGAACATTGTAGAAAGAACATCTGAAACATAACAAGGTATTAGTCACTACTATCCAAATTCAGGAGAAGCCTTGAAATATAGAAAAATGAACAGCTTCTTTCAATATATTGCTATTTTTTAAAATCCTTGAGTAAGCTGTGAGAACCTAGGTTAAGCAGATAAATGAGGAAAATGTTTGCAGCATGTATAAACATGTATGATGACCTGTCCTAGAAATGGGCAACTTCATAAACAAGTGGCCCACTCACTGAAAAATATAAATGAGTGGATAAAGATGTGATATAGATACACACACACACATACACACACAGTGGAATATTTCTCAGCCATAAAGAGGAAAGAAATCTTGCCATGTGCAACCACATGGATGGACCTAGAGGGTATTATGCTAACTGAAAATAAACCAGACAGACAAAGGCATCTATTAATTTTTCCAAAATTAAATTTTTAAAAATCACTAAAGTGGGGCTTCCCAGGTAGCTCAGATGGTAAAGAGTCTGCCTGCAGTGCAGGAGACCTGGGTTCAATGCCTGGGTTGGGAAGATCCCCTGGGGAAGGAAATGGCAACCCACTCCAGTATTCTTGCCTGAAGAATTCCATGGACAGAGGAGCCTGGTGGGCTACAGTCCATGGGTCACAAAGAGTCAGACACAACTGAGTGACTACCAAACACAAAAGTGGAGCAGAACAGAAAAAAATTTTAAAGGGGGGAAAATGGGCAGTATGGCAGAAAGCTGGTCTCTAGCATTCTCAGCTGGGTCCTTTCTTCCTTTTACTGTGTGAAAACTAGAAAGACTTTTTTTGTTTGGCTGTGCCCTGTGGTTTACAGGAATCTTAGCTCCTGGACGAGGGATCAAACCCTGTGCGCCCTGCAGTAGAAACACAGGATCTTAAACACTGGACCTCCAGAGAATTCCCTAAAGAAAGAATTTTTACCACCTCATCTTGAGTCCTTCTTAACCCCAGCTATTTGAAATATTTAGTATATAATTAAAGTAATTAAGGGTTTCTACAATGAAATATTGTCTTTACACTCCAATATTTCATTGAAATGGCATGCCCTCTTTTAAGGTTGTTTTACTCATTAGAAGAGCTTGCCTATTCTTTCCAGCAGAAGCAAGGATCACTGCCCCCAAATTGGACTGGAGGGATGTTAGTGATACAAATCAGACTCAGTCAGATTTAAAACTCCTAAAGAGACAGTCCAGATAACTACATCTTCACTTTCAAAGTTTTTTGCCACTCATTTGGTTCCATCAAAATAGCTCCCACAAAACCATAATTAAGGTATCCTATTTTTAGTTGTAAAGGAGCCTTGGAGAGAGAGAATTGAAAATAAGTTAAATTGAATGTAATCTTGTCCTAAAAACGGTGTCATAGACTGAGCCCAATTCTAGACAAAGTAATACAGGCAGAGTTCGCCTTTCAGCCTCCTTAAATCTCATTTTCAGAGTTTCTCTTGCTCTCTTGTAGACAAGAGAGCATTCTGCCTGCTACCAGAGCACCCACATCTCTTTATCAACTGGTGCTCATACTAGGTCCTGTTACCACATGGCAAATGATTACTATTTTTATCCTTATTGTAAACTAATTTATGCTTAGATATGAATGACTACCCAGGCAGCCTAAGCTATTAATAAGATAGACCTTTGTAGCAAAAATGTATAAATTTGACTTCAGTTTGAGGTGTCTCAATAAATATGAATATAATGAATCTCACTAGTATAACAATATCACCAAAACCTTCGTCTTACATGTAAGGAAACTGAAGCCCAACAAAACTGTGTTCTTTGGAATGTAGCCAACTGCTAGTTTACCTGTATTATTTATAATAACTTATGAATAGCTTGAATTCAATTATTTTAAAAGCTGCTGTGTAGACCATAAGCAACTGCTTAACACACAATATCTTGATTGAATAAGCTTTTCTAAATAAGTTGTTATTAAGACCTAACATAAGCTGTAACTTTATTTTAGGTACTTAAAGAAGTCTTTTCTTCTGTGCAATATTCTCGCCTAATGTCACAGAGCACCTCTGCATGTCTTGAAATGCATGTGATTCGTTAGTGCTTTAACTAACAGTACATGTGGTATGTACAGAGTCTTTACATTAACTCCTAAGTCTTTTGATCTTCTAAATACAAGTAATTTTATAGTAAATGCATGTTTTTCTCTTCTTTGTACTTTCATTTTTTAGTAAGATAAAACTAGCTGGCAATTTATTCTATGTTTACAGTTGAATTTGGGGGAAACTTCAACTTGTAATAGTTTGCCTTAAGAACTTTGAATTTGTTTTTATTATTGTCAGAAGTTATTCTTCTGTCATAAAGAGATCTGAATGAGACAGACTGGGGGTGAATCTTATAAAAGTATCACTGACTCAATCGTTTACTCCAAAGTTAGGTAAATGTATGTTGTTGGGATGGTCACACTAGCCATGTGATATATGGGTAGATTTTTGTGTGTCCTGGTTTGGAGATCACTGATCTACTTCCTTTGGCTGTAACTTTCAAGCTTTTTCCTTTGAATTATATAAATATTGTAGCAAGAATCCTCCACTTTTTCATTAAAAAATTAGTTTCCATCAAAGAACAAACTTCGCCATTTTTTAAAATAAGTGATAGACACCATTCATTCAACAAATTTTTGAGTAACTATATATTTGAGTGGTGACAAAAGCCACCCATTGCAGGTCATTTTTATGAATGGCCATCTGAAGAGGCCATAGCTTGCTAAAATCATCTGTGACATCACTTAATTGGCTAACTTTATTAAAGGGAACTATTTAACTTAATACTTAAAAGAGTTTTTTGTGATTAGAAATTTCTTCATGAAATTGTTACTGGTTTGTTCTGTTATTGCAGTATTTTTTGTCTATATGGCAAATCTGACAAACAAGTGTATTAATACATATATTTTATTCATACTTCCAAGTAACTGGACAAAATCATTTTCTAAAAGATACTGATCTTTGAAATATTTCTGGCTGTGAATTTCTTCTCTGCACTAGCTCTTTCTTGTATAATGCTGGAGTATATTATTAAAAATTACATGATCTATATTTAAATTTAATCAGGAAATAATGGTCCCCTAAGTCTTTAGAACTTACTTGTTTTGAAAACATATTAGAAAAGTGTTCCGAAGAAATATTTAGAAAGCAATTCTTATAAATATGAAATAATACAATCATAATGCTATCATGGCTATTTGTGAATAAACATTTGACCATTATCTTCATGTAAGTTAAACTGCTAAAATTCATACCTTTAGCAGAAGGCAAGATTCCACCTGATGCAACATTGATTTTTGAGATTGAACTTTATGCTGTGACCAAAGGACCACGAAGCGTTGAAACATTTAAACAGATAGACATGGACAATGACAGGCAACTTTCTAAAACTGAGGTAATTCAAACAGATTTCATATATACAATCTAAATTTTTATTACCGTTTAAATACATCTGTGTTAAAGCTATTATGTTTACTTCTATCTAGCATGGGCTAATTAGTTTGCTTTTATAGAGCTAATTTCAAAAATATTAAATTCTAAGAAGAAAATGTGCTTGTTTAATATAAAAGTTGAAATGAAGTCAACCTGTTTAATTTCCTTTCTCCCTGTAACAGGGTCACTAAAATACCAAACTAATCTCTACAGGCATCATGACTCTAAAAATAGAGTCATGTGACCCAGCAATCCCATTCCTGGACAGAGATATAGACAAAACTATAATTTGAAAAGCTAACAGGCACCCCTGTTCATTGCATATTTACAACGTCCAAGACACAGAAGCACCCTAAATGTCCACTGACAGGGATAAAGATGTGGTGTACATACATACATACATACATACATACATACAATGGAATATTACTCAGCCATAAAAAAGAATGAAATAATGCCATTTGCAGCAACATAAGTGGACATACAGATTATCATACTAAAAGAACTGAAAGACAAATATGATATCACTTACATATCGAGTCTAAAAAAATGATACAAAATAGAAACAGCCTCACAGACATAGAACACAAACTGTGGTTACCAAAGGGGAAAGGAAGAGGGAAAGGATAAATTGGGAACTCGGAATTAACAGATACACACTGCTATATATAAAGTAAACAAGGACCTATTATATGGCATGTGTGTGCATGCATGCTCAATTGCTCAGTCATGTTTGACTTTGACCCCGTGGACTGTAGCCCGCCAGGCCCCTCTGTCCATGGGATTCTCCAGGCAAGTACAGTGGAACAGGTTGCCATTAACATTCAGACGTTAATCTCTGAGTATGTACTATTAACCATCTACAACCTCAGGGGAAGCTAATTTGAAGATCTGTTTCTCTTCAGAAAATTGCTTCAAAGGTTGAAAAAAATAAAACCTCAAATAGCCTTTTAAATTTTTGTATCACGTATAAGTAGTCTGAGATATGTTTCTTGAAAGTTTTCTCAGAGTTTCTGGAAATTTATTGTGGTGTCTTTTTTATTAAAGAAATATTATTTTGGCCCTCTAGATAAGTCATTACCTGAAAAAGGAATTTGAAAAAGACGAGAAGCCACGTGACAAGTCGTATCAGACTGCAGTTTTAGAGGATTTTTTTAAGAAGAACGACCATGATGGGGATGGCTTCATTTCTTCTAAGGAATACAATGTCTATCAACATGATGAACTATAGCATATTTTTATTTCTAAATGTTCTTAGCTATTTACTGTACTTTATATGTAATACAAAGTCACTTTTCTCTGCGTTGTATTTTCTATTTTTCCCTCATGAACATATTTTGATCCTTCAATACATGTAATATTGGAATAATAAATATGAGGCTTTTTTTTGCAAAATTTAACTTTCAAATAGGCATGACTGTGTTTCCTATTGCATTATTCTGTTATAATGAATTGCAGTACCATGAAATCGACCTCTGCATCCTAATTAGGCAATTTTTTCCCCTTCAAGTTATAGGAAGACACCTATGTCATAATTTACAAGTTCTTGCCAACTCTAACCTTAACAACATGTATAGATATGTAAATACCCAATTTTTAATATTTAAAGTACCCCATATTTTAAACATATTTAATAGGAGCCCAAGAATTAACATTTCACTTGTTTTATACATTTCATAGTTTTACAGACAGTAAGATATAAAAATCTACCAGACTTCCCTGGTAGACCAGTGGTTAAAACTCCGAGCTTCTACTACAGGGGAAATGGGTTCACATTTCACATGGCACAGCCAAAAATAAAATCATATGACTGAGGAATCTTCCTTTAGGATGCATGCGGAAAAGTATTAGTTGTAATAATATGTCCCACAGAGAGCCTCAACACAGTGTCTGTACTTTATGGTGCAAGCTTCTGGTCTTGGGTATTTGTTCCAGTGGCTAATGTTTAAAAGAGGCTTGATCAGACCAAGGGCTTTGTGCCTCTGTCTTAGAGCGTGAGTCATAAAGTCTGTGCTGCTCTGACCTGTGCACCCCCTCAGACATCATTATGAATGTGCTACACCTCTTCCTTCTCGTAGGCCTTTATATTTACCATCCCTAACTTTCCGTCTTGATAGTTTTAAATTGATACTATGGCATTTCTCAAGTCTCCCTTTCTCTGGGTATTTCTATCCTATGTCATTTCATTTCACAATGTTCTTATTACTAACCATGAGCGGACAGCACAAACTCGTATGCCATCAAATTTTTGATAGATGTGTAGCACTGATTTTACACAAGAGGATATCAAATGAGGATATGAAGGGCCATGGCAATTTTGTGTCATCGTCAAATCATTGTGGTCCAACATGTTGAGAATAAGAGGTAAGAGATGCTGTAGAAGATCATGCTGGTACCCAAGAAAGGACACATATTTACTGGACCAGGTACGATCTGCCTACTGTGTATGTTGAAAATCGTGTGTGTATGTGTGTTAATCACTCAAGTCGTGTCCGACTCTTTGTGACCCCATGGGGTGTAGCCCACCAGGCTCCTCTGTCCATGGAATTCTCCAGGCAAGAATACTGGAGTGGGTTGCCATTCCCTTCTTCAGGGGATCTTCGTGACCCAGGGATCAAACCCAGGTGTCCTGCATTGCAGGCAGACTCTACCATCTGAGACACCAGGGAAGCCCATAGAAAAGTGTGCTTAAGTAGTAAACAGCTCTATTCAAAACAAGTAAGTTTAAAACAGTTTTTTCCATTTTATGAAACTTATACTCTTTCCAAACCATTGTTTATTGATTATCTTTTAACCTCTTTATATATACTGCTAGAAATCCTACAACTTAAAAGTATAAGGGGACTTTCCTGGCCATTCAGTGGTTAGAATTTTGCCTTCCAATGGAGAGTGTGGGGGTTCGATCCTTGGTCGGGGACCTATAATCCCACATGCTTCTTGGTCAAAAAAACAAAACATAAAACAGAAACAATATTGTCACGAATTCAATATAGACTTTAAAAATATTCCACATCAAAAAAAAAATCTTAAAAAAATAAAGCATAAGGGCAACACAAATCCCACTAGGTTAGTGAATATCACATATGTGTAGCACAGAGCAAGACAATTCATAAAATGAAAACATTTACTATCTTTTCCTGTCTCCCAATATTTCTTCATTCCCATAACCCAGTCTTATACCTCCTGCTCACTTAACTCAATCTCAACTTTCATCCCTTCAACTTCCTCAGAAAACCCTGCTCAGTAGTAAACTTAAGTTGATAACACAATATACTTTGGTTTAGAAACTGTCCCCATGTCTATATCCATATAAAAAAGTCACTTTTTTGATCAGTATACTCATATTTGCATCTGAATTATATACTCTGCAAAACAAAAATGTCATGAAAGCTATACTGGAAATTATCCTATGATAATTCTAACCTTTCTATCCCATTATTTTCATACCAAGTACTTTTAAACTTATGTTTTAAAAAATCATAGATGATGTCATATGAATATGGAAATTTACTTGAAAACTATTCACATTTAAATAAATAAAATTTTAACCCTTCTACATACATAAACAAGTAAATATTTCATATTTACACAATTGCCTAACACCTTCATTGGCATATGCCTAGTAGTGACTGCTGTACTATATACTTTGAGTTCTGAAATTTTAACAGTACTTCTGTAATTATTTTAATAATGCAAGTGAGTGCAAATGCAAGTCACTCAGTTGTGTCCGACTCTTTGCAACCCCATGGACTATAAAGTCCATGAAATTCTCCAGGCCAGAATACTGGAGTGGGTAACCTTTCCCTTCTCCAGGGGATCTTCGCAACCCAGGGACAGAACCCAGATCTCCCACATTGCAGGTGGATTCTTTACCAGCTGAGCCAATTATTTAGGTTTGTGCATGAAAAAATTTCATATGTCTTACAGAGTAGATGAAAAAGGTCTCTGAGAACAAAGTATGTTAAGTGTTTTAAACACTTTCAAAGAAGAGAAGTGAATGTGTCCCAGCTGCCTTAACTTTAAAATGACAGTGGTGAGTTCTTATAAAGACAAAGCTGGTGCGCACATATATACCTACATCACTGAACGGCAGCCCATTACTACTATCAGTCACGCTTAACTATGTACACAAAACCCCATACTGAGCTCAGTGTGCTTTTAATTTGATACCACAATTAAACATTTAGGATTACATTAAATTATTAACACATTTTTCTCATTTTACCAAACCTAGGGCAACAGTTAAGGCATCAGAAAGTTGCCACTTGTGCATTCCTGTCATCCTCAAATACTGAATTAAAAGTTGATTAAAAATAACACGTATCTCGAAAGTTTTGTATGTAAAATGGCAGACTAAGTTCCAAAGTATATGCAACTGGCAGATTTTATGAAGAAATGTCTATATTCTGAATTTTATCTGTAAGCCTTTCCAATATAAACAATATTATTAATCTTCATGACAATTTCTGAGGTAGACACTATTATCATCTCCATGTTATAAATGGGAAAAATGATGCCCAGACAGGTTAATTTCTCATTCCTCCCCCTCTTTAATTTGCTACAGTTCATCAAAGTGAACCAAGATAATTTTGGAAAGGTGTGCGGTACAGTTGCACCCAAAACACCAGCAAGGTACATTCATTTGCCATTTTATTTCATTCTCTTGTGCCAAATGTCAAAACAAGGAACGGCATGAAGTCGCACGTACTTCTGCCCATCAACAGAGCACTGAAAACACCCGTAAACTGTCTCCCTTTTAAAGTTCCCCATTCCACAGAGTATGCAAGGTCCTTTTGGAATGTTGTGATTAAGTAAGTTAACACGGATGTGAGTACCTTCTTTGAGTGAAATATCACTCATACTGAGAGGTTTGTCATAATAATCAGAAAAAAGATCATCTAAGTAAAGCTGTGAACGAGAAATGGCGTCCATCACTCTTCTATCTAAAAGGATAAAAACAGACATGTGTTAAAAGTCGAATAAAAAAATGTATAGCTAGACTGCATTTATAAGTATGTGTAAGTCTAAACAATCAGTCATGAAATTTGGCTTTTAAATTCAAATTCTTAAAGACAGGATTAATAAAGAGAACCTCATGTGTTAATCTGAGAAGGAACAAAATCTTCAATGGACATACTTCTTTCAAATAGTATATTTCTCAATCTGTAGAGCAGTGCAAATGTTGCCGTTTCTTCCCTTTCAAATCCTCCTTTTGACACTGAAGTGACACAAAGGTCTATAAAAAAAAATTTTAGAAGATGTTATAATCTGAACAACTCATATTTTATTGGGAGTTTTAATTGCGGTTGAATTCTGGCACATCCCATTCACTTTATTTTTTAAGTTAAATTTCACATATTTTTAGAAAAGTTAGCATTTACATGGTACAAAATTCAAAGAGTACAAAAAGAGGATACAATGATAAATAAGTCTCTTCACTGACCCCAGCTTCAGCTTTATACCCCAGGGGTAACTACTATTGTGTGTACTTATAGAAATACTCCATATATTTCACAGGCATAAAGGCTATGTACATATGTATGTAAGTATGTACATATATAAAATCTTAGGTTCTAAGATTAATAGATATACATCTCTTTAAAATATCATAGAGATTATTCCATGTCAGTAGTATCTTTAGTGCTAATTCTTAACAGCTTCACAGTATTCTATTGTGTGGACGTACCTTAGTTCACTAAAGGGTACAGGTTTTTACAATTATACTGAGCATCAGAAGTATAAACTGATAGACTTGATACATCTATCAGAATTTAAAATTACATATATTTTAGTCTTATTTACACTACTAGGAATTTATCCAACAGATACATGTACACACATGTGAAATTTGTACTTAGGAACAGACTGCATTGTCAGGTTTTGAAGGATTCTTCCTCCCTACTATATCACTGTCATTACTGGCAATCAATTTAAACCAAAAAGCTGCTGAAAAACACGCGTCATTCCAGTTCTTTGCAAGCATCACTTACTAGCATATTAGCATGTCTGGGGTCATAAACAGAGCAAGTATGTCATTATCTACTTCTCTTGGGTCCATGCCGCATTTCTTATTAACTCTAACGGTGCTTTCATTTTCTGATGATTTACCTCTATGTTAAGTACCTGTGTTAAAGGATATTTTCATAACTCCAGCCAACATGGTGATCTAGGAATTAATAAGCAGGTAATGAAATAGAAGGTGTCCCAAAAGACTCAGTGCAATTTTAAACTTTAATACAGTATGCTTGAATACCCCAGGGTGCTGCTGCAGAAGTAGAAATGCTACAGACTGGCAAAACATCACTTGATAGTCTACTTGAGTTTCTTCTAAACTCATTTAGTTTTGTAAATCTTAGACATTAAGCTTTTTAATTTTTTCTTTCAGTCCCTCCATCTTAAGGTTATTTCCAAAATTCTACTATTATGAACTATCTTTATACATGTCTTTTCACATATGTGTGAGTATATGTGTAGGATAAATTCCTAAAAGTTTAAATAAGATTAAAATATATGTAATTTTAAATTCTGATGGACATTATCAGTTATATCAGTTTATACTCTAATGATCAATATAATTGTAAAAACCTACCCCCTTTAGTTGGAGAAGGCAATGGCACCCCACTCCAGCACTCTTGCCTGGAAAATCCCGTGGACGGAGGAGCCTGGTGGGCTGCAGTCCATGGGGTCGCTAAGAGTCGGACACGACTGAGCGACTTCACTTTTTTTTTCACACCCTTTAGTGTCCCAAACAAAATTTATTAACATGTTTTGTTTTGTTTTTTTGACTTGTCATTCTCTCTTCCAACAGAACTGCAAAAGCTGAAACAGATCTAAAAATGTTTATAAAAGTGTTTATACGGACTTATGGTTGCTGGGGGAGGGGTGGGGAAGAATGGGAGGAAGGATTGTTAAGACAGTTTGGGATGGACATGCATACTCTGCTGTATTTAGAACGAATTACCAACAAGATCCTCCTGCATAGCACAGGGAACACCTCTCAGTGTCATGTGACAGACAGGATGGGAGGGGAGTTTGGGGGAGAATGGATACATGCATATGTATGGCTGTGTCCTTTCGCTGTCCACCTGAAACTATCGAAACACTGTTAATCAGCTATGCTCCAATATAAAATCAAAAGTTTAAAGGAAATAAAAAACAACAAAAATGTTTATAAATGGCCTTGCCTAATCCTTGGGTTTTACCTAGATTTGAGCTGATTGGTCTCCTAATATTAAAACTTGATGCAATGTAGAAATTTAAAGTGACCTGAACTGCAGCATCATATAAGATGACGGTTTTAGAGAAGTACTTGTACCTTTAAGGGTTTAGGTAGTCCAGGGTCAGGAGAGCTGGGTCTATGAAAGGAAAACCTGAAGAAAGGTTGTCTTATGCTAGCTTGGGTGCCCTGACACTTTCCTACTGTGTATACCTCCTCCATTTGCCATCCTCAATTGAGTTCTAAATCACTTCAGTTGTGTTCGACTCTTTGCGACCTCATGGACTGCAGCCTGCCAGGCTCCTCTGTCCACGGTAGTCTCCAGGCCAGAATACTGGAGTGGCTGGCCACGCCCTCCCCCCGGGGATCTTCTTGACCCAGGGATCGAACCGTGTCTCTTAATGTCTCCTGAAATGGTGGGCAGGTTCTTTACCACTAACGCCACCTGGGAAGCCCCAAAACTACTTATTAGAAGGTTATTTTTTATTTTCCCATGTTAGTCAAGGAAATAACTTTGCCAGTGGATTGCATTCTAGCTCTCAACTATAACTGGAAGTGGGGTTTTGGGAAGTCTACCGCTTTCCCCAAGAAACAGGGATGAGGTTATGGGGAAGGAGGGACTATTGGGTCTTTCCCAGTCATTTCACCCAAGCATAATATCAACACTGCTGACAGCATCACTCTTCATCATTAGACACTCAGGGAGAGACAGAGACAGAGATTCTCACTATAATAATTTAAGTGTTTCACGTAAATCATTCACTCACCAAAGGCACCATCCAAGTAAATGAAGAGTTCAAAAACACTGAAAGCTATGGTTGTATGTGCTGGAAAAACAATAGCTTTGTCCCTTCCCTTGGGATTCTGTTCATCCATAAAATGAAACTATATTAAATAAATTAAACAACATTGTTAAGGAGTATAACATGTAAAGGATATATTTTTGGAGAAACAAAACGTTCCCTACAATCCTACCAAAAACAAACAAACTCTTCCACCCCTCCAAGTAAAGAACTACCCTACTTGAATTCAACTGTTTGTAGCAGAGGTTCAAATAAATGATCCAGGGACTCCTGATCTATATTAGGAAATACTTATTACTTTCTCATTTACTTTGTATCCAAGCCAATGACTAGTGCTACCACAAGGGTGATGCTTTGGGTCATAGGAACCTTTTCCTTTCAACTGCAAATCCACTGCCTTTAAGGGCTACATTTGTTTTT